>NC_053493.1:299106291-299706291 GCF_905171775.1 Rana temporaria | reverse complement strand
TGATGTGGTGGTGCTGGCAGGGTGTCTGGCTGGCTGAGAGGAGGAGGATTCTAATGAGAACATAGAACATTTCGTTTTCTGACTCTCTACCTAATGGATAATATTACCTCTGAAAGTATTTCAGCTACAGTCTTCATTCACATTCAGAATACATTGCTGTTTTTATGTAATACTTTGTTGTAATTCTGCTATTATGTCTAACTAACCAAATTATTATTAAAATAGTGGACAACTACCCAGCCATAAGTTTTCAAGCTGATCTCCAGTCAGTCTTTAAAAATAACTTTTGAGTTAACTCACGGTCACCCACCCCAGAATAACCAGAATAGTAAGAGGGGTTTTTCTTTGTATGTGTTAAGCACTTCAGCTCCAGAAGGTTTTACCCCTTTAATGATCAGGCCATTTTTTTACTCTTCTGCCACGTATAAGACGATCGGACATTCTGAAACAAAACCATGTTTTTTTTTCCGACGGATGTTGGCTCAAACTTGTCTTGCATACACACGGTCACACAAATGTTGTCGTAAATTCCGAAACGTCGAGAATGCCGTGAAGTACAAGATGTACGCCGAGCCGAGAAAAATGAAGTTCAATACGCAGTATGGCTCTTCTGCTTGATTCCTAGCGTGCGTGGAATTTTGTGCGTCGGAATTGTGTACACACGATCGGAATTTCCGAAAACAAAACTTGTATTGGGACACTGACTACCTCACAAAAGATTACAGTTGAATGCTATATATGTTTCAGTGAGAAATATTAGTGTAATCCCTTGATTTTGCACTTTTACATATTAATATCTTGTATTGAGGGTTCTTTTTTGCTGAAGGCCATGTATGTTGGTTGAGAAGTTTGTGATATTTTTTGATTTTGCGTTTTTCTTATTTATGTGAATATTTGGTATTGGGGCACTACCTCACACAAAATAATGCAAAACTGAAAACATTAGTATGTTCACATGGGCCTTGACAGATATACAAGTTAACAGGCCTTTCAACCAGCACATTTGTTGCATAATTATTTCACAGTGCCTCCAATTAAAATACATATAATTAGAATGTTTGAGTGAACTCTGTTTCTATTGCATTAAACCTAATTGAATTTTTATTGTTTTAAGTATATTCTTATTTTGAAACTACATTGATTCTTTCTTAAAAACGGGGGGGATTGTCACAGTTTGCCATCTTCGCCCTGGGCACCAAATGGCCTTGTCCCAGCACTGATAGGGGTTACTGGTGAGTGCCCAATTACATTAGAGATCAGTGGGAGTAAAAATGCATTTATCTTCATGCAAAGGTTACAAATAAATCACATTTTAATACGCGTGTAATGTTAGTTTCTGTTTATTGCCTTTCACAGGGTAAATGCAACATTTCCTAACAATAGCCCTACGAACAATTAACCAGAAGAGTTTAAGAACATTCATTAAATATAGAAATATTCTGACACTATAGGCTAAAGACATTCAATCAGAAGAGGAAATAATATGAGGAAGACTAGTATCTGTGGTCCCCCTTATTTTTAAAGGAAGCTTCCAGATTCATGTAAGCCCCCAACCTGCAGACCTCTATAACCACTGTTCTTGCCATTGTGCTAATCAACATGGGTACCCCTATGCTGATGGAATGGGGCCAGATATGATACAGGAGGGTGTGTCCAGGAGTCTTGCCAGACTGCATGCTCAGATTATGGTCTGCTATGAATATATTTTTTTTTGGGGGGGGAGAGGGGTTATGGTTTTTGGTGTGGGGGGTTCCCCTTCAAATCTATTCCAAATCTAAAGGGAATCCCCCAGGGACAGCTGAATGTGCCAGGTGAGGGTGAGTCACTTCTTATTAGGACACCAATGGGGCAACAGCGGTAAGTTGACAGACTTAGCAGTGGTAGTAATACCACTGCTAAATGTTTCACTTGCTATTGCTGCCGGAGGTTTGCTTGGGCGACCGCCCATTAATTTGGCTGTTATCCGAACCTCCTGAGCGTCATCACTAGAAAGCACAGGAAAATCTATGTACTTTCTACACAGTACAGAGGTCTCCCTCATCTTATTTTTTATTCTAGTTCAATGCTTATTTTTCAAAATTAAAATAGAAAAGTTACCGCGCTAAAATAACAAATACTTAAACTAAGTGGCAACTAAAAGTGAAAATACACACTGATAACAAAAGCAAAAAATTTAGCTGCGCTAATCCACCTAAAAATTCCCTCTCAATGGAATGTCATAGGTGAAATTAAAATATAATTATAAGTAAAGGAATTGATACCATTTCAATAAGACATGATTCAGTGGCGTAACTAGAACCTTCAGGGCCCTGATGCAAGAAACCATGAAGGGCCCCCCTGACCCTCCAGACAGGGCTCTTTTCTCCGAGCTCGGTGGCGGAACAACAGGACCTGGTCGCTAGTGGGTGGCTGCATATAAAGGAACCGATTTCTCCATTCTCCCTGCTTCTCCTCCTCTCCCGGCTGCAGGAGGAAAATGGAGAGATTGGTTCCTCTATGCCAGTGTTTCTCAATATTTTTACAGCCAGGGCACTCTTGAAGTATACTCTTAGGTCAGTGAAGGTGAACCTTGGTAACCCAGATGTTTTGGAACTACATTTCCCATGATGCTCAACTACATTGCAGAGTGCATGAGCATCATGGGAAATGTAGTTCCAAAACATCTGGGGTGCCAAGGTTCGCCATCACTGCCCTAGGTGAATGGGGCTGCACTGCAACCACCCTGCAACTGTGTGCATTGCAGCTTAGTGATGATGCATTTAAGGGGTTAAAACAGGCAGTCAGGAGGCAACACATTGCCTCTTCACCAGCTGTCAAATGCCTCTGAAAAGCGATCTGAGCATGGATTGCTTTTCAGTGGAACAGCATTTTTTTGCTGGTACTATGAACAAGCAAAAAATAAATAAAAAATCGGTTCTGATTGTACACATATAGGGGGTCATGTAAACACACACACATCCACATCCACTGTTTATATATATATATATATATATATATATATATATATGTATACATATATATATATATATACATATATATATATATAAATGCACATATGCACACACATATAAACCAGTGGTGGCTGGGGGGGCGCAAGCAAACTGAAAAATTCTTAAAATAAATTGTAGTCTCACTGTGCCCATCAAAAGCAGCCACTGTGCCCATCAAATGCAGCCACTGTGCCCATCAAATTCAGCCACTGTGCCATCAAACGCAGCCACTGTACCCTCAAACGGAGCCACTGTGCCCATCAAATGCAGCCACTGTGCCCGTCAAATGCAGCCACTGTGCCCATCAAACGCAGCCACTGTGCCCATCAAATGCAGCCACTGTGCCCATCAACCGCAGCCACTGTGCCATCAACCGCAGCCACTGTGCCCATCAAATGCAGACACTGTACCCATCAAATGCAGACACTGTGCCCATCAAATGCAGCCACTGTGCCCATCAAATGCAACCACTGTGCCATCAAACGCAGCCACTGTGCCATCAAACGCAGCCAGGGGGTGGCTGGAGAGAGGGGGGCGATGCCCTGCCCTCTTATGGATGCACAGCCACTAACACACACATGCACACTCACATACATACATGTTCACATGCACATGAACACACACACATGAACACACACACACGCATGAACACACACATACATGAACACACACACACATATGAACACACACATATGAACACACACACATATGAACACACACACATATAAACACACACACAGTAGATAAAAAAACGGCAGTCTTACCTTAGCAGCTCTTCCTGCCGGGTATGGCACTGTAGGGGGAGACAAAGAGCACACACTGTGCTTTCACTTTGTAATGAATGTGACAAGCTCCCCGCACAGTGCCGATTACAGTTCGGCCTGGGATCGGGAGCTCGTCTACGCTTCTCCTATTAAAGCACTGTATACAGGGGGCCCTCGAGGGCCCCCTACAGCAAGGGGCCCGGTCGCCATGGCGACCTCAGCGACCCCTATAATTCCGCCACTGACATGAGTGAATAAACAAACTGTGAAGAAATAAGTCAATAAGTTCAATAAAGTCCAAAAATGAAATGATTCAATTGACACAAACAGCGATATTTTGAATGAGTGAATAGCATCAGAAGGAATTCTATGACCAGAAGTGAAAACACTGTAAAAAATGCATGCCTACCACAGGGCAAGCATTAAAAGCTTGCGACTGTAAACCCCTGCCCGGGCCTTTTTCCAGGGAAACACTGTGCAGCAGCTTCAAATAATCACTTCAAATGATCGCTAGATGCTTGCGCAGGTTCAAATATCATACAGGATGATCAGTGTACCGGGAATGAAAAAAGAGATCACCATAGTGTCAATCCGTAGAACAGTAGGAATTTATTATGGTAAAAAAACACTTACATAAAATCGAAGTAAAAACAGCATGAATAGTAATGCCCGGCCAGCTATGCAAATGCCCGTCCGCTTTGACTTGGAAAGTGATGACGTTAGCACGTCCACTTTTTTCAAAATTGTCTGTCTTTTTTCATTTATATTGCAAAAAATAAAAAACCCAGTGGTGATCAAATACCACCAAACGAAAGCTCTACTTGTGTGAAAACAATGATAAAATGATTTAATTTGCGTACAGTATTGCATGAAATTGCCAGTTAAAGTAGCGCAGTGCTGAATAGAAAAACAATACCTTGGTCACCAAGGAGGTAAAACCTTCTGGAGCTCAAGGGGTTAAACTGATATTAACTTAGGGCCAGATTCACAAATGAGATACAACGGCGTTTCTCCTGATATGCCGTCGTATCTCTGTTTCTATCTATGCGACTGATTCATAGAATCAGTTACGCATAGATAGCCAGAAGATCCGACAGGTGTAATTGTTTTACACTGTCGGATCTTAGGATGCAGCACCGCGGCCGCCGCTGGGGGGAGTTCGCGTCGTAAACCAGCGTTGGGTATGCAAATTAGGAGTTACGGCGAATCCACAATGGTTTTTCGCGTTCGCTACGTCGCCGCTAGTCTAGTTTCCCGTCACAAAGTTACACTTTTTTTTGGTGCCTTAACTTTAGTCAGCAAGTGTATTGCTGTCTAAAGTATGGCCGTCGTTCCCGCATCGAAATTAAAAAATCAACGTCGTTTGCGTAAGCCGTCCGGGAATACGGAAGTATGCTACGCGCGTCGCCGTTCAAAAAAATGATGTCACGGCGCGCAAAGCACGGCGGGAGTTAGGAAACGGAGCATGCGCAGCAGGTCCGGCGCGGGAGCACACGCCCATTTGAATTGGCCCGCCTTGCGCCGGAGGCCGCGGGCGTAGGTTTTCATCGCAAGTGCTTGGTGAATCAGGCACTTGCGATGAAAAATTGCGGCGGTGTAACGTATCTAGGATACGTTACGCCGCCGCGATTCTACATGAATCTGGCCCTGGATTCCTAACTCTGATTCAAAATTTATATTTTAAACTGTAACTTTCTCTATATGAATGTTATGCACATAATTCAACAAAATTGTCATGAAATACGGTTTGCTTAGTTTAATAAATGCATTTTTGATTTTAATATTAGCTCTATATATCACAAATGTTTACTCTCATCATTCACTTTTTATTTTATCACCACCATTCTTTCCTACAATGTGCTCAATGACTCATACACTGGCTGTTTTCCTCTGCGTCAATTTTTGTCTTAATTTACCAATTCCTTATGACATTCTTTCTTGACTGGTGCTGCAGATGGAGAAGATGCCACTTAAGAATAGGAGACAATGGAAGATTTTTTATAGTTTTATTAAATATCTAGGTGCACAGGCAGGAGACTATCCACTATGTGCTCAATGACAGAATTGTTGTGTTACTGAAAGCAGCACCCTTGTTACTAGCAGGTGCGTCACTATAACCAAGTAATACATTCCTGATATCAGGACAAAATCTGCCTGGCTTTCTTCTGAGAAAATGCCCTAATTTATGCCCCTGCACATTCAAAATATCAAAACAAGGCTGCCTGGCCAGGGCTTTTGCAGAGATCTAAAACTTCTGTACAATATTAATTTAAGAACTCCTGTGGGGAACAATAATAAGCATTTCAGGAGTTGCTGAAATTAGATTGTGCTTATCACTCCATGAGTTTCCAACCTAACACAAGCAGGCACTGGGTCTTGCTCTCTTGTTATTAGAAGTGCAATGATTTGAATTGATTCTCAGAGCAGTACACGAGAATCAAATTATTTCTCTGATGCATACAGCAGGCTTGTAGTCAGTTGTCAGTATGGAAACCAATGGCCAGTGGCACAAATTTGATTCACTGGACAATTACCCTGCGTACTTCTCTTCTGCACACCATTAGATGAGAATTAAGTGGCATAGCTTTTTTTGGAGATGCTGACAACTAGGTTTTGCCAGAAAGATCTTTTTTTTTTACCACTGCATCATAATTTAAAATCAGTTCAAATCTTTTAATGTGACAGTCTTTAGAACATATATTGTTTCTATCACATTTAGCATTAAATGAACACAGATATTTCATGGACATAGTTATAAACATACTGTAAAGGCATATTTTTCATGTGCTGATATGCTAATCTATATTGTTCTGTAATTGCCTATACAAACCTTTTTTTATGTGTGATCGATGTAGCTACACAGGGTGACAATCTGTGGGCACCAAATAATCAAAACTATGTTGCACCAAATAATCAAAACTATGTTGCATACAGACCTCTAGTAAGGTAATATCCTATTCAAGTTGAACACTTGCACCCTCAGTCTTTCTTTTTCTCCTGTACGTTGTAAACTCTTTTATAACACTAGGGATAAGCATATCTGCATGGGTTCAGTTTAGAAACAGTTTTCTTTTTTTTTATTTAAGGCCTAATGCACACTCACTGCTTTTACAAGCATTTTCTTTCAGCTTGTAAAAACACTGGGCCAGATTCTCGTAGATCGGCGCATATATAGTCAGATGCGCTACGCCGACCTAACTTGGAGAGAGAAGTCCCATATTCCCAGACCACATGCGTCCTACGATGCGCTAGCGCAACTTTAATGTGTCGGCGTAAGCCGGCGCAAGTGAAGGTAGGAGGGAAGTGGGCATGATCCCTTCTAATGAAGCGTGACCCCATGCAAATGAAGTCCGGACCGAACGGAGCATGCGCCGGACGTTCCCCGCCCCTCTGCGCATGCGCAAAGCAACATTAGGTGTAACTCACCCTGAGATGGGCCGGCCCAGTGCATAAGAGCGTCAGCACATGCGCCCGTCGAGCGAAAAGTTACTCCATTTTTTGGGTTGGTGGTGTCTGTGCTATTTTGACATTGCTGCTTTGCTATGCCTGGTCCCAGGAAGGAGAGACGGAAGAAAAACTTCTCCCCAGAGGAGAGGGCAATCATTGTATCTGCCATGGAGAGGTATAATTCTCGCCTCCATGGTGCAGATAGTGGCAGCACCAGTAAATCCAAGAAGGATGAGATCCTCATGAGGATAGCTGCCCAAGTGAATGCCATAGGTCATGAGGTCAGGACCCCCCAGGACATCCAAAAAAAATGAATGACCTGCGGGGTTTGGTGAGAGGCAAGCTTGCCAAGATTAATAAGCATTCCAGGGGCACTGGAGGGGGGCCACCCTGTACGATCTGGCTTACTGAGGAGGAGCAAGTCATTTCCCGCTGCCTTCAGAGGGAGCAGGTGGAGGGAGTGGAGGGCTACGACACAGGTGAGCTGGCCATGAGGACAGGTAAGTGTGTTTTAACTCCTATCTGGTGTGTAGCATGTGAGGGGGGCAAGGGAACATGTGACAAGTGTGTGGGTCCACCAACATGTGAATGTTTTGTGTCATCCACAGGTGTGCAGGAGGGAGCGGGGCCATCCGATGCTGCCAGTGGCCGTCCTATAGCATCCCACGAGCATCCTGTTTCTCTGGCTGACCCCCTGGGAAGCCAACAGGCCTTGGTGGAGGGGAGTGGGCAGTCCATGGGGGGTGGTTGAGGAGGAGGTAGTCCATACAGAACAGTTCCTCTTTTTGGAGGAATCGCATGTGTTGGCAGAACCATCACAAACAACCACCCGCATCATCTCCAGCCCCTCAGGGTCCTCCCACAACCTCTCCAGTCCCTCCTGTCCCATCCCCCTCAGATCCAGCCCCTCAAGATCCTCCCCCTATGCAAGGGCCCCAGCCACTCCTGTCCCCAGGAAGGCGACCCGTAAGACAAGGGGTGCGCCCGAAATGCTGCAACAAAATCTGGCCAGGCAGCAGGACCAGCAGAGCCGCCATATGGGGGAACTAGTGGTGGACTTGAGGCGCCTAGCTGACAGCCTGGCCTCCAAGGGAGCAGTACCGGATGTCATCCAGGATGTGGCTGTAAACAGCGCAGCAACGGTCACCTGCCTCGGGGAGCTGCAGACTACCACGGCTGAACTTGTGGGGGAGGTCAAGTGCCTTAGAGTGGCTGTACAGGCCCAGACAGCTTCCCTGGAGGCCCAGACAGCTTCCCTGGAGGCTTTGCTCAGCCACATAGTGGTGGCATTGGAGGGCAGACAGGCAGCCAGGGAGGGACCTGGGGACTGAGGCTCCCCCCAGGCAAGTGAGGGCCAGGAGCCTGGGCACCAGGCGTAGCCCGCGACGGGGCAAGTGATCTTTTTTTGCAGTTATTTTTGCTCTGGTTAAGAGCTTCTTCTTTGTTTTTTTGCTCTGGTTAAGAGCTTTTTCTTTGATTTTTGCTGCACACAGGCAGTAGTGCAGAGTACAGTGTGAATGGTGTGTGAATGTGGGGGGGGTGACACTCCTGCCAGTAAGGGGTGTCACCCTCGGTCGTTGGGGATAAGTTCTCCTCAGGTCCGTATGAATGACGTATAAATGGACAGCAACATCATTGGGGCCTTGACGCGGCATTGCTGCTTCTTAGTACCGTGCGGTGTACTTTGGTCTAATCCAATGTGATGTGGATGTGGGGTGTGTGTGCTAGGGACCACAGTGGTGTGCATGCGTGCATTCTCATTGTGCTATGATTAATGTGTGTGTTTAACGTTCAAAGAATCGTTCCACGAGACATCTCCTGACTGCTGTACCATCAGCAGATGGGGTAGCCTCTGGCAGGGGGGGACTGGGTGGTTGGGGGGTCAGGTCATCTCGTATGTCAATCTCCAGGCCCTTTCTCACGGCGAAGTTGTGCAGCATGCAACATGCAGCGATGATCTGGCACACAAAGTTTGGGGAATACAACAGGGTACCCCCAGACTTATCCAGACATCGGAAACGGGACTTCAGGAGGCCAAAGGTGCGTTCCACCACTCCACGGGTACGTGCGTGTGCTTCATTGCATCTTCTCTCTCCTCTGGTTTGGGGATTCCGGAATGGAGTCATGAGATGGGGTCCAAGTGCATATGCCGCGTCACCTGGAAGGGAAAAGACAGGAGGATGTTAGTCATGCATGTGCCCCTTGTGATGTCTGCATCATGGGGGGGGACAGACATGCCTGACACCCATGTCACTCACCAACCAGCCAGCTGTCCCCATACACGTTCTGTTCAAATTCTGTTGGGATGGGGCTCTGACGGTATATGTAACTGTCATGACTGGACCCGGGGTGTTTGGCACGGACGTGCCATATGAGGTATTTGGCATCGGCTATCACCTGTACGTTTATGGAATGCCAATGCTTCCGATTGCGATAAATGTGCTGTGTGCCACGGGGGGGGGGTTTGGCTGTAGTGACACATGGGTGCAATCAATGGCCCCCACGGTGCATGGGAATCCGTCAATTAGGCAGAAATCACGCATTGCCTTTTTCCGCAGGTCCTCCTGGGTGGGTTTGATGATTTGGTTGACCATGCGTCTCAGGATTGCGGGGACAACCTGGTGCACACATCTGCTCATGCTGGTTTGTGAGATCCCAGCCACGGCTCCACTTGTGCGCTGAAAAGAACCAGTGACAAGGAAATGCAGTGTTGCCAGGACCTTCTCCAGTGGCTGCACTGCATGTGAGCGTTGTGTCTGGCTGGTGATGTCATCCTGCAGGGCTCTGGTAATTTCCAGGATAGCAGCAGGGCTGAATCTGAAACGGCGATACACCTCCAAATCACCCATGGCAAAGAGGCTAATGTGCGGTGGGTATATCCTCTCCCGTGCCCTCTCACGTGCCCTCCTCCTCCTCCTTCTATGCGCCTCTGCACACACTAGTAGTGCTAAGACCATGCCTGCCCCTGGCATGTTGGCATACGAATGTGTTGTCCTATAAGTGTGGTTGCTCAGCTCGTCCGGGATGGTGCTGCTGTATTTGCTCTCAAGCTGACTTACACACGTCTGGGGCAAAGTTACCCCTGCTTTATGAGGGGTAACTTTAGACCGGCCATGAAATCTTACGCGCACCACGCGTAGCCTGCGCCGATCACACATAGGTTCGGGAATCAGCGCATCTACATCATTTGCATATTTGAATACTAATTCAATGGAAGCGCAGGATGCCATCAGTGTAAATATGCGCCTACGCTGCGTAAGCTTACAAAAGTTAAGTCGGACGGGAGAAGCCTTGTTTCTGGCGTATCTAGTTCTGTGACTATGGCGCATAGATACGACGGCGCATTTTTACACTTACGCCGCGCATCTCCATATACGCCAACGTAACTTCTTTGAGAATCTGGCCCACTGCTATTACAAGAGGAATGTTTACAGGCAGAAAGAAAAAAAAACATCAAAAGTGAAGTGCGTTCAGGAGAGGAGCTGAAGAGCAGAAAAATGCTGAACACACTTAAACGCTAGATACATTTAGACGCATTTGAGCCCTAATGCATTTCCATGGCCAGAATAAATTAATACGGACAATGGAATCCATTAATGCTCATGCTTGAAGAACTTAAACACTCTTAAATTCATATAAACATGTGTGCAATACACAGCTTTAGGCGTGTTTTTCAAGAAGCTCTCTCCTGCCAAGAGTTCTGGCATTTAGAGGTGCTAAATAGATACCCAGTGTGCATGTGGCTTAATTGAAGTTTGCAAACTTTGCAGTGAACCCCATTGAAGTCTACGGGGGTAAATCTTGTTTTCCAGTTTTGCCCTTTATGGGGCTAATAAGCAAGTTATTGTCAAGAAAAGCCATGGGCAGTCAGCCATTGCCATGCAACGCCACCAAAAACAAAACAAAACATCTCTTTCTACACAGAACTGACAGCTATACCTAACAACTTCAACACACAATGACCCGGATTCACAAAGCACTTGCGCCGGCATATCTCGAGATACGCCGCGTAAGTGCAAATATGCGCCGTCGTATCTGTGCGCCGTGCCCACAAAACTAAGATACACCTAAAAACAGGCTTCATTCCACCGACGTAACTTGCCTATGCCGGCGTAGAGTGGGCGCATATTTACGCTGGACACATGTGGCGCTCGCATTGATTTTCTATTAAAATATGCAAATGAGGGAGATACGCCGATTCACGATCGTACTTGCGCCCGACGCAGTCTACGACTGGTGCGCGTAAGTTGTACGTACGGCGTAAAGTTAAGCCCCATAAAGGAGGTGTAACTCAGCAGCTTCCATGCAAAGGGCTGCACCAGGGAACACAAGCCCGCGTATTTTACGTAGTTTACGTTGGACGTGAATATGACTAGGCGTAGGTTACGTTCACGCCGTAGGCAGTGATCCGGCGTATCTTAGGCAGTTGTTCCGACGTGATTGTGAGAATGCGCACTGGGATGCGTCCACGGGACGGCGCATGCGCCGTTCGTTATACGTATCTGTCTGGCGCTCGGCCCATCATTTGCATGGGTCCACGCCTCATTTGCATGGCTCACGCCCACTTCCACCTGCGCCTGCTTAAGCCCAGGAAACCCAGTGCAGTTTTGGGAGGAAGTGCTTTGTGAATTCCATGCTTGCCGCTCTGCGCTGCGTCGGCGTAGCGTAAAGGAGATACGCTACGGCGGCATAAATGTGCGCCAGTGTCTGTGAATCCGGGGCACAGACATTATTGCTGCTGTGAACACATCTTTCAATAGAAAGGGAGCTAGTCCATCCAGTCCTTTAAATTCTTGGCTTTTGTCCCACCAGCTGACTAGGGGCAAATAAACTACATTGCCCCTATTATAGTCTGATCCTTATTTCTGTTGGCAAACCTGTATTTTTTTGGCACAAGGGTTTATGATTTGCAAACCTCATGAGTCCTGGGAATTTGCTAGAAGTTTGTAATGTGCTGGTGCCACTGATGACTTAAAATTGCTTAGACTGCAGGTGAAGCGAGTAACCTAAAACACAATGGGCTCTGCTGTTTTTTTGAGTTCACAAATTTTAGCCTCACCAGTCAACAGATTGCTCATAAAAAAATAGATTTTGTTTCTGATTCCATACTAGGTTAGTCCGATTAGAGCAGATACAAAATAAGAAAATCCTCTGATCATAACTGTTTGAGTTCCCTTTTTTTGCAATCTGTACAGCTCAGCAGCCTGTTTTAGATCACCCAGTGTCTTTCCAGGTTCAAACTGCACAGCGCTCAGCTCATGTGACTCTAAACCATGCCACCACATCACTCCTTCTTTAACTTGTTTGCCCTCTAGCTCCAAGCTGATCTACAGAAACCAAGTGAACACAAAATAGTGTAGACTGCAGAAACCACTGAAATCTATCACAATTTTGCTCTTACAAGGGTAACAAGGATAATGCATAAAAAATATGTCCCTCCAGTTTCCCAATCCAGGTTTAAAAAGGTCTTAGCCAATGACTCACAGGCCCATGCATCCCATTATGTGGCTTGTTTGGTAATGTGAACCTTGATTTATCTTGTGAGAGTCAAATGGACAAAATTACAAATAAATGGATGGGTAAGGCTTGCCACAACTTCCTTGCATGCCATGCCTTTGATTAGACACAGGATAGTAGAGATTAAAGGAGTTGTAAAGGAACATTTTTTTTTGCTCAAATGACTGTTTACAGGGTATAGAGACATAATAGTTAACCGATTCCTTTTAAAAACGATTAAAAATAGATAAAAATCAATCATATAATGTACTTGTAGTTTCCGTTTCGTTTTTGCATGTTATCCTGCCTCTGTGCTGTATAGAGCCATAGAGAAGTGATAGTTTGGAAAACTAAACTAGACTCTCCCAGTACTGTGGTCCTCAGGAAACAGACAACCAGGAAGTGTCCAGAACAGAGCAGAATTACAGCAACATCAGAGCAAAAACGAACAATGAGGGCATGAAACCAGGACTACAGTAAGGTAAAGGAAGCTATTTAGCTAAAAAAAAATCCCTTTAGTGACCCTTTAACATCACTGAGATTACAACTGTATTGGAAAACTTAGTAGGGCATATCTACAGTACATTAAATTATATATATTTTAGTCACACTTGCATAGCTATTACATCAAGATCAGGCATTCCCACTGCTTTTGTCTTAAATAGATTGAAGTCTAACTTTGAAAAGCTTTAGCTTACAATAGTCAATATCAAGTCTAGAGCTTCAAGCACTCAGTCCATTTGCCAAATTGCAGTTTAACCGCCTCTGGACCAGCTGCTGCCAACCTATGGCAGGTTGGCACCCCTGGGTGAGCCGTCGTAGCTGTACGTCAGTCCTTTAGAACGATGTAGGAGGCGCGTGCGTTTTAGAGGTGTCCGATTTGTGTCTGATTTGTCCGCCGCAATATTGCAGTCCTGATAAAAATCGCTGATTGCCGTCATTACTAGTAAAACATAAATACATAATAAAAATGACATAAATCTATTCCCTATTTTGTAGATGCTATGGCCCAGATTCTCGTAGATGGGCGTAAAACTGCGGCGGCGTAACGTATGTCATTTACGTTACGCCGCCTCAAGTTTTACAGGCAAGTGCTTTATTCACAAAGCACTTGCCTGTAAAGTTGCGGTGGCGTAGCGTAAATCACCCGGCGCAAGCCCGCCTAATTCAAATTAGGCGGGTAGGGGGCGTATAGCATTTAAATTAAGCGCGTTCCCGCGCCGAACGTAATGCGCATGCGCCGTCCCTAAAATTTCCCGACGTGCATTGCTCCAAATGACGTCGCAAGGACGTCATTGGTTTCGACGTGAACGTAAATGGCGTCCAGCCCCATTCATGGACGACTTACACAAACGACGTAAATGTTAAAATTTTGACGCGGGAACGACGGCCATACTTAACATTGGTTGCCCCTCATATAGTAGGGGCAACTTTACGCGTCGCAAATCTAACGTAAACGTTGTAACTTCACTGCGTCGACCGCGCGTACGTTCGGGAATTCGCATATTATGCTAATTTGCATACTCGACGGGGAAAACGACGGAGACGACACCTAGCGGCAAAAAAAAAAATTGCATTTAAGATCCGACAGCGTAAGAGCCTTACACCTGTCGGATCTAATGGATATCAATGCGTAACTGATTCTAAGAATCAGTCGCATAGATACGACGGCCCAGATTAGGACTTAAGACGGCGTACATTGCGTTGCGCCGTCGTAAGCCCTTTGAGAATCTGGGCCTATAACTTTTGCGCAAACCAATCAATATACGGTTATTGCGATTTTTTTTTTTCAAAAAATATGTAGAAGAATACATATTGGTCTAAACCGAGGAAAAAAATACTTAAAAAAAAAAAATGGGGATACAGTATTTATTATAGCAAGAAGTAAAAGATATTAGGGGTTAACTAGGCAAGGCAAATCCACTTTGAACTACAAGTGCAAACTACAAGTGCAAATTGCACTTGAGAGTGCACTGAAAGTGCACTTGGAAGTGCAGTCGCTGTAAATCATAGGGGGACATGCAAGGAAAATAAAAAAAAAGCATTTTGGCTTGCACAAGATTGGATGATAAAATCAGCAGAGCTTCACCTCATTTCAGATCCACCCATGAGATTTACAGCGACTGCACTTTTAAGTGTAATTTCAGGGCACTTTCAAGTGCAGTTTGCACTTGTAGTGCAAAGTGGATTCGCCTTTCATAAATAACCCCCATTGTGTTTTTTTCAAAATTGTCACTCTTCTTTTGTTTATAGCGCAAAAAAATTAAAATCGCAGAGGTGATCAAATACCACCAAAAGAAATCTCTATTTGTGGGGAAAAAAAGACGTAAATTTAGTTTGGGTACAGCGTTGCACGACCGCGCATTTTTCATTTAAAGCGATGCAGTGCCGTATCGCAAAAAATGGCCTGGTCAGGAAGGTAGTAAATTCTTCCGTGGCTGAAGTAGTTAAGGGTTTTCCAACCACTTTTATTTACGAGCAAACAGTGGCCTACCGTGGGGGGGGCAGGGGGAGCCGCGGCCCCGAGCGCGACATTTAGGGGGGTGCGAAATTTAGTGACAGTAGTGTCACTACTGGCTGTCGTCTCGTAATTTTTGTTTCCGTGTCCCCCGATCTCCGGCCATGTTTACTGTCAGGCACCCTGTGATTGGGCGTATGGGGGTCATGTGGGGCTGGCCTTCACGGTTGCTCTTGAAGTCCCGTCAGTGTGGGTGTTAGTTAGGTCAGTGTATGTGTCAGTTAGGTGTCAGTCAGTGTAATAGTCAATGTAGGTGTCAGGTCAGTGTAGGTGTCAGGTCAGTCAGTGTAGGTGTCAGTCAGTGTAATAGTCAGTGTAGGTGTCAGTCATTGTAATAGTCAGTGTAGGTGTCAGGTCAGTCAGTGTAGGTGTCAGGTAGGCCAGTGTAGGTGTCAGGTAGGCCAGTGTAGGTGTCAGGTAGGCCAGTGTAGGGTTCAGGTGGGTAAGTAGTGCAGGAAGTAGGATTCAGGTGGATCATTGCATGTGTCAGGTAGGTGTGTCAGGGGGTCAGATAGGTCACATGTGTTGCAGGAACAGGGCAAAGTGGAGTTGGGGTGCAGCAAAATTAGATATCGCCTATGGTGTCAAAGATCCTTGCACCAGCCCTGGTGGTCAGTGTGGTGTGTAGTGTAGTGTGATGTGCAGTGTAGTGGTCAGTGTAGGAATCGGGTAGGTCAGTGCAGTGGAAAGGTAGGTAAGTATAAAGGTCAGTCTAGGAATCATGTAAGTCCGTGTAGAGGTTAGTGTAGTGGTCAGTATAGGAATCAGGCTGGTCAGTACTATTGTAGGAAGGGAAGGGACTCGGAGAGTCACAGGTTAGGGGGCGCAAATTTTTTGCCTTCCCCCGGGCGCTGACAACCCATGCTATGCCACTGCGAGCAAATACTTGTACAGCAGCAGGTTTCCCTCTCAGGGATTTCAGCACCATATCAATACAACAGAAAATATTCAGCCTCCTGACTATTTTTGATCCGTTCAAACTGTCTCGGCACAGACCCAAACTTTATCTCTCTAGCCTAGTAAGAATGCCTGTTTTTTATGCCAATAGGCCAAAACATAGACACACACATGTGTGTGTCTGTATACAACAGCTGTATGATTCTCCTGCTGAAGTAGGAACTCTGGCTAGATAGTGTTATTCCCTTTTGTGGGTCCACACCCACCTGACTACGATGAGTCACTTGAACAGACACCCTTTCCCTGATAAATCAGTCATCGACTATTTCTTAAGATAGTAACAGTCCATCTGTCTGTTAAGAATTCAGAAATAAACATAATAACTGAACTGAGTGTTCTTTTCCATAGACCAATGTCGGAACACTTGTCCATTAAATGCTCTTAAACTAAATTAAAATAAGTTGTGGTAAATATCTAAACCCTATGATATATTTACTTCCACCCACAACATCTACAGTATGTGGTTCAACCAACATCAATAATTTAAGGATTTATTTTCATTTGATATAAATAGATATGAAAAGCTCACACAGCAGTTGTTGCTGATAAAAAACAAATTTTGTGCTTTTACATTTTTCTTTCATCAGATGTGATCCATATGTCAGTCTAGCTGTTTGTGCTGGCGCAGTTTTCTTGAGGCATCAGTAGATATAAGGAAGGCCTCTGGTGACATGACGCATTCAAACCCAAACAACTGGAGCAGACTGCATGAGAGCTGGTGAAAGTTCTTTATGGTTTTTACAGCTTCTGGCTAATTCATTCATGTGATTTTCTTCTACTGGAGAAAAAGCTCAATTTTAAACAAAACACTGTTTGTTTATGCCATACTGGTGAAGTGTTTAAGACTTTCAGAAACTATGAAAATTAATTCTGGAAAGTTTCTGGTTGGTACAGGCCTAAGAAAACTGGCTAAGCATTTCCACCCTCATTTTAATTTCAATAATTTTTTATTGAAGGTTAACAATGTATTACAAAACAAGTAAAGGATGCTGATCAAAAGGCCGTGATGCAGCACGCTTATATAGTAATAATGAGAATATTACAATTATAGCCACATATATAGTGGATCATAAAAAGGTATAGTGTTAATGCCACTATCATAAAGACATTCTTCAATATTTCCAACGCTTAAGTAATATTTTAGGCCAAGCAATATAGTGAAAAGATATAAAGCTGACTTAGGCCGCGTACACACGATCGGTCCAAACCGATGAAAACGGACTGAAGGTTCGTTTTCATCGGTCCAAACCGATCATGTCTGGGTCCCATCGGTCAGTTATCCTTCGGTCAAAAAAAATGAGAACTTGCTTTAAAATTGAACCTATGGACGCCTAACCGATAGGTCAAAACCTATCGTTAGTATGCAAAAGCATCGGTTAAAAACCTGCGCATGCTCAGAATCAAGTCGACGCATGCTTGGAAGCATTGAACTTCGTTTTTTTCAGCACGTCGTTGTGTTTTACGTCACCGCGTTCTGACACGGTCGGTTATTTAACCTATGGTGTGTAGGCACATCAGACCATCAGTTAGCTTCATCGGTTAAGCGATGAGAACGGTCCTTTAGGCCGTTCTCATCGGATGGACGGATCGTGTGTACGCGGCCTTAAAGCTTATATGAGGATAAGATGTAAAAGGGAAGAAATATAGAGAAAAAACAGAGAAAACAATATAACATAAAATTGTGCCAGAAATTACTCAATAATACACAATTTTAATAATAAATGTGCAATTGGAATTGACCAGTGACATGGTAGATAATATCGCTTACACCAAAGATTTGCCATATAGTCATAACCATGGATCCCAAGTATGATAAAATATAGTGGGCTTATTATGAATAAAAGCAAAGGGTCTTTTATAGGAACAATGGGTGTTAACTCTGTGGATTACATCAGATATATTAGTGGCATCTGTTTTTTATTTATTAGTAATTGCTAAACATGCTGCAAACAAAATATGATAAATCCACCCTCATTTTCGTATACAGTTGCACTTTTATAAACTCTTTGCAAATTGAGAAACATGCTGGAATTGAGGGGATTAAAGCATGGAGCCTTTTAATGGTGCACTAGATACAGTGCATATGGGTTATACTCAGAGGGTGGAGATGATGAAGGGTAAAGGCTAAATTCACCTATTCCAGAAAATACCTTATGAAGTTAAGGGGACCCAGTAGATATTACAAATGTGTGCATTTTTGTAAAATGGTCATTCATTTTATTGTTTTACTTGTTGCCCATCTGTATCCCCTCAGAAGCCTTGTTGCTAGAATGGGAAAACCATTGGGAGAACCATTGGTTTGGGTCTTGCAATGGTGAGAGAGAGAATTCACAGTTTTTTATGTACTGCTGTGTTTCCCCAAAAATAAGACCTCCCCCGAAAATAAGACCTTTTGCGATTTTTGGGGAGGGCTGCAATATAACCCCTACCTCAAAAATAAACCCTAGTTTAAAGTGTTTGTAAAATGCTAGAATCCACTCTATTACAGTATTATGTAATGTAAACTGTGTAAGTTGCTGTAATCTAATACTGTAGTGTCAAATTATTTTGGTATAGCACTGATCGGCGCTCAGCTGACCTCCCACTACTCTCCTCCTTTTCTCCCAGCTGTCAGTGGGAAATCTCGATCACCCCCTCTGCAGTGCTCGGAGCAGGGAAGAGAGCTCCGCCAGGTCTTCCTCAAAATGGTGTCTAGCTATATTGGAGCTGTGTGGTAATGTGTTCGCTGGATGATGGGCGTCTGTCCAGATGAGGGGATCTCTATGATGTGTGTATACTCAGATGATGAGTCTTTCAAATGATGTCCTTCAGAAGATATCGCTTCATATCTACCTGACTTGTCATATATTCAGTTGCAAACAATACATTAAAAAAATCCCACCCAGAGGGTAAAATTTTCCTTCTCATTGGTGGACAGGATAATCATTAACCCTATGTTTACTTATGCATTTTCTTCCTTGGCCATCAGATGGCACTCTAAGACCAGAAATTATTATTTCAGTTCTGCAGTGGAAATGGATCTTATAAAATAATCTGTTATAGCAGTGGTCATCAAACCTGTCCTCAGGGACAACTAACAGGCCAGGTTGTATGTATTACCTTGGGGAGATGCGGACTAGAATACTGCAATCACTGAGCAGCAAATTATATCACCTGTGATGTATTTAAGTTATCTTGCAAACTTGGCCTGTTAGTGGGCCCTGAGGACAGGGTTGATGACCACTGTTTATAGGACCAATTACTATTTTACTATAACAAGTTCGACTAGGTGATTCTATCTAAAATATATAGAATGCATAGGAGAGCTTGGTGATCACTAGTTTATGATCATTACCATTTTAGTGTAGCAGTATTTAAATGTCAACTTCTAACTACAGAGCTGGTATGATTTCATAATCAAATATTAATGATATACACAAAATTCCCACACTATAAACTATTATTTATGAAAATGGTAACATATAACATGCACCTATAGTCCTGACAATATTAAATACAATTAAACAAACACATGATGATAAAAAGAACCCTTTTCCAGGCACTGGGCTATCTTGTAAGGATAACATCTTTTTGTATCCAATCAACGTAGATACATTGCAACATTGTGTTACCCTCTAATGTCCTAAACTTGTAGATACTGTATGTCCATGATAATTATAGTATTTTGTTCAGTAAAATAGTTTATAATCCATTGGCTTGTAAGCTAGCATAGATATATATATATGTATTACACAGTGTCATAAGGGCATAACCTTATGACTTATAATATAGAGTCTGTGAACTGACTTACATAACCACTTTGAGCTAGTGAAATAGTAGATTGTTACAAACAGTTCATTTCTGTGAGTGGAGTCTTGTCCTGTGTTTGTCTTTCTCAAAGCTGAGGCAATGGTGAGCCATTGGGCAAACATGCTCGTTATTTGTTGTGTCAACAAATGACATGATGCATATACATGGATTCCTTTCCCATCTATCTGGTCAAACATACGCTGTGTCTTCACAATAAACATTTATGAGAACTGGAAGTCCTTGTAAATATTGGCCAGTTTGTCTTTGGTTTCAGATGTTGTGAAAACACCAAAAGCCCATTGTCCAAACACTCCAAGGGCCTTGACTTTAATTAACTATCCATATCTTGTTTGTAGACCATTATTGTCTCTTGGTATCCTCAAACTAAAATTAAGACATTTGTCTCCAAGCTTACATGAAATCTGTCTTATACATTCCAAAAATTTAAAATAATAAAATATACAGTATATAGTTTTCCCGTAACAGTTCTGACAATACGAACTGCCGATATTCTATTTTGAATTTGGAGCAGGCATTGGGCCACAATGTAAAAGTGGCACATTTTAGAAATACTTGAATTTGGCGCATGAGTTGCTGTCAAAACCAAAAGTGTTGCAAATGCTTCATGAATTTGATGTATTACATTAATAAGAAAGATCAATGCCAAATAAGTGGTGCATCAGCCTTATTAAATTCCCCTAAGGCCGCGTACACACGATCGGTTAAACCGATGAAAACGGTCTGATGGACGAGGCTTTACAGTGTCTGGGAGCTTTGAAAACATTTTGATTTGTGTGACAATTTTGTGGTTCCTTATATGCTAATGTCTTAAATTGGGTCATTGACGGGATACCTTCAAAGGTGCAGTACCCATTGTTTAATTAATATTTTTATATATAACACAGTAGATGCTAATTAGCCTTTTCTTTAGTCATGTGCGAGAGTGACATTCTTCCAATACAGAATAGAAAATGAAGACTAGTGCATGTCTGTCTGCCATAGGCAACCTTCCAGGTCTTTTTTGCTACAGCTTCAGTGACTACCCCCTTAGGAAAAGCCTAACCAATATGATAGATCTTTATGCTTATCTAAAAGCAATCAAACATTTTAGTGTTTGACAAGTCTAACTGCTTTGCTCTTGGAAACATTAGGAGATGCCATACATGGAACCTGCCTGGTTTAGAACTGCAGAACAGCTAAGGGAGAGAAGAAACTGGCACTTTTCTATTTCAGACCACTTGGCAGTTGCCTGCCTGAGTTGGTTTAAAATCTAGGGCTAGCCTTATTCTTCAATGGGAAACCCTAACCCTGACCCTGATCCTGACCCTAACCCTAACCCTCTAATCTAGGAATTGGGTATGCTCTCAGTAAGACAATTACAAATGTGAACATACGTATTTCCATTTAGGAAAGTGTGCTGTAACTTTTTTTTAAAGCTTGCAAGCTATATTGTTTGTCTTATCACAGAATAAATAAAATATTTGAGCTTGACATTTACCTACTCATCAAGAGTGGCTTCTAACATGGTTACCACATGACCAATAAACATCTATATATGCCAGGAAAATAAATTTATAATTAAATGCCAACATATGAAACATTAACTTGTCAAATCTAAACATACAGTCGTATGCAAAAGTTTAGGAACCCCTGACAATTTCCAAGATTATCATTTATAAATATTTGGGTGTTTGGATCAGCAATTTCATTTTGATCTATCAAATAACTGAAGGACACAGTAATATTTCAGTAGTGAAATGAGGTTTATTGGATTAACAGAAAATGCGCAATATGCATTAAAACTTAATTAGACAGTGGTGGGAGTGTCCCAGGTTGCGCCCCTTCTGGCAAGATGTCCACGCACAGATCAAATTGATCCTGGACGTGGCGCTACCAGACTCTCCATTGGAGTCCCTGCTTCACTTCCCCACCATACCGGTCAGTCAATATTGCAAGTCTGCACTGCCTCATCTGCTCAATGCAGCCAGAAGGCTGATTCCGATACATTGGAAGACACCTACGGTACCGACCCGCTCAGAGTGGGTGAACATGGTGAATAAAATTATGGAGGCGGAGAAGTGGATGGCGCAGTGCAAAGATAGGTACGATAAATTCTACTTGACATGGGTGACTTGAATACACTACATGGGGTCAGAGGAGCTGCCTGTGCCTGGGCCCCCCCAGGGGGTGAACCCCTCTGGAAGGGGGCCCAGTGTTGGAGAGGGGAATGCCACCAGTGACCATGATGCTGCAGTGGAATGCTAGAGCCATAATGGAACAGTTTACCTAATGTCTTTTTGTGGTTGATGCAAGTGTACCAGAAATCAAACACCCCCCCCTCACCCCAACCCACCCCACCCCACCCCTACCCCTTCCTTTCTGTGTGAGACCCCCTTTTCTGTTTCCCCCTTTCGTGGTTTCTCCATTGCACGAGGGTCCGAAGCTCGGAGGCTTGTTTTGTTTATTCTGACTGGTAGAGGGGCCTCCCTCCTACCAGGGTGTGCCCTGGTGATGCGGGCGGGTCGATCCACTATGGAATTGGCTTATAACATGCCCTATATATAACGCTCACTATTCCCCTAGCCGCACTCTTAGATATGGGCACGCCCTAGGGATGTATTTTGCCGCTATGCTTCGTCTGAATGCCCGAGATAGGATCTGTATCGACATGCAATGTGATTGTTGAATTCCCTGTACTCTATTTTGCCGAGCCATGTTGGCCGGGTATGTATGTCTGTTTTTTCTCTGCAAAAACATTTTTGAAAATACAGATTATATAAAAAAAAAAACTTAATTAGACAGGTGCATAAATGTGGGCACCCTTGTCATTTTGTTGATTTGAATACCTGTAACTACTTAGCATTGATTAATTGGAAAACACAATTGGTTTGGTGAGCTCATTAAGCCTTGAACTTCATAGACAGGTGCATCCCATCATGAGAAAGGGTATTTAAGGTGGCCAATTGCAAGTTTTTGTTCTCTTTGACTCTCCTTTGAAGAGTGGCAACACGGGGGCCTCAAAACAAGTCTCAAATGACCTGAAAACAAAGATTGTTCTACATTATGGTTTAAGGGAAGGATACAAAAAGTTATCACAGAGATATAAGCTATCAGTGTCCACTGTGAGGAACATAGTGAGGAAATGGAAGACCACAGGCACAGTTCTTGTTAAGGCCAGAAGTGGCAGGCACATAAAATATTGGATAGGCAAAGGCGAAGGATGGTGAGAACTATCAAAAACAGCCCACGGACCACCTCCAAAGACCTACAAAATCAACTTGCTGCAGATGGCGTCACTGTGCATCCTTCAACAATTCTGCGCACTTTGCACAGGGAGAAGCTGTATGGGAGAGTGATGGGAAATAAGCCTTTTCTGCGCACACACCACAAATGGAGTCGCTTGAGGTATGCAAACGCACATTTTGGACAAGCCAGCTTCATTTTGGAATAAGGTGCTGTGGTCTGATGAAACAAAGATTGAGTTATTTGGTCATACCAAGGGGCGTTATGCATGGCGGCAAAAGAACACAGCATTCCAAGAAAAACACTTGCTACCCACAGGAAAATTTGGAGGTTCCATCAGGCTGTGGGGTTGTGTGGCCAGTGCCGGTACTGGGAATCTGGTTAAAGTTGAGGGTCGCATGGATTCCACTCAATATCAGCAGATTCTTGAGAATAATGTTGAGAAATCAGTCACAAAGTTGAAGTTACGCCAGGGCTAGATATTTCAACAAGACAACGACCCAAAACACTGCTCAAAATCTACTCTGCATTTATGCAGAGGAACAAGTACAATGTTCTGGAATGGCCATCCCAGTCCCCAGACCTGAATATCATTGAACATCTGTGGGGTGATTTGAAACTGTCCATGCTCGGCAACCATCAAACCTAACTGAACTGGAGATGTTTTGTAAAGAGGAATGGTCCAAAATGCATTCATCCAGAATCCAGACACTCATTACAGGCTATAGGAAGCGTCTAGAGGCTGTTATTTCTGCTCTACTAATTATTAATGTGATTTTTCTGTTGGGGTGCTCAAATTTATGCACCTGTCTAATTTCGTTTTGATGCATATTGCGCATTTTCTGTTAAACCAATAAACCTTATTTCACTACTGAAATATTATTGTGTCCTTCAGTTATTTGATATATCAAAATGAAATTGCTGATCCAAATACCCAAATATTTATAAATGATGATCATGGAAATTGTCAGGGGTTCCTAAACTTTTGCATACGACTGTAACATATTACAGTAAAAACGTCAATATAGTAAAGGCTGGTCATGCACACTAAATGTATAGACCAGGGATATGCAATTAGCGGACCTCCAGCTGTTGCAGAACTACAAGTCCCATTAGGCATAGCAGGACTCTGACAGCCACAAACAAGCATGACACCCAGAGGCAGAGGCATGATGGGATTAATGCCCTGTTCACACGATCGGTTCGTCTGATGAAAATGGACCGATGGACCGTTTTCATCAGACGAACCGATCATGTGTGGGCCCCATCAGTTTTTTTCCCATCTGTGAAAAAAATAGAACCTGTTTTAAAATTTTCGTATGGTTAAAATACCGATAGAAAAAAACAATAGTCTGTGGGGAAATCCATTGGGCAAAAATCCACGCATGCTCAGAATCAAGTTGACGCATGCTCGGACGCATCGAAATTAATTTTTCTCTGCACGTCGTTGTGTTTTACATCACCGCGTTGGACACGATCGGATTTTTAACCGATGGTGTGTAGGCAAGACTGATGAAAGTCAGCTTCATCAGATATCTGATGAAAAAATCCATCGGTTCGTTTTCATCAGACGAACCGATCGTGCGTACAGGGCATTATAGTTTTGCAACAGCTGGAGGTCCGCTAATTGCATATTACATTAACATTACAGAAATATTTTGTCAGGTGAAACTGTCAAAATTAGCTTAATAAAAAGTCTGCCATTCTGTGAGATCTGGGGCACAACCAACATGTTATGCCACACACACACGATCGGAGTATCCGATGGTCTAAAATCTGATGGATTTTTTCATCGGAATTCCGTTCAAGCTGTCTTGCATACACACTGTCAGACTAAATTTCGACCATCCAAAACACGGTGACGTAAAACACGACGAGCCGAAAAAAAAGAAGTTCAATGCTTCCGAGCATGCGTCGACTTGATTCTGAGCATACGTGGATTTTTCTAAGACGGAATTCCACACAGACGATTGGAATTTCCCATCGGATTTTTTTCCATCCGAAGAATTTAAGACATGTTTTATTTTTTTACTCTGATGGACTTTTTTCATCTGAAAATCCGATCGTGTGTATGCGGCATTAGTCAGATTATACATCTAACATAGCAGCTAAATTCGCACAACACTTATCTGAAGTTACTGTAGGTACAATTATTTTGGACATACTGATTCACCTTACAGACAGTTACAGCAATAAAAATTTTGGTCTAGATGAAAATAGATTTCGGTGAATTAAAATGAAGCTTTATGCAGACAGCTCCCATTCGCACTGTAAATTGGCAAGGGTTTTGTTACAGCTATAAAGTTGGCCATGCCAACTTGCCTTTAGCTGAGAAGGATTTTGTTGCCATTTGGTTCCCATGCACAAGAGATTCAGATTTAATTTTTGTCTGTGATTTAGGAGGAGTTGAATGCTTGCCAGTTGTCTGTTGCCATGCCTCTGAGCAAGTAATGTCACAAAGACATAGAAGCACAGGTGAGGTTTATTAAAAGTTAGTGATGTAAGTCAACTAGAAATCCTTACTGGCAAATATTATAATTTACTATACTTAAAATCAGCTTTTTTCTTTACCAATGCTTACAGAAACTGCTGCCAAGTATGAATTATTTTACTTATAAACAACTCGGTAGGGCATAATCAATGAACACATACTCTGCTCCAGTCTGTCCTCAGAGACCCAGTCATTTCACCCATTGGGTGCCATCTCTTAATCACAGACATCATGTGTAAGACATCTCCTGTGGCTTACGTCACTGCCCTCTACAAAGCAGCTGGGGGAATGGTTAGCGATGGTTTAGTCATTCACATCTGAAAAAAGTCAGCATTTGCATTTCAGTAACAATGCTGTTTATTCTGCTTAGGCAGAATATTTGGGGAATGAAGCAATACATTTGAAGAAGCTGATGGGGTGCACTATGAAATTAGCACTATATGTTTACATACTTTAAAAAATAGGGCGGCTCATTTTAAAGCCATTCTTCTCTCCCATCTGTTTACTTTATTTAGCGAAGAGTGTAGGTAGGAAAGTATGATGGAAATGATACTTAGCATTAGGCCTCCATGTGGTTTATACTCCAGTTATCCAGTTACTTGCGCTGTTACTGCCTGATGTCCGGGTCTCATAGCAGAATTTGCTGTTGGAATAAATGAGACTAACAACAATGTTTGTCAGTGTGCAGCAGTACAAACCACAAGCTAAAGTTTTAGGTTTAGCTACTAATTGGCTGTACCCTCTTGTATGTGGTGCAGTGGGTTGTAGTGTCATTCAGTAAGAATGTCAGCTCAACACATTACGATGCATTTATGCACAGTACTTCATTGTATCCCAAAAAGCTGCCAATGGCCTGGTGAAAAGGAGAGGGAAAAGGGTTACATCAACCGCCTGGTCTATGGCTGGGGGGTGGTTCTGTTATCCTGACTGGGCGTCTTATGACGTCCAGCAGGATAGCTGCTGGTGCGCGCCCGTGGGGGAGCGCATCGGAGCAATCGTTGTTGCTGTGTGTCAGTCTGACACACCGCTACACCGATCTTGGTAAAGAGAGTGCATCCTGGGATATCTCATACCTTCAACACATCCAAAACAAAGCAAATTGTTATTGACTTCTATGGAAGGTTTGGTGACTTTTTGAAGCACCAAGAAAGCAGCATGGAGTATAATTTTTTAAGTGAAGTAAATCAAAGCAAACACAACGTGTGAACAGGATTGTATGTTTATCATTTTATTTAGGGACAGGTGCTTTGGTTGGCATTCAGAGGGTTTTAGAGAAGTGTGACAAATGTCACATTTTGAAGCAAGTGCACACAATCACGCTCATATGCAAATCAGTGGTCAATTAGGTGCACACATGACCCCCTAAGGATCTTCTAAACCTTTCCATACCACCAACGAGGCACCCTACAATTGATTTGTCTACTTCATTTGGCATTGTATGGACTCATATATGGGGGGGATATAAGTGATTCACCTGTCTAAGGTGGCCTAATTCCATCTCCTCCAGGCACTATTGGCATGGTTCCTTGAAAGTCAGTCATGCTGGGCCCTGCCATGTGGATGGTTAGAATGACCTAAGAGAGATCTTGGATAATAATTTCTCTGGTTCTAAACACTGTCTTTCATCAATTAAAAATACAACTTGCTTGGTCGAAACATGTTGGGGCGTTTGTCTGGAGCAGGATCATTACTGTAAAACTTGTCTTGAGTATACCTGCCTATATATCATGCTATTATGATTGATGGGTCATAAGGAGAATTTATGTAACAAGAGCTGATACTTTAAAACCTCCAGGGGAGTTTTCATTTTTCTTCTGTAGTGTAAACAATCCCTTATACCCCTAAAAAATGCTCAAAGTAGCTTAATAAAGTTTAGAGAACATCTCATCCTGAGAGATATAAGAGCTACATGGTTAATTCTACATTGTATGTCTCCGACACAATCAGACAAGGGATTGTTGTCCTTTAAAGGGTTGTAAACCCTCAGGTTTTTTAACCTTAAGCATTCTATGCATTAAGGTGAAAAAACTTCTTGCAGTCACCGACCCCCTGCCCCCCCACTGTTTTACAAAGCTTGCAATCCAGCCTCTTAGGGCCACAAATATAAAGCAGTAAAGTGTAACAAATTTAACTTTCACCAAATGTTCACTGGTGGTGAATCAGACACAACCATCAGGAAGATCCTCTTGTGCGAATGTTTGTTGAATATGAGATTATTTTACCCTTTAATTTGCTCCAAAATGACCAAATAAACAAAATCATAAGGTTTGTGTTTTGTCCAAAATATGTAAGCTTCCAAAAATAAAATAAAAATGTGAATCTCTCAAGCATTTTCTAAGTTGTCGGTACACATCCCATATTTCCTATAAGCATCAGCTTCATCTAGTGGCCATAATGCTCCCCCCCCTTGAAATAACTCAAACAGGTCAATACCCCAATATGGCCACCAGATGTCTAAGACATTCGCACATCAAAGTTTTTATAAATAGACCCCTTAGGCCGCGTACTCACGGTCGGACAAAACCGATGAGAATGGACCGGGGTTCAGTTTCATCGGTCCAAACCGACGATGTGTATAGTCCATCGGTCTGTTGTCCTTCGGACCAAAATTTTAAAACATGCTTTAAAATGGAACCGATGGACCGCTGACCGATCGGGCCAAACCGATGGTTAGTACACAAAGGCATCGGTTCAAAACCCGTG
This sequence comes from Rana temporaria, assembly GCF_905171775.1. NCBI lineage: Eukaryota > Metazoa > Chordata > Amphibia > Anura > Ranidae > Rana > Rana temporaria. The sequence continues at coordinate 299,677,893 of NC_053493.1, read as the reverse complement.
TATGCTCAGAATCAAGTCGACGCATGCTTGGAAGCATTGAACTTCGTTTTTTTCAGCACGTCGTGTGTTTTACGTCACCGCGTTCTGACCCGATCGGTTTTTGAACTAATGGTGTGTACACACATCAGACCATCAGGCCACTTCAGCGGTGGACCGATGAAAACGGTCCGTCGGACCATTCTCATCGGATGAACCGGTCGTGTGTACAGGGCCTTAGCCTTGCTTCTACCAATTATTTAGCAGGCTGATGATCTGCATTTGTTAATGACTCTGTTACATTGCTCTGCAAAAAACACAAATCACAAGGTATTTGTTTGTGTTTTGGTCAAAATATATAGGGGGACACCCAAACCAAGGATCCTCATGTCTGGTGAGCCCCTACACTAGCACTTCGTTGAGTACAAAAGAAATTCATTTTTAATGGATTATATAAGCAAGGTGCCTTACTACTTATAAAGGTGTTATACCCATGCTATGTGCTAAATGTGTTATGGGTTACATAAGCATGGTTGCTCACTGCTTTTAAATGCGTCATATTTTATTTTATTTGTTGAGTCCAAGGAGAAAAAAGTAGGTTAAACGTCTAGGTTTGCTCAGCAGGAACAACATCTTACATCTTTACACCTAACCTTTGTGGTCCAGGATATAACTTGTGCTACCTCCTGTAGAGAACTAATCAATAAAATCTTTATATAGGACGCACTGCTTGTGAAAGCATTAAAAACAGGAAAACAATTACTAATGTACACCCTGACATTATTTTGACAGCATTTGTATTATATTGCAAAATGTTTATTAGAGTAACAATTTTTATAATATAAAGACCATAGCTGTAATACAACATTGATGCTATATCCTCCTCTTGTTTATACTCATCATTATTAATACTTTAGCAATACAATGTTATCTGTCTATTTAAAACAATCTAACAGTTACTGTACATAGGTGGGTGTTTGTGTAATTTCTTTCCTAAAGCAATTACTTTAAAATTAGGAAAGGGAATGTTTATAAATTACAGTACATTTTTTGCCCCAAACTGTTACTCTAATTAAAGGGGTTGTAAAGGTAAAATGTTTTTCCCTAAATAGCTTCCTTTACCTGTGTGTTAGTGGGCGTCCTGACCCTCCTGCTCGCCCCCTCCCCCCTCAAGAGGCTTTCTCCACACTAGGGAGAAAGCCTCCCATTACTGCATGTACAATAGTTACAGACAGAAGAACAGGAAGTGAGCATTTCTCAAAAGAAATAAGGACATTTAAATGCTAAATTGAAGGGTGAGGAGGACTGCACTAAGGTAAAGGAAGCTATTTAGGGAAAACATTTTTTACCTTTACAACCCCTTTAGGCTCTCTCCTTTTCTCCAGACACTGAAACCCTTGAATTGTAAGTAAAAAACACAAACATATAGCAAGAATAAAGCCTTATTTCCTGAAACTGCACTCAAACAATCCAAACAATTACCATAAACGTAAAGCTGTACTACACTGCATCTGAGCACCACAAACCAAAAACACTATTTGATTCATTTTTAACCACTTCAGTCCCAGAAGATTTTACCCCCTTCCTGACCAGAGCACTTTTTACAATTTGGCACTGCGTCACTTTAACTGACAATTGCACGGTCATGCAATGCTGTACCCAAACAAAATGTGCGTCCTTTTTTCCCACAAATAGAGCTTTCCTTTGGTGGCATTTGATTACCTCTGCGGTTTTTATTTTTTTGCGCTATAAACAAAAAATTAAGACAATTAAAAAAATATATATATTTTTGCTATAATAAAAATCCCCGAAAATGTTTTAAAAAAAAATTCTTCATCAGTTTAGGCCAATATGTATTCTTCTACATATTTTTGGTAAAAAAATTGCAATATGCGTATATTGATTGGTTTGCTCAAAAGTTATAGCGTCTACAAACTATGGGAACGATTTATGATTTTTTTTTACTAGTAATGACAGTGATCTGCAAATTCTAATGGTACTGTGACATTTCAGAGGACAGATTGGACACTTTTGACACATTTTTGGGACCATTAACATTTATACAGCGACCAGTGCTATACAAATGCACTGATTACTGTGTAAATGTCACTGGTAGGTATAGGGGTTAACATTAGGGAGCGATCAAGGGGTTAAATGTGTGTTGCCTAACTGTGTGGGGATATGACTGATTGGGGGAGGAGACATATCGCTTTTTCTACTTACTAGGAACAAACAATATGTCTCCTTTCCCCTGACAGAACAGGGATTTGTGTGTTTACACACAAATCCCCATGCTGGTTCTCGAGCCCGCAATCGCTGGTGGCCGGCGGCATGCATGCCCTCCGGCGGCTCTTAAAGGTAATAACGTACCAATACATTGTATCACCCAGCAGAGCCATTCTGTCGACGTATATATCGGCGTGAGATGGTCGGCAAGCGGTTAATATTCAAACCAAACTCACCGATCAATTCATGTCTCTATGCTTTATTTTGTTGAGAAATCACTGTGAAAAACACCCACTTTGAGTAAGGGCAGATGATCCATGTAGCATATTCGTCTTTCCTTAGCTCAGGCATGCAGGCAGGAAGGTGTGCTTAGCTAGGAAAACCCCTCCTCCCTTCCTGAAGAGGGAGTGAAGTTCCGCTTTAATAAAGAATGAAGACATTGCATTCCAGTTTTTAGTTATTTTAGTGCAGATAATCAGGCCTCATGCATACAGGTGTATGATATTATGCTGCACTATGGGGACACCCGAGCATAGTCACAGCTCCATATATCCATTCATACATGGAGCTGCGGCCTGGCCCCTCTCACCTCTGAGTGGCTGACTGACTGTGATCGACAGCAGCGGAAGCCAATGGCAGAATGCATTAATATAAAAAAAAACTTCTACCTTTTTAAACTGTTATTTTGTTACGATGATATACTAGATTGCTTGACTATCTCTTTGCATATCACTGTAATTGGATGTAATCTTGTGTTTTTTTGGTTATGGTGAATTCATGAATTTCAGGAATGTGTAAACTTCAGAAAAGAAAAATACTTAATTATGAGTTTGGATACTGCTATCTGCTAAACATCGAAAAGTTACTCCGCACCAGTCATTAAAAAAAAAAAATGTTTGTGCTCAAGTATATGAATTTGTGCTAGAGATGGGAATTCATACACTTGAGTATAAGATTTTCTTAAAGGTTCTCTAAAGCTGTAAATAAGTTGTATAGCAAAAAGTTCTTCATGATTTGGCACTTTACAGTTTGTAGTCTATTGGGCCAGATTCAGATAGAGATACGACGGTGTATCTCCAGATACGCCGTCGTATCTCTGAGTTCTGTCGGTCGGATCCATGCGCCTGATTCATAGAATCAGGTTCCGCATAGATCTCCCTACGATCCAACAGGTGTAAGTGACTTACACTGTCGGATCTTAGGCTGCAATCTCACGCTGGCCATTAGGTATACGCAACGAATATGCAAATGAGGAGTTACACCAATTCAGAAACGAACGACCGCCCGGCGCTTTTTTTTTACATCGTTTGCGTTCGGCTTTTTCCGGCGTATAGTACCCCTGGGTCTATGAGGCGCAGCCAATGTTAAGTATGGCCGTCGTTCCAGGGCCGAGTTTTGAAATTTTTACGTCGTTTGCGTAAGTCGTTCGCGAATACGGATGGACTTAATTTACGTAATTTCCGTAATTTTATGGACGGCGCCCCCTACATCCCCATTTGAATTATGCGGCCTTACGCCGCAACACATACGCTACGCCGCTCTAACTAAGGGCGCAAGTTCTTTGTGAATAAAGAACTTGCGCCCAAAGTTAGAGCAGCGTAACGTATCAGAGATACGTTACGCGGGCCTGACAGATACGCCAATGTATCTGAATCCGGCCCTATTGTCTTCTTCAATATATGGACAATTCTGATAGACAATAACCTACAAACTCTAAAAAACAAAACAAATGTCAAGTGCAGCTCCGTTGTCTAAGGTAGAAAGTCTCCCATTGCTTTAATCAAAGTGAATTAACATACAGCCAAACGTAATGTTTCAGGAACCAAGTTTCTACGTCATTATATATGGAACAAATGTATCAGTTCATCAAATGAAAGAGAAATCTTTTCACTGAAACTTCATTGATTGCTGTGTATTCAGCCTCCTTTAAAGAGAATCTATCACTTTGCCCATTAGGAAGTGACAGTGTCTGTTGATAACAGTTAACTTAGTGATCTACATTTTCTCAATGCCTTCCAGCTATGCTATGAGTCCTGTCCATGTCTCAGTTGGGATATTTCACTTTAATTTCTGTGCTGGCGACACCCTATAAATCAAATTGTAACACCATGGGGGTTATCCACAAAGCCTTGGCGCAACGTAACTTTTCTGATTTAAGTTACTCCGCCGCAAAATTCCAAAGTTAGGTGCCGATCCACAAAGCACTTACCTGGAATTTTGCGGCGCTGTAACTTAAATCCGTCCGGCGCAAGGCGTTCCTATTCAAATGGGCGAGTCCCATTTAAATTAGGCGCGCTCCCGCGCCGGACGTACTGCGCATGCTCCGTCGGGTAAATTACCCGACGTGCATTGCGCTAACTGACGTTGCTCCGACGTCATTTGCTTAGACGTTACCGTAAATGGCGTCCAGCGCCATTCACGGACGTCTTACGCAAACGACGTAGAATTTAAAATTCGACGCGGGAACGACGGCCATACTTAACATGGCTTAGGACAACTAGGGCTTAGCCCTAGTTTTACGCGGCGGAACTCGACGTAAACGACGTAGATTTAGAGCGTCGGGCCCGTCGGAGCGTTCGTGGATCGCCGTAACTGGTCATTTGCATATTCTACGCCGGCCTCAATGGCCTCGCCACCTAGCGGCCGGCCTAGAATTGCATCCTTAAGATCCGACAGTGTAATTCAATTACACATGTCGGATCTTCGTCCTAACTATGGGAAACTGAGTCTGTGGATCAGTTCCATAGTTAGGACCAGGGATACGACGGCGTAACAGCAGTTACGCCGCCGTATCTCTTTTGAGGATCTGGCCCCATGTTACTATGAGAGAAAGGGTTGGGTTGTGCTGTGTTATCCCCTCTGACTATTCCTTAGGAGCTCTCTAATAATATCTTTAGAGTAGCTCTGAGCCTTTCATAAAAACTTGAAACTATTGTGAAATCAATGTAAAATGGTTTGTCAGGGGCCTCTAGGGGTCTTTGCGTTAGTGCAGAAAGTGAGAAATCCTTCCATTGAAAGTTTTTATCTATTTAGTTTAATCATTTAAACTTTTATATATATATATATATATATATATATATATATATATATATATATATATATATATATATATAAAAGTTAGAGGATAAAACTTATCAAGCTAAAAGTTGGCCATGCAGCTTTACACTGGGTCCTTTGTGTTTTCACTTTGGCCTTGAATAAAAAAAGAAATATGATTTAGTTCTACAAGTTTCAGCAGATGTGTTTATATGTGATTCAGTAAGTATCTTTAGGATATGCGAGCTACCTAGCTATTCAGAACCCTGCAATGAGCAAGAAAAGACCTTGAATCCTTTCACACATTCTCTAGAGATCGTTATATTGTACTTGGGAAATATTTGATGACAAATAGCGCATGTGAATTATATCACAAGGCAATGTAACTCTCTTTTCAACAACTCAAGGTCAGTGCATTTTAAACATTCACGCAAATGAAAATGACATTGGATAGAAGTGTGTATGCAGTGATCAACAAGCATAAAAATATACATCCTTCACTTGTAAGGACTTTTCTTTGTTATAGTATGACTTATGAAATAGGAGAATCAAAGACATGTCATCCTATTATAATTGTTTTGCGTAGCTAAGTTGTAATGTGCACGTATGTAATCTGTAATAAATGTCTTTATTTTTTTCAATTCCATTTTAGTCTGTCTCTAAACAACTGACTAAACCATTGACATCATGTTGAGAAATATATTAAAGTTTATCCATAGCCAAAGCCTTTTAAAACGTTTTGGATAGTCTAGAAAAGGGCAAAGAAAGAAGGCCTGGACAAAAGCCCCTTGATAAATGTTATTAAATAGGGTTTTTACTTTTTAAGTGGCTTGGCAGGTTTTCTGTAACATGAACAGAAATCAGTGCTGGAAATTGTTAGTAAAAAAATAACTTATATTGCTTTCAAGCTTTCCAAAACCAGTGCTGGGACAAGGCAATTTGGTGCCCAGGGCGAAGATGGCAAACTGCGCCACCCCCTGTTTTTAAGAAAGAATCAGTGGGGTAGATTCAGCAAGCAATTACGCCTGCGTATCCATAGATACGCAGCGTAATTGCTAAGTAGCGCCGGCGTATCTACTTTCTGTATTCAGAAAGCTCTATACGCCGACTGTAGCTTAAAGCGGGAGTTCACCCATTTGTAAAAAAATTTTTTTTATCCCCTTAGCTTCCTGCTCGTTCGGTCTAGGGGAATCGGCTATTTGTATTAAAATATGAGCAGTACTTACCCGTTTTCGAGCTGCATCTTCTTCCGTCGCTTCCGGGTATGGGTCTTCGGGAGCGGGCGTTCCTTCTTGAGTGACAGCCTTCCGAGAGGCTTCCGACGGTCGCATCCATCGCGTCACTCGTAGCCGAAAGAAGCCGAACGTCGGTGCGGCTCTATACTGCGCCTGCGCACCGACGTTCGGCTTCTTTCGGAAAATCGTGACGCGATGGATGCGACCGTCGGAAGCCTCTCGGAAGACTGTCAATCAAGAAGGAACGCCCATTCCCGAAGCCCATACCCGGAAGCGACGGAGAGGATGCATCTCGTAAACGGGTAAGTACTGCACATATTTTAAAATAAATAGCCGATTCCCCTAGTAAAAACGAGCAGGAATCTAAGGGGGAAAAGTGCCCTCTAAGGGTGAACCCCCGCTTTAAGATACCACTGGCATAAGGCTCTTATGCTGTCGTATCTTAGGGTGCATTCTGCCGCTGGCCGCTAGGTGGCGCACCCGTAGTTGTCAGCGTAGAGTATGCAAATTGCATACTAACACCGATTCACAAACTTACGCACGGCCGGCGCTCGTTTTTTATGTCGTTTGCGTATGTCGTTTTCGCCGTAAGGCTGCTCCTGCTATTAGGAGGCGCAGCCAATGGTAAGTATGGACGTCGTTCCCGCGTCGCGATTTTCAAAATTTGCGTCATTTGCGTAACTCGTTCGTGAATGCCGCTGGACGCCATTTACGTTCACGTCGAAGCCAATGACGTCCTTGCGACGTCATTTACCGCAATGCACATCGGGAAATTTTCCCGACGGAGCATGCGCAGTACGTTCGGCGCGGGAACGCGCCTAATTTAAATGATCCACACCCCCTACGGGATCATTTAAATTACGCGCGCTTACGCCGGCCCCTTTTACGAAACGCCGCCGCAAATTACAGAGCAAATGCTTCGTGAATGAAGCGTAGCTCCAGTGATTTACGGAGGCGTAGCGTAAAAACGGTACGCTGCACCGCCGTATCAGTGCGCGCCCCTAACTGAATCTACCCCAGAGTTTCAAAGCAAGAATATACTTAAAACAATACAAATTCAATTAGATTTAATGCGATAGAAACAGAGTTCACTCACACATTTTAATTAGGGTTGTCCCGATACCACTTTTTTGAGACCGAGCACAAGTACCGATACTTTTTTTCAAGTACTCGCCGATACCGAATACCAATACTTTTTTTTAATGTCATGTGACAGTATTTTTTTTTTTACACAATTTTTTTTTTTACAGTGATTTTTTTTTTTAGGGGGGGTAGTGGATTGTCAGTGTGTGTTTTTTTCTATTATTATTATTATTATTATTATTATTATTATTATTATTATTTACATTTTATTTTTAAAATTATTTATTGTATTTTTTTTCTTTTTTTTAATTAGCCCTGTTGGGGGGCTTTGGTGAGATATCAGGGGTCTTAACAGACCTCTGACATCTCCCCTTTAAGACAGAGAAAGGGACTAGGGACACATATTCCCAAGTCCCTTTCTCAGCTGCACTGGAAATGAATGGACAGGAGACAGAGGCCATGCCTCACAGTATAAAAGTATTCTTGCAATTGTTGCCATTATCAGTGTGATTTCAGCGTGGAGAGAGATAGAACAGGGCTCTGTTCAGTGCTATTAGTTAGTTAGTGTGCTATACTGTGCTATTGTGCTTCAGTGTAGAATATTAGTTTAGTGTCAGTCTAGGGATAGTGTGAGGCCCCGTACACACGACCGAGTTTCTCGGCAGAATTCAGCCAGAAACTCGGTTCAGAGCTGAATTCTGCCGAGAAACCCGGCCGTGTGTACACTTTCGGCCGAGGAAGCCGACGAGGACCTCGGCGAGGAAATAGAGAACATGTTCTCTATTTTCTCGTTGTTCAATGGCAAAAGTTGGCCCGCCGAGTTCCTCGGCGGCTTCCACACTGAACTCGACGAGGAACTCGATGTGTTTGGCACGTCGAGTTCCTCGGTCGTGTGTACGGGGCCTCAGTGTAGTGAGGAGGACCATCATTCAGCTTTGCATAGTGCAGCTAGAGTAGGGATGGCTCAGATAGTTTCACTGTAGTGTAGTGAGACCGTGTCATTTATACATACATTAGTGTAGAGTAGGGACAGCTTAGATACCTGTAGTTTAAGTGTAGTGTTGTGTAGTGAGACCGTGTCAGTAATCTTGACATTAGTGTATAGCTAGAGTAGGGACAGTTCAGATAGCACCAGTGTAGTGACGGTCTATTTTATTGTGTTACTGCCAGTTTAGCACCATTTACCTCTGTGTGTGTTACTGACAGTTTACCGTTTATCGTTGTGTGTGCGTTACTGCCAGTTTAATGCCATATAGTTTTGCGTGCGTTATTGCCAGTTTAACGCCATATAGCTCTTTGTACGTTACTGCCCATTCAACGCCATATAGTTTTGCGTGCGTTACTGCTAGTTTAACACCATATAGTTCTGTGCGTCACTGTACATTTGGTGCATTATATTGCAGTATATTATATTGTATCTGTGGAGTGTGTCTGTGTAGTGTGAGTACTCAAATTAAAGGGCACCTCTGTACATTGGTTAAAGTGCATCTACGTACAGTGTAGAGTAGGGGCAGCTTAGATACCTGTAGTTTCAGTGTAGTGTTGTGTAGTGAGACCAGTAATCTTGACATTAGTGTATAGCTAGAGTAGGGACAGTTCAGATAGCGTCAGTGTAGTGATGGTTGAACACCGTCTATTTGATTGCGTTACTGCCAGTAAACGCCATGTACTGCTGTGTGCATTACTGAGAGTTTAACACCATTTACTTCTGTGTGCGTTACTGACAGTTTAACGCCATATCGTTTGCGTGCGTAACTGCCAGTTTAACACCATATATATTTTTCCGTGCGTTATTGCCAGTTTAACGCCATATAGTTCTGTGTGCGTTACTGTCCGTTCAACACCATATCGCTTTGCGTGTGTTACTGCCAGTTTAACGCCATATAGTTCTGTGCGTCACTGTGCATTTGGCGCATTATATTATATTGTATCTGTGGAGTGTGTCTGTGTAGTGTGAGTACTCAAATTAAAGGGCACTAAACACCTCTTTACATTGATTAAAGTGCATCTACGTACAGATTTCAACTTCTCCTTTACATTTGCTTAGAAGCACCGCCCCCTCGATCCCAATAATGTCTGGGAGGACAACAAAGAGAGGCAGACGTTTCCTTGGCACTGTGAGGGGCCCAGCAACAAAAGTGTCCACAGGCAAAGGTGGACGTGGTGGTGGTCAGTCCTCAGGCAGGGCACCATTTCCTCTGTTTAAGGAGTTTTCCCATACTATCCAGCCACAGCATGCAGAGGAGGTGGTGGACTGGCTTACTAAACCTTCCTCATCTGCCTCATCCTTTGTCACACAAGCAGAAACAAGTTTTTTTACAGCAAGCCAAATTCTTTCTTACATCAAGAGTACCTCTATAGGGTTACGGTGGGAAGGTGCCACGACACCCAAAGACCAATTTTTCAGCACCTGTTTGACAGGTGCATATCATTGCAATTTTTTACAGCAAGCCAAATTCTTGCTTTCATCAAGATTATCTCTATAGGGTTACGGTGGGAAGGCGCCATGACACCCAAAAACCAATTTTAACGTACCCGTTACTTCTATCCAAAGTCAAAGTGACACTAGAATTTATCCAAAAAATCTCTAATCTTGTTCCCAGTGCATTACATTGTGGCCTCAAAATAAAGGCAGCTTGCAGGAAAAATTTCATTTTTTTTGGCTTTAAATTTTTTATTATTGCTGCAGCAGATTCTAGACATGATACAGATCTGCCACTTTACAGTTAGACTAAGGCCCCCCCCCCCCAGGCACTATATTGGAAGGATTTATTCATTTTTAGGCTTTCACTTTAAAAATCAAAAAATCAATGTTCATTTAAAAATGAAGTTTTTCACAAACTTTTTTTTATTGTTACATGTCCCCCAGGGCAGGACCCGGACCCCTATAACCATTGTATGCCCAATTACTTTACTGCATTTAAGCCTTCAAAATCGGTACTTTTGATATTTGATGTTCGGGTCTCATTGACTTTAATGGGGTTCGTTATTCGGGTCCGAACTTTCGTGGTGTTTGTTCGGGTCCGTTCGGCCCATCCCTAGACTCTATTGCCGTGTACACACGATCAGACATTCCGACAAAAAAAACTTGGATTTTTTTCCGACGAATGTTGGCTCAAACTTGTCTTGCATACACACAAGTGTTGTCGGAAATTGCGAACATCAAGAACAAGGTGACGTACAACACGTACGATGAGCCAAGAAAAATGAATTTCAATAGCCAGTGCGGCTCTTCTGCTTGATTCCGAGCATGCATGGAATTTTGTGCGTCGGAATTGTGTACACACGCTCGGAATTTCCGACAACAAGCCAGTGCCAGTGCTCTCACACCTGGGGATCAGACTCAAAAAATATATATATATATATATACAGTATGTATATATATATTCAGATGGCGCCACCCTTTGGGTTTGGTGAGAGACGATTCGCGCTTTTTAGTCTTCGTGCTTTTCAGTCTGTTACAGGGTGCCGAATGTGCTATCTCCATTACAAGTGCTAATTTTACCAGAACGAGTGCTCCCGTCTCATAACTTGCTTCTGAGCATGCACGTTTTTTCACGTCGTTAAAGACTACACACAACCATTTTTCACGACATGAAAAACGTCAACGTGAAAAACGACGAGAAAATTTAGAGCATGTTCTAAATTTTTAATGCCCATTTTCCACGTCGAGAAAAATTCTCTGGAGCCTACACATGACCGTTTTTAATGACCAATTTAAAAAAATTGCATTTTTCACGTCATGAAAAACAGTCGTGTGTACGCGGCATAAGGTGTTAAAATTGGTGTTGAGTTTGTGATAGCGATGTCATTTAGGTGGATCACATGTAGCGCCATCATCATCAGGCTCCTCTGCCAATCAAACTACCTAAGGGCCCTTTTTGCACTGTTTTTTCCTACGGCTCCTGAGTGGGGCATACTTGTCTCCTAGACACTGGTTTGGAGGCTTCTTTCCTCCCAATTCCCAAAACTCCTTGAAGCCTCCAAAGATCAGAACCCAATCTGGGAATGGGAAAACATAGAGAAAGCTGAAACCTTTCCCCACTCAGCATGAACATTCCAAAGCCCCTCACTTTGCATTCACGAGGACCCTGTGTGTGTATGAGAGAGAGATTTTCAGGTAGACGTTGAGGAGGTATAAATAGATTGAGGTAATGGACAGGAATGAAATATATATATATATATATATATATATATATATATATATATATATATATATATATATACACACACATATGTGGAGTGTGTGTGTGTGTGTGTGGGGGGGGGGGGGGATGGGTTAATAGCTTGAGTTTGGTGCCCATGCTATATTGAAATAATCTTTGTTCAACAGAATGTGAGTTTTAAGTTTCCTCTATGTTAAGAAAGATTTTAAATATAACTGAACAATACAAGCCACCATACATTACTGGTAAATTCCATCTTAATTGCTTTCTGATGTATGATTATAATATTCCCTCTTACTCAAGTCTAATGGAAGTCATTCATCATGGCAGCTAGATTTTATGTGAAGAGATACATCTCAGGGTATGTTGTCAGTACTTAAATAGAAATACTATACTATTGATAAAAACAACATTTGCACACCAGCTCCGCTAGTGATTAAGATAGCTGTTGCCATGGAACTTGTATCGAGGCTTTAAACAGGACATATATGTTTCATGGCAAGTACAGTGAAAAAATATATAATAAACACACAGGGCAGTTAATTGTTTATGAAAGGGCAACTTCTGTGTTAGGAAATTAAATGTTTCATTGTCTTGTCTTCCTTATTACATTTAATTACTGGCAAAAGCATAAATTCCAATTTTCAAGCAGAAAATTGACCTTTGGTCAATGCAGTTTTAGATTAAGCTTTTACTGAAAGAAATATATAGACTGCCAACGCTGAACACTTACCACTGATAATAAAAAGTTGCCTGTTACTCTGATCCAAAGGCTTCTGAATATCCAAAGCAGGTGACAATAAATATGTAGTTCTGACTTTACTGACTGCATACTAAAAGCATGGAACCTGTAGGATAAACATGACAGCCAAACATTTAACTCAATTGAGAAGTTCAGTATTGCAAACCTACATATTTTTAATAGTTTATTTGATTGAAATCAAAATATGCATGATTTTTATTTTGCATAAATATTAAAAATTAGTAAAAAGTAAGAAAACACGAATTACTGACAATTAACCATAATTTTCTCTTGCAATCTGATCTACTGCCATTTAGTGTCACAGTTTTTTTTAATATATTTATGTATTTATTTTGAATAATTAGAAAAAAGATGATCGGTTCTCTCTTTCTGAATAAACTAGTCAAGAACACCAGGCACACAGGTTGATATCCCCATGGCTATAGAGACCAAGCCAGTGCTAGTACACACGATGTAAAAGAGGGACCTTTAAAGCGGGAGTTCACCCATAAAAAAATGTTTACCCTTAGATTGATGCTCATTTTGTCTAGGGGAATCGGCTAGTTGTTTTAAAATCGAAGCTGTACTTACCATTTTAGAGAGCGATCTTCTCCGCCGCTTTCGGGTATGGTCTTCGGAACTGAGCGATCCTATTTTGATTGACAGTCTTCTGACAGGCTTCCGACGGTCGCATCCATCGCGTCATGAGTAGCCGAAAGAAGCCGAACGTCAGTGCGGCTCTATACTGCGCCTGCGCACCGACGTTCGCTACTTTCGGAAAATCGTGACGCGATGGATGCGACCGTAGGAAGCCTGTCGGAAGACTGTCAATCAAAATAGGAACGCCCAGTCCCGCAGCCCATACCCGGAAGCGGCGGAGAAGATCGCTCACTAAAACGGTAAGTACAGCTTCGATTTAAAAAAAACTAGCCGATTCCCCTAGACAAAATGAGCAGGAATCTAAGGTTAAAATTTTTTATTTCCGGGTGAACCTCCACTTTAAATTGTGTTTCCACTTTTGAAGCCAAATTGACATAACACCTACTTTATATTTGTTACCTGTCCTCATTCACATAACATAACTTAAAAAAATATTTAAAACTTGCTGGTTAGATTTTTAAGTGTTTTTTACCTGCTTAAAAATCCAAACTAGCTCTCCCTTTCTTATAATGTTTAGAAGGGGCCTTTGGAATAATATTTGACATAAATAATCCTGTGTGTACTGTAACCACAGTTCTTCATTATCAGTTGTAAACTAGATCTGGCCTCCTGCATTATCTGTTAATTAGGGATAGTTCAAGCTGTCCATAGATGGAGAGATTCTCGGTTGGTTCAGCAGGCATCGGCCTGAGATTTAATTCATCTATGGGCAGGCTAGTTGTACTGAAGTCAATCCATCAACCGATTTCTGTATGACCAGCCTATAGGATCACAAGCAGTGATCATTGTGTTCTACTAGTAGGAAAGGCTCTCCCTGGAAGAACACATAGTGCTGCAGGAGGGATTCCCCAATCAACACTGAATTGTTTGGGGGATTTGAGCAATTTTCCTGTGGTGGAAAGAAAGAAAATTGCATAATCTATAGACTGGTTCAGTGAGTCCCTAGTCTATGGGGACAGAGACACAATGTTTTTTTTTTTTATTGCTAAAACTGGAGAGTGCAAAATCTGGTGCATCTGTGCATGGCAGCCAATCAGTATCTAACGTCAGCTTGTTCAATTAAGCTTTGGCAAAGAAACCTGGAAGCGGATTGGTTTCTATGCAGATCTGCACCAGATTTTGCACGCTCCAGTTTTAGTAAATCAACCCCTAGGAGATTGTGCAGAAATGCTTACAATGTACCATCTTCTTATTAAAAGCATCTAAAAAAAAGGATATAGATTTTTTATTTTTTTTGGTATGCTGTGTGAATTGGAAAACATAACAAATACAATTAATTGTAAAATTTTAGATTTTTTCCATGTTCCTTACACTTCATTGGGCATTCTTTGCATACTGAATTTTCACTTTGTTTAACCTCATTCACTAAAATAAGTGAACATTTATTTTGCAAAGTAAACATTTTCTACTCTTAATAAATAAGAGTCACTAAGTATTCAGGCAAGATAATCAGCTTGAAAGGCAGAGAACCTAAACTTCCAAAATTGAAATGAACAGAATTGACGACCTAGGCATTTCACAACAAAACTGGAAGCTGGAGATTTGGAAATGGATAGCTACTAACATTCATGATTGGTAATAAGAAGACATAGAGAATAGTGACATAACTATATGAGTCTTAGGCCTCGTACACACGATAGGATAGCCAGAGGACAACGGTCTGAAGGACCATTTTCATCAGTCCAAACCGACCGTGTGTAGGCCCCATAGGTTAGTTAACCTTAGGTTAAAAAAATGAGAACTTTCTTTAAAATTTAACCGATGGACAGGTCAAAACCGATCGTTCGTATGCAAAAGCATCGGTTAAAAACAGGCGCATGCTCAGAATCAAGTCGACGCATGCTTGGAAGCATTGAACTTCGTTTTTTTCAGCACTTCGTTGTGTTTTACGTCACCGCGTTCTGACAAGATCGTTTTTTTTAACTGATGGTGTGTACGCACGTCGGACCATCAGTCAGCTTCATAGGTTAACCTAAGACAACGGTCCTTCAGACCGTTGTCCTCTGGCTATCCTATCGTGTGTACAAGGCCTAAAAGTTGATCCCCAGGATAAACAGTTTTTTCAGGTCCGATTTCAGCCCTAATTTTTTGACAAAATTCGGACCTAAAACGGCCTAAAGGATGCACAGAACCAATGTGCAAATTTGCACTGGAGCCGCAGCAGAGATATGTGAACCAGCTCCATAGAGAGCTGGTCACATTCTTCTACCATGCTAATTGGATGCGGGGAAAGCTACATCCAATTTGCTTAGGTGTGAACCCAGCCTAACATAATTTCTGAGAAAATTGATAACTGATGTGCTGTAACACCTCTTCTGGGCCCAAATCCTTGCAGCACTGTCCAGCCACCTAGATGTGCATTAGCCCCAGACTCCAGGCATAGTTCACATAACTACAGCTACCATGATTCTTAGAAAATGTAGTCATAGCTGTTGGCAGTGACTAGTATTGTTGTGTTGTGAGAAGAAGTACAAGAGACTAGGGGTGGGCAGAACTGGGCTACAGTGGGCAGAACTGGGTGTTGAAAAATGTAACAAAGTTCAGGATTTTGATTAATATACCCATTTCTCAGTTTATGGTGCTCATGTTATGTCAGTGAGATCTTAGTTAAAACTACACAGGGGCCCTAAGGAAACAAGTCACCTGGCTGTACATAGAGCAGTGACAGGAAATAGGTAAGAGAAAAGCTCAGAATGCCTACTTTGTCTAAAGATAATCCAAGAATGCTTCTAAAAATGTATCTACATGCTTATTGAAAACTGTTTCTGCCTGAAACTGAGCTTCAGTTCTCCCTTCTATAATAGAAAATAGCTGAGCTACTCTTCAGCAAAAAGGTATGTCAAATCTAAGCTTACTTCCCCCAAAAAGAAAACAAATCCAATCTATGGTAAATCTTTTTTTTTTATAGAGTAGGGAAAGGTTAAGACCCATGCCAAGTTTTTTTTTTTTTTGCTGTCTATGTCTTATCGGGTAGATTTCAATTTGTTTCTTATCTCAAGACGAGATCTCTTCAAAGTGAGGGATATTCTCTTTTAGCCAGTTAACACTGAAACATATGTTCTTGTTAAATATTTTCCCTCTGTTCCTCTATTATACTCAAATATTTTCTATCACTTTCAATAGCAGCAATAAAGGTCACCAGGGCTAGTAGTAGGGGTAAATCTCACCAGTGTTGATACAAACAACAATAAAAAATCTGACAGCGTTTTTACTCTTAAGCCCCATACACACTATCAGTTTTCCTGCAGGTTTTTCTCTTCAGGTTTACCAAAACCATGTAGTGCAAGGGCCTGCCTGATTGCATACGAATTGAAACTTTTAAGGTTTGACCTCATATTGGATGGTTTTGGTAAACCTGAAGAGAAAAACCTGCAGGAAAACTGATAGTGTGTATGGGGCTTTACACAAAACTAAACCTGGCTATATACTATATATTCTCGAATTCATTTTTTATCCTATCAAAAAATATAAGCCTCATACACACGATCGGATATCTGATGGAATCTAATCCGATGGATTTTTTCGTCAGATATCCGATGAAGCTGACTTTCATCAGTCTTGCCTACACACCATCAGTCAAAAATCTGTCCTTGCCAAAACGCGGTGACGTAAAACACTACGACGTGCTGAAAAAAATGAAGTTCAATGCTTCCGAGCATGCTTTGACTTGATTCTGAGCATGCGTGGATTTTTGACCGATGGACTTCCACAGAGACGATCGTATTTTGCTATAATTTTTTTATCCATAGGAAAAATGTAAAACATGTTCTATTTTTTCCCACCGATTAAAAGCAAACCGATGGGGCCCACACACGATCGTTTTGTCCGATGAAAAGAGTGCATCGGTCTGTTTTCATCGGACAAAGCGATCGTGTGTACAGGGCTATACAGTTGGCGTGAGTTAATTAAGGACACTTTCAAACTCTTTCCCACTGGACTCATGTCTGTTCCAATCAGTGTGTACTAAAAAGGAAGAAAGCAGATATTTACTGTTTATTTTTCAGACCTAGACAGATCTAGCACATACCCTTACATCTGCCTGCCCATAGACTAACATGGAGCTTCTATTCAGAACCGCTTGAAAAACTGACAGGTGGACCTGAATCGACCACCCATGTGAAAGGGATCTAAAACCATTGTGTTTGAGAACTAAATTGCATTCCATCATTGGGATCTGACACTTTCTTTTTTTTAATACTTTCCCCAAAATAGAAGAGGCAGTATTTAAAAGTATGTTAACCCCCCTGGCGGTATTCCCGAGTATGACTCGGGGTTAAATTTTTTTGCTGCAATCTGTAACCCCGAGTCAGACTCGGGCTCGCCTTGCAGCATCCATAGGCAGGGTTTACTTACCTTGTCCCTGGATCCAGCGATGCCACCGCGCTGTGTGAGCGAGCGGGTGCTCGCTCGATTCACACAGTGCCTCTGTGTGCCGCCGATCTCCGTTCCCTGCGACGTTACGATGCACGGGAGTGGAGAACGGCGCCAAATTCAAAAAGGTAAACAAACACCTTACATACAGTATACAGTATACTGTAATCTGTAAAAAATACACATCCCCCTTGTCCCTAGTGGTCTGCCCAGTGCCCTACATGTTCTATGTTTTCGTCATAAAAAAATAAAAGTAATGACAGCGACAATTCTGCAACTGAGCAAATTTCAGTGATTTTGAGTTGATTATATTATTGAATAATTTTTATTATAATTATATTATTATTTGTCATAATTAATTATAATTATTTATTATATTATAATTTATAATTTTGTTTTAAAAAAAATGTCATACCCGGGATGCCTACTAGACTCCTGTTTGGTCAGATTTAAGTGAGTTATTCCTAAAAATTACAGGCCTACAGTATAAAACGCCAAATTTCCTTGCAAATAATGGTACCGCTTTCAGCACCTAAAATCGGAAATAATCATACCGCTAGGGAGGTTAATGATATATATTTTTTTCACTTTTATCACATCAACATGTATGCTTTTATAGCATAAAATCTCATCACCTCGTGTTCTAAGTCAGCGATAGTCTATTGCTACACAGAGAGATCTCAGCATAAAGTACTAATAATTGCACTCCAAAGCTGTGATAATGACCTATGATGTAATAGAAAAATACAAATGTTTTAGCACCATTTGAGAAATTTCCAATTTAGAACGTCTCTTAATAAAGTGTATTTCTCTTTTCTAATGAAAATGTACTCATTATCCTTGGACGTGCTGTTAAGAGAACAAACATTAGTTTCTGAATATGAAAATAGTGAATAATGCATCTTGGCAATATCAAAGTTCCAGTCCAAAATGGATGACGTCTGAATGTTTTGTACAAAAGAAGACACTGTGTGAGGTCTACATCTAATAGGTACATGTATATATGTTGTATATATATATATATATCACAAACACACAGGGAGGGACACTTTAATAATTTAATCATGTGCAAGATCCCCAAAAAGAAACACAAAAGTTATAGTGTCTACAAAATAGGCGATATTTTTTTTTTTTTTTACTAGTAATGACGGCGATCAGCAATTTTTTATCATGACTGCGACATTATGGCGGACACATTGGACACCTTTGACACTATTTTGGGACCATTGTCATTTTTACAGCGATCAGTGCTATAAAAATACACTGATTACTGTGAAAATGACACTGGCAGTGGAGGGGTTAACCTGTAGGGGGCGCTGAAGGGTAAAAGTGTGCCCTAAGGGAGTGATTCTTACTGTGTGGGGGGCGTGGCTTGGCGTGTGACGTCACTGATCGTCGTTCCCTATGACAGGGAACAGACGATCAGTACAGTCTGACTAGGAAGAACGGGGAAAGGTTTGTTTACACTTACCTCTCCCCGTTCTTAAGCTCTGTGACCTGATGGCAGGACACCGGCGGCGATCGGGTCTGCGGGTCCTGCGGGCGCGGAGTACCCGACCCACGGCTGTGCATATTAAAGGGGAATATGGCCAATATGCGCAGCCATGCCATTCTGCCGGCATGCGGCAGTCGGCAAGCGGTTAATGACCAGGCCATTTTTTTGCGATACGGCACTGCGTCGCTTTAACTGACAATTGCGTAGTCGTGCGACACTATACCCAAACAAATTTCGACATCCTTTTTTTTCTAAAAAATATACTTTTTTTTGGTGGTATTTGATCACCTGTGTTTTTTTTGCGCTATAAACAAAAAATACCAACAATTATGATTTTTTTTTTTTTTTTACTTTCTGCTATAATACATATCCAAAATAAATAAATATATATATATATATATATATATATAGAATGATAGTAGATTGGGGTGGTGGCGCTGCCTGGGTGCACTTAGCAACACTATGTACCCTACAATTTAGATGAAAAACCAAAATAGGTAAAGGTACAGTATGTGTGATGCAACCCGACTATATAGAGTAGATAGAATCCCACAATAAGGGTATAGGTATAACACAGTAGACAAACACAAACTGAATATATCAATATAAAAGTGTTGGGGCTGGCTATAAGCCACAAGCTATAAACTGTATACTGTTGACCACACAGCTGCCCCCTGTTGGTATAATAGCATAAGAGCCTGTATGTCCACTCTGTTAACACCAGGCTAAATTTCATTGTATGATGCCCTAAATGGGCAATAACATAAAAAGTCCAACAAGCTGTATAAAGAGCAGAAAAGTGCATTCTGTGAATCCTTAAAGAAAAAAGGCAGTAGGTCCGTGTCCACCAAGACCATATATAATATAAACGTCTGTACACATCAATCTTAGTTGCAATATAAGTGGAGTCCAGCAGGGTTGTCTGGTGTGGAGGGAGTGCTCCTATGACACAATGCGAGGTGATTCCGGTGCTCCCCTCAGGGTTCCCCACTCACCAGATAGTACTCCCCGCTTGGGGTAACATGCGTATAGCACAGACTCCCTAGGTCACCACTCCGCTACTCTGCTTACACGTTCGCCAGCTCCTCAGGTAGGTACTCCAAGCCTCAGCTGTTCAAATAAGCGACGTACACAGCCCGGCTCCCTCCGTGCCTCAGAGAAGAAAAAAGGGGACTCCAATAGTGCAATGATGTTTTGGGGACAGACTCAGGGGGGCAGCAGCCTACTATCATCTTCATCCCAGCGCAGGTTTACACCACATACATATATATATATATATATATATATATATATATAAAACAAGTGTATTCATCAGTTTAGGCCGATATATATTCTTCTACATATTTCTGGTAAAAAAAAATCGCAATAGGCGTGTATTGATTTATTTGCGCAAAAATTATCGCGCCTATAAACTATTGGCTAGATTTAGGGACCTTTAAATTGGTTAAACTGTGAACTTTTGAAGATAGATTCCCCACATCTAGCTCTAAAAATTATCTTCTGAAAAACTTCAAAGGTATATTTTAGGTTTTCAGGGTAGCTCAGGCTAAAAGCATAAATACGTCCCATAACCATTCTTTCTGATACAACATGAGAGTGCTATATGAATAAAATACACTATACCAATATGTTTGTTTTTCCTGACAATGCAGCATAAATATGGCATATTTGTTTTTTTAAATGTAATAACATAGTGCAAAGTGGGAGGGGCTTTAGGTTACATAATCTAACGTTGAATGTCCAATATCTCAAAAACCAAACAAACAGAAAGTTTGTTTTTGTGGTACAAATCAGCACAAACGCATCACCAACAAATTGTATGATTGTCTTTAAAATGTAATAACATGTGATGCAAAGTGGGAGAGGTTTCATCAACTATAATGCACAATATCTCTGAAACCAAACCAGCACATACGTTTGTTTTTGCAGCACAAATCGGCACAGATGCAGTGCAAACGAATGCTATCTTTGTTTTAAAATTTTAATAACATTGGATGCACAGTGGGCGGGGCTTGATGTTACATTATCCAAAATTAAATTCCAATATCTCAAAAACCAAACCGGCTAAAAACAGTGGGCCAGATTCACATAGAAATACTTTACGCTGCGGCGGCGTAACGTATCCCATTTACATTACACCCCTGGAAGTTTACAGCGCAAGTGCCTGATTCCCAAAGCACTTACCTGTAAACTTGCGGCGACGTAGAGTAAATCCGCCTGGCGCAAGCCCGCCTAATTCAAATGGGGCGGGGACCATTTAAATTAGGCGCGTTCCCGTGCCGAACGTACTGCGCATTCTCTGTCCCTAAAATTTCCCGACGTGCATTGCGCTAAATGATGTTGCAAGGACGTCATTGGTTTCGACGTTAACGTAAATGGCGTCCAGCGACATTCACGGACGACTTACGCAAACGACGTGAAATTTAAAAATTTGATGCGGGAACGACGGCCATACTTAACATTGGTTAGTCCACCTAGAGGGCAACCTTAGTTTTACGCGACGTATCTCTACGGAAACAATGTAAATTTAGAGCGACGGTCAAAGCGGACGTTCGTGAATCGGCGTAACTAGTCATTTGCATATTCTACACCGACCGCAATGGATTCGCCACCTAGCGGCCGGCCTAGAATTGCAGCCTAAGATCCGACGGTGTAAGTCACTTACACCTGTCGGATCTTAGGGCTATCTATGCGTAACTGATTCTATGAATCAGCCGCATAGATACGACAATCGTATCTCAGAGATACGACGGCGTATCAGGAGATACACTGTCGTATCTCTTTTGTGAATCTGGCCCAGTAGTTTTTGTGGCACAACATAGTTTTTAAGCTTAACAGCTGGCGGTACCTCACCCTGCATCTTGGCTTTGTAGTGACTCTGAAAAATTCTTGTCACCGGTGGTGCTCTTTTTTCCTGATGGGCCTCAAACGTAGAGGAACTGCCTTCTGCAGTGCAGACTTTCAAAGTTCCAGAAGATGTCAAACTCAAATTCAAAATATACAGCATCAAAACTTGTGCGGTTGCATGTATGCGTCTCACAATTTCAGTCAAATGAAAAGATATTTTTTTTAAGTAAGTGTAACTCAATTAGAATATGGAATTGCACATACCTTAAAAGTTTTGTCTAGATTACTCAATGATATTCCGTATTTGCCGGTGTATAAGGCGACCGGGCGTATAAGACGACCCCCCTAATTTTACAGTTTTTTTTTACGATTTTTTGCCTGTACTCACCGTATAAGACACCCCCTCCCTAGGCTTCATCTTTCTTTCTTCTGGAGCCATATTTTTCTTACTTCTTGCTGGAGCCAATCAGGGCGAGCGATGTATTCTATTAATGAATACAAAGCCTGCTTGGATTGGCAGAGGCTGTGACATCATCAGCCCACGCCTCTCTGACTCTCAAAGCCAATCCGAGCAGGGTACTGTATGTAGCCTGCTCGGATTGGCAGAGGTTGTTACTCCAATCCAAGCAGACTCTGTATTCAATTGAATACATCGCTCACCGGGATTGGCTAAACGGTATATACTGTATGTAGCCGAAGCTACGTACAGTATTACCGCACATCCAGCAGGCATCTGAGCACCTGACCCGGCGTATAAGACCACCCCTGATTTTTGGCCAGTTTTTTTAAGTGTAAAAGGTAGTCTTATACGCCAGCAAATACAGTACATTATTTTTGTAAATGTAAAAGTTATGTTTTAAAAACTAATGCAAATTAAGTAAGGTACTTTAAAGGGGTTGTAAAGGTTCATGTTTTTTCACCTTAATGCATCCTATGGCTAGAGCACCTAGGGGGCAGCTTTATCTTTACACCGCGTAGCTCTACAGAAACGGCGTACATTTACTGCGACGGGCAAAGCCCCCCAACCCCCCCGTTTTTCTTACCTGAGCCCGTTCACCTGCTGCGCTCGCCCCCGACGTCCTCTTCTCCGCTTAGTCTGGCCGTTGATTAGCTAGAGTGGATGGATTGATAGCAGCGCAGCCATTGGCTCACACTGCTGTCAATCACATCCAATGATGCGGCAAGCCGGGGGCGGGGCCAAGTGATACAGTGAGCGGCAATAGCCGCCGACTGTATCACGGGAGCGTGCCCGCAAGAACTAACCCCTATGGGAGAGAGCACCCATGAAGGTGTTAGTTCTTGCAGGGAGCCGAGACAGCCGCCGAGGGTCCCCAGAAGACCAGGTTCAGGGCCACTCTGTGCAAAACGAGCTGCACAGTGGAGCTAAGTATAACATGTTTGTTATTTAAAAAAAATAAATATCCTTTACAACCCCTTTAAAATATCAAAGTAAATTAATTAACATTTATTTTTATGTTGAAAATTATAAAAAAATTCTGTTAAAATTACAAGTGCAGTAGACGTGCTGTAATAATCAACAATGATGTGCATATTTGCAGATTATTGCAAAATCTCACCCCAGCAATTAAGTTTGCTCCTGCTTGAGGACCTATGTATGAAACATTACATCATTTATGTTTTGATGGCTGATGCTAATAGAAGATTCTCATATACCATTGATTTTTTTTTTAATCAAAGAACATTTGAGACTCAAGGGACTAATAAGTTCATTGTTTTCAAATATAAACATTGAAAATACACAGATTCATTTAATAACATGCTTGGGGGATGCCTTAAAGCTACACATGGAGTTACACAACAGTATGCTTTACCACTATAAAGAGTGGTGGATCCTTATCTCATCTCAGATTTGATTTAGGACTAGCATATGAACACATTCAAACACATTCAAACTAGCACATTAGTTTTCCATTCACAGATGAGCAAATATTGGCATACCCACATAATGCAATCATTTGATTCTGTGACTTTCAGTTTTGTGATATTTGACCTTAAATTAAATTTCATATGCCACCAACATTTGATTTTGCATTCATACAACAACAATGTTCACATATCCACTAAATATATATTTATATTTATTCTACATTCAACCTTAAAGCGTTACTCCACTTTTGTTAAGAAAAAAGACATTCCCCTCTGGGTGATTAATGTACATCGCAAGGATTATAACAAACTTTGTTGCAGATTCCTACCTTTTGTTAGTCTGAAGAAATCCTTGTGTGTTTTGGATGTGCCTCTGTGCCAAGTAGGTCTAATGGGAGTGGTTTCATAATTAATTGTGCGGGGTGAAGCTACAGGGCGCTAATGAGGAAATCTGCTGGGCCTGCATCCCTTTAGACATGTTCCTATTGAAAGTATCTCAAAAAATTACATTTTTGTTGCAAGGCATGCCTGAAATCTGACTTGTGTCCTAGGCAGACTTCTGGGAAAATTGGTGAGCCAATCAGCACAAGCAGGGAATTATGGTTCTGGGGAGAGTGGTCAGTACACATTCTGTGTACAGAAAACTCCAGGTAGCCATATTGCAAAGTATTCTCAGAAAATTGAAAAGGAAAGGTAATTTTTAATAACATTCAATTACAAAATGATTAATGTCGCAATTATATACACTATATATTTATATATATATATTATTTTTTCTTTATTTCTTTACAATGGTAACATTTACAATCGACTGAAAAACATTTGATCCTTGCCATTTACACAACTCTAAGGCCTCGTACAGACGACCCAACATGTCCGATGAAAACGGTCCGCGGACCGTTTTCATTGGACATGTCCGCTGGGATCATTTGGTCTGATGGCTGTACACACCATCAGACCAAATTTCCCGCGGACAGACAACGCGGTGACGACGCAGTTACAATGCGGTGACGTGGCGGTGACCATGACACAGCGACGTGCGCGAACCCCGAAGTTCAATGCTTCCACACATGCGTCGAATCACTTCGACGTCATGCGCGGGTTCTCGGGCCAGCGGACATGTCCGATGAGTCATACTGACTCATCGGTCTCGGGCCGGCGGACATGGTTCCAGCGGACATGTTTCTTAGCATGCTAAGAAACAGTTGTCCTCTGGAAACCTGTCCGGTCGGCCGAAAAATTGTCCGGTCGACCCTACACACGACCGAACATGTCTGCTGAAACTGGTTAGACGGACCAGTTTCAGTGGACATGTTCGGTCGTGTGTACGAGGCCTAAGTGATTGCTTAATGATGCCAAACATAACTTGATTTGATACACAAATGTTGTTTAATTCACACAGAAAGAATATAGAGGCACTTTCATTGGTCTTGACTCATTTCAAATCCATTATAAAAACAATTACTACAGTATAATAGCGCCTTTGAAATAATGATTTCCACACTCTATAAAGCATTGCTTATGTACAAAAATATATAAAAATGCATCTTTATCCAATCAAATCGACTGGGGATCGCACATGTATGGGCTACTAATGCACACATAAATCATGTGCAACCTCCAGTGATGCATTATATATCTCATTCATTAACTCTTTATAAGCTCTTTGTGTATATATATATATATATATATATATATATATATATATATATACACACACACAGTATCTCACAACATATTTTTGTAAATATTCTATTATATCTTTTCATGTAACAACACTGAAGAAATTACACTTTTCTACAATGTAAAGTAGTGAGTGTACAGCTTGTATAACAGTGTATATTTGTCCCCTCAAAATAACTGAACACACAGCCATTCATGTCTAAAACGCTGGCAACAAAAGTGAGTACACCCCTAAGTGGAAATGTTCAAATTGGGGCCAAAGTGTTAATATTTTGTGTGGCCGCCATTACTTTCCAGCACTGCCTTAACCCTTTTGGGCATGGAGTTCACCAGAGATTCACAGGTTGCCACTGGAGTCCTCTTTCACTCTTCCATGACGACATTACAGAGCTGGTGAATGTTAGAGACCTTGCGCTCCTCCACCTTCCGTCTGGAGAGATGCTTGGCCAGTCCATCACCTTTACCCTCAGCCTCTTTAGCAAGGCAGTGGTCATCTTGGAGGTGTGTTTGGGGTCGTTATCATGTTGGAATACTGCCCTGAGGCCCAGTCTCCGAAGGGAGGGGATCATGCTCTGCTTCAGTATGTCACAGTGCATGTTGACATTAATGGTTCCCTCAATGAACTGTAGCTCCCCAGTGTCGGCAGCACTCATGCAGCCCCAGACCATGATACTCCCACCACCATGCTTGACTGTAGGCAAGACACATTTGTCTTTGTACTCCTCACCTGGTTGCCACCACACACACTTCAACCATCTGAACCAAATACGTTTATCTTGGTCTCATCAAACCACAGGACATAGTTCCAGTAATCCATGTCCTTAGTCTGCTTGTTTTCAGAAAACTGTTTGTGGGCTTTCTTGTGCATCATCTTTAGAAGAGGATTCCATGGGAGCTGCGGTGGCTCAACGCGATTGGCACTGCGCTGACAAGCCATTCACCTCTGCAGCTAGAGGTTCGGATCCCAGTCTCGGCTACATGTGAATTGAGTTTGGTGGTCTCAGCCCGGCTCCCGGTGGGTGTGCTATGCGAGGTAAGCTTGCGCTTAGTACGCCCACCCCCCTCCCACAAAAACCACCACACTTACACGCACTCAAAATTGGGTTAACATGCACGCACTTTGACCACGCGGTCTCTAAAAAGAGAGGCGAAGGACTAACGGGGCTGGTTGAGCGGGCTAATCCTCTCACTCCCTTGTAGGGAGTCCCTCTGCCCCGTTGGGCTTCAAAGCGGAGCAGGTAGGGCGGGCTGTGTGGCAGGACCCCCTCACACACCCACCATTGCCACCCGGGGCATGGAGAAAGGTGGCAGATTGCCTCTGGGGGAGGCCTGCCTACTCCCAACTCCTGCAGTCCGGCTCCTCTCTCGAGTACACGCACAAAATACACTTTAAAAAAAAAAAAAAAAAAAAGAAGAGGATTCCTTCTGGGACAACAACCATGCAGACCAATTTGATGCAGTGTGTGGTGTTCTGTCTGAGCACTGACAGGCTGATCCCCCCACCCTTCAACCTCTGCAGCCATGCTGGCAGCACTCATACATCTATTTCCCAATGACAACCTCTGGATAGGACACTGAGCACATGCACTCAACTTCTTTGGACAACCATGGAGTGGAACCTGTCCTGTTAAAACACTGTATGGTCTTAGCCACCATGCTGCAGCTCAATTTCAGGGTCTTGGCAATCTTTTTATAGCCTACACCATCTTTATGTAGGGCAACAATTCTTTTTTTCTGATCCTCAGAGAGTTCTTTGCCATAGGGTGCCGTGTTGAACCAGTTGAACCAGTGTTTTTCCAGTGACCAGTATGAGAGAGTGAGAGCGATAACAACAAATATAACACATGCTCCCCATTCACACCTGAGACCTTGTAACACTAATGAGTCTTATGACACCGGGGAGGGAAAATGGCTAATTGGGCCCAATTTTACCATTCTCACATAGGGTTGTACTCACTTTTGTTGCCAGCAGTTTAGACAATAATAGTTGTGTGTTGAGTTATTTTGAGGGGACAGCACATTTACACTGTTATACAAGCTGTACACTCACTACTTTACATTGTAGCAAAATGAGAGGGGTGTACTCACTTTTGTGAGATACTGTATGTAACATCAAGAGCGCATATTAACCAGCCTATTATAAGGGAGTCTTTTTCTTCTGGTAAGTGAGCATTTCTCTAATAATACACCAGCTGAAAGAGATGTCATAATGGTGGAAGAGCATAAAGATGAACTTCTTTTATATGGACACATGATAGTTTTTTGTTTAATATAATTCCAAGTGAAACCTTGTACTATATATGCATGAGTTTTTCATCACTAGAACTTTTGAACATTATTAAAATATATTGTTCACAACCTTTATATGGTTTGATTTAATTATTTGTTTATGTATTGTTTCTGATGTTGTATTGCAGCATTAATTTGTACACATAATTATAATTACCGTAGAGAGTATAGCGCCACCTGTAAATTTTTATTTACTTTATCTAAAGTGGAGAATTTATACTTTTTAAGTGGCAGCTGATACATACATAGGGGTACAAAAACAGTTAATAGGGCCTAAAGTTAATTGTTTTTATATTCACCTACACAGGTTATATTCAAAATACTAACAACAACATACAAAGCCATTTACAACTCTGCCCCAAGCTACACCACCAATCTTGTCTCCAAATATCACAAAATCATTCTCTCTGCTCCTCTCAAGACCTCCTGCTCTCAAGCTCCCTTGTCTCCTCCTCTCATTCTCGTATCCAGGATATCTCCAGAGCCTCTCCCATTCTCTGAAACTCTGTACCTCAATCTGTCCGGGTATCGCCTACGCTGGCTGCCTTTAGGCAATCCCTGAAAATTTATCTCTTCAGGAAAGCCTATCATGCACCCAACTAATCTTTTATCACTTCCATCAGCTCATCCCCCACAGTTGCAACCTTTTGTACCACTTGCCCCACTCGATTAGATTTTAAGCTCTTATGAGCAGGGCCGTCTTAAAGCGGGGGTTCACCCAAAAAATATTTTTTTAACATTAGATTCAGGCTAGTTGTTAGAAGCACAATCGGGTGTTTTTCTTTTTAAATCGTTGCCGTACATACCGTTTTATAGATATATGTTCTCCGCGGCTTCCGGGTATAATCTGCGGAACTGGGCGTTCCTAATTGATTGACAGGCTTCCGACCATCGCATATAGCGCGCCACGAGTTGCTGAAAGAAGACGAACGTCGGTGCGCAGGCGCCTTATAGAGCCGACTCGCAGTCCGGCTTCTTTCAGCAACTCGTGACGCGCTGTATGCGACGGTCAGAAGCCTGTCAATCAATTAGGAACGCCAAGTCCCGCAGATTATACCCGGAAGCCGCAGAGAACATGTATCTATAAAACGGTATGTACGGCAACGATTTAAAAAAAAAACACCCGATTGTGCTTCTAACATCTCGCCTGAATCTAATGTTAAAATTATTTTTTTGGGTGAACCCCCGCATTAACCCACTTGTATTTCATTGTATTGTAACTGTACTGTCTCCCTTTTATTTTTTAAAGTGCTGCATAAACTGTTGGCCCTATACAAATCCTGTATAGTAATAAATAATTATAATAATATTGGGAAGATTTATTATTTTCCAGGTGTATATCGTCGTTTTTGTATCACAAATGAAGTTGAAAAAAATACAAATACAGCCCACAAAATGTATTTTAACTGTGTATTTAGATGATTGCCTGGAGTTCAAACTTAAGAGTGCATTGACTTATGTCTGCATATGTATCTTTGCGTATGTCTTGTGTGTGCTTTATGTTCATAGCGTAATATTCCCACTTTCTGATGAGCTTGTGGGCTATAGTTACACTAGCTACCTATGACAGCTACCTCCTCTTTATGGTTGATATTTCCTAAATCCTATCCTATCAACAGTATACATAAAGAATACAATTTGTTTAAACTCCCTGTGAATCTTAACAAATTCTTTACTAAGCATCACTGCTTATTTCATGCCCCTCTTTATTTTGCTGTTGCCTGTTAAAATGAGACTTCATGTAATTAAGTTAACTCAATTGAAAAACAGTGGTCTCATTGCCAGTATGAGATCATTGAATTTTTTCCTCCAAAGACATTCATTTTTAGGAAATTATCTCGGGAGACAAGGCAGAATGTTCATCACATCCACTTAACATTGCGAAAAATTACTTTGCTGCTGGATGCTGTTCTCGTTGTTTTGCTTCTCGAAGTGGAAAGATGCTCAATAAACCATTCAGCTAGTGCCAATGTGTTAATTAATCTTTTTGATGGAAGCCTCAAAATAGAATAATCAACCTTTTCACTAGCAAAGGATCATAGGTCAGGGTTTCATAAAAGTTTGAGCAATCTAATCTGTTTGCTATTTTATCACTAAGGGGGCAAGTAATTAAAAAGTTTTACTCTCATGAAAACATTTAAAACTATTTGTAACAAATTACACATTTAAAAAAAAAATGTTTCTCAATAAAGATTTATTATAGAAATTGAAACATACAAAATGAAGCATAAAATGTATATGACAGTTTTAATCTTGAATAGAATTGTAAAGAAATAATGAAGAGAATATATTACAATACAAATTAGGTCAAAACATCTTAGCCTACATTATATCGGTACCAGTAGTACCGTCGGTCTTATGGTAATACACTCAGTAGAATAAGTTATTTGATTACCATTGTTCTTATAGATAGAATGCTTCTTTTAAGTGGAAGGGGAGAAGGGGAATAGTATTAATATATTAATATTATGGTTATTAATGTAAAGGAGTAGTAAAAATCTTTTCGGTTTTAGATTATTAAAACTTAACTCCTAAACTTAAAGCTACCCATAGATGGATTACAATTTGGCCAGTTCATTAGGGATTGCCAGAATTTCGTTCCATCTATGGCCCTTCCTGCTCGACAGAAGTAGATCTAACAATCAACATCTGTCAAATGGGACTGTTGAAAAATGCCCCGCTGCAAGCTCCGTGAGTGTGATCGCGTGTCCCAGGGATACCTGCGATCGGAAGAGGAAGAATGGGGAAATGCTAATGTAAACAAGCATTTCCCCATTCTTCCTAGTGACAGGACACTGATGACAGTTCCCTGTAATCGGGAGCGGTGATCAGTGTCGTGTCACACATAGACGCTATAACTTTTGTGCAAACCAATCAATAAACGTTTATTGCGATTTGTTTACCAAAAATATGTAGAAGAATACGTATCGGCCTAAACTGAGGAAAAAAAATGTTTTTTTTATATATATTTTTTGGGGATATTTATTATTGCAAATAGTAAACAATATAGCTTTTTTCAAAATTGGCGCTTCTTTTTTTGTTTATAGCGCAAAAAATAAAAACCGCAGAGGTGATCAAATACCACCAAAAGAAAGCCCTATATGTGGGAAAAAAAAGAACATCAACTTTTTTTTGGGAGCCACGTCGCACGACTGCGTAATTGTCAGTTAAAACAACGCAGTGACGAATCTCAAAAAGTGCTCTGGTCTTTGGCCAGCCAAATGGTTCAGGGCAGAAGTGGTTAATCAACTGAATGCCACCAATTGGCTGTGGCTGCTGATCAGTGTATTCTGACCATGGGAGGAGTCCCGCTTTCTGAATACAATGGCACAGCAAGAAGGATCCCATCATCCATCCTGCATGTTTAGATTGGGGAATCCATTCATTTTTTTTTCAATCGACCCTCTCGAAAAAAAAAGGCATCTATGGCCAGGTTTAGAATTGCACCATTGCACTCCTTTACTTAAAGAGCATACTGTAATTTCACAGCATACTCTGAGCTCCCTCTAATTTGAATTAGAACCTTTAGCAAGTCATATAGACCCTGCCTCCTAACCAGAGGATGTCCAGCATTATGTAGTTCTTTCCTCCCAAGCCTTACGGTTCCCAGTCTGCCCATTTTATTGATGGGATTGAGTTAAATCCTGGAGGCTCAGTATCAGTCAGTCTGTATGCAAGTACTGATATTTGGGAAGAGGCGTGAAGCAAAGTGCTGTGATATTTTTAGGGAGCTTTAATGGCATCCTACTGGTTCCTCCCACCAACCATGATCTGCCTTGTGTGGAGAAGCACAGAGATCCAGCAATGAATTCACTGGATCTAAAATGTATGTAATGAAAACAAAATGGTTTTATTTAACCACTTGACCACTGGGCACGAAAACCCCCTTAATCACCAGACCAATTTTCAGCTTTCGGTGCTCTCACAATTTGAATGACAATTACTCAGTCATACAACATTGTACCCATCTGAAATTTTTGTCCTTTTTTTCCCACAAATAGAGCTTTCTTTTGGTGGTATTTGATCACCTCTGCGGTTTTTATTTTTTGCGCTATAAAAGAAAAAAGACTGAAAATTCTGTAAAAAAAAAAAAAAAAAATCTAGTTTCTGTCATATTAGCAGGTTATTTCTCACACACAGCATATGCATACTACAAATTACACCCCAAAACACATTCTGCTATTCCTCCCGAGTATAGCGATACCACATGTTTGCGACTTTTACACAGCGTGGCCACATAGAGAGGCCCAACATGCAGGGAGCACCATCAGGCGTTCTGGAGCACCCAGGCCAATTCTGACATTTCTCTCCTACATGTAAAAATCATCATTTATTTGCTAAAAAAATTACATAGAAACCCAAAACATTATATATGCTTTTTTTTCAAAGACCCTAGAGAATACAATGGCGGTTGTTGCAACTTTTTATCTTGCACGGTATTTTCGCAGCAATTTTTTGAACGCGTGTTTTTAAAAAAAAAAACAGTTTTGTGCTTAAAAAAAAAAAAAAACAGTAAAGTTAGCCCAATGTTTTTGCATAATATGAAAGATGAAGTTACGCCGAGTAAATAGATACCCAACATGTCACCCTTCAAAATTGCACACGCTCGTGAAATTGCGCCAAACGTTGCTACTTAAAAATCCCCATAGGCGACGTATTGCAAGGTATTGGAGTATTGAGGGTATTGCGGAGTATTGGGGGGGTATTGCAGAGTATGGGGGGGTATTGCAGATTATGGGGGGGGGTATTGCAGAGTATGGGGGGGGGTATTGCAGAGTATGGGGGGGTATTGCAGAGTATGGGGGGGGTATTGCAGAGTATGGGGGGGGTATTGCAGAGTATGGGGGGGGTATTGCAGAGTATGGGGGGGGGTATTGCAGAGTATGGGGGGGGGTATTGCAGAGTATGGGGGGGGGTATTGCAGAGTATGGGGGGGGGGTATTGCAGAGTATGGGGGGGTGGGTATTGCAGAGTATGGGTGGGTGGGTATTGCAGAGTATGGGTGGGTGGGTATTGCAGAGTAAAATAAAAAAAATGATGAGTGCAATACTCTGCAATACCCCACCCCATACTCTGCAATACCCCACCCCATACTCTGCAATACCCCACCCCATACTCTGCAATACCCACCCCCCCAGGGTGGGTATTGCAGAGTATGGGGTGGGGTATTGCAGAGTATGGGGTGGGGTATTGCACTCATCATTATTTTTTTTTTACTGCAGAGTATTGCGCAGGGATGGCTGGATCTGTGACTGCAATTGTCACAGATCCAGCCCACAGTGCGGCGGCTGCTGCTGCCGCCCGATCCCCCCCCCTCCCTCTCCTCTCACACTGTACCGAACGGTACAGAGAGGAGAGGGAGGAACCGGCGTCATTACATGACGCCGGTTTGTTTACAAGTGATCGCGCCGTCATTGGACGGCGCGATCACGTGGTAAGGAGCCGCTTCCATTGGCTCCTTACCGCGAGTGCTGTTGCTGCGGGTCCCGTAGACCCGGCGAGCACCGGCGATCGCGTGTGCGCGCCCGCTCGGGCGCGCACAACGCAGTCTCTGGGAGGACGTACATTGACGCCCTCCTAGAGTACAGGAACCGCTCTGTAGCCGTATTTTGGCTATAGGGCGGTTACCAACTGGTTAATAGAGAAATATGGCCAAAGCTTTTTTTTTTACAATACTTCTCTTGTAGGTCACAGGAATGCACTTATTTGTGCTCTCCAGAGTCAGTTAATAGAAAGCTATTGCCTGCTTTTAACTGACATGGCAGAGCTGCTCCAGGCCCTGGAGGGATCCCAACAATATTGTCAGGATCCACCTGGCTGCCTGATTGGCAGTTGGCTCAGCCTCTCAGCATGTGGCTGAGAGGTGAAGCCAGTAATGCCAGCCCCCTCCCCTGCTCAGCACATCAGTAAGTGCTGGAAGAGCAGAGCTGAGAGCAGTCACTGACAGTCACTCAAGGCTTAGAAATTGTCAGTTGTGTGCCATGGAACAGCTGCAGCATTGAGGTGAGTATGTGTGTTTGTTTTTTCCAAAGTCCATACTAACCTTTAAATATGTAATTATGTTACGAAGGGGAGAATGTAGGAACCAAGGGGTGCAAAATATAAGCCGATTAAGGTTTTTAAACCTGGCTTTTCTTCTTCCTTCTTTTCCCCCCAGCAATTCGCTAGTCTTATTCCCCGTACACACGATCGGTTTTCCTGTTGTAAAAAGTCAGATGAGAGCTTTTAGTCGGGAGTCCTGACCGTGTGTATGCTCCATCAGACTTTTTCCAACAGAAAAACTGCTGGAAAAATATAGAGAGCAGGGGCCAGATCCACAAAAGAGATACGCCGACTTAACTCGATTTTTCTAATTTTACACGGCGTGTATCTTTGCGCCCGATCCTCAAAACGAGAAGCGCCTAAAATTCCGGCTTTTCCGTCCTACCTAAAATAATTACACCGGCGCATTCTCGGGCGCAAATTACGCTAGGCACGCCGCTTTATTTGATAGGCAAAGATGCAAATGAGGGAGATAGGGCGATCCACAGAATTAAGTGTGTGCGCCGTAGATTACGCCCTGTGCGCACCTGTTAGTTTCCCGGTGGGAATTTACACTTTATAAAAGCAGCCCTAATTTTACACATGCCGTCTGAATGTCTGCTGAAGCAACACCATTGCTGAAGAGCTCAGCACACACACACTTTCAGGACTAAAATCTCTCTGCCAAAATGCCAGGACCATCAATGATCCTAGCTGCATTAGTGTCTATAGAGGCACAAAGAAGGAGGAGGGCACAGAGGAGGAGGAGGAGGGCACAGGAGAGGGTATACCGCCCACGCCAAGATTTGTTTGGCATGCCTGCTTCTGAAGTATTCCGCAACTACAGATTTACCCGTGAGGCCATCCTGGAATTAACAACAATACTTCAGGATGATCTTACCAGCCCAACACAACGCTCCCATGCACTGCAGCCACTCACCAAAGTACTGGCAACTTTGCATTTTCTTGCCACTGGCTCATTTCAACGCACAAGTGGAGGCGTGGCTGGGATGGCACAATCCTCCATCAGCAGGTGTGTGCACCAAGTGGTCCCTGCAATCCTGCGGCGCATGGGAAATCAGTTTCAAAAACCCACCCAGGAGGATCAGCGTTTAAAGACCATGACAGACTTCTATCACATTGCCAGATTTCCACGCCCTATCGGGGCCATTGATTGTACCCATGTGGCACTACAACCACCCCATGATACTGAGCACATGTTCCGGAATCGTAAAGGCTGGCATTCCATAAATGTGCAAGTGATCGTAGATGCCCATGGCCTCATCTGGCACGTCTGTGCTAAATTTCCGGGATCCTGCCATGATAGTTATATTTACCGGCAGACCCAGATCTCCAGAGATTTGGACCAGAACATGTATGGAGACAGCTGGCTGATTGGTGAGTGACATGTGTGTCAGGTATGTCCCCCCAATGATGCTGACATCACAAGGGGCACATGCATGACTAATATCCTTCTGTCTTTTCCCTTACAGGTGACTCAGGATATGCCTTGGGACCTCACATGATGACCCCATTCAGGAACCCCCAAACCCCAGGAGAGCAACGCTACAACCAGGCGCACATACGTACCCGGGGAGTGGTTGAACGTACATTTGGGCTTATGAAGTCCCGCTTCAGATGCCTGGATAAGTCTGGGGGTACACTGCTGTATTCCCCTGACTTTGTGTGCCAAATAATTGGGGCATGTTGTATACTCCACAACTTTGCCCTCAGAAGGGGACTGCATATTGACTTATGTGATGACCTGACCCCTGACCCAGGCAATACCCCCCCAACCAACTCTACCCGGTCTGCTGAGGGCACAGCAGCCAGGAGACGCCTTGCAGAAGGCATTTTTTCCCAGTAAACGTACATGATTAATGTCACAATAAGAATGTATCTTTTCCCTGTAAATGCACATCAATAAAGTCACAATGATAATGCATGAATGCACACCACTGTGGTTCCTAGCACAGACACATCACATGCACATCGAATTGGATTAGATCCAAGTCCCCCCCCCTTTGGGACTTGGGAGCAGTAACGCCACGCCACGGCTCCAATTATGTCACTGTGCATTCATACACCATTCAGGAACCTGGGATTGCACTTCTCCCTGGTCCTGGGGATCCCTACTCCACCAAAAATGAGGGTGACACCCTTAATTTCTCAGGAATGCCACCCCCCCACATTCACACATCATTCACACACATAAATCAAATCATAAGTACAGAAGACCAAATTAAATAATAAAAACAAAAAAATGCATAAACAAAAAAACAAAAGTATCCCAGCAAATTAATTAGCGGCGGCGATTGCTACGCCTTGGCTGGGCAGGGGCACGGGCAGGGGCACGGGCAGGGGCACAGGCAGGGGCACGGGCAGGGGCACAGGCAGGGCCACGGGCACGGCCACGCCGTCGCGGAGGATGTCCATTGGGGGGGGGGTGAGCTGGGGAAGGAGGAGCCTCCTGGGGGGGGGTGAGCTGGGGAAGGAGGAGCCTCCTGGGGGGGGTGAGCTGGGGAAGGAGGAGCCACCCCTGCTGGCCTGCCCTCCATGGCCCCTGCAATGCGAGTGAGACAGGCAGTGAGGGCAGCCGCATTGGCCTGGCCAGACCTTGTATTGTCCTGCACAGCCTGGGTCAGGGCACTCAGCTCATGGGCCACGCGTGTTGTGGCGGTCTGTATGTCGTTCAAACATGTAATGACCGCCGTTGAGTTGGTGGCCACATCACCAAGTGCCTCCATCATTTCACCCTGGCTGTGCTCCATCTGCGTAATTTTTTCCAGTATTTTCCCAAGAGTGTGGGTCTGCCGGGCATTGTCCTTCACCACACTGGCCGACAGACGCTCGCCCACAGCCACGGTCTCCTGGGTTGGCCCCCTGGCTGCCGCTGAGTCTTGCGGGCCTGGAGGAGGGGAGAGAGTGACCCTGGTGACTGGAGGCCTGTTGGGGGAGAAGTGGGAGGGGCTACCCCTGATGGTGGCCTGACTGGTGCCAGCCTCAGGGGTAGCCTCAGGGGAAGACTCAAAGGTCATCATATCAGTGGCCAGGAGGACTTCCCGGCCAATCTGCATATTTTCGTCCTCCTCCCCCTCATCATCCTCCTCCCACTCATTCTCCTCCCCCTCAACCTCCTCCCCCTCAACCTCCTCATGAGTGGAGGTTTGGCCAATCCTCTCCCCTGGGGAATCCTGCCCTTCTTGGGACTCATCATCAGCCTGTCTTGGGGGTGGTGCTGCAGCCTGGCCCGATGGGCCTGCAACCTCCTGGCCTGCAACCTCCTGGCCTGCAACCTCCTGGCGTGCAACCTCCTGGCCATCTGTGGAGGACACAAAACAATCACATGTTTGAGGAACCACACACTTGGCACATCTTCCCTTCCCCCACCCACACATGCTAATCAACAGAGAATAAACCAAAAAACCTACCTGTCCTCCTAGGAACATCTGACGTATAGCCAGGCAGGCCCACCACCTGCTGTGGGTGGAAACACTGGGCCACTGCCCATTCCTCCTCCGTCAGTCTGACTGGGCAGGGTCCCCCTCCTCCAGTGCCCCTGGTATGGGCGTCGATCCTTGCCATCTTATTCCGGACGACGCTCCTCAGATCATTTATTTTTTTCTGTATGCCAGCGGGGGTCCTGGTCTCCCCCCCCCCGCCGCATTGATCTGGTCAGTGATTTTTTTAATAAGCTGCCTCCTCCTGGCCGGGGTGGTGTTCTGGCTCTCAGGGCCATGCAGAAATCGCCCATATTTCACAATGCCCCGAGCAAGAATTTGCTTCTCTCCCAGGGTGAAATTAAGCTTCCTGCGTTTGGGGGGCATCACATACACCACCCAGCAACAACAAACACACCCGACAAACAATCTACAATACACACCCAAAAACCAGACAAAAATATACACCACAAAAAATTAAAAAAAAACTAAACACACAAGGACACAGCTAATAGTAATTCAAAAACAAACACGCACCAACAAACAAACAAAAAACAAACACCAAAAAACAATCAGCAAAAACACTAACAAACAAATTAAATAAAGACACTTCGCAAAAACAAACAACAACTAGACTCTCCAACTCCTCAAACACTTTTCTCACAAACACAACTTACCAACACACAAACAAACAGAGCAGAAGCAAATTGCTCATGGAAGGGGAACAATGGGATATACTTTTGCAAGGGAAGTGTGTGTGTGGTGCTTTTTACACACAGGGCGATCCTCAAACTAAGTACACTTGGCCTTTTACCTATCTCACTGATTGCGCCGAGACCAGTTCTGCACATGCCCAGTGAGGTCCCGATTCGTGCGCGCATGCGCAGTACGGCCGGCGCCTCATTTGCATGGGGTCACGGCTCATTACAATGAAGCACGCCCACTTCCTTCCCACTTGCAAACACCCCGCCTTACGCCTCTGAATTTAAGTTACGCTGGCGCAAATTTAGACGCAAATGCGCTGTGGATACGGCACTTACGACACCAACTTAGGGCAACGTAACTTAAATGAGATAAGTTAGGACAAACTAAATTTGCACCGCTGGCTGAGGATCTGGCCCCAGGTTCTCTATTTTCCTGTCTAGAAAAAATCTTATCTTTTAATTCAAAAAAGTGTATTTTTTTCCCAAAAACATGTGCTTGTAATACCTCTGGGCAAATACGGTGTGCCAAAAAGTATTGCAATGACCACCATTTTATTCTCTAGGGTGTTAGAAAAATATATATATATACAGTGTTTGGGGGTTCTAATTTTCTAGCAAAAATATTTTAACTTGTAAATAACAAGTTTGAAAAATAGGCCCGGTCCTTAAGTGGTTAATGTAAGAAGTTAATCTCTATGTTGTTCATACAACAGATATTCAGTTGTGATTAAATGTTGCTGACGTAAAGAATACCTGTTTAGGAATGCTAATTGATGTTATAATTATCATTTAAAGACAAGTTTACAAAATAGTTTATGACTGAGAACTTTAAGACCATTTTCACACTCTCTCTCCAGAGAAGAGACAGATCTTCTTCCCTATACTTTTGTAATTAATAATAGACTAATGCTATCTAATTAAAATTGCATTGATACTCTGATTTGATCATTTGAGCAAAAAGTGCATATAGCTGGTGTGAAGCATAATTTTGCTTAGAATTTAATTGGGTATATGCCAAGTCACCCTTCTAATTGAAAGAAATATTAAGTGATTAATCTCATCATTAGTGAAGAAATTAAGTATTATATATGGAGAGAAAGAGGTCATGAAAGTTAACTAAATGGTTATTAGGGTCTTTTAAGAATTAAAACAATTTTTGACAAGATAATTAAGTGAACCCATTAAAATCTTTTCTCGTCAATCACTTGCATAAGTAGAAGGTGGTGCCAGAGGAGTGAGCACAGACTGGAAAGTTAGTAAAAAAGAAACTACCAACCAGGACTCACTGGGGTAGATTCAGGAACAATTTCCGCCGGTGTAGACTGAGATGCGCGGCGTAAATGCCAATTTGCGCCGGCGTATCTCCGCGCCGTATTCAGCAAACAATATTGCGCCGTAACGTAGATTTTTTTTTTCGTTTGGACCTTTCCACGCCGGTGCGGCGTGGGCGCCCATTTACGCTGGTCTGAACTAGCGCGGCCCTGGTTTTTCTATTTTAAATATGCAAATGAGGGAGTTGGTCCGATTCAGCAAATTACGAATTGCCGGCGCAGGCTACTCCCGGTGCGTGTAACTCTGGTTTGCAGCGGAAAGTTACCCTTTATAAAGCAGGGGTAACTTTACACCACACTTGCACAGGTCAGCTGGAGAGCAGCTAAAGCAGCAGTGTTACAGACGACCTGAGCAACAACACTTGCTGGACAACACATAGAGGCGGTCCCCATGTTGGGAGAGGCCCTCAATAATTACAGCCCTCTCCTCTGGGCTGAAATTGGTCATCCGCCCACCTGAGGATTCCTCATCAGCCATAACTGCCCCACCACAATGCAAACGACCTAGCTTAGAAAAAAAAAAGCTTCAGTACATTTGCACCTGCAGGGCGGAAGTCTGGGC
Source organism: Rana temporaria (assembly GCF_905171775.1). Classification (NCBI taxonomy): domain Eukaryota; kingdom Metazoa; phylum Chordata; class Amphibia; order Anura; family Ranidae; genus Rana; species Rana temporaria. The sequence goes on along the minus strand of NC_053493.1, from coordinate 299,638,139 downwards.
TGATTCATGGACTGGGCTTTGGTAGTGGGTCGGCGTAGCTCAGGGATCACGCCGGGGCGCAGTTCTGAGCATGTGCAGATTGGGGCATTTACCCCTGGATGTCACTGAGCATGTGCGGTCTAAGATGCGCCCCGCCGTGACCCCTGCGCCACGCTCCCCGCTTCATTAGCATAGGGAGCCACCCATTTTATTCTACCCCGCCTTACGCCGCGCTACGCCGCCTTACGCCGTGTAAAATCCGCCACGCCGGGGCAAGAGACAGGAAAAAAGTTTCCTGAATCACTAGCATGCCTCTCTGCGCTGCTCCGGCGCAGTGTAAAAAAGATGCACTGCGCCGGACCAAAGATCCGCTGATGTTCCTGAATCTGGCCCCCTGAAGCTTTCTTGAAATGTATGTTAAAGCACGATTGAATTTTTTTTTTTTCACATCTCTAGAATACATACACATTTCCTTGGTCGAAAGTGTCAAATAAAAATGTTCTGGTCTAATAGACAAGGGTGTGGGCAAAACATTGGGTAAAATGTACCAATGCAATAATGAAATAAAAAAAATCCCACAAAATTTCAATCGTCCAGGAGCAGTGATTTTTTTCTATTTTTAAAATTAAACATTAAAAATGCCAATTTTTTTTAAACGACAAACCTGGGGAGTGCCCTAAATCTTGCTTGCAAAATGGTGCATTTCTTTGTTATACAAAAAGAGCTGCAGTAGCACAGACATTTACAAAGGAAAAAATAGCCAGATTCAGGTAGACGTGCCTAACTTTAGGCAGGCGTAGGGTATCTCATATACGCTACGCCGCCGTAAGTTAGAGAGGCAAGTACAGTATTCACAAACAACTTGCGTCCTAAGTTACGGCGGCGTAGTGTAAATGTGCCGGCGTAAGTGCGCCTAATTCAAATGTGAAAGAGGTGGCCGTGTTTTATGTAAATTAAGCATGACCCGACGTAAATGACGTTTTGAACAAACGGCGCATGCGCCGTCTGTGGACGTAACCCAGTGCGCATGCTCCAAATTAAGCATCAGCTTTGCAATGCCACATGGGGCAGCTGGAGGACCACAGGTTGCGCACCCATGCGTTAGTCCATGCCAAATGTGACTTAAAGGGGTAGTAAACACTTGTTTATTTTTTAAATAACAAGCATGTCATACTTACCTCCACTGTGCAGTTTGTTCTGCACAGCGTGGTCCTGGTCCTCCTCTTCTGGCGTCCCTCAGCGGCACTGTTGGCTCCTCCCCGCATTGAGTATCCATGGTGGACACCCGAGCAGGCGCGCTCCCGAATCCCGCATCGGTGTCTATTCACACAGAATGCAGGACTCGGCACTGCCCCCCAGCGCCGCGTCATTGTATTTTATAGATAGCAGCAGGAGCCAATAGCTGTGCTGCTATCAATCTATCCAATCAGGACACGAGACACCAGATAGAGATGGTGTGCACGTTCCCGAAAGGAGGATGACAGCGAGCGTTCAGGTAAGTAAAACAGGGGGCTGCGCACTACAGAAGGTTTTTCACCTTAATGCCCTAAAGTGTTTTTTTTTTAAATAACAAACTTATCATACTTACCTCCACTGTGCAGTTCTTGCAGTTTTGCACAGAATGTCCCCAATCCTTCGGTACTGGGGTCCCACGGCAGCTGTCTCGGCTCCTCCCCGCAATAGCTCACACCCTCTGGGAAGCTCTCTCCCGAGGGGGTTACCTTGCCTGCGTGCTCCTGTGCCATACATTCGGCGTCCATAGCTGCCGAGTGTATTACTTGGTCCCACCCCCGCCCGCGCCATTTGATTTGATTGACAGCAGCGCAAGCCAATGGCTGCGCTGCTATCAATATACCTATCCCATGAAGACCCGAAAAGCCCGGGCAAAGATCATGCGTGTTCGCTACGTGGGACTTTCCAGGGCTCAGGTAAGTAAAATGAGGGGCTGGGGGGCGAGTCAGATGTTTTTTCACCTTAATGTAGCTTACTGGGATTGTATTAGAAATATACTTTCTTAAAGTGACACTATATGATATCTTTATTCCCCAGAAATAATTCATACATATCCACTATTTATTTACTGGCCTTGTAATCTATTTTTCATGAAATCATTTAATTTATTGTGTTTTTTTCCTCCTTGTAACATCCTTAGTGAGATTCATAACCTCGTTTTTTCCTTAACTTCCATTTGTTTAAAACAAGCAGTGCATGTTAGTTGCGGCCATATGCATTGCTCTATACACACTGCAAGCCCCATAGTTCATTGGTCTATTTCAGGACCAAACAAGATAGGGTGGCTTTGTATCTACATACAATTGGGCCATGCAGAATGAAAATAGCCACCTGTAACAAGAAGTTGGATCACAGCAGCAAAAAAAAAAGAAGAAAATTTGATTTGGAGAGACCTGAGAGCAATAGAAGATACATTTTTTACTTAAAGCAGAGCTCCATTGTAAAGTGGAACTCTCGCTGATCGGATCCCTCCCCCCTAAGGTGTCACATTTGACACCTTTCAGGGGGGAGGGGGTGCAGATATCTGTCTAAAGACAGGTATTTGCACCCACTTACGGCCACAGACTGCGGGCAGGACGTCACCTCCTGTCCCCCCCCGTTGTGTTCTGGGAACACTCGGCGGGAGCCAATCAGCAGGCGCAGAGCGGCTCGCGCATGCACCGTAGGGAACCGGGCAGTGAAGCCGGAGCGCTTCACTTCCTGGTTCACTCACCGAGGATGGCGGGGGGCAGCAGAGTGACGAGCGATTGCTCGTCCTCTGCTGCGGACGGCGCTGGACTCCAGGACAGGTAAGTGTGCTGATATTAAAAGTCAGCAGTTGCAGTATTTGTAGCTGCTGACTTTTAACATTCTTTTTTTCAGCGGACATCCGCTTTAAGAGTACATACCTGAATAGAATTTTTTTTTTCAAACAGAGTTTACTGTCACTTTAGAAGTGAAAGGGGTTGTAAACCTTCATGTTTTTCATCTTAATGCATCCTATGCATTAAGGTGAAAAAACACCTTGCACTATCCGGCCCCCCAGCCCCACCGTTTTACTTACCTGAGCTTCGAATTTCAGTGGACGTGATCCCGCGTCGCTCTCTCCACTGCTTCTCGGCTCTTCATTGGATAGATTGATAGCAGCGCAGCCATTTGCTCCCACTGCTGTCAATCAAATCCAATGACACAGGCACTGGGGGCTGGGCCAAGTCATACACTCGGCGGCTATGAATGCCGATTGTATGACACAGGAGCGCGTCCACAAAGTAACCCCCTCGGGAGAGAGCTTCCCAGAGGGGGTTATCCATTGCGGGGAGGAGCCGAGAGAGCCGCCGTGGGACCCCAGTACAGGAGGATCGGGGCCATTCTGTGCAAAACGAACTGCACAGTGGAGGTAGGTATGACATGTTTGTTATTTAAAAAAATTAATAAAAAGTGAATCTTTAGTGTCACTTGAATTTTGTAACTTTCTCTATCTCTTCATACTGTTTTACCAATCACATTCAAGCCTCCAAGGCACGTGTTAATTTAATTGCTGACTGGAGGAAACTCCTTAATACTGACATTTGTTTTTACATAAGGTTTTCTATATTGGAGAGAGCCATCAGTAGGGGTGCATGGGAATTATGCATCTAAAATAGGGGTTCCCAAAGCCTCTCATGCCTGAATGAAAATAAATATGTAGTATTTTCTGTATTTTTTTGCCTTCTTTTGCTTTCCTTTGTCCACATTTTCCAAAAACTTAGAATGCTTTGATGATTGCGTAGCACCCTGCTCCTGTTGAACAGGCGCTGCTTTAAATTTAGTGGGGGTCTGAGCTGTTATTTGGCTCAGACCAGAATGATTAAGGGCAATTTAGCCACTGTTCCAGCCATGGCTGTGCTGAGCGTATCCACCATTGCTCGCCTGGGGGTGTCATTACCACCCCAGGCCAAGGGTGGCAGCAGCAAGATCAAAGTGCATTGAGTATCCCCCTTGGCAGTGAATCAGTGGTAGTGGTTGCCCGCTGTGCATGCTGGGGAGGGGTACTTAAGTGGCAGACGCCATTGGTGCGGGGTCTGTAGTCTGTCCGTGCCTCGTGGCCCGCCTGGCCTGAGGTGCGCGTTCTGAATCCTAGTTCTGTAGGCTCAGTTGTCTGGCTGGGGCCTGTATACTGCAAAGGTGATCATGTGCTGTCCGTCCTGCGGGGAGGAAGCCACCTGATGAAGGAAGCCAGGGGAGGACCTATCCTGGAGAGGGCCATGCAAGAGGCTGTTACCTTGGGAGAAGGCCTGGAAACTTTTTTATGAAGGATACACCGTACACCAAAAGGCTTGACAGTGTCGCCTATCGGATCTAAAGTTCTAAAGAAACAAAGCTAAAGAGATCCGGGTGATGAATCCTGTGGCAGGGGATTCCGGACCAAAGTTTCTCATTAAGAAAAGAAGGTCTGTGGCAGAGACTGTACTTTACTTTGGGCGCCATCCCGCCTGCTAGGCCAGTGAGAGGGACCTATCCGGGTGTGCAATACCCACTCTGGCTAGAGTGGCGACGAGAATTGTATGCTGGAAACAGGAGTGTTTCCTTACTTTGATTATGCACCTGAACCTACCTAACCTTCCACCCCTCATCCTTCTTTTCTTCTAAAGTTCTCCCAAATAAATCCAAGAAAAAGAAGGGCATTGTGTGGACATTGAAATTCTTCAGACTCTCCTTTCACTCTGGACAGCGAGAACATAGAAGTAACGTACCACCCAAAATATACCCAGCAGCTCCTGCGGGGGTAGTGCTACATTTGTTTCCGTAGGAAAAATAACAACACAGAGAGTTGAAGAGCTTCTATCCCCCCATTGCTTTTCCCTTGCCTGTCACATACTTGTATTGTTCATATATTGTTAAATAGTTAGTCAGGTTGGAAAAAGTCCATGTAGTTCAAGCAATAAAAGGGAAAACAATAAAAATTATACAATCCTATATAAACAATTCTATGCCCACAGATGATCCAGAGGAAGGCAAAAAAAAACCCAGCAAAGCATGATCCATTTTGCTCCAGCAGGAAAAGAAATTCATTCCTGATCCTCCAAGAGGCAATTGAATATTCCCTGGATCAACTTTACCTATAAATGTTAGTACCCAGTTATATTATGTACACTTAGGAAAGAATCCAGACAATTTTTAAACCAATCTACTGAGCTAGCCAGAACCACCTCTGGAGGGAGTCTATTCCCCATTTTCACAGCTCTTAAGCCTCGTACACATGATCAGATTTTTCACAGACAAAGCATCAGACTTTTGTCTTCAGGGCGTGTGCCTGGATTTTGTCTTGCATACAAAATGCACACAATTGTTGGCCAACAAACACAAACATAGTGCTGTACTAGACATACTAATTCTTTTTTCAGCTCTTGAGCGCCATCCTTTGGGCACCTTCTGCTAATGTCGTGTTTGGTGAGCATTGATTTCGATCATGCATGTTTGGACTTTTGTCTGACGGACTTGTGTACACATGATCGGAAAATCTGACAACAAACTGTTGTCCGGGGAAAATCTTAAAGCCTGCCATCCAACATTTGTCCATGGAAAATCCGACAACAATTGTCCGATGGAGCGTACAAACGGTTGGATTTTTGGCCAACAGTCTGTCAACACAAAATTCCCATCGTAAAATCAGATTGCGTGTACGAGGCTTTACTGTGTAGATACCTGTCCATATTTGGAGATTGGATCTCTTTTCCTCCAGATGTAAACAGTGCCCCCTTGTCCTCTGTGATGAGCTTAAAGTGAACAACTGGGGGCAGTGGCGGCTGGTGCTCAAATTTTTTGGGGGGGCGCAAACGAAAAAAAAAAACAAAACAATTGCAGCCTCACTCGGCCTATCAATTATCACCACTGTGCCATCAAACGCAGCCACTGTGCCATCAAAACGCAACCACTGTGCCATCAAAACGCAACCACTGTGCCATGCCATCAAACACAGCCACTATGCCATCATTTGTCACCACTTTGCCATGCCATCAATTGTCACCACTTTGCCATGCCATCAATTGTCACCACTTTGCCATCAATTGTCACCACTGTGCCATCAATTGTCACCACTGTGCCATGCCATCAATTGTTACCACTGTGCCATCAATTGTCACCACTGTGCCTTGAATTGTCACCACTGTGCCATGCCATCAATTGTTACCACTGTGCCATCAATTGTCACCACTGTGCCATCAATTGTCACCACTGTGCCATGCCATCAATTGTTACCACTGTGCCATCAATTGTCACCACTGTGCCATGCCATCAATTGTTACCACTGTGCCATGCCATCAATTGTTACCACTGTGCCATCAATTGTCACCACTGTGCCATGCCATCAATTGTTACCACTGTGCCATCAATTGTCACCACTGTGCCATGCCATCAATTGTTACCTCTGTGCCATCAATTGTCACCACTGTGCCACCAATTGTCACCACTGTGCCCATCAAATGTCACCACTGTGCCCATCAATTGTCACTGTCCAGACATCCATCCACCTCAGAGCTTTATATTATAACCTGCTGGGACTTGTAGTTCTCCATCATCTCCTGGGGCTCAGGTGCATGCAATCCACCATATTTGTTCAGTTTTTCTCACTGCTGGGACTTATAGTCCCATAGAGGGTGGATTGCATGCACCTGAGCCCCAGGAGATGGTGGAGAACTACAAGTCCCAGCAGTCTAAATACAATAACAGGCTCCAAGGTGGATGGGTGTGGATCAGGCAGTGCACTGCTGTCCGCTGATGACCTAATGGGGCGATAAATCAAATCCAATTTGAACTGAATTCTGTGGCTTGGCTGGCTTACCTTAGCAGCGCCAGCTTCACTCCGCTCGGGCAGTGTAAACTTCAGAGAAAGTGCCGCGTGACGTCATTTCCGGTTTTCGTCTGTAAGACGAATAGCCGGAAGTCACAGTAGTAATGCTCCCGGCGCTCATAGAGAGGCACGGGAAGCATATCAGCGCTTTTCAATGCGCCCATATTCAAGCTAAAAGCCCGCAAATGAAGCGCCATGTCTAGATTGTAGTGACGCGGCGCTTCATAGGGAAATGGTGGCCGGCGCTCAATCCCAACCCATTAAAGAATTTTTTTTTTTTTTAAGTTTCTTTCTTAAAGGGGCCAAAAAAAAATATATATATATATATATTTATTTTTTTGCCTACAGGAGGGGGGGCGGCGCCCGGGCGCCCCCTATGGGCGGGCCGCCACTGACTGGGGGTCTTTCACTTCTGAAAAACGCACAGTGTCATGCGCAGTCCCTCAGGGATCCCCTTTGTCGCCTGTTCTGTTCAATATATATCTCCGCCCTCTCTTTGAAATCATCAGTAACCAGAAGTTACTTTACCACTCTTATGCAGACGACACACAACTGTATTTCCGCATCTGCAACAATAAGGATCATTATCTCGGACTAGAGAAATGCCTTACTTTGATAGATAACTGGATGACAAACAGTTATCTTAAACTCAACGGGTCGAAAACAGTACTTTTCCTGTTTCGCACCAACCGGAAAAATCACCCCGCGACAACATGGACACCCTCACCCATTCTGGGAAAAACGATCACCCCTAGCACCAAAGTCAAAAGTCTCGGAGTCATTTTCGACACCAACATGACAATGGATGCACAAATAGGGTCAGTAGTCAGTGGATCGCACCATCTGCTGCGCCTACTATGCCGACTCACCCCCTTTACCCCGAAAGAGGACATAGCAGTCGTGGTAGGAACAATCATCAATTCCAGACTGGACTATGCGAATGCCCTCTATCTCGGACTCCCCAAATACCAAATCACTCGTCTGCAAGTCGTTCAAAATACAGCCGCTCGATTAGTGACCGGCAAAAAACCATGGGAATCAATCTCACCTTCACTGAGATCCCTTCATTGGTTGCCAGTAAAAGACAGAATCACTTTCAAGGCACTCTGCTCAATGCATAAGTGTATTCAAGGCAACGCCCCCCAATATCTATGCGAAAAAATGAAAGCCCATAACCCCAATCGCATTCTGCGATCCACTAATCAAAACCTACTCCAGATACCCAAAGCCAGATACAAGTCCAAAGGAGATTGAAGATTTGCAGTCCAGGGACCTAGGCTGTGGAACGCGCTACCAACCACCATCCGATTAGAGTTGGACCACTTGGCCTTCAGGAGAAAGATTAAAACCCATCTCTTCTGAGGTCAAGGGGTTCCCTACCCATGAAATGGATACAGCGCCCAGAGGCGATTCAGTTCGCATGTGTTGCGCTATATAAGTTTTTCACTCACTCACTCACTCACTCAACAACTCATCACTATCAACAAAAGTTGATATGTCTGAAAAAAGTATTACTTGTAAGATTATTTTGTTGTTGCAAAACTTACATTTACTTGACATTGTTGTGCAAAACTGAAGTTTAGGGTAGCGTGTATTTGATTTCACTTTATTCTGGAAAACCTAAAAAGAAATGAAATATAAAAATGTAATATAAATAAACTGCCTATCCTAAATGTCATAATTTTTATTTAAAGGAGAAGTACAGCCAAATCTATTTTGGCTACACTTCTCCTTGGGATCGCAGGAGTGCAGTTCATTCTGACCTGTTTTCAGCCAACAGTGGGCTAAAGTCTACTGTTGGCTGGTGCCATTCAGCTGAGCCAGGTTTGGGAAAGATCACACATGCCTGGACCAGCAGCTGGCCCAGCCTCTTAGTAAGCCCCTAAAAGCATGAGCCAGCCGCTCCCACCACATCCACAACCCAGCGGTCCAATGAGTACTGGAGGGGCAGAGCAGAGAACTGGTGACTGACAGTCTCATGCTATCTGTTCGCTAAAGGCTGAAGATCGAGAGATCAGCAGTGTTTGATTGCTCAGTTCTCAGTCTAAAGGGCCATACACACGATCAGACTTTTTGACAACAACAGTCGGACAGATGTGTCTTATGGGACAACCCGACCGTCCATCGGACAATTGTTTTTCAAAAAAACAAATGTTCGCTGTGCATGCTCTCAAACTTTTCGACGACAAATGTCCGATGCAGGATAATTTGATCGTGTGTCCATCGGACTGAAAACTACAGTATAAACACGCATGCTCAGAACCAATGCTAAACTTCAGACAACAATGGCAGAAGTTTCCGAAAGGGTGGCGGTAAAGAGCTGAAAAACCACATGATTTGGTGAATGTTGGCTGAAAATGTTCTGCCTTGTGTATGCAGAACAAGTTCATGGCCAACGCCCCTTCGGACTAAAATCCACAGAAAAGTCCAATGGAAGTCCGATCGTGTGTATGAAGCTTTAGACTCAGCGTGGGACAGATGCAGCATTGGATCGATGCTGAATCCATCTAGGTGAGTATAAATGTTTTTTCTTTCAAAAGGCCATACTTCTCTTATAAAATTTTAAGGACGTTTATAAGGGACGTACAGAGGAGAAATTTCAGATCTAAACAGGATCAAATTCTAAGAGTCCTAGGAAAACTGGAGCTGATATGCTTTCTGTTAGACTGTGTTAATTTAACAAAAAATTGAAATGTCATATCCTGATGTCATGGCAACTAGAAGCATTCTATACATAGCATTTAATTTCCTACTTGTGTGTTTGTCTCAGTGCTTTTCCCAACTTAGAGCAGTGAGAATGATCGATCATGCAATAAGGCTTCATGCACAAGGCTGTACAGGGGTCATACAGTGTGCAAAGCCTGCATAATGACATTCCTGGCATCTAGTACAGTCATGTACAGCCACCCATTCAGATGCATTAGACACAGTGGCTCTGTGCAGTTGTGCACCGAGGGTTGTATAAAACACCCACATGCGCACAACCACCCGAAGCTGTCTCTTCAATGCATCTCAATTGCGGTGGCATCGAGTCCTGGGAATGTCATTATGTAGGCTCGGTATGCTCAACGGCCCCCTCAATGGCCATATGAATAAAATGTTAGGGTAGACACTCACTTAGCACAAAGAAAGCAGTAATTGAGTTGAATGCAGGCATAGAGTAAACCTGTGGCAAGACGATGGACATTCAAGTATATCAAATATAATACTAACCTGGAGTAAATAAACTTTAAAGCAAGCCCACATTGTAGCTGCAGACACTTTAGAGCAATCCATTATTAATGTTCAGAGCAGAAGTTATTCAAGTTTTTCTGTCAGGCAGCTTAGCACATCCTGCAACCCTCAACACCAATAACATGGCAACATTCAAGCCTGCTAGGTAAAACAGAGCAAGGATCTTAGGAAGAGGGCACATGGTTAGTTGTACTTCTGAGAGAATGACTTGGATTGCTTCAATGCTTCTTTTATGAACCTTGAGCATGAATTGCTATACATGACATGCAGCCAGAATTCACGGAGGGCTTATGTTAAATGACAGCTGTATTTATATATTTTTCTATAATTAGTTCCACCCAGCCCCCTGGGTGCTGCCCACTATGTGTCATAATTACCTTCAGAAATCTTCGCTGTGCAGCCCCTCTCAAAGCTGCATGGCTACTTCATACTGTGCATTAGGAATGAGCTTCGTGTTCGACCGTTCATCGAAATACAAATGTTACGGGCCGTTCGCGCCAAATTTGAGTGGCTTGTCACGGCCCATAATTCACTGCGGCATCACAGGGCATTGCTGACTGATGATTGGCCAAGCATGCACTATGATCCGCATGCTTGGCCAATCACAGCTTGCAAAAAACGGAGAGCCATAATTGGCCAAAGCCAGGGTGGCTTTGGCCAATTATGGCTCAGGGGGTTTAGTACACGTCCCACACTATAAAAGGCCGCCTGCAGGTCGGCCTTGTGTAGTGTGTTGCGGAGGTTAAGAGAGAGAAGACAGAGAGAGAGAGAGAGAGAGAGTGTCATTTTTTCTAGGTAGATAGAGCAGGCAGGCTAGTCAGTTAAAGTTACAGTGTGTAGAGGATATATATGCATCCCAGGTGTTGTATATATATTTATATACTGTATAGTATAGCTAGATCCGCTCTTCCTAATTTACTGGCAGGCAGGTGATTGTGCTAGCTGCAGTATTCTCACGTGGTGTACTGCCTGTGTCCTCTGCAATATGCACCTAAAGCTACTGCCCGTGTCATCTGCAGTGTGCACCTAAAGCTACGTGGTGTGTACTGCCCGTGTCCTCTGCAGTGTGCACCTAAAGCTACGTGGTGTGTACTGCCCGTGTCCTCTGCAGTTTGCACCTAAAGCTACGTGGTGTGTACTGCCTGTGTCCTCTGCAGTTTGCACCTAAAGCTACGTGGTGTGTGTACTGCCTGTGTCCTCTGCAGTGTGCACCTAAAGCTACGCGGTGTGTACTGCCCGTGTCCTCTGCAGTTTGCACCTAAAGCTACGTGGTGTGTACTGCCCATGTCCTCTGCAGTGTGCACCTAAAGCTACGTGGTGTGTACTGCCTGTGTCCTCTGCAGATTGCACCTAAAGCTACGTGGTGTGTACTGCCAGTGTCCTCTGCAGTTTGCACCTAAAGCTACGTGGTGTGTACTGCCCGTGTCCTCTGCAGTTTGCACCTAAAGCTATGTGGTGTGTACTGCCCGTGTCCTCTGCAGTTTGCACCTAAAGCTACGTGGTGTGTACTGCCTGTGTCCTCTGCAGTTTGCACCTAAAGCTACGTGGTGTGTACTGCCTGTGTCCGCTGCAGTGTGCACCTAAAGCTACATGATGTGTACTGCCCGTGTCCTCTGCAGTTTGCACCTAAAGCTACGTGGTGTGTACTGCCTGTGTCCTCTGCAGTTTGCACCTAAAGCTACTTGGTGTGTACTGCCCGTGTCCTCTGCAGTTTGCATCTAAAGCTACGTGGTGTGTACTGCCCCTGTCCTCTGCAGTTTGCACCCAAAGCTACGTGGTGTGTGTACTGCCTGTGTCCTCTGCAGTGTGCACCTAAAGCTATGTGGTCCTCTGCAGTGTGCAGGCCATTAGTATGTCTGGAAGGACAACAAGGAGAGGCAGAGAGTCACAAGCCGATAAAAGAGGGCAAGCAGGCTCTGCATCTAGAGGCAACAGTGCTGTTCGTGGGCATGGTGCATCCTCATCAGCACGTGGCCATGGGACATGCTCGTCCTTTTTTTCGGCAGCTGGCTCTGTTGAGCAGCAACATGCAGAAGACTTGGTAGAGTGGATGACCAAGCCGTCCTCATCCTCCTCATCCTCTCTCACCCAGGCTCAGGCTACTTTGTCTGGCAAAGCAGCTGCCAAGGCGGCCTCTTCCCTCTGCTCAATGGCATCAGTCACTCCTTGCCTAGCCCCAACATGTCCTCCTGAGGAGTCCCCCAAACTGTTTGACCACAGTGTTGGGTACATACTGCATGAGGATGCGCAGCGTTTTGAAGGCTCCAATGATGGTACACAGCTAGAGAAAGGCAGTAACCCAGAGAGAGGGGGTGCCCAAGAAAGACAGCAATCTGGCAGTCATGTTCCCCCAGCTGCAGCATACTGCCAGGTTTTCTACAGTGATGAGGAGGGAGGGGATGATGAGGTCACTGACTCTACGTGGGTGCCTGATAGGAGAGAGGAGGAGGAGGAGACACAGGCACATCTCCAACGAGGCAGGATGCCCTCCAGGGGCGAGCTTAAGGGCAGCACACTGACTGCATCACAACGCAGAGCTATGCACGTGCAGGGCGCTGCTGTCTCTCAGCGTTATTCCAAAAGTTTTTTGGTGTGGGCCTTTTTTTAGACGAGTGCATCAGATCGCACCGCTGCTATTTGCAACATATGTCTCAAGCGTAACTCGCGTGGCCAAAACATCACCCGCTTGGGCACCACATGCTTGACTAGACATGTGTCGACCTGCCATGCAGTTCGTTGGCAAGCGTACCTCAAAGACCCACACCAAAGAATAAAGCGGACCTCCCCTTGCTCCTCATCAGCTGGGATCTCCAACCCCACTATACCCTCAGTCCTCTCTAAAGCCTGCACTGATAGGTCTGAAGGTGTAGAATTAAGTGTGTCACGTACTTGCGGGCAATCTACTATCGGTACACTGATGGCAGATTGTACCAGGCAAATTTCCCTGCCCCAGCTGCTGCAGCGCCAAAAGAAGTTCTCTCCCAGCCATCCACATGCCCAGCGGTTGAATGCTAGCTTAGCTAAATTGCTAGCACTTTAACTGCTGTCTTTTCAGTTGGTAGATTCTGCCCCCTTCCGTGAGTTTGTGGAATGTGCGGTACCTCAGTGGCAAGTTCCCAAACACGGAAGGCGATTCCGGCTCTCTACCGGCATGTGGAAGGCAATGTCCATGCCTAGCTGGACAAGGCGGTCAGTGGTAAGGTGCATATTACCGCTGACTCATGGTCCAGCAGGCATGGACAGGGACGTTACCTATCTTTCACAGCACATTGGGTGACTCTGCTGGCAGCTGGGAAGGATGCAGGACAAGGTACAGTAGTGTTGGAGGTTGTTCCGCTACCACACCTCCAAAATGCTACTACTGGTTGTGACATACCTCTCTCCTCCATCCCCTCCTCTTCTTCTTCCTCTGTGGCCTCTTCCTGTGCTGATGTGTCCTCGGAACCAGCGGTGCTCCATAGGCGTTCAAGGGGCTACGCAGGAATGCAGGAAAAGAAATGCCATGCGGTGCTTGAGCTGGTATGCTTGGGGGACAGGAGCCACACTGGGCCAGAGGTTCTGTCAGCTTTGCAGGGGCAGGCTCAGAGGTGGTTGACGCCACGCCAGCTTAAGCCAGGGATGGTGGTTTGCGACAATGGCACCAACCTCCTCTCCGCCTTGCGACAGGGACAACTGACCCATGTGCCCTGTTTTGCTCATGTCCTTAACTTGGTAGTGCAGTGGTTCTTGGGCAGGTACCCGGGCTTACAGGATGTCCTGAAGCAGGCCAGGAAAGTCTGTTTGCATTTCCGACGGTCATATAATGCCAGTGCTCGGCTGGCAGACCTCCAAAAGGAATACAACCTGCCCAAGAACCGCCTAATCTGTGACATGCCCACCAGGTGGAACTCTACATTGGCCATGCTACATCAGCTGCACACACAGCAGAGGGCCATCAATGAGTATCTGTGCCAATATGGCAGCAGGACAGGGTCAAGGGAGCTTGAGTTATTCCCCCACGCCAGTGGGCCATGTGGGCATTGTTCTGTCACCATTTGAGTAGGCCACGAGGATGGTGAGCAGTGACAGTGCATGCATCAGTGACACTGTCCCTCTTATTCACCTGTTGGAGCACACGCTGCGTGGAATAATGGACAGGGCCCTTGAGGCAGAACAGAGGGAGGAAGAGGAGGACTTCCTTACCTCTCAAGGCCCCCTTTATCCAGACAGTGTTCCTGCTTGCCCGCCTATAACACAGAAAGAGGACGAGGAGGAGGAGGATTGTGTCAGCATGGAGGAGGAGCCTAGTACTCAGCATTAGCAGCAGTCTTCAAGGGATCAATTACAGTCCCAAGGAACCTATGGACTTGTACGTGGTTGTGACGAGGTGGCTGCGGATCATGTTGTCCTCAGTGACCCAGAGGACTCCGCACTGAATGCCTCAGCAAACCTGCGTTATATGGTCTCCCCGATGCGTTCAGACAATTTTTTAGTCCGCAGCCCCAAGGTATGACCGGTTCCAGCAACCATTGTCAGCGTCCGTTTTACATGGTGCGGGAATACCTAGGGGCAAGATCAGACTTGGACACCTTTCCCACCGAAAATCCTCTGGCTTACTTGGTCTTGAGGATGGATCACTGGCCAGAGCTTGCACAGTACGCAATTGAGCTACTGGCTTGTCCTGCATCCAGCATTCTTTCAGAACGCACATTCAGTGCTGCTGGAGGCTTTGTAACTGATCACAGGGTGCGCCTCTCCACCGACTCGGTCGATCGACTGACCTTCATAAAAATAAATCAGGCTTGGATCACCACCAGCTACCAAGCACCTGATGCTGATGTAACTGAATATTTTTTTTGGAAATGTCAGATCCCTTCAAGACTGCCTATGCTGATACTGAGTGACTATCATGTTATGCTGAGTGACTATCCTTTTCCTCCTCAATGATCATGCTGATAGCTTGCAAGAACATGTTTGGTTCTGGGCACCAAAACCAGTGCCTAAGGCCCAATTTTTCTGCCCCTGTTTAACAGGGGCATGTAATTACAATTTTTGATGCAATACTTTGCAGCGGGCTCATTCCTGCGCTCCAACTAGAGTATCTGTGAGGGGTTGCAGTGTTGTGGCACCAGCACCAGTGCCTAAGGCCCAATTTGTGTGCCCCTGTTTAACAGGGGCATGTAATTACAATTTTTGATGAAATACTTTGCAGTGGGGTCATTCCTGCGCTAGAAACTAGAGTATCTGTGAGGGGTTGCAGTGTTGTGGCACCAGCACCAGTGCCTAAGGCCCAATTTTTCTGCCCCTGTTTAACAGGGGCGTGTAATTACAATTTTTGATGCAATAATTTGCAGCAGGCTCATTCCTGCACTCCAACTAGAGTATCTGTGAGGGGTTGCAGTGTTGTGGCACCAGCATCAGTGCCCAAGACCCAATTTTTCTGCCCCTGTTTAACATGGGCGTCTAATTACAATTTTTGATGCAATACTTTGCAGCGGGCTCATTGCTGCGCTCCAACTAGAGTATCTGTGAGGAGTTGCAGTGTTGTGGCACCAGCACCAGTGCCTAAGGCCTAATGTTTCTGCCCCTGTTTAACAGGGGCGTGTAATTAACAGTTTTGATGCAATACTTTGCAGCGGGCTCATTCCTGCGCTCCAACTAGAGTATCTGTGAGGGGTTGCAGTGTTGTGGCACCAGCACCACCACCACCACCAACAAAGGCTCAATTTTTTTGCCCCTGTTGAACAGGGGCATGTAATTACAATTCTTGATCTAATATTTTACAGCAGGGCCCATTCCTGTGCCCACCAAGAGTAACTGTGAGGGCTTACAGAGTTGTGGCACCAGCACCACCAACAAAGGCCCAATTTTTCTGCCCCTGTTCAACAGGGGCATGTAATTACAATTCTTGATCTAATTTTTCACAGCAGGGCCCATTCCTGCGCCCACCAATTTTTCTACCACTGTTCAACAATGGCATGTAATTACAGTTCTTGATATACAGTAATAGTTCACACAGCATGGCGTTCCAGCGCCCACCAAGACTAACTGTGAGGGCTTACAGTGTTGTGGCAACACCAACACCTATAGCCCAAATTAATGCAGAGTATATACGGCAGGCCCCTACTTTTAAACACCCAACTTACAAACGACTCCTACTTGAAAACTGAGGGAGACAACAGGAAGTGAGAGGAAATCTACCCCTAGGAAGGGAAATTCTCTTCTATAAGGAGGTGTCTCCTGTCCACTGATGCTTTATCACCAATCATTGTTTCACTAAAAAACCCACATTTTCGAAAAATCATTTGTCATTGGGACAGAAAGTGAATTGCAATCTTCTGAACAGATGCACACAGTCAGCAAAACAAATGTTACAGGGGTGATAACCCTTCTCTATGTTTTCAGAAAAGCTTAAAAATAGATTTTATGGCTGGAGCTACACTTTAAAAAAGTACCAGTTCACAATTACAAACAGATTCTACAAACCTACAGTCCCTGTCTTGTTTGCACCACCTATATACTGCTGTTCAAAGTATATAGGGCCAAAGGAGCTTGTAATGACCTGGGGGGAGTTGGGGGGAACAGATTTTCATCCATATTGCAGGGACCAGACATTACATTTAAGCCGCAAGCAGTTTTAAATTACTTTTTTCTTATAGTAATCTTATTTTGTGCAGGGACACTTTAAGCATCATTAAAAGCACTGCTCCAGAAAAAACGACCGTTTTTAAAACTTTTTTTCCATTGATACATGTTCCCTGGGGCAAGACCTGGGTTCTCAAACCTGTTTTCCGACAATAACTTGCATTTTAGGCTTTAAAATGAGCACTTTTGAATTGGAACGTTCGAGTCCCATAGACATCAATGAGGTTCTAAATGTTCGCGGTCCGTTCGAATGTTCTGGTGCGAACCGAACAGGGGGGGGGGGGTGTTCGGCTCATCCTTACTGTGAATGCACGCCACAGAAAATATTGTTATTTTTATTTGCATTTATAGACACCTCATCACATCAAATTCCTGATGAGTGGCCCTTACTAGAATCCACGAAATGCATAGCGCTCCATAGGTGCCAAGATATATTTGTTTATTCATAGATCAATTGTGCATTTCATTATGCAATTTCATGCACTGTATTTTATATGTGGTATTATATGGATTCCCTAGGACAATTTCACTGCATATGTTTGTATTATTATTGTAAATTATTTTAATGCATTTTTGTATATTATGGAACTAGCAATAAATTACTAATTGTATTCAAGTTGCATTATTTGGTGACCTATGTTAAATCAGGTTAGGGACTCTCCAAACATGACTATTCAGATGACATAGTAGAACCAAATAGGTGCAATTTTATTCACTGCAGTGGAGAAATACAGTTAAATGGGTGTATACATCATGTGACTGGCAAAAAAAAAATATTTTAGCAGTATTTGGTCGGTTCAAACTGGTAAAGAAAAAATTAATAAAAATAGGAACCCAAAAAGGTATATAAATCCGTGGAAAATTCAAAAGTGAAAACAAATCAGAAAAAACTTGTGCAAAATCCCATCTAAATAGTAACAAAGAAAGTCCATATGAAGGTAATCTTTCAAAATGTTGCAAAAAGGAAATTCCACAAAGTTGAAGAAGTGTCACCAATCTTCCCAAGCAGTTCGTGTTTAAACAAAAACACCCAGTGATATGGTAGTCTGCTTACCAGAGAGCCGCGACCAAGCCTAGGGATATGGGTCTCCCCACAAACCAATCAGGATATAGCCGCCAGGGTTCCAAGGATGAATGACACCCACTATATTTCCAGGCAAACCAGGCTTCCCCTTCTTCAAGAATACAGGAGAACTGTCATTGACGTAAAGGATTAACGGTCCAGTGGCACGAGTCAAGACCAGAATTGAAGAGAAAGATCTGTTCTTGGGCAGCCACGGATAACTTTGCTTTGTCTTTCAGAACCAATGTAGAAATATGGCCAGTAAAATGGTTTGCTTGGAAATATAGTGGGTGTCATTCATCCTTGGAACACTGGCGGCTATATCCTGACTGGTTTGTGGGGAGACCCATATCCCTAGCTTGGTGAGACTGTGATCCTCAGTCGCGGCTCTCTGGTAAGCAGACTACCATATCACTGGGTGTTTGTGTTTAAACACGAACTGCTTGGAAAGATTGGTGACACTTCTTCAATTTTGTGGAATTTCCTTTTTGCAACATTTTTAAAGATTACCTTCATATGGACTTTGTTTGTTACTATTTAGATGGGATTTTGTACAAGTTTTTCTGATTTGTTTTCACTTTTGAATTTTCCACGGATTTATATACCTTTTTGGGTTCCTATTTTTATTAATTTTTTCTTCACTTTTTCACCTCATTTCTCTTTTTATGAGTTGGTATTGTGGCGCTGCGCTCTTTTGAATTATATATTGCTTATACGTTTTTTAGCTGCTTCATCTACATATTTTCTTCACTTTATTTCATTCAATTTTTCATTCAACACATGATACACAATTAATTTTATATTTCTTTAGCGCTGCATCAGCTCTAGGGCTTTCTTTTCTTAATACAGTTTATGTACCCACTGGAAACTAGACAGCATAGAAAATTATAGATACCTCAAAAGGTAAATATAGCAAATGTGAGCCTAATTAAATAGAAAATGAAACCTGTTTTATACTGCATTGCTCAAAATAAAATAATGTAAAATACTTGCAATATATTATCTACCAGGTATACACCATACATCAATGATTAATGAATACTGAGGATCTTTCTGTGAAAAGATGAAGTCTATGTAGGACAAGGGGTCAACACATGCCATAACCTAAGAGCAGATTGGTAGGATTTTAATAAAGTATAATCCAAACATACTCTTTAACCCCAAGATGTATATCCTTTAAAGATATTGACCTTTAGGAGCTCTACCACAATAATCCTATTTTGGCATGTTTGCCCATACCAAGAAAACTCATTTTTACTTTGTGATGGTATATATAAAATATGTGTATACCCATCTATGTTGACTACATGATTAATATAATATTACTGAAACTAAACTAAAAAGTAATTTTACATTTAAATCATCAAATTAAATATGTTATGTATACATTTGTAATAGAGTAATGGCTAGTGGGAATGAGGTTTGTCAGTTGCAGACAGAAGTCAGACACTGTTCTATGAGATGGTGGTAACAATTTTTATTTCTTTCACTTTTATACAGATGTGGTACCTATTTTTTTAGAGTGGCAAAATGCAAGAACTGGAGAACAGCAAAACTTATTTTGCTTAATACTTGGTCTACATAAATAGAATTATTATTCAATATACAGGCTTCTGTAACAATTTAACTAGCGAACTGTGTTATTAATATGACTGGGCTATCTTCTTAAATAACAAATCAATTGATACAGTCTATTTATACACATCAATTAACTTCATCTGAGGAAAATTCATTAGCATTAAATGGTCTGCCTCAGGGCAATATCTCATACTGTAACGGCATACTTCATAGATACCAGCTTCATAAAGGTATCAAGGATCAGTTGTCTCATATAGCAATCCCACTGGCATTCCTAAATAAAATCTGTGATAAATGTGTTATGTTTTTTAAACCATATGCATATATACATATTGAAAATATGTAAAGTTTTTTTCTCCCCGTTTATTTAAAGTGTTTTTTCCCCCAGAATTTTTAATTACTGAATTGTGCTTGCTATATCATGTACTTATATGAAAAAGTATCCTGTTCTTTTTGTATTGCTTCCTTTGTGTGAAATCCCTGGTGTTCCTGCCAGTCCCTCTGCTTTACTATTAAATACTGACCACACTAAGCAAGCACAACATGGTCAGTTCTCTAGCTGCGCTGGGAACTCAACCTGCTCTT
This sequence comes from Rana temporaria, assembly GCF_905171775.1. Classification (NCBI taxonomy): domain Eukaryota; kingdom Metazoa; phylum Chordata; class Amphibia; order Anura; family Ranidae; genus Rana; species Rana temporaria. The sequence continues at coordinate 299,618,256 of NC_053493.1, read as the reverse complement.
CTCCAATGATCAGACTTGTCCTGACAGTCCCCCCCCCCTGCACAGACATTCACCGAGAAGCTCAATGTATTGTTGCTATCCTCCCCCAGCTCTTATGAAGCTGAGAATAGAGGGAGCAGAAGGAAAGTGATCACTTATAAAAAAAAGGGAAAAAAAGGTATTTATAATTTTTTTTTTTTAGATATTGTGACAGGAAGTCAGGTAAATCTGTGGGTGTTGTCACAGACGGGAGATACATTTCTGCCTTGTTTGGACAATACACCAATTATTATCGGGTGTCGGCTGCAGAAGTAGCCAGAAAGGTTTAAAGGCGTTGAAATACTTCAACTGTTAAGAATGAGGCAATTCGCCTAATCTCAATAAACAACCTTGCTAAACAATTTCCATCCCTTCAATATGAATGGTTGGGAGTATAAATGTTCTTGTACTTTTTGATATATGATCTTATCAAAGTTTTTTAACTGAACCAAATTAAAATATATATGTATTTTTAACACTTTGTGAAGTATTTGTGTCCAGTGGAGGGGTATTTTAAATCCTACTCTATATATTTCTTCTATGTACTAAATTATGGATTGATACCTTTCACTGGCACCGTGATTCTGGGAGTGCCACTCTCACACACACCACAACTTTTCACCTGCAATTTAAATGGAAATAGCTAATCCCACTTTGTGATTTAAAGCCTAATTCCAGCTAAAAAAAAGTAAAAAAGAAATAGCCCAATAATGTTATTTAAAAAATTACTTTTGTTTTCTGCAATTCTCACCTTCAGTCAGTAGTTGTCCCTTATAGTACTTGTTTTCTGTCACTAGATGCCCTCAGTCTTCTGGTTTGAAATGACAGCAATAGTCATTCAACACACCTTCCCTGAGCCCAGGCTGACACTGACATATTCCCTTGGGTAGTACCTTAATGCAGTCTGGGCTTAGAGTATTACTGTACTGAGCAGTGCTCCCACATCATTAGGTGGTCACCAATCAGTGAAGCAGTAAACACTGCCCACTAGCAAAGTTTATGAAGCATCTAGGATCACCCATTGTCTTTCTTTCCATCTTAAAGTGGAATTAACCCTATGCAAAAGCATGTATATGGGGCCCCAGTGATTTTAACCATTATGTTCTAGTATGCACAGCATTAAGTGTTATTGGGATCTCAAATCTCCACAAGACTGACTAAGCTGCCTAGCTTTTGGGGTGTTGGTATAGGTTTCATGGGCACAACTAACACCCAAGTATCAATTTTTCTGGACCTGTTTGACAGGTGCATCATTTTTTTTTTTTTTACAGCAAGGTCAGTTTTTGCTTTCATCAAGAGTGCCTCTAGAAGGTTACAGGGTGAAGGCACCACCAACACCCAAAGACCAATTTTTCAGCAACTGTGTGACTGGGGCCTCAAATTATTTTTTTTTTACAGAAAGGCCAGTTCGTGCTTTTATCAAGAGCACCTCTATAGCAAGGGTGTCAAACTCAATTTCATCATGGGCCGCATCAGCATTATGATTGCCCTCAAAGGGCCGGTTGTATTTGTAAGATTAGATGTCCAGCACATCCCCTCCCCTTACATTAGATGTCAAGAGCCCCCCCCTACAATCAGAAGTTGGGTCCCCCACTCTCCCTTATATCACAGTGCACCCCCCTTACCTTATGCTGCTGCTGGAAAAAAGCTGGATGCATTGATTGAAAGCAGAAAGTAAGGGTCTGGAGGAGGACCAGAGCTCTACGGCAGCTGCAGAAGAGGTGCGAGGGCCACATTTAATGGCCTGGAGGGCTGGACTCGGCCCGTGGGCCTTGTGTTTGACACCTATGCTCTATAGGGTTATGGTGTGAAGGCAACACCAACACCCCTTTTTTTCACACCTGCTACTTCTACCCAAAGTCTGTGAAAGAGACACCAGACTTTATCTAAAAAAAATCTTTAATCTTGGCCTGAGGGTACTATAATTTGGTTCTTGACATAAGGCTTGCTCACTGTGGTGCACAACTTATTTATTTCCATCCAAAGTCTGCCAAACAGACACCAGAATGTATACAACAATTTTCTATTCTTGTTTTAAATACACTAAATTGTGGTATTATCATACAGACTGGCTCCCCAAACTGTTGTACGTGACTTCATCAGGCTATGGTCACGGTCACGTGATGAAGTCACGTGACCGCGACTAATATGCGTCGAGACACCAGAGGCACCGAAGGTGACGTGTGTGAGCATGCTGCTCATTTTATGCTGATTTTATGCACTTTATTGTGAGTACCCTGATTTGTGTTTTTTATTAATAAATATTTTAAACTACTACACCATTGGCGTATGTATCTCCCTTTGTGAGGATCACTGCTGATATATCAGACGGGGTCCCACAGGGAGACTCTGTTTAGAGACCTAGGTTAAACAGTATCAAGAGACGCCTCACCAGGAAATGGCTGGAGTCTATGCCGCTTGTACCTAGAAAGATCTTTATATGCTGTTACCTTACAGCAGTAAGGGGACATTCTCACTAATCACAAGGGGAAAAGGAGCACTTTCCTATTTGATATCCACGTTGGCAACTTGACACTAGCACTTTATGTTGTTGCTGTTTGCACATGAATATTGAAGTTTATACTATGTTGCAATATTGATGATTTTTAAATACAACATTCTATTTGAGGACTTTTTTTTCGTCATGCATGTTTTTTGCACAATTGCACTCAGCACTTTACCTTTTAAGGTTTATTTATTTTGGCATCATCTATCCTAGGGGTTACTTCCGGGTATCGAGGCTCCGGCTCTGTGATTGGCCGGAGCCGCGATTACATCACTCCCGCGCATACGTGCCATTGCTTCAGTTTGCTCTAGTGCGCATGTGCAGATGATATAGGCACATGCAGGGGATATCTTTTAAACCATGCAGGTTTAGGAGATATCCTGGGCAGCTACAGGTAAGCCTTATTATATGCTTACCTGTAACATAAAGTTGTTGTAAAGGGTTTACAACCACTTTAAAGCGGGGGTTCACCCTAAAAAAAAATTTTTCTAACATGCCATCCAGCATACTAGCGCGAGCTACAGTATGCCTTTATTTTTTTTTGCGCCGTACTCACAGTTTAATCCCGTAGTTAAGTTTCAGACTCCCCGCGAGGAGTAGGCGTTCCTATACAGAGGGGAACATGATTGACGGCCGGCTATGGCGCGTCACGCTTCCCGAAAACAGCCGAAATAGGACTTGGCTCTTCACGGCGCCTGCGCAGTCAGCTCATAGTCTGTGCGCAGGCGCCCTATAGCGCCGTGAAGAGCCGAGTCCTACTCCGGCTATTTTCGGGAAGCGTGACGCGCCATAGCCGGCCATCAATCATGTTCCCCTCTGCATAGGAACGCCCATTCCCCGCGGGGAGTCTGAAACATAACTACGGAATTAAACTGTGAGTACGGCGCAAAATAAATAAATAAAGGCATACTGTAGCTCACGCTAGTATGCTGCATTTCATGGTAGAAACTTGTTTTTAAGGGTGAACCACCGCTTTAAGTTAGGAAATGCTAAACCCTGTGCCAGTGCTTTTATTGTTGTCTCTTTTTCAATTGCATATTTTCATTTACTACTACCAGCACATGGAGCCAGAAAAAATCCTTCCAATGGAGCCCTGGATAGCAGTAAAACCTGTCAGGTCTTCTAACACTGTCCACTCAAAAACACTTTAATATCAATATAAATGGTTACATTTTTTCATAAGGTTAGACAACAGAAGAGGACCACAGAAAAACACAGCAGATCTGCCACTGATATTTCCAGAAAACAAAAAATGCTCTAGAGACACGCTAAAGCACTTCAGAAAGCATGGCGTAAAGGTAAAATATTTTTGAGCTTTTGAAAATTGGTTTAGAAGAATTTTTGACATACACTTCAAAGGCTCAGACAATTCTTATTTTTCTCTTTGTTACAGAGCTTGTCAGATGACTGCTGCTCGCAAGGGAAACACCTGAAAGACTGTCAAATAGGGCTGTATCTGTCTTTTATATCTAAATTATATCAGATTGTATAGTCATAAAGTATTGAGCCATATCTCCTGTAAGCAGCAATGACAGTGAGAAAGTGAAGGGTTTCCTTGTGTTAAGCAAACATGCCAGTATGATTGGACAAGTACTGTGGGAGCCTTTACAACTGGGTCACAGTTTTGAAACTGATGAAGTTAAACTCAACTGTTTGTAGTGCAGAGATATTGTGTAGTATCGAAAATACAAGTGTTGTACAATATGTGACTGTTCCCTTTAGAACAACGTTGTGTCTGTTTTGATCTAATTGTAACCATGAACATAGTGCTTGTTATCCAGTCTAAAATTACGATTTATGCTACGTCAATGGGGACCTAAAAGTATATCTAAAAACAAAACATTTTACAGCTTTGGATAGACTAAGGGAGGTTTAAAACAAGTCCGTTTTTTTTCTTTTCATTCATTTTTAAAATTAAAACAATATAAATGCTGATAGGATGTCATGGTGTAACATACAACATCTGGTTGTTTGCAATACATGAGTTCAAAGACAGTAACCAGTGGTATTGACATTAGACATTATTAACAGAAGAAAAGTTTCTGAGTTCCCTTCATGATACATGCATAGGTGAATACCTGTCGGACTACACATGGGTGTGTTATATCCTTGGAAAAGGTCACTAATAGACTCACCACTAGTATCGGCAATAAGACAAAACTTTTAACCAGGTTAAATATGTGTCCAGGAAAAATAAAGGGGTTCACCAGGTTGAATAAGTGTCCAGGAAAGATAAAGGGGTTCACCAGGTTGAATATGTGTCCAGGAAAGATAAAGGGGTTCACCAGGTTGAATAAGTGTCCAGGGAAGATAAAGAGGTTCTGTATTTTACATGGACAGAAAAGTATACAAAATATAACCGAGTGGTAATGGGAAAATATCCAAAGTTGACACTTGTCTAAGAGGGGCTTTCATCTCACTTTATAGAGATTTGCATTTAAATCCTGTTGTGTTTAGAGAACAGAAAGCAACAACAAATCCTCCTTGGGGGACACAATAAAAATGGGGCTTTAGATATATTTCAATTTAAACACATTTCTTATTGATATGTATAGCTTATTGCACAGTACAGATGCTTCTTTATTAAATTATTGCAGTTTATACTATATATTTATACTACTTTATATTCTTTAGGCTTAACACTGTATTATACACTGTTTAGTACAACACCTGTATTTAAAGTAGAAATAAATGAATAATCCTACGGGAAGGAGAAATGTAAATCCAGTTTTTAGTAGTACAGTTAATAACAGACAAGGACTACTTTGTTCAAGTAGTTGTCTGTGCTTGCAATTCCTGCCACCATGTAGGATGCATCAGTAAAAGACGCTAAGAACTGGATCAAGCATTTGTTACTGCAATGTTACTGGACTCAGTTCTCATTTCTTGTGTGTACTCCTACATTTCTCCTTCTGTTATTGCGTCTGTACAAGCAAAAGAACTTTTGCTAAGGAATTGCAGATTTATTCAAATGAAAGATTATTTTACTTATATAAATTTATGTTTACTGAACTATTTTCCTAGTGCATCAAAAGTTGATTGCTGTGCAATAAATATGATTTTTCAAAGTGACAGAATCCAAAAAACATTGCTTTCTTAGTGTATAATTTCTGCCAGTTCTGCCTATTTGAAAATCCACTTTGAGAAAGCTTCACACTCATGTTAACACTTCAAATATTTTTATTTTAAAGATACTGTATAAACAGACGGGGTAACAAGTCATACAAAACCATTCTTAAAACAAAATGGAATGGGCAATACTGCAAGAGCAGTGCAACACACGTCATACACAGAAAATGGGCAGCCTGGAAGAAAAAAAAAAGTTCAACCCATCAAAGAAAAAAATTACACAAGTTTGTTGACCACGTGCCATGCATATGACAAGTGTACAGCTCATATTAACTGGAACAAACTAGCAACAAGAGGAAAAGAGTAAGGAAGATAAAGAAAGAGGAAAAAATACAACACCGGTCCCTGAGTGTGCGACCACTGGAGCATAGCCATAGTAGGCTCCAAACAAACCTAGACTAACCAAAGTCAGGCTATAAATATGATTTAAAGTTGTTGGAGTTCATATATAGCAGCCAGGGACACCAAGTATAGAAATAAGCTTTAGTTCTCTCATACATTTGCATCATCAATTCAGCAATATTCATATTGTGGCACAGGGTTTGATTTATTAAAACTGGAGAGTGCAAAATCTGGTGCAGCTGTACATGGTAGCCAATCAGCTTCTAACTTTAGCTTGTTTAATTAAGCTTTGACAACAAAAAAAATGGAAGCTGATTGACTACGATTCACAGCTGCCCCATAGTTTGCACTCTCCAATTTAGGTAAATCAACCCTATAGTTCCTTGGCATGGATTGACAAAGAAACAAAACAAAGGAGATCCTTCTTAATGTGGGAAACAGATCGGATTGACAGAAGAGCAATTTGGGGGGTAAAAGTTACTGTATGTCACAAGACATTAGATCAAAAAGATTGAATACCAGAATAGTCCCACTATATGTCAATATGTCTACTATGAGTAGTCTTGGCTCCCCCACATCTCCAACATTTGTCTGCAATTGAAGGTAGCATTCTATGTAGCATACTGTGTGTGGGAATCTATACCACATAGTTAAGAGCTTGAAGCCCCCTCATGAGCCAAGAAGACCACTATGAGTTTATAAGTGACAGTAAAGGACCTATGAAGTTCAGAGTCAGAGAGAAAATAGATGACGTCCTTCTCACAATTTGTCACATAGTAAGACCTCGAAGGATAGAATTCCATGAGCACCAGCCCCTAAAATTAAGGAAATTATGTCGGCCTGGAAGAGCGATGGCAAAGTTGTTCAAAAGGTTTCAACTTAGCAAGCTTTAGTTAGAGATGGACTTAGAGATGGAACCCAGGCATGATTATGGAAGGATACAATGCAAGGAATTACTGTGAAAGGGTATCCTTTTTTTATTTAATTTTTGCTTCTCATTTCCATTTTTCCCAATTGTTTTATTGTTTTTTTTTTCAATTCAACTACTTCAAACTGTAACAGGCACTCCGATCTACTGCTAGTGTTCCATCTAATACATTTGTTGTTACTAAATATGCCGTGTGGATATCAACATACTATTTGGTAGATACTGCTGTGCTAAGGACTGTTTGCTAATGAGTACCTTAAAGGGTCAGCTACCCTCAGATTGCTTGTGCAATATTCACCTCGTATATGCAACTATGATTGCCTGAGCTATATTGCCTCTCATATGCAACTATTGTTACTTTAGCTATATTTGCCTCTCAAATGCAACTATCATTACCTGAGCTATAATTTTCAGTCTTATGCAATTATTAGTTGTCGCAACAACTCCTATTTACTACGTGTACTCTCAAAGTACCTGAGTTATAATTGCCTCCCATGTGTAATTATTAGTTGTCTCAACAACGCCTATTTACTACGTGCTTGACAAAAGTACTACTTGTTTATGGGCCTATGCCCTAAGTTGCGGAACATGTTCGCCTAAACTTTCCTATGCTAAGGGTTGACGTATTTCATACCTTCTCCCTTAGTGGTCTAATGCACAACGCTATGTAATACTAATAATTACTTGCATACAGTTGTGCATTCGTATCCTTAAACTATATTATATAATTTTAAACGCTAAGCTCTGGTCGCATGTTGTAATGCGTCCATCCTTAGTAGCTCAACGCCTTTCTTTATGTGACAGAGAGATGATGTAGAGATCCCCCAAACTCCTGTTTGTGAGGAGTGACGCCTGGGGCCCAATACTGAGTTGTCACATAGAGAAGCGCATTGAAATCCTTGCTAACCGCAGTTGTGGTTCACTCCCTTCACCAGTGCCGTTACAGAATAATAGAACCATAAAAATTAACCCAGCGGAGCTTGCGAACCATGTGGTCTCCCTTTCTCAAAAGGTAGACGCCCTTGCTCAAACTGTACAAACTCTGCAGTTGGAGAGCCGAACACTGCAAGAATTAGTTGCGCAAAATCAAAATGTGCCACGCCTTCCCCCTGAACCTAAGGTCAATCCACCTGCACCTTTTACTAGTGATCGAAAGACCCACAGGGAATTCATTAATGCGTGTAAATTAATGTTTGAACTATGCCCTCGCATCTTCCCCAATGACAGGATTAAGGTACTTACCCTCATATCCTATTTACGTGGTGAACCACGTGCGTGGGCAAATACCTACCTAGAAAAAGAGGATCCCATCCTAAATTCATGTTCACAGTTTTTCGCAACTATGTCCTTGCTTTATGATGACTTCAACAAGCAACTCACGGCGGAAAATGCTATTAGGAATCTCAAACAAGGTACAGGACCTGTTGAGGACTTCAAAGCGCAATTTCAGAGGTGGGCCATTGAGACTGAGTGGAATCATATTACACTCCGTAATCATTTTTGCCTCGGCCTTTCCGAACCATTCAAGGATGAGTTGGCTAGAGCAGATCTCCCCAATCTCTCAATGATACCATACAGCGTGCTATCGCGATAGATCGTAGGTTAAGAGAGAGACGATCTGAATCTTCATCAATTTCCACAGCACCTGTCCCAACACCTCAAGAACTGAGCCTTTCCCCTTTTGAGGAAGGAATGGACATTGGGACCGTGCAACGATCCAGCAGTCGTTCAAAGGCTACTGAATGATTCCCTAAAAGTGCTTTCAGGACATGTGCGTAGTGGTGTGTCTGAAAGGACATAAATATTTGCTCAGTCGAATATGTAAATGAGCAAGATACGCCGATTCACGAACGTACGTACGCCCGTCACAATTAGTTACGCCGTTTACGTAAGACATACGCCGGCGTAAAGATAAAGCTGGTCTCTAGGTGGCGCAACCCATGCAAGGTATGGACGTCGGAACAAGCGTATCTTTTTACGTCGTTTACGTAAGTCGTACGTGAATGGGGCTGTGCGTAGGTTACGTTCACGTCACAGGCATTGAGCCGGCGTATCATTGGGCGTAAATACGACATGATACTGAGCATGCGCACGCAGGCGCCGTTCGTTCGGCCATGCATCTACATGGGGTCACGCTTAATTTAAATACAACACGCCCACGACCTGCCTACTTTGAATTACGCGCGCTTACGCCGGACGATTTACGCTATGCCGCCGTAACTTAGGACGCAAGTGCTTTGTGAATACAGCACTTGCCTCTTTAAGTTGCGGCGGCGTAGCCTAAATAAGATACGCTACGCCCGCACAACGTTATGCCGCCCTACGTGAATCTAGGCCACTATCTATATAACAGATTAATTATCAAATGAAAATGAATTTATTCACAACCACAATTCATGTATTTATATTTAATATATTCAATCACTCTTTATATATATATATATATATATATATATATATATATATATATATATATAAAAAAAGATGCCAAAAAAATCCACATATTTACAAATGACAATTCATCAATTTTCAAAAAAATGTTTGTTTATTCACAAATTCATGATTGTTACTGTATTGGTAAACCTAAACCACCAATCAGGAACTAGTTATTTAAATATAGCATAGTACAAAAGGTTAATAGGCTGAACACGTCCTAGCAACTAAACATCCTTTAATGTGCATGTTAGAAGGGAAGTTGCATCTATCCTGTCACCCATACAGGATGTGTTCAGACTGTATTACATTGTAATTGTATTACACTGAAACTTTTAACGGTTATTACAGCCAATAGTGATCTTTAGGTTATAGTTGGAGCGTGGTGAGTACGTCTTGGGTACTCCTTTCTCGATCTCACCATTAAAAAATACAAAAGGGTTTAAATTCTTTAAAGATAGGAGGATAGATCCTTAAATGTGGACTTTTTTGCTGGTGATAGATTCCCTTTCATTTCTGAAATTTGTTCTCCAAAAGTTACCTAGTAGTAAAGATTAAAAAAACACACAAAAATTACTTTTTTTACTCCATAGCCAGTAATGAATCAACTTTCGAGATCAGAACGTTAACTTGCGATGCGATCTAAACTATGGTCAGATTTCAGTTTGGTAAACTGTGCTATCATTTATTTATACTGAATAGCAGCATTTAGACTATCTAATTAATGAACTGCTGCCCGTAAGGTAGTGAGCCAGACAGACTTAATCTGTTTCCGTTCAAATGACTAAAACACATCCTCCATTATAAATATGAGATAATTGTCAACAATGACATATCAATAGATATTGTTACTCAAAATTGTTCTTCCTAATGACTTTTCTCAGTAGTAAATGTAGATAACCATCCATGTGAAAATTGTAGCCTTTACTGTAAATGCATGTGACTTACTAAAGTTCCTGAAATAGGAAATAAGAAAAACACATTTCAGTCAAAGAAAAATAAAGCTAATTTCCTGTCTTGAGTTCTTCCTTTGTTAAATACGTTTTCCACTTTTATATACAGTGGGGATCGAAACGTTGGGCACCCCAGGTAAAAATGTGTATCTTTGCCCATTCTTTCTTACAAAAGTCTTCCAGTTCTTTGAGATTTCTGGGCTGTCTGTCACGCACTGCTCTTTTAAGGTCTATCCATAGATTTTCAATTATGTTGAGGTCAGGAGATTGTGAAGGCCATGGCAAAATCGCTTCACAAATATACAAATATTGCCCAGAATGCAGGCTTTTTTTTAAAGCAATCTACTGAGCTTGCCAGAGCAACCCTTAAAGTGAATAACTCAATACCAAGTTCACTTTATGGGCCACTTTTGTATTTGTACATGTTGATTATATTCCCCCTTAATCTCCTCTTCTCGAGAGAGAATAAATTCAGTTCCTCTAATAGCTGAGCTCCTCCATGCCTCTTATCAGTTTGGTTGCCCTTCTCTGCACTTTCTCCAGTTACCCGATATCCTTTTTGAGAACTGGTGCCAAAAACGGAACTGCATATTCAAGATGAGCTCCTAGGCCTCGTACACACGACCGTTTTCCTCGACAGAATCCATCAAGATACTTGGTGGCAGAGCTTTTTTGCAGAAGAAAACGGTCGCGTGTATGTTTTTCATCGAGGAAACTGTCGAGGAACTCGACGAGAAAAAAAGAGAACAAGTTCTCTTTTTCCTCAATGGGAGTATCAATTTCCTCGCCGTGTTCCTCGTTGGGCTGGTTTTCGATGAGAAACACGTTTGTGTGTATGCTAAGAAACCCGCGCATGCTCAGAATAAAGTATGAGACGGGAGCACACCTTCGGTAAAAGTAGCGTTTGTAATGGAGATAGCACATTCGTCATGCTGTAACAGTCTGAAAAGTGCAAATTGTCTCTTATCAAACTTTTACTTAACACGCAGTAACATGAGATTAGCAAAAGCAGCCCCAAGGGTTGTGCCAGTGGAATCGAACTTCCGGTGCCGTTGTATGTGTTGTACGTCATTGCATTTGAGAACAAGGAGATTTGGTCTTGACAGTGTGTATGCAAAGAAAGCTTGTCAAGTTTCTCTACAAGCCTGACAAGGAACTCGTCGAGGAAAACAATGTTTCATTTACGACGAGTTCCTCGGTCATGTGTACAAGGTCTTACTAATGATGTGTACAGGGATACAATGATAACTCTCTGGAGTCCATACCTCTCTAAATACACAACTTTTGGCTTTAACTAAACTACTATTTCTACCTGCATGTAGTAGTATATGGGTATGGGGAACTAAGAAAGAAAAGTAAGTTTGGATGTTTATACAATCTTGATGCATCATGTATATCCACATTAGACATTTCACATGAGCAATTGAGCACTTCATGGGTTATGAGTTGAATTGCAATTATATTGGGAATATTATACAGTAATACCTCGGGTTGCGAGTAACGCGGGTTACGAGCGTTTCGCAATATGAGGAATTTTTCTTTCAAAATCCTGACTCGGTTTGCAAGCGTTACCTTGCAAGACAAGCAGGATTCAAGCCAATGAGGTGTGCAGTACCACATTTGGCCAGAGGTGTGGGGGCACTGGTGACACTTGGAGCCGCTCGGTGTCGCTCTGAGCCGCTCGGATGCACTTGGAGCTGCTCAGAGACACTCAGAGTTCCATTAACTCCTATGGAGAAACTCACTTTGATCTGCAAGTGCTTTGAATTACAAGCATTCTTCTGGAACAAACGATGCTCATTGTCCAAGGTACCACTGTAGTACCAGTTAGCCCATGAAGATTAGAGTTGTCCTTTTTCAGCTCATGCATTCCTTGTTCATTTTCATTTGATTAAGTTAGACAGAAGAGGTTTTAAAAATTTCCATAGTATTCTATTAAAGTTCATTTATAATTTTTGAGTCAGTTTTATACAAAATGTTTAAGGCTTTTTTTTACAGTGCCTTAAAAAGTATTCATACCCCTTGACATTTTCCAAATTTTTCCATGTTACAACCAAAAATTTAAATGTATGTTATTGGGATTTTATGCGACAGAACAACACAAAGTGCCACATAATTGTGAAGTGGAAGGAAAATGTTTTTTTTTTTTTTACAAAGAAATATGTGAGTCAATACTTTGTAGAACCACCTTTCACTGCAATTACAGCTGCAAGTTTTTTGGGGTATGTCTCTACCATCTTTGCACAGAGAGTGACATTGTTGACCATTCTTCTTTGCAAAATAGCTCAAGCACTGTCAGATTGGATGGAGAGTGTCTGTGAAGAGCAATTTTCAAGTCTTGCCACAGATTCTCAATTGGATTTAGGTCTGGACTTTGACTGGACCATTCTAACACATAAATATGCTTTGATCTAAACCATTACTAGTTCGGCTACTTTCGGAAACTCGTGACGCGCCTTATCCGCCGGGGGGAAGTTTTTCTCAAGACGTCAATCATCTGGGCGAAGTCCCCTCTGCATAGGAACGCCTACTCCCGCGGGAGTGAGCACCCGGAAGCCGGGTGGAAAACAGCAATAATACGGTATGTACAGCAATAAACAAAAAACAAACAGCATACTGTAAATGTTGTAAGTATGCAGAATGTAATGCTATATACATGTTTTTAGGGTGAACCTCCGCTTTAATATAGGCTTACCTGTCAGTAAAAGTGGTCTGCAGGGGTTTACAACCACTTCAAGTAAATTAGAAACCCTTGTCCAATTAATGTTGATTTCTCCAAAGGCAGCATTTCTCTGCTTCATATCGAATGCCCCCCAGTGGCTGGGTACTTTTTCTTAGGGAGATCAGATTCCTTCTTGTGCCTTCACCCACTGAAAAAAAAGGGCAGCTTACATGATTTTGACGACACCAGGGTTTCATTTACTAACATTTATGCTAATGTTTCTTGTTTGCTCTGAGTGCATTTCCTGAGAAAGGAGTGTTTGTTTTAGATCAACAGAATCAATATTTTGTCAGAAAGATGGCATTTGTTCTCCAGAAGTGTTTTTGGATGTTGCTGAAAATAATCCAGCCAATAATCTTGCTAAAAAACAACAAAAAAAAACAACAAAGTAAAGTGAGATGAGCAGTGATTTAAAGTGACATGAAAATCAATGTGTAATATAACAGAAACGGAGAGGGTTTCTAGCAGATAATAAAACAATCTCCATTTTATCACTCTTTAAAGTGCAAATTTACCATGCAAGCAAGACTTTTAAAGGCAAAGGGACAAGAAAGGTGTACTTCACAGCCTAGTTGCCAAAATCACATTTCCAGTGTAGAGAAAGTGTCAGACATTGGAGAAGAAGTAAAATCTCCTGAAAAAAGATCAGATGGACATGTTCAATATTAACCTGGCTGGTCAAACCTCCCCACAAAATTAAATTGTGATCTGTCAAGTAGTAAAAATAGAACAAGGATAATAGTCCCACAACTTGCAAACTGGAAAACAAGTTAGCCAAGTCCCTTTAAATTTTATTTTTATTCAAATGAATTACATAAAAAACTTAAATGCATATTTAACAAAACACATAAGGGTACTATATATTAGACATGTGCACAACATAATTTTTTTTTTTTTGTTTTGTTTCTTCTCGTTCCATAGATTCATACAGATTCGTAATTTCGTAATACGCAAGTTTTCCTATTCGGACCCGTTCGTATTTCGTAAGACGCAAGTTTTCCTATTCGGACCTGTTCATACTGTATGTTCGTAACAGTTTTATTTTCGTTTATACTGAATGATTTGTAATTCTGTCTTATTTTCGTTGATTCGAAATTCGTAATTTTGTTAGATAATAATTTTCGTTTAATGGATTCGTAATTTTGTACATTCGTAAATACATCCCAACACGCGGCTAATCCATATTAAGATAGACTTTCTCTTAAGCCCCGTACACACGGTCGGACTTTTTGCCAACAAACTTTATAATGAGCGTTTTCCAAAAAATCCGACCGTGTGTACGCTCCATCGGACAAACCTTTTCGGTTTCAAAAGTCCGGCCAACTCCCTTGGGACAAAAATCCACGGAAAAGTTTGTTTGAAGTCCGATCGTGTGTACGAGGCTTTACACTGTCCAATGTGACTCAGCACAAAAGAGATAACCTGATTGGCTAAGATATTAAGTAAGAAACATCACTCACTAACTACACTGCCCAGTGCCCAATCAAAAGAACGATACACAAATTTACGAACAGACAAAGAAACGGATTTACAAAACACACACATGAAAATACGAACATACGAATGAAAATACGAACAGACAAAGGATTTAAAATACGGAATGCAAATCGTTCGTTTTAGATGTAATTTTCGTTCTTTTGCTGTTTCGTGTTTCGTATTTTAGTAAGATTGACCAATCGTATGTTCGTATTTTCGCTTGTTCGTTATTTTGCTCATTCGTAATTCCGTAATTTTCGTATTTTGGTTCTTTCATCTTTTCGGATGTTCGAATTGATCCGAATGTACGAATACTAACAAATTCGTACGAAAATCCATTTGTTATGAACGGGAACGCACATGTCTACTATATATGGCTTTATATATATTGGCCCGGATTCAGAGAGCAATTGCGCCTGCGTAACCATAGTTACGCAGCTCAATTGCTGACTTGCGCCGGCGTTACGAATGCTCCTGATTCAGGAACATCGTAACGCCGACTGCAGCCTAAAATCTGCGTGGCATAAGGCTCTTATGCCACGCATATTTTAGGCTGCATTCTTTCGATAGCCGCTAGGGGGCGCTCCCATTGTGCTCAGTGTATTGTAAGGGCTTACCTAGAGTGGAGTCCATTTTGCAGGTTTGTATGCTCATATGTAACGCTCCTGCATATGGGTTTAGTTATGATTTAATTGGATCTCAGCTGCGGAGGTTTCTCAGGGTTAAACCACTACTTCACTCTCTTGTATGGTCAAAGAGTTTAGGGTTTAGTTCATCACAACCTCTTTTTAGAGAATCAACTTAATCATGAATGCTTATTAATTCATAAGCTATGTATAAGCAGATGTAAATACTTAGGAATAAAGTTCTTAAATGGCTGTTTAGGTAATTAGCTAGGCTGTGACTTGTAAGCAGGCCGGATTAATGCATGAGTCTATGGCAATGATATAAGTAATGAAAAACCAATAGCAATAACTTACAGTACTCAGATAAGTAACCAGGAAAGTTCTGACAAGCAATGTAATGTTCAGCAAGCCAAGTCCTATAGGTAAGCAAAAACAGACGGATCACAGTATGACTGTATATGGTATTATGTGTAAGATACTTGCGGTTCTGAAGACCATTCCAGGCTGGGTTGAGTTCCCAGGTTGTGACTGGCTGTGGAATGAAGTCCGGCCTGTAGGTAGAGATGGCTCCAGATGGAGATGCCTGTAGCTGGAGATGGCTGAATTAGGAGATAGCCTGAGCCTTTAGAGCAGTTCCTGGTATGCTGATGGTTGGGGCTGAAAGGAGCTGTTAGTGCAGAGAGGGGACTCCAGGGTCCAGGTAGTGGAGGTCCAGACGTCCTGTCAGCAATTCCAGGTGGCGGCAGGAGTACAGCAAATCCAGGGTACGTAAGCCAAAGGGTCAGAAGCCGGGGTCAGTCTTCTAGATGAAGACAATCACAGGAACACAGGAACCGTTGGCACAGACAGGACAAGCAGAATACAATGAACTGACACCTGCCTCATAGTGAGGCAGGGCTTTATACCCTGGTTGATTAGGAAACCTGCCTCAGCTGGACCAGGATAAACAGGTGCAGATTGCAGGGAGATTCAAAGACAGGCAATCAGCACATAGTTCAGAACCAGGCTTTGATGGACAGCAAGCAGAATATGAACTTGAGAAGTGGCTCAGTGGCAAAGATCTGGAGTAGTGAAGAAGAAGTCCTGGGTTCAATCCCACCCAGAGCCACTTGGGGCGTGACCACGCCTCGCTGTCTGTTTGGCACGATAGCGATCGTGACATGTATAGTATGCAAAATGCATACTAACACCGATTCACAATGTTGCGCGAGCCCTGCGTACGCAAGTTACGTTGTTTCCGTACGGCGTGTTTAGCATAAGGCTGCCCCTTCTAATAGTAGGGGCAGCCAATGCTAAAGGATACCCGTCGTTCCCGCGTCGCCAAATTTGAATTTCATGTCGTTTGCGTAAGTGATTCGTGAATGGTGCTGGACGCCATTCACGTTCACTTAGAAGCAAATGACGTCCTTGCGACATCATTTGCCGCAATGCACGTCGGGAAAGTTTCCCGACGGAGCATGCGCTCTACGCTCGGCGCGAGAGCACGCCTAATTTAAATGATTCCCGCCCCCTACGGGATCATTTACATTAGGCGCCCTTACGCAGGGCAATTTTAAAGAGCGCACACGCAATTTACGGAGCTACTGCTCCGTGAATCGCGCGCAGCGCAGATAATTTGCGGGGGCGCAGGGCAAAAACGCTGCCCTGTGCCTCCGTAAAAAAGGGGCAAATCTCTTTGAATCCGGGCCATTGTAATTAAATGATCAAAACAGTATTAGATAATGTAAGCATGAATAGGATTATGACAGACCTGGGGTACCCTGGGATAGAATGAAAAAAATATTTCTGCAGTGCATGTAATGTGCTTCAGCAAATGGTGGTTATAGCAAGAATGCTCAACTGTATAGGCTCCACTCCTGTACTAAAATGCTTACTATGCTTTCACTGCCCACTGTGAGAAGCTCACAGTGTGTATTATCAAATCTAGTATGGCAAGACTGCACCCAGCCGTAGAGGTGGTCAAAGCTATGCTCCAGCTTTACATTCAGTTTTGGTCAGTTGTATAAGTTCCTTGTTTGTACTAAAATGATTACTGTGATCTTACTGCATACTGAGCATTTCAGAGTGTGCATTACAATTTGCAGCAAGTCAGATAGAGCCTGCCCCAATGCCTGGCTGAAGCGAGTCTACATCCTCTATCCCTGTCCTCTCCAAGCCTGACTATCCCTGGCTAGCCCTTTCATTCAATGTATTTTTGTATTTTCTCTCAACCATGGAGGACCCGTGAGCATTACATGCAAGCATTATTTAGGGTAGTCTGCTGTTTTTAGGAAGCTATGTACATCAATGACTGACCAGAGGTGCACAGATGACACCACTGGGTTTAAAATAGGGTATGAAATGAAAATCGGTTTTATTTAAAGATTTAGGTAGCATGTTGGGGAGGGATAAACTAAGGATAACACTACTATTCTATATAAACTATACCCTGTAAAATATACTGTACAAGCACATTTAAAGAGGAGGCCTAGTCCCTGCTACATTCCTTGTGCCCACAAAATACCGCTGCCACACAAGTGACAGTCTCATAGACACATATAAACTTCAGGACAAAAGATTACTTTCTAAAAGTTAAGCTCTTCCATTACATTTGTCTTTTCTGCACACACAATACTATTGCTTTGTTTAAGCTAGCCTTAAAGGAGTTGTAAGGGAAAAAAAAAATTGGCCTAAAATTAATGTCTGCAAGGTAGACAGACAGAATAGTGTAATGATTCTGTTAAAAAATGAGCAAATACCTATTAAATTCCTTCATCTATATCACCTCCGGCATTCTAGTTTCTGTTCTCTCATTCACTTCCTGGTTTGCATCACTCGTTCATGTAAGAACTACATTTCCCAGTATGAATTGCAGCACGCCCAGTAATTCACACCCCCTTGAGAGCGTCCTGCCACACAGATATAGTTCCCAGGAGGGGGTGAGCATGTTACTGACCACCGCAGTAAAGCCTCCCATCACGGTGGTCAGTAAAATCAGACAAGCAGGAAGTGAACAGAACAGAGAAGAAATAGAGCAACTTCTGAGCAAAAATGAACAATGAGGAAGTGAAAAGAGGAATGCAGGTAAAGGATGCTTATTATGAAAAAATTCCTTTACAACCCCTTTAAAGAAGAACACCTTTAAAACCAGAAACTTCTGAACACTTTGGTAAGGACTATGTAGTTTACAATGTGTATGGAGTGCAGGGATCAGGAACCACTTACAGAAAACTGAATTATACCATTGTAAGTAGGGATGAGCTTCATATTCGAGTCGAACGCATTCTCTGCATTAGGGTGAGAGACCTTTCAATAACTGTTCCCCTCAGCCTCTTCTTAAACACTTACCTGAGTAAATTATTATTCTAGTGCTGTTCCATCTGCATCAGCTCTTCTCCTCTCATAGGCTTGGCTGAAAGCAGTGGGCGCAATTGGCTCCTGCTGCTGTCAGTCAAATACTGTGAGCAGGGAGCAGGATATGGGTTGCACACAGCCCGGCTCAGGATTAAGCCTGCATGCCTGCCCCCATAGCAAGCTGTTTTCTGTGGGGACATACAGTAAAGAGGAGAAGATGACAGCACCAGTGGGGGACCTCAGAAGAGAAGCTTTGGGGCCCCTCTGTGCAAAACCGTTGCACAAAGCAGGTAAGTATGACATTTTTTTTTAAATGTTAACCTTTACAATCACTTCAATGTTTGAAAAGGAATCTGCAGGTACTTCTCATTTTTCAGCAATACAGAAAACAAAAGCTTTGTTAAGCACTTGTGTTCTGAACTATTTACTTTATATCCTTCTTCAGTGCCAGACATCAGGGCTTGCGAAATGTGCAATGGATCATTCTCTTTCATTATTTGTATGTGTTTATGGGGCCTTCAAATAAGGTACCACATGTCTTATAAATTATCAGAGGACATGAGTTATTTTATAACATCACCTATGAGGCTCCGTTAGGTCTTATGACTATACTTCATTTTTTAGTTGGCTCACAATAGATTTCCCATTTCTGTCTTTTTTTTATAGGTCTTGACAATCATCATTTTTCTTTCTATTAATATTTTCTGTTATGTCTACAACACAAACCACTATGTTTGGATATTTTTTTTTACTGACATAAGAAAACAGAGATTATTTTACAAATGACTAAATAATGATTTTCCTGCCTTAAGTCCATTCACAAGCTCAGTATGTTCAAAGTGCTCCAGCAGGAGCAAATAGCAATGAAACAGTGACTCTGCTGCATGAAAACCAATTACAAAGTTACTGCTAAAATCCAGGGGGAATTTGTATCATAAAAACATAAATACAAACTGACAGCCATATCTGTTAAACTGCCTTGTTTATCCAGCCTTTCTCACAGGAGTGTTCTTTGATTGCTGCGTTATGTTCCTTTACAGCAATGAACATTAATGATGCCTGCATCTCCCTGTGAAGTGTGCATTACATTAGGCATGATGTGCCTCCAATTGACATCAAAATTTGTTTTGTGTTCAAATCATGATATACTATATCTACCTGTGTCTGGTCTGTTGAAATACAGAATATGATAAATGGCAATGACACCCTTACTGTTTAACTCATCAACAGAATTTCTTAGACTACAAAAAAAGAGTATCAAAAGTTTTCTGTATGCATCTTTAGACATGCTGACATTGTTTTATAGACTCTTTTATATTACACTAATAACCCACATTTATTCAAACCTGTCATCTTTGCACAAAATTCACACTGTCAGTGCCAGTGTGTTTAAAACAGAAGAAATGCTTTTGATTTTGTTCTTTCAAAAAGCCACTAAAAATGATGGCAACATTTAGGTAAGCCATAAACCTTAAATAAGGGTCGGATATGCTGGGGCAATGTTTTTCCACGCAAGCTTTGCATTGCATTTATTGCTCTGGGCTGCATATTTATGTAACAGGGCAGAGGTTTTATTTCAGTAAAACAATACCAATTTGCAAAAAAAATGATGGGTTAATAACTCTCCCCTAAGGGTAACCAGTTGGTTAGTGTGAGATTGGTGAAGATACATTGGCCCGGATCAGGGGTCAAGTCCTGGGGAAAAAACTCCCACCCAAGATCCACTCACCCACCAAAAAAAAAATGATACGCTCATATGCATAATTACTAAACCGCATGTTTTTTTTTTTCGATCCACTGTACCTTAGTAGTCCTTTATGTTACTGGCCGCTTCCTGTATATGGATTCATTTGGTAGTGTGCGGGTATTCCGTCACTTCCTCGATGCCGCAATGTCTCCTGGGAGCTTTTTCATTGTTCCCAGGAGACATTGCCGAGGTCTGCCGCGAGTTATCTCGGGATTTAGAGAGTACTTTAAGCAAGTTTTTTCTAAATCCCACGATAACTTGCGGCAGACCTCCGCAATGTCTCCTGGGAACAATGACAAAAGCTCCCAGGAGACATTGCGGCATCGAGGAAGTGACGGAATACCCGCACACTACCTGATGAATCCATATACAGGAAGCGGCCAGTAACATAAAGGATTACTAAGGTTCGCCTGCCCCTGACAGTGACTCGAGCTGGGCATCGCCGCTTAGTGAAGGATTGGCTCGGGCGGCTCGGCTGCTCTAGTCCTGCAAAGGGAACTGAGTTCCTGCTGTGAAAAAAGTGCAGGAACTCCGTTCCCACGCGTTCCCGCAGGACTTGAGCCCTGGCCCAGATTCACAGACATCTGCGCATATTTATGCCGCCGTAGCGTATCTTCTTTACGCTATGCCGACGCAGCACAGAGAGGCAAGCATGGAATTCAGGAAGTCACTGCTCCCAAAGCTGCGTCTGCGTGCCGTGGATTTAGAAGGCACAGACCGGCGTAGGTGGAAGTGGGTGTGACCCCCATGCAAATGAAGGTCCGAGTGTGGTGCAATGTTTTACGCCCGGCGTATCATGAACGGCGCGTGCGCCGTGACGCGGACGTATGCCCAGCACCCCTATACGCATGCTCACAACTACGCCGGCGCAACTTCCTTAGATACGCCGGCCCACCGGCTTACGCTGAGCACATAAATATGCCCAGCCATATGCCCGTCCAGCGCAAATGTACACCAGTTTGCTTGTTTTCCCCCTGGAGCACAGTACTTTTGCGCAGCCATGTCGGATGCTGAGGTGGATAGGGAGAGGAGGAAGAAAAACTTCTCATCAGAAGAGAGGGCAATCCTGACCTCTGCAACAGGCCAGTATGATGCCTACCTCCATGGCGCACAGAGTGCCGCGACCAGCACGGAAGAAGGAGATCTACGGGAAGATCACCCTGGAGGTCAATGCCCTTGGGCATGAGACCAGGACCTCTAAGGACATTATAAAAAAAATTAATGACATGAGACGGCGGGTCAGGAAGAAGCTGGCCAAGGTGAGGAGGCACATGCCTCTCCATCCCCCAGGAAGGCATTGAGGAAGACCAGGGGTGTACCCGGATCCCTCCAAGAAGAGCTGCAGAGGGAGAAGGCAAGGCAGACACGCCACATGGGTGCTCTAGCCTGTGACCTGCACCGTGTGGCAGACAGCCTGGCCTCCTCAGCCAAGACCCAGGCTGATTGCACAGTGGCTGTGCAGGGCACCGCAGCCGCTATGCAGCAGTGCCTCACACAGCAGGCTGAGCAGACCAGCTCGATCTCTGACTGCCTGCAGGATGTGAGCGCAAACTGCGCTGCCATGGTGACATGCATGGATGACCAAGCCCAGACCCTAGGGGCCATGCGTCACCACATGGTGGCAGGGGGTCCCTCACCATCTGGTGACCAGGGCTCAAATGTTCAGGCCAGCCTGGAGCATCATACCCGGGCAATTGGGGAGCTGCAGGCCACAGCAGCAGGCCTTGTGGCAGAGGTGAAGAGCCTGGGAGTGGCTGTACAGGCCAACAATGCTGCCGTCGAGGCGGAGGGAAGGCAGAACAGGCGCTACAGTGGCAGACCACCACCCGCCAGCTGCGGATGCAGGCAGATACGAACTCTGTCCTCACCCGCATTGCCGTTGCGTTGGAGGGCATGCAGCCAACATCTGCCAGGAGTGACAGACCAGGGGATGAACCTCCTCCTGATGCCCCACCCCCCCACCCGAGGCTCCCCCCAGACAATTGAGGAGCCGTACCCGTGGCAACAGGCCTGGCCCACGAGAGGGCAAATGACTGCTCTCTTTTTTTTTTGCTCAGATTATGAGCTTTGTTATTTTTTTTGTTGGACGTGCACAGAGGTATGTGCCGTCCTCTGGTAAGGGCATTAACTCTTTTTTTATTTTTTTTACCGCACACGGTGAGGAGTGCAGAAGTGGTGCCCGGACACCCGTTTGCAGGGGCAGGGTTTGCCCGGTGCTGCTACAGTGTGACTGGTGTGTGAGTGTGTGTATGTGTGCGTGACATTCCTGCCAGCAAGGCGTGTCACCTTGGTTCGTCAGGGAGAGGTTATCCCCACGACCGTGTGAATGTGGTATGAATGGACAGCAACATTATTGGGGCCTTGGGGTGGCATTGCTGCTCCCAAGTCCTGCACGGTGGACTTGGGCTAAACCAATGTGAGGTGGATGTGGTGTGTGTGAGCTAGGGACCACAGTGGTGTGCATGCGTGCATTGTCCGTGTGTCATGATGAATGTGTGGGTTTAACGTGCAAATATACGTTCCACGAGGCAACTCCTGACTGCTGTTCCCTCAGCAGACGGGGTAGCCTTGGGCAGGGGGGGACTGTGTGGTTCGGGGGTCAGGTCATCACATATGTCAATCTCCAGGCCCTTTCTCATGGTGTAATTGTGCAGCACGCAACATGTACCGATGATCTGGCACACAAAGTTTGGGGAATACAACAGGGTTCCCCCGGACTTATCCAGGCATTGGCATTGTGACATCCCAGACACGACTCCACTTGTACGTTGGAAAGATCCACTGGCGAGGAAATGCAGTGTTGCCAGTACCTTGACTAGTGGCTGCACTGCATGTAAGCATTCTGTCTGGCTGGTGATTTCATCATGCAGGGCTGTGGCTAATTCCAGGATGGCATCAGGGCTGAATCTGAAGATGCGATACACCTCCGATTCCCCCATGCCAAAGACGTTCATGCACGTTCAGTATATCCTCTCCCATGCCCTCCTCCGTGTCTGAGGACGCAGTAGTGCTATGACCATGGCTGCCCCTGGCATCAGGGCCGCCATCAGGGGGGTACAGGCAGTACACCTGTAAGGGGCCCGGATGGAAACCCCCTTTAAAAAAAATAAATACAATTTATTTTCTTTTTTTTTAGGGGTCCGGAGGTCCCCAGGGGCCCGGAGGCCCACAGGGCCCCAGATGGCAAGCCCCCTTTTTTTTATTTTTTAGAAAAAATCTATTTTTATTTTTATATTTTATTTCTTTTATGTTTCTTTTTAGTTCTTTATATATATATATATATATATATATATATATATATATATATATATATATATAATGAACTAAAAAGAAAAAGAAAAGAAATAAAATATAAAAATATATATTTTATAAAGATTAGAAATATTATATTTTATAAAGATTTAGAAATATTATATTTTATTTCTTTTATGCTTCTTTTTAGTTCTTTATATATATATATATATATATATATATATATATATATATATATATATATATATATATATATATATATAATGAACTAAAAAGAAAAAGAAAAGAAATAAAATATAAAAATAATTTTTTTTTCTAAAAAATAAAAAAAAGGGGGCTTGCCATCTGGGGTCCTGTGGGCCTCCGGGCCCCTGGGGACCTCCGGACCACTAAAAAAAAATTATTTATATATATATTTTTTTATTAAAGGGCCCAGAGGTTTCTTTTTTTTTTTTAATTAAAGTGCCCAGAGGTCCCGGATGGCTACCCCCCTTTTTTTATATATATTTTTCTTTATTTCTTCTTTCTCAATTCTTCACAATTCGCGGCAGCACCCCCCCAGGCCCATGCCTGAAGCTGTGTAAGGGGCCCCATAATTCCTGATGGCGGCCCTGTCTGACATGTTGGCATACAGATGTGTTGTCCTGCAAGTGTGGTTGCTCAGCTCGTCCGTTACGGTGATGATGCAGCTGCTGTCCAGCTGACCGGTGCACGTCTGGTGCTGAGTTACACCTCCTTTATGGGGAATAACTTTAGGCCGGATGTACAACTTACGCGCACCGCGCGTAGCCTGCGCCGGGCGCAAGTACGTTCGTGAATCGCCGTATCTCCCTCATTTGCATATTTGAATAGAAAATCAATGGGAGCGACACATGCGTCCAGTGTAAATATGCCCCCACGCTACACCGGCGTAGGCAAGTTACGTCGGTCGGATGAAGCCTATTTTCAGGCGTATCTAGTTTTGTGGGCACAGCGCACAGATACAACGGCGCATATTTGCACTTACGCGGCGTATCTCGAGATACGTCGGCGCAAGTGCTTCGTGAATCCGGGCCATTGTTCCCACAGACTAATGCTGGTACACACGATCCGATTATCGGACTAATGATCGTCCGTTCTTTTTTGTATGCTAATCTCACGTCGAATCTGACGAGTTTACTAAAGTCACGGAAATAAAAATTCCCTGTTTTTTTGTGCATTGTGGGAATAATGTGTAGTCTGGAATAGTGCTACAATATCCTATGGTTTTCTGAATAGTAAACTTTGTGCTGACCTTATATTAAGTTTAACTGATGGAAACAAACTTACTTTCGACATTAAAACCAGCATGTGCATATTACACACGATTTTACTGTATTTAAATAGATTGCTTTCAGAGAAAATATCTTTCAGGTTGTACGTTCCTTACATGCAGTTGATAAGACCCTCTATGCCTGTTGCCATAGCAACTTTTTTTTGGGGTGAGGGGTCATACACTTATATAGCCTATCCCTCTAAACTTGCGTTTCTCAGGTTTTCATTAACACACTTAAAATACCCAATAGTGTTTATAAAGTGTGAAATATTTTGGAGATATTACTTTAATGTATTTAAAATAGACTTCCTTAGAAACTGATTTTGTTTTACATCAGTATTTCTGTACAGAAAAGACAGCTAGGAGTCTGCAGTGTTTTTGTGTGGAATAATTCTCAAGGATAACAAGCAGGGGTCCTCAAATCACCTGATAACCAATAAAATGGAGTGTGGTAGGATGACTCCGTACAACTATACATGGATAAAAACTGAAATACATCTCAAATTAAGTTTTTATTTGGGCTAAAGCATAATTTTAGGCTTCATCTAAAGTTCGCTTTCAGGTTGAGGACATCTCGATCCAGTAAATTCCTTGATCTAAAATATTTTTTTGTATTAAGGGCAGGGGGCTTATCACAGTCCCAAAGCACCCTTTACTAATAAGGGGGTCCCTAGATACAAAGCCCTATATGAACGAGTAAGGTCTACATTGTACCCGCAAAAAGGGCAAAGTGAATAAATACACATAAGTATTTTAATGAAAAAAGTCCTACAATTAAAATCCATCATCAGTGTTGTGTCACATATAGCCCATCCCCCCTACAGTTAGAAAGCACCACTTCAGTGCCCCCTACTGGTTAACCCCTTCACTGTCAGTGTCACTTTTACAGTAATCAGTACATTTTTATAGCACTGATCGCTGTATCAATTACAATGGTCCCAAAATGGCGTCAAAAGTGTCGCAGTCACGATAAAAATCACTGATCGCTGCCATTACTAGTAAAAAAATAACATTAATAAAAATGCCATAAAACTATCCCCTATTTTGTAGACGCTATAACTTTTGCACAAACCAATCAATAAACGCTTACTGCAATTTTTTACCAAAAATATATAGAAGAATACTTAACGGCCTATACACCCTGTTCCAAATTATTATGCAAATTCTATTTTAGTGTCACAAAGATTAAATATTTTGTTTTTCAGTTTAACTCATGGATGGCATTGTGTCTCAGGGCTCTTTTGATCACTGAAAACAATCTCGGACACCTGTGATAATTAGATTGCCAGGTGAGCACAATTAAAGGAAAAACTACTAAAGGAGGGTGTTCCACATTATTAAGCAGAGCACCATTTTCAAGCAATATGGGAAAGAAAAAGGGATCTCTCTGCTGCCGAAAAGAGTGAAATAGTTCAATGCCTTGGACGAGGTATGAAAACATTAGCTATTTCATGAAAACTTAAACCTGATTCAGAGCACAGGCGGGTTTCGTGCAGATAAAGGCACATTGAGGAAGATTTCTGCCAGGTCCATGCATCGGATCAAGAGAACAGCTGCTAAAACACCATTACATAGCAGCAAACAGATATTTGAAGCTGCTGGAGCCTCTGGAGTCCCACGGACATCAAGGTGTCGATTTTTCCAGAGTCTTGCAACTGTGCATAAACCTTCCGTTCGGCCACCACTAACAAATGCTCACAAGCAGAAAGGCTGCATTGTGCAGAAAAATACATGAAGACTAATTTTCAAACAGTCCTGTTCACTGATAAATGCCGTGCAACCCTAGATGGTCCATATGGATGGATTAGTGGATGGTTGGTGGACGGCCACCATGTTCCAACAAGGCCGCAACGTCAGCAATGGGGTGGTGGAGTCATGTTTTGGGCCGGAATTATGGAAAGAGAGCTGGTCGGCCCCTTTAGGGTCCCCGAAGGTGAAAAGATGACATCTGCAAAGTATGTGGAGTTCCTGACTGACCACTTCCTTCTCTGATACAGAAGGAAGAACTATGCTTTCCATAATAAAATCATCTTCATGCATGACAATGCACCATCTCATGCTGCAAAGAATAATTCTGCATTAACGGCTGCTATGGGGATAAAAGGAGAGAAAGTCATGGTGTGGCCTCCATCCTCCCCTGACCTCAATCCTATTGAGAACCTTTGGAGCATCCTCAAGCAAAAGAACTATGAGGGTGGGTGGCAGTTTACATCCAAACAGCAACTCTGGGAGGCTATTCTGACATCTTGCAAACAAATTCAAGCAGAAACTGTCCAAAAACTCACAAGTTCAATAGATGCAAGACTTGTGAAGCTGCAATCAAATAAGGGGTCCTATGTTAAAATGTAACGTGACCTGTTAAAAATGTTTAAAAAGTGAAAATGTTATTTAAAGTTTGATTGAAATCGTTTTTGATTTCAGTAAATATGCTGCAAACACAACGAATGACGATTTTCAGTTCTTTGCAACCTATAAAGTGTTTGTAACTTACTGTGCATAATAATTTGGAACCGTTGTAAGTTTTTTATTTTGAAAAAAAGAAACAGTTATCATTAGGACTCTTGACAATTGTACTCTTAACCACTTAAGGACCGCCTTCTGTACATTTACGTCAGCAGAATGGCACGGCTGGGCACAGGCACGTACCTGTATGTCCCCTTTAAGTGCCCTGCTGTGGGTCTGAAGCTCCGTGACCGCGGCCGCGGGACCCGTGAACCCGATCGCTGCCGGTGTCCCGTGATCGGTCACAGGAGCTGAAGAACGGGGAGAGGTGTGTGTAAACACACCTTCCCCATTCTTTACAGTGGCAATGTCACTGATTGTCTGTTCCCTGATATAGGGAAAGGCGATCAGTGATGTCGAAAGTCCAGCCCCGCCCCCTACAGTTAGAAACACATATGAGGTCATACATAACCCCTACAGCACCCCCTAGTGGCTAACTCCTAAACTGCAATTGTCATTTTCACAGTAAACAATGCATTTTTATAGCATATTTTGCTGTGAAAATGACAATGGTCCCAAAAATGTGTCAAAATTGTCCGATGTGTCCGCCATAATGTCACAGTCACGACAAAAAATCGCCGATCGCCGCCATTAGTAGTAAAAAATTTTTTTTTTATAAAAATGCCATAAAACTATTCCCTATTTTGTAAACACTATGGCCCATATTCTCATTAAAAAATTAAAAAAGATTAAAAATCCGCGGGCTGCGCTTAAGGCACTTACACTCCGCTGTCCCAACTTACAGGAGCAAGTGTTGTATTCCCCAAACACTTGCTCCA
This sequence comes from Rana temporaria, assembly GCF_905171775.1. Classification (NCBI taxonomy): domain Eukaryota; kingdom Metazoa; phylum Chordata; class Amphibia; order Anura; family Ranidae; genus Rana; species Rana temporaria. Next base: position 299,590,216 of record NC_053493.1, on the reverse strand, counting down.
TAAGTTGGGACGGCGGAGTGTAAATGCCCCGGCGTAGCCTGGCGGATCTCCAAGGGGGCGGCTTGTATTCAAATTAAGCGCGCCCCCGATTCTAATGAACTGAGCATGCGCCGGGCTTCAAAAAGCCCAGTGCGCATGCTCCAGTTCTCGGCGGAAAACGTCAATGACGCCGACGTGTGCGTCATTGACGTAAAGTCGTATTCAAGAACGACTTACGGAAACGACGTACCCGACGAAAAAACACGACGCGGACCCGACGCCATCCGTAACATGGCCTAAGTGGGACTTGCGGAAATTTACTCCTCATAATAGCAGGACTAAATTTCCGCTTACGCAAACGACGTTAGCGATGGTTACGCGACGCAGACTCGTTCGGGAATCGGCGTAGAAGGATCATTTGCATACGCAAATGAGTCCAGTCCTTCACGTAAATGCCATCTAGCGGCGGCCGGCGTCATTACATTTAAGATCCGCCAGTGTAAGTGACTTACAGATGGCGGATCTTAAGTGTATCTATGCGAAAATGATTCTAAGAATCAGTCGCATAGATACACTGGCCAAAAAAGGGAGTTACGATGGAGTATCCTGAGATACTCCATCGTAACTTCACTGAGAATATGGGCCTATAAGTTTTGCTCAAACCAATTGTTAAACGCTTAATGTGATTTTTTTTACCGAAAATATGTAGAAGAATACGTATCGGCCTAAACTGAGAAACAATTTTTTAATATCTTTTTTGGGGGTATTTATTATAGCAAAAAGTAAAAAATCTATTTTTGTTTATAGCGCAAAAAATAAAAACCGCAGAGGTGATCAAATACCACCAAAAGAAAGCTCTATTTGTGGGAAAAAAAGGACGACAATTTTGTTTGGGAGCCACATCGCACGATTACACAATTGTCAGTTAAAGTGACGCAGTGCCGAATAGCAAAAACTGGCCAGGTCCTTTACCTGCATAATGGTCCGGGTCTTAAGGGGTTAATAGTTGATAACATGAGAATTATGCTGACTGTTGTTTACATCAATTATTTAGGTAAATGAGAAAAATATCATTGGCATAATAATTTGGAACAGGGTGTATATATATATATATATATATATATATATATATATATATATATATATATATATATATATATTGTATTTTGCTAGCTATAACTATATGGCTATTTCATTTTGGTCATAATTCCACTTTAAGTGGAAGGGAATATTTTGGTATTTCCAAAATTTCGAAAACACTAGTAACTTAAAAATAAAAAGGGCAGTGGTATTTTTCCAAGCATTGTTTTACATTCTCATACACAAATATATTGTTTAGATATGCAAATGTTTTGTCTCCATGCTGTGTCATAAAAATTGCATTTTAGTCTGGGAGTATTCCAGGTAATATAATTCCAAATGCTTTAATTCAGAAAAAAAAAAAAAATAGGTAAGTTTGCAATATTAAAAATCCAGTTTCCTAGGCAACGGCGCAGTGTAATAAGAGAATTTGAATATAGCCCTCTTTCATTCTGAAAGCTTTCCATGTAATAGAAATTATATAGGGTGTCACATTCCTTATTACCCAGCACAAAAATGCACATTGATTCTTATCAATGATAATTGTTATGCAGAAAGAGAGCTGGTAAATTAGTAAACTATCAGAATAGATGCTAAAGATAATAATAATAATATGTGAGGCACTGACTGGCAGGATTGTAGATGGTGTACATGTGTCCCTGAAGTTTCTCATATACAAATGGTATGGGGCTCCAGAGTTTGTGGATGATATAGAGAAAACAAACTTTTTATTTTCCCAGAATCTTGTCCTGGGTTCTAAAAGCTGGACACTTTGTAGAGCTTTTGGGTGGTAAAAGCCTAAATTCCTAGGTCCACACCTTACTGGGCAAACAGACCTAATTATTAAAATCAGCTGTCATAGGCTTTTTTTTTTAAATGTGAGAGCCACATGCTGGGTGAAAAAACTGATTGCTGACAAACCACTAAAGCCCTCATTTACACTGAACATGGCTGTGAACTCGCACGATTTCAAAGCTGCATTTTGGTCCGACTTCGGGGGCGACTTGAAAGACATATGTGTGGGTTCATGCAAAGATGTCAATTGAAGTCGCCCCCGAAGTTGCCAAAAGTAGTGCAGGATCTAGTCTTGGAAATCAGTGCGGCACCTTTTAGAGTTGCTTAGAGCCTACTTTAGTCATAGCGCTCAAGTATTATGCCGCGTACACACGATCATATTTCGACTTGTAAAAAACGACGTTTTTCAGCCTCTTGAAAAAACAAAGTTTTTTCCAACTTCATCATTAAAACGACGTTGCCCACACACGATCGTTAAAAAAAATTATCTAGCAAAGCGCGGTGACGTACAACACGTACGACGGCACTATAAAGGGGAAGTTCCATTCAAATGGCGCCACCCTTTGGGCTGCTTTAGCTGATTTTGTGTTAGTAAAAGACGATTCACGCTTTTCTGTCTGTTACAGCGTGATGAATGTGCTTACTCCTTTACGGTAGTTTTACCTAGGCATGTGCAAAAGGGAAAGATTTGTTTTGTTTTGTTTTAATTAGTTATTTAATTAATTTCGTTAAGTTAGATTCGTTACATGTGTTAAATTCGTTTTCGGAACTCGTTAGTTTTCGACCGAATTTCGAAAAATCCGATCGAATTCGAAAATATTTAGACCGGATTCGATAATATTTCAATCGGATTCGAAAACAAATTCTATTCGAATCGAATTCGAAAACGATTCGATTCGAAAACAAATTTGAATGAAAATTTAAAGCAAATTTGAATCAAAATCTAAAAAATATAAATCGATTTCTAAAAAAGAATACTATAAAATAGAATATAAAATAATAAAACAATAGAATGAAAATCAATGAATAGAAAAGAACAGAATGGAATTTAATAGAATGTAATCAAATACAATAGAATATTACCTGGCTTCTTCTATCTATCTTCTATCCATCTTCCATTTTCTGAAATTCGAAATTCATATAGAATGAACTCAAATTCGAATAGTACAATTTTTTTAGAAGAGTAGAATAATAAAAAAAAAATATATATATATATATATATATATATATATATATATATATATATATTGTACAGGACGCCATGGCTGGGTCCTGGAAGGACGTTATATTTCCCCTCTGTTTGGACTGTGGTGCCTTTAAGGGAACGGAAAGGGTTAATGCACCTGTCCAAGGAAGTAGTTTAAAGCAGACAGGAAGTGCAGGTGAGAGTGAAGGAGTGTAGGAGAGTCCAATGCATGGTGAATGGTGGACAAGGAAAGCTGTGGAAGCTATGAAAAGCTGTGAAAAGCTGTGAAAGGACTTGGCAGTGTCCTGCCTAAAAACCTGCTACTGAAGGACTTACCTGGAAGGACTATTTAACTGCGATAGCAGTTCTGAGCTGTACAAGTCGGTGAGACTGTTATTTCTTTTGTTTTTGCTGCTGGAAGCCATTTAAGTTTAATAAACCTCAGTTTTGATTTAAGAAGCCTGTGTCCTGCGATCAAGCTGGTCCCCCAAGCATTACACTGGTGCTCGAATGCGGGCAGGACTGAATAACAGGCATAAGAAGAGAAAAAAAAAAAAAAAGTTTTTTTCTTTTTGCATTGGACTTTATGTTGAACTGACGTTTAAAGGGACAGTACATTGGATTTATGTCCTGGGTTAAAGCTGCACAAACGTTGAAAGCTGAAGCAATGGAGGAGCTAATTAAACAGCTGACCTTGGCTAACATGCAAGCGCAGACTCGCCATGAGGAAGCTAATCAACACCACAAAGAGGCGCTGGCTCTGCAGCAAGAAAATACTCGCCTGTTGGTGGCCCAGTTAGCAGCCCAGCAAGCAGCCCAGCAAGGGGTTATGCAGGCTCAGGTTACTGCCTTAAAGGAAGCGGTGCAGCGGCTGTCTCAGGTTCAGGAGCCAGCGGCTGTTGCCCCTGGCAACCAGGTGACTGTGAGGGCAAGCCATTTTTTACAGAAATTGTCCCTAAGCGATGATGTCGAGGCATTTCTTGCTACGTTTGAGAGGACAGCGGAGAGAGAAGGATGGTCTCAGGACCAGTGGGCCGGCCTCATTGCTCCTTTTCTCACTGGAGATCCTCAAAAAGCCTACTTTGACCTGCCACCAGATGATGCTAAAGACTATCAAAAGCTAAAGGCAGAAATTCTGGCTCGTCTGGGGGTGACTACGGCCGTTTGGGCCCAACGTGTACACCAATGGAAATATCGTCCAGATCGGCCACCCCGGTCTCAAATGCATGACCTGGTGCAACTAGTAAAAAAATGGCTGCAGCCTGAGGTGTTGTCCGGCCCCCAAATCGTGGAGCGGGTCGTGCTGGACCGATACCTGAGGTCCCTTCCAGATGACCTTCAACGGTGGGTCAGCCATGGAGACCCCAAAACCGCAAACCTCCTTGTTGAGATGGTGGAACGATATACAGTGGTGGAGGACCTGCTCGGACCTACCAAGCGCATAGGGCCTAGTCTGTCACGGCCTGTTCGACCAACTGCTGCCCTTCGAAAGGATGTTCCAAGGAGCCCTGGGACAAACACCCTGGAAGGCCAAGAGTCACTCCCGGTACCTCCTCAGCGTTCTGTTCCTGTTCGGAGAGGAGGGGATGTACAATGTTGGCGATGTCATTCCTGGGGTCATACCCGGACACACTGCCCACTGCAAGAGGAGCCCATGGAATGCGGGGTTCTTCGGAGGGGGTCTTTTTGTGCCCATAAAGTGTGCACCACACACCTCGACCTGGATGAGGAAAAGTTTGAGTGTGAAGTCCAAGTGAACCACCTCCCTGCCCGGGCTTTGTTGGACTCTGGAAGCATGGTAACCCTGGTTCATCCTAGAGTGATTGGGAAGATCGGTCCGGTAAGAAAAACTTTACGGGTGGTATGCATTCACGGGGACACTAGAGAGTACCCGCTCATCATGTTGTCTATCTCCTCAGCATGTGGCACTGTTACTCAAGAGGAGGGGGTGGTAAAGAACTTGGTGCATGATGTTATAATAGGACAAGACTGTCCATTGTTTACAAAACTGTGGGAACAAGGAGAACAGTTCAGAGACTGGGGAGAAACTAGCCCCCCTGTTCCTGCTGCTGAGAGGGATAACCCTGAACTGCCAAACGTTAATGTGGACCCAGATGAGGAAAATGCTAATGATTGGGTTAATGGTGATGAAAGTAGTGTTGATACTATTGAGGATGTCAAGATATGTGGTCCACAGACCTACCAAAACACTAAGGGGGAGGAGCCTTTCCCACTTCAGGTAATGCTGGGGGAAGAGGATGAGGAAGTGGCCTCTACCCCTGCGCTGCCGGATTTGGGTGTTCCCCAGGGGGCATTTGGGACTGCTCAGATGCAGGACCCCACTTTGGCCCATGCACGGGAACAAGTTGTAGTAGTAAATGGGGTTCCCCAAGAGCCAGGTGCGAATGAGAGGTGGCCACACTTTGCAATATATAATGAATTGCTGTATCGGGTTACCAAGGAGAGAGAAAATGTGGTAGAGCAATTGTTGGTACCCCAACAATATAGACGAAAGGTTCTGGACCTGGCCCATGACGATGTGTTAGGGGGACACCTGGGAGTTGAAAAAACGGAGGCACGGATCACCGACCGGTTTTACTGGCCAGGTCTGAAAGCAGAGGTAAAGAGATACTGTACCTCTTGTCCCACCTGTCAGTTGACCGCGCCGGTGACTCATTTTCGGAGCCCTTTGGTCCCTCTGCCCATAATTGAGGTCCCATTCGAGAGGATAGCCATGGATATAGTGGGTCCCTTGGTAAAGTCAGCTCGAGGTCACTCCTACATATTGGTGATTCTTGACTATGCCACCCGGTATCCTGAGGCGCTACCCCTGCGGAATACCTCCTCAAAGGCCATTGCCCGGGAATTATTCCAGATGTTTACACGGACTGGTTTTCCCAAGGAAATACTCACAGACCAGGGTACCCCGTTTATGTCAAGGGTTATGGCCGATGTGTGCAAGCTGTTCCGGATTAAACAGCTACGCACATCGGTCTACCATCCCCAAACGGACGGGTTGGTGGAACGCTTTAATAAGACCCTTAAGTCTATGCTCAAGAAAGTGGTACAAAGGGATGGGAAAGATTGGGACTGCCTGTTACCAGCTCTCCTGTTTGCTATCCGGGAAGTGCCCCAGGCCTCCACGGGGTTTTCGCCCTTTGAGTTGGTATATGGGCGGAGACCTCGCGGACTTCTTGACGTGGTTAAAGAGGAGTGGGAAAGTGAACCTGTTCAGCATAAGAGTGTCCTGGAATATGTCTCCCAAATGCAGGAAAGGATCCAAACCGTGATGCCGCTAGTCAAAGAGCATTTGCAAAAGGCCCAGGAGGCTCAACGACGGGTCTATAACAGGGCTGCTAAAATAAGGCACTTCCAAGTGGGGGATCGAGTAGCGGTGCTAATTCCCACTGTGGAAAGTAAGTTCTTAGCCAGGTGGCAAGGACCCTTTGAGGTTGTGGAAAAAGTGGGAGAGGTCAATTATAGAGTCCACCAGCCAGGCAAGAGGAAACCGTATCAGATATATCATGTCAACTTGTTAAAGCCCTGGACAGACAGGGAACCGGTGACCTCCCTGGCTAGTGCAAGACTTGAGCCTCAGGTTGGGGTGGAGAGTGTCCAAGTAGCAAATACCCTATCTAAATACCAAAGTCAGCAGGCAAAGGAGTTCTTGCAGAGAAATAAAGAGAAGTTTTCAGACTTGCCGGGGCTAACTAGTATCATAAAGCATGATATTATCACGGAACCTGGAGTCAAAGTTTTTGTCAGGCCCTACCGCATCCCAGAGGCTCAAAGGAAGGCCGTTTCAGAGGAAGTAAATAAGATGCTAGACCTGGAGATCATTGAGGAGTCGCAGAGTGAGTGGTCGAGCCCGATTGTGTTGGTACCAAAGCCCAACGGGACTCTGCGATTCTGCAATGATTTCCGGAAACTTAATGAGGTTTCACGGTTTGATGCCTACCCCATGCCCCGGGTAGATGAACTTATCGAGAGACTAGGTCCAGCCAGGTATATCACAACATTAGACCTTACCAAGGGGTATTGGCAAATCCCATTAACTAAGGCTGCTAAAGAGAAAACTGCTTTCTTTACCCCAGAGGGGAGTTTTCAGTACAGACGAATGCCTTTTGGACTGCAAACTGCTCCAGCCACGTTCCAGCGAGCAATGGATAGGATTTTACGACCTCATCGGGAGTATGCCTCAGTGTACTTGGACGACATAGTCGTTTTTAGCAGAGACTGGGAGTCACACTTGCCCAAAGTCCAGGCAGTACTGGACTCTCTCTGGAAGGAGGGGTTTACAATAAACCCTGAAAAATGTGCTTTGGGAATGGAGGAGGTGAAATACCTGGGCTATATCGTGGGTAGAGGGGTGGTGAAACCTCAAGTCAGCAAGGTAGACGCTATAAAGAGTTGGCCCCGCCCCCTCACAAAAAAGCAGGTACGTGCATTCCTGGGCATGGTGGGATACTACAGGAGGTTCGTACCCAACTTTGCCACATTGGCGGCTCCATTGACCGATCTGACTAAGGGCCGGAAATCGGTCATGGTGGAGTGGAATGCAGACGCTGAGAAGGCTTTTTTGGAGCTTAAGTCAGCACTGTGCCAACACCCTGTCTTGATAGCGCCCAATTTTTCTGAAGAGTTCATTGTCCAAACTGATGCTTCCGATGTAGGATTGGGAGCTGTATTATCACAGGTTATTCATGGTGAGGAGCACCCAGTAGTCTTCCTCAGTAGGAAGTTGACACCAGCGGAGAAAAACTACGCTATTATTGAAAGAGAGTGTCTGGCCATTAAGTGGGCTCTGGAGTCCCTCAGATATTACCTCTTGGGGAGGAAATTTAGGTTAATTTCTGATCATGCCCCTTTAACGTGGCTGAGGCAAGGTAAAGGGACTAATGCCAGGATTACCAGGTGGTTCCTGGCGCTCCAAGAGTTTAAGTTTATAGTGGAGCATAGGCCCGGGAGACTGCATCAAAATGCAGATGCCCTCTCCCGAGTCCATTGTTTGAGCTCCACTGTTGCCTCCACCTCCTTGGCGTTGGGGCACAGGGGGGGAATATGTACAGGACGCCATGGCTGGGTCCTGGAAGGACGTTATATTTCCCCTCTGTTTGGACTGTGGTGCCTTTAAGGGAACGGAAAGGGTTAATGCACCTGTCCAAGGAAGTAGTTTAAAGCAGACAGGAAGTGCAGGTGAGAGTGAAGGAGTGTAGGAGAGTCCAATGCATGGTGAATGGTGGACAAGGAAAGCTGTGGAAGCTATGAAAAGCTGTGAAAAGCTGTGAAAGGACTTGGCAGTGTCCTGCCTAAAAACCTGCTACTGAAGGACTTACCTGGAAGGACTATTTAACTGCGATAGCAGTTCTGAGCTGTACAAGTCGGTGAGACTGTTATTTCTTTTGTTTTTGCTGCTGGAAGCCATTTAAGTTTAATAAACCTCAGTTTTGATTTAAGAAGCCTGTGTCCTGCGATCAAGCTGGTCCCCCAAGCATTACAATATATATATATATATATATATATATATATATATATATATATATATATATATATATATATATTTTTTTTTTATTCTACTCTATTCTAATATTTTTCTATTCGAATTTGAGTTCATTCTATATGAATTTCGAATTTCAGAAAATGGAAGATAGATAGAAGAAGCCAGGTCATATTCTATTGTATTTGATTACATTCTATTGAATTCCATTCTGTTCTTTACTATTCTTTGATTTTCATTCTATTGTTTTATTATTTTATATTCTATTTTATTAAATTCTTTTTTAGAAATCGATTTATATTTTTTAGATTTTGATTCAAATTTGCTTTCAATTTTCATTCAAATTTGTTTTCGAATCAAATTGTTTTCGAATTCGATTCAAATAGAATTTGTTTTCGAATTCGAATAGAAATTGTTTTCGATGTTCGATCGAATTTCGTCCACGGAATTTCGATTTAAAAACGTTCGTTCGGATTCAGTAAATTCATTAATATTACAATTCGGGAGTTCGTAGGCATCCGAATGTCCGAATAATGAAAAATTTGTCCGAATTTCGATTCGGAACTAAATGAAATGCACATGCCTAGTTTTACTAGAACGAGCGCTCCCGTCCCATAACTTGCTTCTGAGCATGCGCGGCTTTTTAACGTTGTTTAAGCCCACACACGATCATTTTTTACAACCCGAAAAACGACATTGTTTAAAACGTCGTTAAAAAATGCAGCATGTTCGAATTTTTTTTTGTCGTTTTTCAGCCCCCGAAAAATTATGTGAAGCCCACACACGATCATTTTAAATGACATTTTTTAAAACGTCGTTTTTTACAAGCCGAAAAATGATCGTGTGTACGCGCCATTAGAGTATTTTGTTTTCTTTAGAAAAGTTTTAACACAAAAGATTTTACTCATAATTTAAATTGATAATCTGTCCTACCTACTGTGCTTTTTCACCTGTCATATTGTTAGAACAAGCTAATAAATCTTGTTTCTGTCTTCCTTCGGGGTAGGGATTAGAGAAAATTTAGTAGACAGGACTTGTCAGCAATTATTCATATACAAAAATCTCATACAGGAAAGAATATGATACAATCAAACCAATATGTATTAGGATTGTTTATTATTAACATTCACCAGTAGCTTAAGCACATAAAGGTACAGAATTGTTTAGACAATAGTTCACTTCCAGCCTTTCACATCATCAAGATGAACAGTGTGAAGATATACAAATCTTCTACAATCTAAACTCATGCCGCGTACACACGACCGTTTTTCATGACGTGAAAAATGCAATTTTTTAAAATGGTCATTAAAAACGATCGTGTGTAGGCTCCAGAGCATTTTCCTCAATGTGAAAAATAAGCATTAAAAATTAAGAACATGCTCTAAATTTTCGCGTCATTTTTTACGTTGTCGTTTTTCACCTCGTGAAAAACGGTCGTGTGTAGGCTTTAACGACAGGTAAAAGCACGCATGCTCAGAAGCAAGTTATGAGATGGGAGCACTCATTCTGGTAAAACTAGCATTTGTTATGGAGATAGCACATTCGCCACGCTGTAACAGACTGAAAAGCACGAAGACTGAAAAGCGCCAACTGTCTCTTTTACTAACACGAAATCAGCAAAAGCAGCCCAAAGGGTGGCACCATCCGAATGGAACTTCCCCTTTATAGTGCCGTTGTACTTGTTGTACGTCACCACGCTTTGCTCCAGATTTTTTTTTCACGATCGTGTGTATGCAAGGCAGGCTTGACAAGAATCGCGTCGAGAAAAACTTGTTTTTTTCTAGGACATTAAAAACGGTCGTGTGTACGCGCCATTACTGTAAGGATTTCTATTTTTCCCGCTGCTATTACCTTTAGAAATTGCCTTATATGCTTGCTCCTTTATTTCCTCAGCAACATATGCTCCATATTATCAAATCTCAGTAAAGTTGATGATTCAACGAGGGACAAGGCACAAGACCAGAGACATCAGAGATCTCTAAAGGGGGCCAAGAGGTTTAGCAGGTGCATACTTTGGACCAAGTTGAAAGATGCCCCTAAGGCCGCGTACACATGGTCGGACAAAACTAATGAGAATAGACCGAGGTTCAGTTTCATCGGTCCAAACCGACCGCGTGTATAGCCCATCGGTCTGTTTTCCTTCGGTCCAAAATTTTAAAACATGCTTTAAAATCGAACCGATGGACCGCTGCCCGATCAGTCCAAACCGATGGTTAGTACAGAAAGCATTGGTTCAAAACCTGCACATGCTCAGAATCAAGTCGACGCATGCTTGGAAGCATTGAACTTCGTTTTATTCAGCACGTTGTGTGTTTGGCGTCACCGCGTTCTGACCCGATCAGTTTTTGGAACAATGGTGTGTACGCACATCAGACCATCAGGCCACTTCAGCGGTTAACCGGTTTGGAACGACCGTGTGTATGCGGCCTTAGAGTCTTCTCTCCAGAGTAAGGATCAACGTTTTTTTATCAGGTTATAGCAAGAGTTGAGGCACGTGGATTACATTTAGAGACATGCAACACGTCATAGACTAGTAGAACAGATCACAGTTTGAACCGGAGATGGACACATGTGACAAAGTCAAAAGTCAGGTGTAAAAAGTAGAGGTGGAGACCTCACAGGAGACAAAGTAAGCACAGGTTAAAGCCAAGATAGAGACTCAGACTGCATCAATGAATCAAAAAAAGAGGTTTGGGAATAGAAAACGGGAAGAAGGAAAGGCTGAGGCGCAAAAAGAAGAAGAAAAAGGGGAGAGAGAAAGGGGGGGAGAAAAGACACAAAAGGATAGCACTCACATGGGCCACATCTGTTTATATAGTAAAGGGGAAACAATAACTAAGGTGGATATTGATGGTCAGACTTTCAGGCCAAGGAAGTATAATTAAAAAATAAAGTTTAATATCATATTAAATTACACAGAAATAGTAGTACATTCTAATTACAACAATTGACCACTGTATGCACAATCCTCAGAAGTCGCCAACGCACGTTTCGCCGTGGGGCTTCTTCAGGACGAATAACGAGGAATTTGTGAGTAACAGAAAAATGGATAGTTATATAACAGATGGTCCTTCAGTGGATACATCCATAGGGCACATATGGCAAGTTGTGTCGCAAGATCATAAAAGAGCCTGTCCCCAAATTTTCAAAGGGAGGATCTTATAAAGACAATAAGGTCAACATACAAGTCGCCCGTTTGAATCAGGCATCACAGGAAAAATCGCACGTCCATGGTGCTATGATAAGTGGTCCTGGGGCACACTGGGACAACAGATATCTCATAGACAGCAGTCCTAGAGACTAAATCACGCACATTAGGTCCTCAATAGAGCGGTCCCTAAGCTAAACAACAATGTTGTAAACTTAATATCAGGTGTCATGAAGCTGAGGAGGATATCGTCTGTGTCCCAGGGTGTACATGAATGACACAGACGATATCCTCCTCAGCTTCATGACACCTGATATTAAGCTTACAACATTGTTGTTTAGCTTAGGGACCGCTCTATTGAGGACCTAATGTGCGTGATTTAGTCTCTAGGACTGCTGTCTATGAGATATCTGTTGTCCCAGTGTGCCCCAGGACCACTTATCATAGCACCATGGACGTGCGATTTTTCCTGTGATGCCTGATTCAAACGGGCGACTTGTATGTTGACCTTATTGTCTCTATAAGATCCTCCCTTTTGGGGACAGGCTCTTTTATGATCTTGCGACACAACTTGCCATATGTGCCCTATGGATGTATCCACTGAAGGACCATCTGTTATATAACTATCCATTTTTCTGTTACTCACAAATTCCTCGTTATTCGTCCTAAAGAAGCCCCACGGCGAAACGTGCGTTGGCGACGTCTGAGGATTGTGCATACAGTGGTCAATTGTTGTAATTAGAATGTACTACTATGTATTTCTGTGTAATTTAATATGATATTAAACTTTATTTTTTAATTATACTTCCTTGGCCTGAAAGTCTGACCATCAATATCCACCTTAGTTATTGTTTCCCCTTCAGACTGCATCAAGGTGAGCACAAGGGAGTTTATGAGAAACAGGTACAGTCATGGCCAAGCTATTAGCACCCCTACATTTCTGTCAGATATTGCACCACTTCACACAGAAAATAGTTGCAATTGCAAATGTTTAAGCATTCTCGTGTTTATTTATTTTGTTTTGTATTGGTATGACACAAAAAAGTGCAGAAACAAAAAGCCAAATCTGACATATTCCACGCAAAACTCAAAAAATGTACTGGACAAAATGATTGGCACCTTCTCAAAATGGTAAGAAATAATTGCATTCCAAGTTTGTGATGATCCTGTAATTTGTCATTAAAATCACCTTTAATAATTAACAGGTGCTGTCAATACTGTATAGACATCACACTGGCAATCAGTTAAAATGGTGAAAAATGTACTCAACCTTTATGTTATGTGTCTCTGTGTGCCACACAGAGCATGTAGAAGTGAAAGAGTAGCAAAGAATTGTCTGAGGATTTGAGAACAAAAATTGTGGAAAAGCATGGACAATCTCAAGGTTACAAGTCTATCTCCAGAGATCATAGGGCCAGATTCACAAAAGAGATACATCGGCGTATCTCCTGATACGCCGTCGTATCTCTGTTTTAGGGGCTTCCTAACTATGCGACTGATTCATAGAATCAGTTACGCATAGTTTGCCCTAAGATCCGACAGGTGTAATTGAATTACACTGTCGGATCTTAGGATGCAATACCTCGGCCGCCGCTGGGGGGAGTTTGCGTCGTAAACCAGCGTTGGGTATGCAAATTAGTACTTGCGGCGATCCACGACGGTTTTTCGCGTTCGCTATGTCGCTGCTAGTCTAGTTTCCCATCGCAAAGTTAGTCGTCGTTTTAGCTGCCCTAACTTTACACAGCCCATGTTAAAGTATGGCCGTCGTTCCCGCGTCGAAATTAAAAAAAAAATTTCTTGCGTAAGACGTCTGGGAATACGAAAGTACGCTACGCACGTCGCCGTTCGAAAAAATTACGTCACTTCGCGGAAAGCACGGCGGGAAATTCAAAAGTGAGCATGCGCAGTAGGTCCGGCGCGGGAGCGTGCCTAATTTAAATGGCACACACCCCTTTGAATTACACGGGCTTACGCCGGAGGCCGCTGGCGTAGGTTTTCATTGCAAGTGCTTTGTGAATCAGGCACTTGCGATGAAAACTTGCGGCGGTGTAACGTATCTACGATATGTTACGCCGCCGCACTTCTACGTGAATCTGGCCCTTAATGTTCCTGTGTCCACTGTGCACAACATTGTCAAGAAGTTTACAGCCCATGGCACTGTAGCTAGTCTCCCTGTACATGTATGAAAGAGAAAAATTCATCAAAGAGTTTGCTAAAAAATTCTTGAGAAAACCAAAATCCATTTGGGAGAATGTGCAGTGGACAGACAACCAAAATTACAGCTTTTTGGTAAAGCCCATAATTCTTCTGTTTCCAGAAAAATAAATGAGGTCTTTAAAGAAAAGAATACCGTCCCTACAGTCAAACCTGGTGGAGGTTTTCTAATGTTTTGGGATTGCTTTTCTGCTTCAGGCACTGGATGTCTTGACTGTGTGCATGGCATTATGAAATCTGAAGACTACCAAAGAATTCTGGGGTGCTATATAGGGCTCAGTTTCATAAAGTTGGGTCTCCGTCAGAGGTCATGGGTCTTACAGCAGAACAATGACCCAAAGCACAGGTTATAAAGTACCCAAAAATTGTTTAAGACAGAGCGCTGAAGAATACTGAACTGTGGAGAGATATTAAAACAGCACTTGGGAAAGGGAACCCTTCCAATCTGAGTGATCCAGGGCAATTACCAAAAGAAGAGTGGTCCAAAATTCCAGTAGAGAGTTTTGCCTTGTTTACACAGACAGATCACCATTCTTTCACTGCTGGGAAAGATCGCGGGTGGCCGGCAGACATTGAGTGCGCCAGACCTGCTGATTGGCTCCTCCGCTGGCCAGCATGCGCACGCCCACAAAAGCGAGTTCCCGAATAGCTATGGTGATTCGCTGGATTATACCACCTTGCCGCAGTATAATGACAGTGGCTGATTGGCAGGTGGTTAATGATAAAGTATTCTTGTATTGGTTTGAACTCCAATGTTTGGATTTATAATATATTTTAAATATTTATTTTCCCTTTAGTTTTTTTTCCTATGACATATTTAGTCACAAATTCTGTCTCCTACATCTTGCTTTCCTAACCAGGAGGAAGACAAAAACAAGATAAATTACCATGTTGCGAAAATATGAGGCGAGGAAGCACAGTAGGCTGGATAGATTATTTATTTAAACTATAACTATAAAATACAGCTCATGTAATTCTAAATGACCTGTATGTTTCATATTTTACATTTCTTTATATAAACTTTTAAGGGCCACGTTGTCTATTTTACAAATATTCTCGGGCTAAAAAATGTTTTTTTCCTAAATGAACAAATATAATTTTTAAGAATGAATATGTTTTACATTATGTTTTTTTTCTTCAGTTATCAACATGATATGATTTAGCACAACAGAGAAAAAACTTCAGTAAACCTAAGGAAATAAATTCCAAATAAATTGAGCCCATCAATGACCCTCCTCACACCAGGGTCCCAATGAAAGTCCACCTTTACATTAGAGTCCCTCTTCACATCAGAGTCCTCCTTTAAATCAGGGTGTTCATTAGCAGGCTTACATCAGGGTCCCTACTAGAATCCCCTCTTACATCAGAGACTCTATCAGAACCCCCTTATATCAGGGTCCTTATCAAAAGCCCCTTCAGAGCACCCTTACATAAGGATCCCCATTAAAATCTGACCTTAAATCAGACTCCCTATCAAAGTCCCCTTTACATTGAAGCCTTCTATACAGAGTCCCCTGTATATCAGAGGCTCCACCAAAGTGCCAAAATCGAAGTCCCAATCAGAAACCCTTACATGGGATTCCCCATAAGAGTTCCCCTTTACATAAAGGTTACACAAATGCCAGAATGGCGATTCATTAACCACTTCCCGACCTCCTCATGTACATATACGTCAGCAGAATGGCACGGACAGGCACATGTACGTACCTGTACGTCCTCTGCTAGATGTGGGTGGGGGGTCCGATCGGGACCCCCACCCGGTACATGAGGAGGTCGGGTCCGCTCGGGGAGCGATCCGGGACGACGGCGCGGCTATTTGTTTATAGCCGCTCCTTCGCGATCGCTCCCCGGAGCTGAAGAACGGGAAGAGCCGTGTGTAAACACGGCTTCCCCGTGCTTCACTGTGTCGGCGCATCGATCGCGTCATTCCCTTTATAGGGAAGACACGATCGATGACGTCATTCCTACAGCCACACCCCCCTACACTAGTAAACACACACAAAGTAAACCCTAACTCCTACAGCGCCCCCTGTGGTTAACTCCCAAATTGCAACTGTCATTTTCACAATAAACAATGCATTTAAATGCATTTTTTGCTGTGAAAATGACAATTGTCCCAAAAATGTGTCAAAATTGTTCGAAGTGTCTGCCATAATGTCGCAGTCACGAAAAAAATCGCTGATCGCCGCCATTAGTAGTAAAAAAAATAAAAAAAATAAAAATGCAAAAAAACTATCCCCTATTTTGTAAACGCTATAAATTTTGCGCAAACCAACCGATAAACGATTATTGCGATTTTTTTTTACCAAAAATAGTTAGAAGAATACGTATCGGCCTAAACTGAAAACTTAAAAATGTTATATATGTTTTTGGGGGATATTTATTACAGCAAAAAGTAAAAAATATTGCATTTTTTTCAAAATTGTCGCTCTATTTTTGTTTATAGCGCAAAAAATAAAAACCGCAGAGGTGATCAAATACCACCAAAAGAAAGCTCTATTTGTGGGAAAAAAAGGACGCCAATTTTGTTTGGGAGCCACGTCGCACGACCGCGCAATTGTCTGTTAAAGCGACGCAGTCCCAAACTGTAAAAACCCCTTGGGTCTTTAGGCAGCAATATGGTCCGGGGCTTAAGTGGTTAAAGGGGTTGTAAAGGTAAAAAATGTTTTACCTAAATAGCTTCCTTTACCATAGTGCAGTCCTTCATTTACCTCATCCTTCGATTTTGCTTTTAAATGTCCGTATTTCTTCTGAGAAATCACTTCCTGTTCTTCTGTCTGTAACTCCACACAGTAATGCGAGGCTTTCTCCCTGGTGTGGAGTATCGTGCTCGACCCCTCCCCTGGAATACAGGAGAGTCAGGACGCTCTCTACGTTGCAGATAGAGAAAGGAGCTGTGTGTTAGTGGGCGTCCTGACTCTCCTGTATTCCAGAGGAGGGGTCAAGCATGACACTCCACAAAAGGGGGGAAAGCCTCGCATTACTGTGTGGAGTTAGAGACAGAAGAACAGGAAGTGAGGATTTCTCAGAAGAAATAAGGACATTTAAAAGCAAAATCAAAGGATGAGGTAAGTGAAGGAGGACTGGACTAAGGTAAAGGAGGCTATTTAGGAAAATAAAATTTTACCTTTACAACCCCTTTAAGACAAAAAGTGTGTTACTTGCTGGATCAACAGGTGAAATAAAGGAAAAATGAGCTAAACAAGAAAAGTAATGCAGCCACCACATCTAAAGATTTGTAAACTGCGATACATTACATTTCTTTATTTTTTTTGGTTTAATACCACTATAAATCCAAACCCCATTGAAGTCTATGGGAGGCAAATTTTGAAAAATATTTTGCCCATTTTCAAAGTTAATAGGCAAGGTATTGTCAAAACAAAGGGCATGGAAGACTGGGTAGTGTCACTGGGGACATGTACCAGTGCAAAACAATACTATACAGTGGGAGGAGGGTTCAATTTTTTAAAGTGACTGTAAGGGCAACATGGAAAAAATACCAGCTCTCCACCAATTCTTTGAATTACATGCTTTGGGGATGCCTTTAAAGAGGAAGTAAACTTCCTCTGCAGACTTTTATCTATAGGTAAACTTATAATAAGGCTTACCTATAGGTAGTGAAAATAAAACCTGTACAATTTAAGAGATATTTCCAGTGCATGCAGCCAGTGACATCACTGGTGCATACGCTCTGAAGAGACAGCCCACGTGTGCCGTTTCTTCCGAGCTGGCGGATCACATCGCTAGAGCTGGCGAACCTGGGAGAAGCCCTGGGAAAGATGTTGGCTGTAACAGCGGTGGGCTGGGACCACTGCAACAGCTTTGTTCTAAGGTAAGTATTTCATAATGTGCTAATATGCGATGCATACTAGCTCATTATGACTGTTTCTTACAGGGTCCTTTTTTTGAGGTTTACAACCTCTTTAAGCTATGTGACATGTTACAGAATGTTACAATTCTCACAGGCAATTTGTCACATAACTGGTTGGAGGCCGAAGTGACTAGAGGTTTTCCCTTGCTGATAAGGTCCAACACTCTTGAAATTGGTGACAGGAAGTGCAAGGCCCAAAAAAGAATAAGTGCTGGTTAGGCTGGTTGGCTGGTACTGCTTATGGCAGCCCTTGACTGGCTGGTGCTCCAGCAAGAAGACATAGACACATGGCGAATGGGTGGAGGAGCAGGTGGTAGGCAGCAGCTGGTAGCATGATGTCACCTTTAGCATATGCAGGATCAGGTTGGCAAGGTAGTACTGGAGGAGGATGAGTGTGGTCTAGGTCCGAACTGAGGTAATTTACAGAGGGGAAAACAGGATGCAAGGTCTGGAGCCAGAGCCAAGGTTATGAATGGAAGTAAGGAGAGCAAGACAGAAGAGTAGTCAGAAGGCAGGTCGTAGTCATACACAGGTGTTTAGAGAAACAAAGTCTTTAAACAGGCTGGGGGTCATAAGGGGAGATCAAGCAAAAGAGAAGACCAGAGACAGGCTGAATTGATAACCAGAAATCAGGACCAAGACACTTACCATGAAGGCAATGATCACATAGGAGTTGAAGAGCATCCAGCAACCCCTTTTGGCTGCTCACTTCAATAAATAGGGAGTTTGGAACCAGGTTTGTGACTGCAAACGTGTGCTTACATGTGTGTGCAGTGCCGCCACACATCAATGCACATTTCTCGGCAGACGAGCCTGCCACTGCAGGATACTGGTAAAAGTGATAGTTTTGCAAATAGGCGCAAGTGCACCTGTGTTAATGTTAGTGGGGTGGATTCAAGAAGCAATTGCGCCTGTGTAACCATAGGTTACACAGCACAATTGCTTACTTGCCCCGGCGTAACGAGTGCTCCTGATTCAGGAACCTCGTTACCACCGACTGCAGCCTAAGATCTGCGCGGCATTAGGCTCTTATGCCCGCATATCTTAGGCTGCATTCTTGCGATGGCCGCTAGGTGGTGTTGCCGTTGTGCTCAGCGTATAGTATGCAAATTGCATACTAACGCCGATTCACAACGTTGCGCGAGCCCTGCGTACGTAATTTACAACGTTTACGTACGTCGGTTTTCGCGCAAGGCTGCCCCTGCTATTAGCAGGGGCAGCCCATGTTACGTATACCCGTCGTTCCCGCGTCGAGAAATTTGAATTTTACGTCGTTTGCGTAAGTGATTCGTGAATGGAGCTGGACGCCATTCACGTTCACTTTGAAGCAAATGACGTCCTTGCGACGTCATTTGCTGCAATGCACGTCGGGAAAGTTTCCCGACAGAGCATGCGCTCTACGATCGGCGCGGGAACGCGCCTAATTTAAATGATTCCCGCCCCTTACGGGATCATTTAAATTGCGCGCTCTTGCGCCGGGCATTTTGCCGGTGCGCCCTCGCAATTTACGGAGCTTCTGCTCCGTGAATCGAGGGCAGCGCAAAAAAATTGCGGGGGCGCAGGGCAAAATCGTTGCCCTGTGCCTCTGTAAAAAATGCGCAATTCTTACTGAATCTGGCCCAGTGTGTTAGTGACACTGTATTCTGGCCTCACATATTGTGCATGTGTAATTGTTTTTTATATTGCTGTTTTATTAATTGGCTTATACAGTTTGGAGAACAAGTTTTTGATACACTGCTGATTTTGTAGGTTTTCCTACTTACAAAGCATGTAAAGGTCTGTAATTTTTATCATCGTACTCTTCAATTGTGAGGGGCGGAATTTAAAACAAAAATCCAGAAAATCACATTGTATGATTTTTAAATAATTCAGTTACATTTTATTGCATGACATATATTTGATCACCTACCAACCAGTAAGAATTCTGGCTTTCACAGACCTGTTATTTTTTTTTTTTTTAAAAGAATCCCTCCTGTTCCTCACTCATTACCTGTATAAACTGCACCTGTTTGAACTTGTTACCTGTATAAAAGACACCTGTCCACACACTCAATTAAACAGACTCCAACCACTCCAAAATGGCCAAGACCAGAGAGCTGTGTAAGGCAGTGTTTTTCAACCTTTTTTTTACCAAGGCACCCTTTAAAATCTGTCAGAATCTCAAGGCACACCAAACCAAAAATGTATAAAAAAAATCTCCATAAGCAACGCTTTAAAAAAAGCTTTACAGGTTACATGTTAAGAGCTAAAGAGAATGTCTAGCACTAGTATTATTGCACTCGCTCTAATGTGCGGTGATACCTCACATGTGTGTTGTGAATACTGTTTACATATGCGTGTGCGTATCCACTTGCGTAGGGATGGGGGGGTGCTTAAAAAAAAAATATTGTCTTATTAAACTTTTTTTTCTTTTCACTGTGCCTTTTAAAAAATGTTTTAATATAATATACATGGGCTATGTGGGTTAATATTGATAATGATAACTGTATACTTCAATACTGCAGTTTGGCCACAGTGCAGGTGTAGCGCAGTGTACCTGCGGTTTTCATGTGGTTTCTCATAAACTTCTATTATGTAGTACATTTTTGGTACATTTTCTGAAAGCACACCAAAAATTAGGGACATAATAGAAGTCTGAGAAACCACATGAAAACCGCAGGTAAACTGCGTTACACCTGCACTGTGGCCAAACTGCAGTATTGAAGTATACAGTTATCATTATCAATAATAACCCATATAGCCCATGTATAAAATATAACATTTAAAAAAAAAATCACCATGCCTGCAATGAAATGAGGCAATGTGAAAGTGCCAACAGGTGTAATGTAGTTTCTTTTTTTTTTATAAACAATGCCTGCAGCCTGCAATAAAACTATGTTTCACATTGAAAATGACAGTAAATAGACAGAAAATACTGTACCCGTGCCTCCTAACTGTTCTTCCACCTCTACTTTACTTGCGTTCTTCTTCCCCTCAGGGAAAAGCGCGCCAGCCAGAGTCCTCTAGCTGCCGCGGCTCACACGTCACACATAGCAGTGCGTGCGTGCGCCCGACCCTCCCATAGCAACCGATGACGTACTCGGTTGGCAAGACGCTTTCGGGAGGCCCGCACAGCCAGCACAGCTTCCCGAGTGCCTGTTGCAGTGGCAATTGAGCTTTACACAGTGGACCGGCACCGCTGTAATAACGAATATTAACCAAGTGGCTAGAAGTAGTTGTGACATCAGATAGCTGCCATAGCTGACATATTGGGGGTCATTTTGCCGCGGCACACCTGGGGACTCTTCACGGCACACCAGTGTGCCGCGGCACACTGGTTGAGAAACGTTGGTGTAAGGACATGAGAGATAAAATTGTAGACCTGCACAAGGCTGGGATGGGCTACAGGACAATAGGCAAGCAGCTTGGTGAGAAGGCAACAACTGTTGGCGTAATTATTAGAAAATGGAAGAAGTTCAAAATGACGGTCAATCTCCTTCAGGCTGGGGCTCCATGCAAGATCTCACCTCGTGGGGCATCAAGGATCATGATGAGGGTGAGGGATCAGCCCAGAACTACACGGCAGGACCTGGTCAATGACCTCAAGAGAGCTGGGTCCACAGACTCAAAGAAAACCATTAGTAACACACTACGCTGTCATGGATTAAAATTCTGCAGTGCACGCAAGGCCCCCCTGCTCAAGCCAGCGCATGTCCAGGCCCGTTTGAAGTTTGCCAATGACCATTTGGATGATCTAGAGGAGGAATGGGAGAAGGTCATGTGGTCTCATGAGACAAAATTAGAGCTTTTTGGTCTAAACTTTACTTGCCGTGTTTGGAGGAAGAAGAAGGATGAGTACAATCCCAAGAACACAATCCCAACTGTGAAGTATGGAGGTGGAAACATTGTTCTTTGGGGATGTGTGACGGATCTCGAATATCCCAGGTCCACCAGACCTGTGTCTCCTGTCCTCCAAACGCACCTGCAGCCTGCAGATTAGCCATAACCAGCCCTTAACCCCTCAATCACGAGACAATCCACACAGGTGTTGAGGGTTAAACATGCAGAGCGTAAACTGTTTATTAAATACAAGACATACACTTTTACACACAGTTAGGGACACTCCCCTTAGCTTTGTCTTAGAGGGGAGGGGGTAGGGGACAAGGAACAACCAAAGGAAATGGAACACTTGTACATTTTCGACTACAGATAAACATAATGAGATTATGGTAAGCAGGCAGCCTCTCAATACACATCCCCTGCGGAGAGATGTCTCCAGTCCACACCATTTTCTATGCTATGTGCCATTTACCAACACAATAAGACACAGCAACAAGAGGGGGGGATGGGGAGAAGGGATGTAGCATTACATTACATTATCTCAATGCCAGCTTCTCCCCGGGTCTCCAGTCTCTTCTGGGCCATAGTCTGTGGGTTAGACGCCCGCCCACAGTCCCTTCCAAAACACACAGTGACAGTGGGTTCTGTCACAGGATGCTTTTCTGCAAAGGGGACAGGATGACTGCACCATATTGAGGAGAGGATGGATGGGGCCATGTATTGTGAGATCTTTGCCAGCAACCTCCTTTCCTCAGTAAGAGCATTGCAGATGGGTCGTGGCTGGGTCTTCCAGCATGAACTCAAAATACACAGCCAGGACAACTAAGGAGTGATTTCCGTAAGAAGCATCTCAAGGTCCTGGAGTGGCCTAGCCAGTCTCCAGACCTGAACCCAATAGAAAATCTTTGGAGGTAGCTGAAAGTTTGCATTGCCCAGCGACAGCCCAGAAACCTGAAGGATCTGGAGAAGCTCTGTATGGAGGAGTGGGCCAAAATCCCTGCTGCAGTGTGTGCAAACCTGGTAAAGAACTACAGGAAATACATGATCTCTTTAATTGCAAACAAAGGTTTCTGTAAAAAAAATAAGCTCTACTTTTCTGATGTATCAAATACATGTCATGCAATAAAATGCAAATGAATTACTTAAAAATCATAAAACTTGATTTTCTGGACTTTTGTCTCTCACAGTTGAAGAGTACCTATGATAAAAAAAATACAGACCTCTACATGCTTTGTAAGTAGGGAAATCGGCAGTGTATAAAATATGTTTGCCCCACTGTATATAGCAGCAGTACATTGATTCATTACAAAGAAAACTTTTTTTGTTGGCTGTGGCACCTGTTTTTTTTAACTAGCGGTAATAAGTCTAAATGAGTGGTTCTCAACTCCTGTCCTGGGGACCCACTAACAGTCCAGATTTTAAGTATTACCTTGGGAAGATGCACGCTAGAATACTGTAATCACTGAGTGGTAATTTATATCACCTGCATGGGCGTCTGCTGACATTTTTTCGGGGGGGGGGGGGGGCACTTCGGCAGCGGCGATACACAGTCACATTTAACCCTTTCTTCAACCGCTAGCGGGGGTTAAAAGTGCCCTGCTAGCGGTCGAATAGCACAGCTAAAACGATGGTAAAGCCCTGCTTTTTAGCAGCTCTTTACTGATAACGTGGCCTGTTGGCAGTGTGAAATAGCTCTTGAAATAATTCAGCTTCACTCCATGCCCATTTAAATATAGCCTAGATAATGTACAGACCCCCCTCAGCACAGATGGACCCCCCCTTCAGCACAGACCCCTCCATTCAGCACAGATGGACCCCCCATTCTGCACAGACCCCTCCATTCAGCACAGATGGACCCCCCCTTCAGCACAGACCCCCCATTCCGTACAGACCCCTCTATTCAGCACAGATGACCCCCCTTCAGCACAGACCCCCCATTCCGCACAGACTCCTCCATTCAGCACAGACCCCCTTCAGCACAGATGCACACCCTTTAAGCACAGACCCCCCCTTCAGCACAGATGGACCCCCCTTCAACACATACCCCCCTTCAGCACAGATGGACCCCCCCCACTTCAGCACATACCCCCCTTCAGTATAGACCCCTCTTCAGCACAGATGGATCTCCCATTTAGCACAAAGCCCCCCTTCAGAACAGATGGACCCCCCTCCCTCCATTCAGTACCTCATGAGCGCGGCACTGGCAGAAGGTTTCCTCCCCCTCTGCTCGCTGTGCCTGTGTGACATCCGGCCCAGGACTGCTCAGACAACCCACGACTGCCAGACTCTTCAACACCTTCATGATTTTCCAGGGGGGGTCAATTGCCCCCCCTGCCCTATGGAGCACCCATGATCACCTGTATTTTAGGTATCTTGCAAACCTGGCCTGTTAGTGGGTCCTGAGGACAGGAGTTGAGAACCACTGATCTAAACTGAAAGATAGAATTGAAATGTTTACTCATATAAAAAATAAAGCTAAAGCCCTCTACTCCATACTAAATGGCCAGTTTAGAAGTATAATTTGGCTACCATTTTTCTTCTCCTCAAGCCATATTTTTGGACTCCTAATACAGCCTTTTCCTCCTCCTTCTCAAATACTGCTAATGCACCCTTTCCTTCTTCTTAAGAGGACAGAGTAGCCACTTAAAAAAAAATATATATTGTTTCGATTACAGAGGATATATCATTTTTGAACTAGTGATTAGGCTCCAGCATAATGCAGTTTGTTCCAGTAGTATATCATAAGGGACATGAAAGATGTAAAGTATAAGAGGACAATATTAAGCACATCAATATATTGAACTACTGTACAATGCTGTGAAAAAGTATTGTAGGGAAAAGCGAGGCTAGAATGGGCTTTGATGGCATTGTATGTACAACTGATGATCAGTCAAGATTATATTATAAAAAACTATTTTTATTACAAAATATAGAAAAAGTTCATAGGGCATATTCATACAATAAAAATACTAACTGTGACAATCATGAATTAACTTGTCATTGACATTCTATTGTTACCAATGATATATCCAATGTGTAAAAGTGTGAACAAGTATTTGCCCCTTTCTGATTTTTTATTTATTTTTGCGTATTTGTCACACTTTTATTATTACACAAAGATAAACAGAGTACCGTATTTATCGGGGTATTGCGCGCTCTGGCATATAGCGCGCACCCCTAATTTTGACCCATTTTTCCTGTAAAAAAATGTTATTACATTTTACTACTTACAGTTTTGGTGTCTTGCTGGCCGGCCTCGTCCGGTCCGGCATCCGTCTGCGGCCTCGTGGTGTCCTCCCGGCTTCTCCCGCGCTGTCTTCATGTCGAATCCCAGCTTCCCGCGCTCAGTTTGAAGCCTCCCCCGACGTATACCGAGCGCAGTACACTCGCGTATATTCGGCCAGGCTCGGCTTCTCACGCATAAACGTCACAGAGCGTGACTACGAGTGAAGTCGAGCCTTACTGAATGTACCCGAGTGTACTGCGCTCGGTATATTGCGGCGCAGGCATTCACACTAGGCGCGGGAAGCGGGTATCGGCTTATATCGCGCACCCACGATTTTGCCCTGATTTTCAGGGCAAAAAAGTGTGCGATGTACGCCGATAAATATGGTAAATACAAAATGTAGTTTTTAAATGATGGTTTCATTTATTAAGAGAAAAAATCTGTCCAAACCTGCCTGGCTTTATTTGAAAAAGTAATTGCCCCCTAAACCTAATAACTGGGTGTGCCACCCTTGGTATTTGTGATAACTGGAAATTAGTCTTTCACATTACTGTGGAGCAATTTTGGCTCACTCTTCTTTGAAGAATTGTTTGAATTCCGCTACATTAGAGGGTTTTTCAGCATGAACAGCCTGTGTAAGGTCATGATACAGCATCTTAATTGGATTTAAGTCCGGGCTTTGACCTACATTTTTCTTTGTTTGAATCATTTGTCGGTGGACTTGCTGTTCTATTTTGGATCTTTGTCCTGCTGCATAACCCAAGTACACTTGAGGTCACAAACTGATAGCCTGACATTCTCCTTTAGGATTTTCTGGTAGAGCTCAGAATTCATGGTTCCATCAATTAGGGTAAATCATCCAGGTCCTGAAGCTGCAAAGCAGCCCCAGACCATCACGCTATCACCACCATGTCTGACTGTTGGTATGATGTTTTTGCTATGAAATGCTGTATTAGTTTTATGCCAGATGTAACGGGAAGCACACTTTCCAATAAGTAAACTTTTTGTCTCATCAGTCCACATAATATTTGCCTAAAAGTCTTGGGGATAATCAAGATGTTTTTTGGTAAATGTGTTCTTTTTGGTCAGCAGTGGCTTTGGCCTTGGAACTCTCTAATGGATGCCATTATCTTACCTGAGGCAAGTGAGGCTTGCAGTTCTTTAGATGTTGTTTTGGGTTCTTTTATGACCTCCTGGATGAGTCGTCGTCATGCTCTTGGAGTAATTTTTGTAGGACGGCCACTCCTGGGAAGGTTCACCACTGTTCCAAGTTATCTCCATTTGAGGATAATGGCACTCCCCATGGTTCACTGGAGTTCCATAGCCTTAAAAATGGCATTGAAACCCTTCATAGAATGATACATGTACATTACTTTGTTTCTAATCTGTTCTTGATTTTTTTTTAGATTGTGGCATGATGAGTGGCTTTTTTTGTGATCTGTTAGCATGCTTCACTTTGTCAGGCAGCTTCTATCTATGTGATTTCTGGATTCAATGGGTATAGGGGTAATCAGGCTTGGGTGTGGCAAGTAAAATTTAACTCAGCTTTCCAAACAATTGTGGTTATTCCCAGTTCATTTATGATTCAGCATGGGATTCAGCATGGGAGGGGGCAATTACTTTTTCACATAGGGCCAGGCAGGTTTGAACAGTTTTTTTCTCTTAAAGAATGAAAAATTATTTAAAAACTGCATCTTGGAATTTACTCAAGTTATCTTTGTGTAATACTAACATTTGTTTGATGATCTGAATCATTTAAAGGATAACTCCACTTTCGTTGGGGAAAAATAGCAAACAAAGAAAAAATAATATAGCGCTTATAATTGGGACACTTACCATATTGTAATTGAATGTTAATAAAAAATACCTTTCCTTTTCAATCTGCAGCTCTGTATTTTTATGAGAATGCATTGCAATATGGCTACATGGAGTTGTTCTGTGAACAGAATGTGTACTGACCACTCCCTAGAAACATTGCTTTCTGCTTGTGTGATTGGCTCACCAATTTTACCAGATGTCTGCACTAAGATACAAGTCAGATTTCAGGCATCTCCTGCAACAAAAATTTTTATTTTTGGAGAGATGTTTTTTGATAGGAACATGTCAGATGACCTGCACCTAATGTGAGGGGTAATAAAGCTCACGGATGTGAATATAGACCTTGGGATTAGCGCAATATATGAGTGTTGCCAGTGGCGGTTCGTCCATAGAGGTTGCTGGAGCGCCGCCCCCTCTGGCTCTCACCGCATGCATTGCACGAATCTATGTTATGCAGCCGCTGTTCTATTCAGATGGTCGGCGCTCATGTGCGGCCATCTGAATAACAGCAGCTGGTTGGCTGTACGGAAGTGCCTATCAGAGCCAGCGGCTCTGATAGGCTTTCCGAGTACAGCCCTCGGGTCCCGGAAGCTTAACCAAGGAACGCAAGGATGCGCTCCTTGGAAGACTGACAGGCGTCTCAGCCAATCAGGTTGGCCGGTTCTGGCTACCGGTAACCTGATTGGCTGAGGCGCCTGTCAGTCTTTGAGGGCGGTAGAAGACATCGAGGGACGTGGATGGCTGACTCCAGTAAAGGTAAGTGCCGGGCGAGGGGAGGGAATGGGCACTTGACCTGCCTGCAGCATAATCCAAGCCAAAGGTGCTCATCAAAGTTTGTGCAGGAGTTCCCAACTGTCAGTGTACCATTTTTTAAGACGCCAAATTTTCAGTGTGGGGTAAAAGTGAGTTATGTTCCACTGTACAGCTTTTAAAAGTATATGTCCTTTCAGATCTTACTTAAAAGCTAATAAAATTTAATGGGGCTCTGAACAGACGCAACAACCAAACAATCAATGCTCATACTGGCTTCAAGAGACTTGTAAATGCATCCTTTGTATTGTGTCTCCACAGTGTTCATAACAGCGCAGCTACTTCCTGAAAATGTTGTGATGAGGACAAAACAATTGCTACTGAAATTTGACTTAATAAAATGTGGTATGGGCACAGCGGCGACGAAAGGCACAGTCAGTGACATCAATGGGCACAGTGGCGACAATAGGCACAGTGGGGACAATGGGGACAATTGGCACAGCGACATTAATGGGCACAGTGGTGACAATTAAAGGGCACAGTGACATCAACAGTGGTGACAATAGGCACAGTGGGGACAATGGGCACAGTGGCGACAATTAAAGGACACAGTGGTGACAATTGATGGCACAGTGGCTGCATTTGATGACATGGCACAGTGGTGACAATTAATGGCACAGTGGCTGCGTTTGATGGCATGGCACAGTGGTGACAATTGACGGCACAGTGGCTGCATTTGATGGGCACAGTGAGGCTGCAATTTTTTTTTCGTTTGCGCCCCCCCAAAATTTTTGAGCACCAGCCGCCACTGGTGTTGCATATCATGTGATATAGGATCTGTATTGAAAAAAAAAAATAAACATTAACAAGTTGTATCATATATGGGAGGAAAATCGGGAGAACTGTTTTATAGTGTTCATGGGGGAAACTGTCTGGTCCTGGGGCACTATGCCTGGCGAGTGATTTGATTGTTGCTTCAATTACCTCCTCCTTGATACGCAATTATTTCAATATTTGCACCTAATGTTGTTTCTATTTGCTATTTTGCTAAATGTAAAGAGTGAACGATGGTCCAGCTGCTCCACCTCTTTGACCTCTTTGTGTGTTGGCAATGAAACTTTTGGGCACGTTCTATTAACCTATGAATTTCTCTAGTTTACAACCCATTATACCCAAAATTTTGTCCCCATCAAATTTTTAATCAGCTAATACCGTGATTGTGTACAATTGTTGACTAACATTGCTTTCTAGGTATACTGGTTCTTCATAGAAATGTATCACCTTTTTTATATTACAAAATTATAAGAGCATATTTTTGTTACTCAGAAGATAAACCTTAAAATAAGCCAGGACAAGGAGTCCACTTCAAGGTTAAAACCGATTTGGTCTGAAAATACTAGTCACCTAATCATGACACAATTACTCAGTGCACTGTATAAAATACAATTGTTAATACATCCGGGAATCTGCCTCGATATAGTCAGTCCATTCTGACTTGTGCAATAAAATTACATAAAAAGTGAAATAAAGTAAATTGAACAGTATAGACAGTGCTCTCCCTTTGAATGTAGAGCGAAGAACCCGGTCTTGTGGTTCCAGCATTTATTAGGAAAAAAATTGACAGTTCACTTGGATTTACTCTAGTCAGTTTAGTTAAAAGGTTAGCCTCGAGTAAAGAAGTCCAAGCTAGCAAGAGGTCAGTTAAGCAGGGCAACTGTAATTGAGAGGTCACTGTGGTAGAACTTATAGTAAAAAAACAGAAACACGTCAAATGACATTTAATGTGTTATGGAATGCCAGAGAGCTGGAATAAAGAACTCAAGACAAGTTATTAAAAAAATAAAAAAGTTAATGTTTCCTGAACAGAACAAATAAAGTAAAAACCTTAATGTATTAAAAAAAAGATCAATATACAGCTCATATAACAATATACAGTTGATTCTACAGCTCATAGTAACCAGAGAGCATCTTTTTTCTTTTGACTATGTAATCATTTTGTTACCGATAGCCCAACATTTCTTCTTAAAGTGAATCTGTGGCCAGGCTGTTGACATTGAAGTATTTACATATTTTTACCAAGAAGTAAATATTCTTTAAAAGAAGTCTCTGCTGACATATGTAGCTTCAGGCACTGTGCAGCATTTCCTTCTCAGAGGTTACTTGTCAGGGATCCACTGGTAGTGAACGCAAGTGTTTGCGTGCGTACATGCGCACACGCATTCCTGTGCAGAAAAGACAGCGGCACCTATGCGTGCCTGCGCGCCTGTACCCAGTAACCTATATACCTGTTTGCCTATTACCTGCACCGACCCGCCTCTGTTTGACCATCCACTATCTCCAACCCTGACCTTTGGCCTGCCTTGGCCCTGCTCAGTCTTCTATTGAATGTTTACCTGCTGCCAGATGTTGCCTGTTCTCCTGACCACGCTTCAGCCTTCTGTGTTTAACCATCTTGTCTGACCCTGCTACTGTCTGCTGCTTGCTCTGTACAGCATCTAACCCGGCTTGTCTCACCCTGCTCCAGCTCCCTGCTGATCCTGTATTTGCCAGCTCTTTGGTCGCTGACCTACAACCACCTCTGCTGCCACCTGCAGTTCCAGCCAGCCATCCCTGGAGGATCATCACCCTGCTACTGTGCCAGCCACTCCACTGCTTCAGGCACTCCTACCTTGCTGCTCTCTCAAGGTCGCTGTCCCCACTCCAGTGACTCCCGAGCCAGTGCTGTAAGAGAGGTCTCCTCCTGCAAGGCATGTTGTGCCATGCTGATGGATTCCTACCCCAAAATACTGAATGCTGTCATAAAATTAAAAGGTGCTTCGACAAGGTATTAGCTCAGGACTGTGAATATTTATACAACCACATTGTTGTAAGTTTTTTTATTATTTTCCCACTCTTAAAAAATGTCAGTTTGTTTTAAATAATTCACACAAATTATAGGCTACATTAAAGGTGAAGGTGATTTTTCACATGCCAATCCACCAATGTTTTAAATAATTCACACAGATTATAGGCTACATTAACCCTCCTGGCGGTGTTCCCGAGTCTGACTCGGGGTTAGATTTCTGTGCTGCGATCAGTAACCCCGAGTCAGACTCGGGCTTGCCTCGCAGCATCCACAGACATTGTTTACTTACCTTGTCCCTGGATCCAGCGATGCCACCTCGCTGTGTGAACGAGCGGGTGCTCGCTCGATTCACACAGCGTCCTCCTGTGCGGCCGATCTCCGTTCCCTGCGACGTTACGACGCACGGGAGCGGAGAACGGCGCCAAATTCAAAAACGTAAACAAACACAATACGCACAGTATACTGTAATCTTATAGATTACAGTACTGTATGTAAAAAATACACCCCCCCCCTTGTCCCTAGTGGTCTGCCCAGTGCCCTGCATGTACTTTTATATAATAAAAACTGTTCTTTCTCCCTGCAAACTGTATATTGTCCATAGCAACCAAAAGTGTCCCTTAATGTCAAAAATGGTTTTAGATCAGCTAGAAAACAGCGATAATAAATTATATACACTTGCAGAATTGTGCGATAGCGATTTGTGGGGAAATCCGTCATAAAAAAATAAAAGTAATGACAGCGACAATTCTGCAACTGAGCAAATTTCAGTGATTTTGAGTTGATTACATTATTGAATAATTTTTATTATAATTATATTATTATTTGTTATAATTATTAATAATTATTTATTATATTATAATTTATAATTTTGTTTTTTTTAAAAATGTCATACCCGGGATGCCTACAAGATTCTTGTTTGGTCAGATTTAAGTGAGTTATTCCTAAAAATTACAGGCCTACAGTATAAAACGCCAAATTTCCTTGCAAATAATGGTAACGCTTTCAGCACCTTTTTTCTGAAAGAATCATACCGCCAGGGAGGTTAAAGGTGAAGGTGATTTTTCACATGCCAATCCACCAATCCACAAATTCAAGAGTTTTTAGCCATAAAGGTCTGTCCTATCTAGGCCCTAAAACTTGCATGCCTCCATCATTCCTACATATTTATTTCCATCATGTAGCTTTTTGAATGCCATACATCTGTTTGGCTATCTCAGCTGCCTGAAAGCATGTTGACTAGACGCAACAAAAATGAAAAACTATGTCAATTACACAACAAAGATTTCTGAAAGGGTATTGTGAAGTTTAAAGGGCAGCTTATCCTTAAATATAAAAATATGGATCTTTTCAAGGACCATAGTCTAAATAATTGCCCATGAAAATACGCTGTCTATGCTATCCAGAAGTGTATGGTACTACAGTCTATTATTTACCAGTTTTTTCCTATTTGTAGAAGCTACTTGTGGCTGAGATTATAGGTATTCTCCAGCACAACTGCCAAAAATGTTTACTTGCAGCTGTATGCTGTATAAATGCCAGACCTGGACAGAACAAAAGCTAATCTAAAAATATAAATGTTTTCTTGGTTGGGTTTTAATTGAGCTTTTGTTGGACAAATGCTGACTGCGGTACTGTATGATGGATTGCTTTTGATGGATTGTGGCACAGGATTGCATCAGCAGTAACATAGACTAATATATCAAGATACTTTTAGATGGCTATAAGGTCAGGTTGATTAAATGACGTTTGCTGTATTAATTGCTGTTGCCAGAATTACAAGGATTCACTTTCTGTTAGACACTTATGATAGAAATATATTGTTCAATATCTCATTAGAACTCACCATAGTATATTCTATTTTAATTCTCTCTATAAAAAGGAACATTATTAAAATCACGGTTGGTGAATCTGACTGCTGACATCTATAATTAAGATGTGACCAGTGGAGGCTATTTCTGGACAGGGAAGGGAAGCACCTATCCTTATTTTATTTGTAGGCTTTCAAACACTTTCTCTAATGATTGATTTTCTTAGCCTTTCACCAAATGTATTATTTCATTAAATATGTACATAGGGAACTAAGACTTGACACTTTTTATCACTTACACTGACCTCCTGACAAGACTGAGCAAGACATGTAGCATATAAATGAATTATTCATAACACATTTACTAAGACAAGAGAGAGAAAAATGCCAAAAAAAAGTATTATGTACAACAGATGCAAGGATGTCAAATGTTTTTTTTCCAGGAAAATTGCAAAGAATATTATTGCAAATCAAAAATAAAGCAAACCTTGCACTATGATAAAAACAGTGATAATAATATGCTATTTCAACTTAACATAATTGCATACCAGAGTCACTAATACCATGCCTGTTCATTACAATTCTTCAATTCTCTGTTTAGGAGTGAATTAATGTAAAGTGGTTCTGTAGTCAAATTGTTTTTTAACTTAAAGTGTAACTCCACTTTTAATTGGAAAAAATAGCAAATAAAAAAAACAATATAGCATATACAACTGCGACATAAGTCATATTGTAATTGAATGTTAATAAAAATTAGTACCTTTCTGTTTCATTCTGCAGGATGTGTACAGAACGCCCCCCAAGAAACATCATTGCTGCTTGTGTGATTGTCTCACTGACTTCCCCAGAAGTCTACACTCTCTTCACTGACTATCTTATTTTTAGTAAGATACTCCCAATAGAAAATAACGTCTAAAGGGATGCTGACCCTGCAATTTTCCCTCATTAGAGGCCTGATTCTGCAGCAGCTTATTGATAATTATGAAACCACTCCCATTAGACTCACTCTCCACAGTGGTACAGAGGAACAAACATTTCTTCAGAATAACAAAAGGTAAGAATCTGCAACAAAGTTTGCTAAAATCCTTGTACTGTATATAGAGCACCCAGAGGAGAATGTTTTTTATTCTAAACAAAAGTGGATTTATGCTTTAATGCATTCTCACATTAATGTAGTAAAAGCCCACTACCTGTTCTACCATTCCCTCATCCCTATACACTTTCCCAGCTCATCTTACTACTCCAATGTTCTCCTGGCTGCAGCATTGCACCTCTCACTCCCTTCTAAAGAGGAGCTAAGGGGCTGATCTGTGAAATATCGTTAAGATAAGTATAGGATTTTTTTTTCATTTTAATAAAACAAAAAATAGGCTTTAATATCACTTCAACGTTAATATTTTGTGAGTTTAAAAACACACAGTTCAGTACCACCAAGATAAATGAGGAGATATAACTAGAAGACCATGGTCTCTGGGTGTTATTCCACTTGATTCTTAAAGCCCCGTACACACAATACGATAATTGGAAGTAAAATTTTATCTAACAAATGATCTGCCGATTTTCAGATTGTTAGTATGGTGCTTTCGACAGCCGATTCCAACTTTTCTTATGACAAAAGCTGGATGTGCAGACTATACAATTCTAATCGTCTGTTAATGCAAAGTTTGATTTTTGTATAATTAGTATGGTTTTCGTCTGAAAAAATCGTAAGAGCAAGACTACTCAAACGAAAAATACATACAAAACAATTCAACACATTACATCACTTCCGAAGTTGAATTCTGTCATTCGAGAATTTTCATATGGTGAGTAACCTCTTCACTTTCGACATGAGACTAGCATGCAACAAAAAACAGACAAACGTGTGTACAAGGCTTAAGAGTTGTATGGACTTTTTTCTAATTATCTTTTCAGATGTTTTCAGACCAGTCATGTAATGTCCAAAATCCTTTTCAAAACTTTTCCTGGCAGTGGGTGGTCCTAGGCGATGGATCATTACACTGTGAATTTAGGGAGCTGTGGTGATGTTCCTCATGGGTTGAATTATGTTGGGCATACAGCAATAAATTAGAACCCTAAAATTGATCTCTTATTATTACTGCCTTTAGAGTGAAATAAACGGTTAACTTCTAGAACAGGCTTCTAGAAGGAAGGAGGGAAAGAAAGATGGAGCTTTCTGGGGTGTTCTACGAAGCCCTGACCAATACCCAACCTTGATTGGCAAGGGGCAGGCCTCCTTAAATACCTGGAGTCAGCCGTGCTGGAGAGGAGCTGTTCGGGTGGAAGAACTGGAGATGGATTATTAGGCAGTCTGGGCCTTTGAGGGAGGCCCCTACTCTGAAGGGGTGACCTTGGGCCAGGGGCTTGGAGCTGAATGGTAACCCCACACAACCCAAGGGGTGTCCTGAACCGGAGCAGGAGAGTACAGCAGGGAATACGGCCAGGCAAGTCTCCAGGAGGGATCCATCAGGTGTCGTGAGTGGCAAGCACAGTCGGGAGAGCTGGGAGAGGCATGCCAGAGCGGACTGAGAGTGTGCAGTCTGAGATGGATGTAGAGCCAGAAGGAGAGACTGTGATGGTACTGGCAGTAAAGTCAGGCCGCGAAAGCTGGGAGAACTGTCAGGGTCTACAAGCGGCTCACTGGGATCAGTAGTCCACCAAAGAGGGCAGAGCACCAGTACTTTTTTTTGCTACACTACAGTGGCCCGCGGTCCATGCCTGTAATAAGGGACTTTTCTAAGGCCATGTGCTAGCTGCTCCGGAAAAAATGTGCTGGAGGGAGAAAGTGTTGTGCAGGAGGAAAATATCTAATTTGTCCCAAACCATACAATAATAATTTTCTGGGCATCCCATGAATTCCTTAATCCCATCCAAGTTCTAATCCCTAGATAAAAATACAAAATCAAAGCTGATGGACTGGTTCATTGTCTTGGAGTGTCTGAAAGTGAATGCCGCTATACCACTATAAAAAATTACCTGAAAAACTAAAGGTAAAAAGTAACTGGATGTATGGGTGTCGATGGTTGAATGAGTTACATCTATTGTATATAGCACTGTTAATCAAATTTACATATCTCCCATGCATACATAGACCCAAACATATTAGGGCCTATTTAGACAGGAACTTATTAACCTAGCAGCATTTCTTTGCCGTATGGGTGGAAACCAGTGTACCCGGAGGAAACTCACACAAACACAGGGAGAACATGCAAACTCCCTGCAGAATTCAAACCAAGGTGCAAGTGCTGCAAGTTTCTTACTCCCAGTGGTTAAAGAAATTCTCAGTATATGTACTTTTTCCAGTTGTCTTCTAGCCAGTCACATGAGGTCCTGGTGTACTTCCTCTTCCCCCTCCCACCTTAGGTTGTGGTTGGTTTTCCTCATTACTGCAAAGAATAATTCTCCTGGTATGATATATGTAAAATTCTGTGCAGCATTGTGTGAGCCGAGGCTGGTGAGATGGTGCACTCCTAGGGGGTGTGTTCATGATGCTATGGGCTCACAGAAGCTGGCTGTAACTGGTTAATGACGCTGAGCATCATTGAGAGGTTAAAAATATTCTGGGCCTAAAATTTAAGGGGTTTTACTATTCCTGGAGAACCACATGTGCCCTATACAGCCTGTCATACAAGTGTGTGGCCATAGTTTTGAAACACCAGTGGTTCAGTGCATCAGCATTTATTAATGCATACACATATATGATATATTTTCCAAGTGCAGAAGTTTGATGTTCTAGAAATACTTTTTATGTGCACATGTTATGTTAAACTTCAATGCACAGGAGCATCAGTGCTTAAAAGAACACAACTGCAAACAGCCATTCACCTGTCAATCAGGCTGTTCATGGCACCTGCAGCTACCGCGGTATGAGAAATAACCTGGAATTTCATACCTAATCCAGCGGGTGCCCTGCAATTTATGCAGCCTGAGACTTGCATTAACACAGGCAAGCTGGCAGAGACTCTTCTGAGAGAAACTAATCTGTCATGTCTGCAGGGGATTAATTCCCCCCCTTGACCTTCCTGTTTCACTGACAGAATCTAATGTAATATGAGCTGACGCACATAGAGCTGCTTTTTACTCTGCAGCCTCCCCTGTGTCCTCATTGGCAGGATGAAGAACACCAATTAAAGGAGCAATTATAGGAGCCAATTAGATGGACTTTAACAAGCTGCAGGAAGCAGCTGCAAAGGACTCTGGAATATGAAGTTCCAGCACAGAGCGGCCCCATATTCTTGTATGAGTGAGTGAGTGAGAAACTTATATAGCGCAACACATGCGAACTGAATCGCCTCTGGGCGCTTGGTATGCATTCCCTGGGCTCTCAGAAGACATGGGTCTTGATCTTTCTCCTGAAGGCCAGGTGGTTTACCTCCAATCGGATGCTGGTTGGTAGAGCGTTCCATAGTCTGGGTCCTTGGACCGCAAATCTTCGTTCTCCTTTGGACTTGTATCTGCCTTTGGGTATCTGAAGTAGATTTTGGTTGGTGGATCGCAGAATACGATTGGTGTTGTGAGCTTTTAGTTTCTCGCATAGATATTGGGGGGCATTTTCCAGAATACACTTATGCGTTAGACAGAGAGCTTTGAAAGTGATTCTGTCTTTTACGGGCAACCAATGAAGGGATCTCAACGAAGGTGAGATTGATTCCCATGTTTTTTTCCCAGTGACAAGTCGAGCGGCCGTATTTTGAACGACTTGCAGACGAGTGATTTGGTATTTTGGAAGTCCAAGATAGAGGGCATTTGCATAGTCAAGTCTGGAGTTGATAAGTGTCCCCACCACGACTGCTATGTCTTTTTTTGGGATAAAGGGAATGAGTCTGCGTAGAAGGCGCAGCAGATGGTGCGATCTGCTGACCCTATTTGTGCATCCATTGTCATGTAGGTGTCAAAGATGACTCTGAGACTTTTGACTTTGGTGCTGGGGGTGATGGATTGACCCAGAATGGGCGGGGGCGTCCATGTTGTTGCGGGATGAATCTTCTGATTGGCCTGAAACAGGAGAAGTTCTGTTTTTGAGCCATTGAGTTTAAGGTAACTCTCCGTCATCCAATTTTCTATCAGGGTAAGGCATTTCTCTAGTCCAAGCTAATGATCCTTTTTGTTGCAGATGCAAAAATACAGTTGTGTATCATCTGCATAAGAGTGGTAAAGTAACTTCTGGTTGCTGATGATTTCAAAAAGCGGGCAGAGATAGATATTGAAAAGAACAGGCGACAAGGGGGATCCCTGAGGGACTCCGCATGACACTGTGCGTTTTTCAGAAGTGAAAGAGCCCAATTTCACTATTTGTGATTGGTTTTCCAAGAAGGAGGAGAACCACGATAAATCACATTCCACAACTCCGGCTACTTCGACTAGCCGTGTCAACAATAATTCGCGGTCTACCGTATCAAAAGCTGTGCTTAGGTCCAGCAGTACTAGAAGACAAGATTCTCCTTCGTCTGCGGCCTCTAGAGCATCATCCCATA
This sequence comes from Rana temporaria, assembly GCF_905171775.1. Taxonomy (NCBI): domain Eukaryota; kingdom Metazoa; phylum Chordata; class Amphibia; order Anura; family Ranidae; genus Rana; species Rana temporaria. The sequence continues at coordinate 299,552,707 of NC_053493.1, read as the reverse complement.
TTTTGAGAAGTGCTGTTTCCGTCCCGTGACCAGGACGGAAACCGGACTGGAATTGGTCAAGCAATTTATGGGTGTCTAAGTGATGTTGTAGCTGTTGTACAACTTATTTCTCCATTACCTTGGATAAGACATTCAGACCTGTTATGGGGCGACGGTGGTTAGGGTCTTTGGGGTCGAGGGTGTTTTTTTTTAGAATTGGTTTGATTATACCTTGTTTCAGCAAGGTTGGCACCACGCCCTCCTTGAATGACTGGTTTATGAGCTGCATGATAGCTGGAGCCAAAATATCGGCACATTCTTTCAGCAGTTTGGTGGGGATGATATCATTGGGCGCTGTGCTATTTCGCAGTCCTGATGATATTTTTAGTGGCATCGATGGAAATGGGTTTTAGAGTGAAGTTAGGTGATTGTGGCGGAATTATGTGGATATTAGGTCTGTGATTTAGGGGGGGGTGGGTGGGTGGAGGTACTATTTTGCTGAATACTTTCACGGATTCTTTAAATTTTGTTGATGAAATAATCCGATAATTCGTTGAAAAAATTCTGGTGAATCAGAATTAGGGGCTTCTAGACAGACTGGGTTCATGGTCTTGGTAACTAGATTGAAGCGTTCACGGGGGCGGTTTAGGGCATTGGTGATAATATTGGAAAAATATATTTTTTTGGCAATAAAGATTTCTTTATGGTATTTTTTGGTTATTATCTTATAAATGGTGTGGTTTTCCTCTGAAGAGCTTCTTTTCCAGGCTGCTTCTGCTCTTCTGCGCTCTTGCTTTAGCAACGACAGCTGGTCGTTAAACCAGCTGGAGTTTTTTTTCCGGATGCACGTTGTGCGTTTTGGCGCTACTAAGTCGGCTGACAGTAGCAGAGCCTTGTTTATAGCATCAAGAGTTTCTATGGCTGTTTCATGTAGTTGGATTGTTTTTATTTTGTTCCCTAATGTAGTTTTGAAGAGTTCCGAGTGGAGCTTCTTCTGAGATCTAATGCAGTGTGTTGTCAACGGTTTTACCGTTTTTTTTGAGGGGGCGTTTATGTTGATTGTGAATTTAATGTATAGTGACAGAAACTACCAAGACCAGCATTCTCTGTGGGCAGGAAAGTAAAAGACTCCATTTTGGGTGTGAAAGAGCTTAGACCTGAGGGAGAGATGCTGTCTCTCAGGTTACTTCACTGCGTGATTCATCGCCAGTTGGGACATCCAGTCTGAGAGAGGGGGATCTCAGGTGCATAGCCAGGCACACCTGCATCGAAGCGTTCCAGTATGAGGTGACTAGTCAGGTCGCCAGGAGAGCCTGCTGTTCCATGATGTTTCATTTGGGCCTTGGCCACAGGATTTGGTGAGAGGGCTTTTTTGCCCATTTGCAGGATACAGAGACACTGCACCACAGAAGGAGTTAATTGAACACTCTATACAGACATCATTGTTGGTAGTCATCTTGCTGACACTTGTAGTGCCACAGGAATAAAGGATAAGGCTATCCATTTATTGGACACTGTATACAGACACCATTGTCCTCTGACCTTGCTGAGTGAGTGAATGAGTGAGAAACTTGTAAAGCGCAACACATGCGAACTGAATCGCCTCTTGCTGAGGAAGATCCTGCCTGTTTCACTTGATAAGCTGGGCAAGTTGTGTTGTTTGGGCCTGCTATCCATGAGTTTAAATGCACCAACGAAAGTGGCTAGCTGAAGTCAACAAATCTTTTTTTTTTTTCCCCATGTAATTTTTTTTATTAAGAACAAGAAAGAAATACACACTTTTCCATACAAATAAAAGTTGAGTCAGCATCATAAGCACATATAAAATGAAAGCACCCTTATTCATGCAAAAATACAAATCTTATCTTTTCTTCAAAAGGACTGAAACTACTAGTGCCATACGGATCCTCACACACATGTTCATGGCTCTGTATAAGTGTTGGGTGTGTGGGACAGTTTATCTATGAAGTTAAGCCATTTACTGTACATGTTGACTAATAAAGTGTGTTAAGTTGGGCCTGTGGTGTCAGGGGACATAAGAGAGAGGCCTGGCACAAAGGGAATCATTCTTCTGCTCTCTTCCAGCCTGGACTCATAGAGCCAACCTGAGTTAAAGTGTCATATTGTGCTTTATTTGCTATTTAAGTGTGCCTCTGCTCTTGGGGACATTCTCACGTTTGGAATCCCCTGAAAGCAACTTGCATATAGATTTGAGAGCTATATAGCTCCTAAATCTCAGTTATTGCTCTCTAGTTGATTACTTGAATGTATACTGTTACTGTCTGTTATCATTCCACAGAAATATTGCAGTAAAGACAATTTCTGTGTTTTATCATAATGTGTGTGTTTCTCAATTGGTCATTGCACTTATACTATTGCCAGGTGTGCCAGAGGGGGCTGATGCTGTTATTAGGGTTGAGAGGCAGAGTAACGGACTGAACTAACATATTTTTAGCCTCTCGCCATCCATGTGCATGAGATCTTAAAGTGATACTAAACACACACTGTTTAATTTACATTCTCCCATCTATTTCTGTATGTGGATGATAGCACTGTAGTCATTTCAATAAAAAAAAAGTCAAAGCACCTTTTTCCTAATCGATATACAGCAGTCACATGGTCCAGTTCTTTCCCAGGAAAACATAAGCAGAACTTCTAGTCCTCTGCTGCTAGTCACATGTTTAGATAAAAAAAAAACAGCCTTTGGAATACAAAGTAAAAATACATAATTAATATCAACAAACTGTTTTAAATTGTCATATAAATATATATTTAAAATCACATCTTTATTATTTTTTGCCACTAACATGGTGTGGGTGGATTTTTGCCAGTCACAGACTGTGTCACACCCCATTCAGCCTGTGTCTTAGAATAAGAAGGAGGTGAACCCTCCATTAATCTACATGTAATATCCCGCCCCCATTGAGTTAAGCTAGTTAGTGGGCATGGTGGAGGAGGAAGGGAGTAGTCTGTTATTTACCACTGTGTATAGGCCCATATGTGTGACTCTATAGTGACATGGGCTGCTCAGATTTGATAGGGAGGAAATGTTCAGCACAGAAACTCACTGAAAACTGAGCATGTGCAGAGTTGCCTCCACAGATGCAAAATCCCTAGCTGAATTGGGGACATGAACAGAAGGTGGAGATAGAGAGCAGCAGGATCAACCAGATTTTATTCAGAAAACAAATCTAATAGTGACTGAGTGAGTACGAATAGCAAGTTTTTTCATGTGGGTTTAGTGACACTTTAAAGTAGAAGGTAACGTTTTGGAGTAAGGTTCTAATCCCTGACCGTTTTATTTTTGCCATCCCATTGGGTATATTTCCCTTAACTTCCTGTCCCATAGACAGGAGGTGAGAAGAAATTCCTTCAAAAGGAGGCAATACATGGTTGTCACCAGGGCCACTGGAAGGTTTCCCTTTTATTCCTGTTCTGAAGACAACCCAAACTTTGGCAGAGGAAGTGGTGAAAAAAAGGAAGTAGAGGAAAATATCTTAGCATGGAGAGGGTGAGTATTGCTTAACTATATTATTAACTTAACAGGAAGGGTTACTAATAGGGTTGAAAGGAAAACCATTTATGGAGTTGGGATTAACATAGTGGCCCAGATTCAGGTAGATTCACGCAATATTTGCGTGGGCAAAGGGCAACGAGTTTTGCTCTGCGCCCACGCAAATATTTTGAAATGCCCGCGATTCACGGAGCAGTAGCTCCGTAAATTGCGCGGGCGATATGAGCGGGAAGCGCAGCTATACTTTAGCATTGGTTGCCCCTGCTATAGCAGGAGCAACCTTGCGCTAAAGTCGCCGTACGGAAACTCCGTACCTTGCGTGCGCAGGGCCCGCGCAACTTTTGTGAATCGGTGGTAGTATGCAATTTGCATACTATACGCCGATCACAATGGCCGCGCCCCCTAGCGGCCAACGCAAGAATGCAGCCTGAGATATGAAGGCATAAGGAGGCTTATGTCTGTCATATCCTAGGCTGCAGTCGGTGTAACGAGGTTCCTGAATCAGGAGCACTCGTTACACCGGAGCAAGTAAGCACTTGCGCCGCGCAACCTATGGTTGCACGGGCGCAAGTGCTTCTTGAATCTGGGCCCGTATATAAATACTAACAATGACATTTCCCTATTTGTTTTTTATCTTTTAAACATGTAAACATGCTATTGAGAGCCGGTTCACACAGGGGCAACACGACTTTTAGCGCAACTTTGTGAGGCTACTTAGACACGACTTGAGCGTGAATCACAGCGCCACTTGGGGTGACTTACAAAGCGATTTGAATTCGCCTCCAGGAGGGGGAACTCCACGGCAAATTTTAAATATGCATGCATGCATGGACAGACGATCATTTTTTTTCACCGATGGGAAAAAAAACGATGGGGCCCACACGCGATCAGTTCCTCCGATGGAAACGGTCAGTCAGAGGATATTGTGCTGCGTAATTTCTTTCCTTTTTCTTATATCACTAATCACATTTAAGCTTCCAAAGTTGGTTTGATTCTGATTGGTGGCTGTGAGAATCTCCTTAGTACTTTAAATGAGGATCTGCTGCAATCACAAAATACAACCAATTAACACTGTTACTTAATTTTCCCAAAATAGGATGACTGACAGTAAAGCTGACACAGAGCATACTAGTAAAAGTGCCAGTTGTATTATTGGAAGCAAACTGTTCATGCTCTTACAATCAAACTGAGTTACAATCTTACAATCAAACTCAGAATATTGTAAAAAATCCTTAAAGTGACCAAGCAGGCATTCATAAGCCTCGTACACACGTCCGAGGAACTTGACGGGCGAAACACATCGTTTTGCTCGTAGAGTTCCTTTTGAAGCCGCCGAGGATCTCGGCGAGCCAAATTTTCCCATTCCCGTCGAGGAAAAAGAAGACATGCTTTCTTTTTGGCCCGACGAGATCCTCGGCGGTTTCCTCGTCGAAAAGTGTACACACGACCGGTTTCCTCGGCAAAAAAAAAAACCCAGCAAGCTTCTTGCTGGTTTTTGCCGAGAAACCCGGTCGTGTGTACGAGGCCATAGACTGTAGGAGGGAGGGAATATAGTTCCTCTATATGCTGCAGCTTCTCCTATCCAGGTGTGCATGGGGTCGGTTTGCATTTGTGACCTCTGCTACCCCTGTAGGTACGCCCCTGCTGAGATGGCGGTATTAGTGTCCAGAGTTTAGCTGTAGGCGGTAATCTGTATGAAATATTTTTAGAAAAGCCAGATGTTTTGTCTCCTGCTGCACTCTGGTTGTGTCCACTGGCCAATACACCTCTACAAAACATAGTAGTGGAACATGGACCAGACGCAATTCCTGAATGCCGGAGATCTTTTAGCAAAAATTATCTCTTCAATGCTGCAGAGTTTAGTGGCATTGGCAGCAGGAAGGCAAGTATGCAATACAAGATTTAGGGAGAATTGTGACTGTTTAAAAAAAAAAATACAGTCAATGTATGCGGGGACGCCTTTAAAACTACCAAAGCATTACTGAATGGGAGCATATTTTACACTAGTATGTCTGGTAGCAGTGACCCATGGCACAAATCACATTTCCAGCAAAGAATTACAAACCAGGAGATCCAGACATCACAGGCACACGATTTATAGTGTTTCCTCTCTCACACAAGCTTCTATGTAATGCAAACAAATCTTATGAGCTCAGAATAAGTCTTCAAGGTCTGCATGACGCATATTCCATGCTAAGAAAATCAAGTTTGCTCATACTTTTTAGAAGTTTCTAAAACATGCCAATTTTACAAATGGATGACTGTTTCTCCTTTAGGCATTAAATATTTTATTTGCTAATTTCACTAACATTTTAACTAAGTTAAAAAAATAGTTTGTTTACTGGTCAGATTTTGATGTGGATCATTTATCTCATAGAATCTATCAAGGAATGTTCCTGCACGACTATATTTAGTCAATCAGGAAAAATCTATCCGAATGATTATTTAAATTTACAGTATACCGTTGGAGTACATAAACTAGGGCAGCAGTGATAACACTGAGCAATTAGGAGTTCTCTCTACATCACAGGTGTCAATCACAAGGCCTGCTGGCCGAATCCGGCCCGCCAGGCCATTTCATGTGGCCCTCACACCTTTTTATTTAACCAGAACCGTGCACACTGTGGATAGCACACTCCTCAACCCTGCACTCTGTACACATTGCACCCCTGAACTTAGCACATCCCCTGAATCCTTCACTTGGTACATAGCGCACCCCTGAACTCTGCACATAACGCACTCCTGGTATTTATTGCTCCTTTAAGATCCTCCCACTGGTAGTGCAATTTGTGGTCAAGTTCCTGCACCAATTCTAATGCCGCGTACACACAACCATTTTTAATGGTCTAGAAAAAACAATGTTTTTTTCAACCCGATTCTTGTTAAGCCTGCCTTGCCTACACACGATCGTGAAAAAAAAAATGCTCGAGCAAAGCGCGGTGAGGTACAACACATACGACGGCACTACAAAGGGAAAGTACCATTCGGATGGCGCCACCCTTGGGGCTGCTTTTGCTGATTTTGTGTTAGTAAAAGTTTGGTGAGAGACTGTTACAGCGTGAGGAATGTGCTATCTCCATTACGAACGCTAGTTTTACCAGAACGAGCGCTCCGGTCTCATAACTTGCTTCTTACATGCACGTTTTTTCCATGTCGTTAAAGCCTACATACGACCATTTTTTACAATGTGAAAAACGACAACGTGAACAACGACAACGTGAAAAATGGCGACGTGAAAAATGACGACGTGAAAAACGACAACGTGAAAAACAATGCGAAAATTTAGAGCATGTTCTAAATTTTTAATGGCCATTTTTAACGTCGCGAAAAATGCTCTGGAGCCAACACACGATCATTTTTAATGACAAAAAAATTCATTTTTCACATCGTGAAAAGCGGTCGTGTGTACGCGGCATAAGAAAAGAAAAGCCCTGGATAAATGGATGTACTCTTACAAATACAACCAGCCCTTTGAGGGCAATCATAATACTGATGTGGCCCTCAACGAAATTGAGTTTGACAACCCTGCACTACATAAAAGGAAAAGAGCTACATATTATTTTAATCATTATACAAGATTTATATAGCCCCAACAGTTTACGCAGTGCTTTACAATATAAAAGGGAGACAATACAGTTATAAAACAATAAAGTACAAGAGGATTAAAAGGGCCCTGCTCAGAAGAGCTTACAATCTAATAGGACATATTTACAAACAATATCATAACTTTACATTGGTAGTGATAAGGAGGATAAAAAATCGTATCTATGGCTGTCTCATTTGTGCCCACGTGTTTTCCAAGTCAGTGGGCCTTGGGGGGAAAACTTATGACTCAGATCCAAGAACGTTCATCTCCTTCCCCATCATTCTACCAATGGACACATCATCATGTGTTTAATGATTTCATCCACACAAATGTGTTCTATTTAATGAGACATTTGTGCTTATGGTAGAAGTTATTAATAACAGGAGGATGTTATGGGCCTGTGGTTCATATGCTGACCCATGAAAATTCAGTTACATCCTTGGTATATTATGGTTATGAAGCCCTAGGCTCATGTAATGACTGAAACATGTTTTCATATAGGTTCTACTTTCACAATCCCTATAATATAATTATTGATGTGAAAAATAAAACAAGTGAGTTTTTCCAGTGCTTTCTCAGTGCTTGGTCTGTAGAGATTCCTGTATTTTTATCTTCCCTTTTCCTTTATTTTATTTTCTTTCTAGTCTTCTGTTTTCCCTCTATCTCTGCACCACAGTTTGTGCATTGTGCTATTTTTTTTATTCAAAACTGCAAAAACATAAAACAGTAAAATGTGAGCAGAAACACATGCAAGGAGGAACCGAGCAGCAGGTGTTATATAACCCATGCCATGGTTAAACTTAAAGAAAATCTGCTCTGAAAAAAATGTGGAGGCTGCCATTGCTGACCTTTCTCTCTGAAACTGCAAGTTATATTGACTTTTTCTTCAATGTGTTGTAACACTGACACAATAAAAGAATGCACATAATGACTTGTGACTTTTCTTAGCTGTGTGCTTATCCAAGATCAGGTACTCTGAAAATACTACAGCTAACGAAACAGCCAACCAAAAAAAAATTTCAGAAAGAGGACAGTCATGGAAGCCCACATATTTCTGTCATGACAGGTTTAAAGAGGACCTGTACTTATACAGCGGAAACTTGCATTACAGGCATAATCCGTTCCCAGGGCCGTCTTTGATGTTGGTCGGACCCTGGGCCCCCCAATGCAATTTTGCTCTCCACCTGCTCTAAAACATACAATAAATATCAGCTAGACTTAAAATCAGTTTACTGTATCAGATCAGGCAGTGATTGGTTGCCAGAGGTTACAGCATATCATTACCACTTACTGACTGGTTGCTAGAGGTTACAGCACACATTACGCCTCTCTGATTAGTTGCTATAGGTTACAGCCCATGATTTCTTCTTGTTGATTAGTTGCTAGAGATTACTGTACAGTAATATTGCTCACTGATTGGTTGCCAGAGGTTACAGCACATCATATCTTCACTGCAGAGGGGCATGATATACATATGAATGCTGCCTTTATTTACATATGAATGCTCCAGTTATTTACATGTGAATGACGGTTATTTACATGTAAACACTGGGGCCCGGATTCTCCAAGGAGTTACGCCGGCGTATCTCAAGATACGCCGTCGTAACTCTGAGTGCGGCCCGTCGCAACTCGGCGCCTGATTCAAAGAATCAGATACGCCTCACAGTTGCCTAGATACGAGCGGCGTAAGTCTCCTATGCCGTCGTATCTTAAGGTGCATATTTACGTTGGCCGCTAGGTGGCGCTTCCCTATATTTCCGCGTCGAATATGCTAATTATCTAGATACGCCGATTCACGCACGTACGTGCGCCCGGCGTATCAAGATACGTCATTTACATATATGCACAGGTCAATTTTCAGCTTTCAGCACGGTCAAACTTTGAATGAAATCTGCACTGTCATGCAATGTTGTACCCAAACAACATTTTTATAATTTATTTTGAAATTGTTGAAAAACATTTTTTTCTGTTCTAAAATTTGTAAATATGTTTTTTTCCCTTCACTAATGTGCGCTGATGATGCTGCACTGATGGGCACTGATGAGGTAGCACTGATGGGCACTGTTTAGGAAGTGCTAATATGCAGCATTGATGGACACTGATAGGCGGTGCTGTGGACACAGATAGGTGGCACTGATGGGCACTGATGAGCAGCCTTTATGGGCACTGATAGGGGGCACTGATGAGTAGACATTGACATGCATCACTAATGGACACTGAAAGGCATCACTAATGGGCACTGATTGGCATCACTGATGGGCACTGATTGGCACCACTGATGGCCACTGATTGGCACCACTGGTGGGCACTTATTGGCATCACTGGTGGGCACTAGAAGGCATCACTAATGGGACTGCACTGATAATCAATGCACTGATTATTTGATGCAGACCCCCCTGTCAGGAAAGACGCTTATAGGATCTCCTCTACTCATGCGCTGTTAACGCAAGTAGAGGAATGACAATAAGCAGCACTTCCTATTTAAACTGTGATCAGCTGGGATTGGACACAGCTGATCACATGGTAAAGTGCCTACATCATAGGCTCTTTACTGTGATTAAGGATGTGGTATGTCCAAGCGACTCACCGCACCACCAATCGCCACACTGCGCACCCCCGGGGGTGCACACAAGCTGCTTATTCTGAAAGGACATCATATGACATCCAGATAGAACAATGGAACCCCAACCCGACCGTCATTTTGCTATAGGCTGGGCGGGAAAGTGTTAAATACCACCAAAAGAAAGCTCTATATGTCTAAACAATTATAAAAGATTTGTTTGGGTACAAAGTTGCATGACCGCACAATTGTCATTCAAAGTGCCACAGCACTGAAATCTGAAAATTGGACTGGGTAGGAAGGGGGTGAAAATGGTTAACAAGCCGAAAATAAATTGAAAACAAATAATCACTAATCTCTTTAGTTGCATGTATTGCAAAATAATTCATCCTCAAAGATTACAGCAGGTACTCTCAGGCTGGATGTCAACCAGTTTCTAAAATGTTAACAAGTACCAGCTTTGTGTTTACATTAGAAGCCTGGCAGCCTGTCAAGCTTCTGCCACAGAAAATAATAGAAGAAACGCTGTGATTTCAGTATCTCTATGAACTTTAAAGATGAACCTCTCCTCAATTTTATGGCCTCTAGAGGGTAAAAGAATGAATATATATAATACTGCACTACAGTAAACCCATAAGAAGCATGTAAATAGACCCTGTGTATAGAGAATGATGGCATGACTATATTTTCAGTAGATTCCAGACATTCTCTGCATCTTCTTTTATGCTCCGAATGTTTTGCTCATGGTTCCAATTGCTGAACAAAGCCATAAGTGTCCAGTATTGGTCAGAGAATAAATACAACAATGGTGATAAAATAATAACAAACATTTCTTTCTTTGTTCTCTTTAATATGATTTAAATGAGTGTGTTCTGGATAGTTTATATGTGACAAGTCTTACTATATGCCCTATACATGTAAGGAAAGGTAGACATGGGTTGATTTACTAAAGCCAAATTAGCTGTTCACTTTGCAGGGGCATTTTTATTTAACTTATTAAATGAGGTGAAACTCTACTGACTTCTATTATCCAATTATGTGCAAGCAATTTTTCTTTCCCTTGCATGTGGGTATTCTTTGAATTTTCATCACATTCACAAAGCTAAGGAAAAATTCCTTTGCAAACTGAATAGCCTATTTGCCTATAGTTACTAAATCCCTATATGTCCTAAGCAACATTCTGTATATGCTTTCTTGTGGATGTATCTTTATTTATATTTACAGAGAATTTACCACCTTCCCGCTCGACCTATAGCAGAATGACTGCTGGACGGGGGCTCCATTGTCCTCACTGGATGTAATACGATGTCCTTCAAAACAAGCCGCTCAGCGTGGCGATTGGTTGTGTGGTGTGTCACTCGGAAACACCTCATCTCACTGTGACGTAGGCTCTTTACCACATGATCAGCTGTGTCCAATCACATCTGATCACAGTGTAAACAGGAAGTGTCGGTTATCGGCATTGCTCTACTCGCACTGCAACTCTCCTGATGACAGTGAGGGGGGGTCTGCACTGATAAACAGTGCATTTATTATCAGTGCAGTCCCATCAGCAATCCCCATCTGTGCCCACCAGTGAAGCCAATCATTGCCCATCAGTGATGGCAATCAGTGTTCATCAGTGCTGCCTGTCAGTGCCACCTATCAGTGCCCATAAAGGCTGCCAATCAGTGAGACCTATCAGTGCTCATCAGTGCCACCTATCAGTGCCCATAAATGCTGCATATCAGGGCCTATAAAGACTGCCCATCAATGCCCATCAGAGCTGCCTATCAGTGCTGCTTATCAGTGCCACCTATTAGTGCTCATCAGTGCTGCATATCAGTGCCCATTAGTGAATGAGTGAGAAACTTATATAGCGCAACACATGCAAACTAAATCTCCTCTAGTGCTGCATATTACTGCCTCTTCATTAGTGTCCATCAGTGCCACCCCATCAGTGCCGCCTCATCAGTGCCCATCAGTGCTTCCTCATCAGCACACGTCAGTGAAGGAGATACATCACTTATTTACAAAATTTTGTAACAGAAACTTTTTTTTAATATTTTTGGTCTTTTTTTCATTTGTTTAGCAAAGAAAATAAAAAACTCAGCGGTAATTAAATACCACCAAAAGAAATCTCCATCTGTCTAAAAAAAAAAATGATTAAAACATTTTTTGGGGTATTGCATGACCGTGTAATTGTCATTCAAAGTGCGACAGTGCTGAAAGCTGAAAATTGGCCTGGGCAGGAAGGTGGTAAAAATGCCCAGTATTGAAGTGGTTAAAGTTTCTGCTAAAAACTTTACACTAGCACCTTTTTTGTAATGAAGGAAATGTAACCAGAAGCTCTCAAATTGTCCATTGAGTCAAAGAGTTTATAGCCTTGTAGAATTTGCTGTGTTCTTTACCTTTTTTAACTTGGAGAATTGTAAAAGGACAGCAGAGAAAGTTTATTAGTGTACTGAATTCCAAAAGTTGCACTGGATCATTGATGAAGGCTTTCCTGGTGTGTATTGGACGGGTTTACTGAAAGGCATCTAATGCTTGTCTGTTTTCAGCATAAGAAATGGAACAGTTTGCAGCAAATAAACTTTTTGAATCAAAGTAACACTTCATATATCTTAGATTTAAATATCATTTTGGGTTTATTCAATGTTTGCCCATATTGACCAATTGCCAAATGCCCCAAATCTGCCTCAATCACCATTCTTCATTTTAGCCTTAAAGGTGGATAAACCTCTATTTTGGTCATTACTTGAACTGCCTGTTGCCACACATAAGCTCAGTGGTAATAACACCATCGACCACATGGTGGTACCCTTTAATCACTTCTCTTTCGACTTAAGCACTGCAGACATTTCAGAAATTGTGTTAAAGTTGAGCATTGTTTAAAAAAAGTAACATGTGCTACTTACATAGCTGTTACCTAGCATGTATATCAAATATTTGCAAGTTTATCAAATTAGATTAGTAGTCAAATGTATTACTTTAAGAAACCACATGCAGTTGAATAGGCAAACAAGTAATACGACTCTTCTGAAGAAGCCTGTTAAATATATTGTAGTGAAAATATCAAATGTGCATACAACCCTAAAATGTGGTTTATGTTATTTTAATGACTGGAGTAGGATATTAATAAGGCATAACAAAGAGTAATAATGACAGTATGCAGAATAGTAACTCAGCAACCCATGGTAATTTCCACTATTTAGCACATCGCAGCCACCATGAAACGTGAATAAAGATTAATTGGTTGCTATAGGTTACTGCACTTTCCATTTATTAAAAAGTCCTGTTTGAGTGTTAAAGAGCAGATTGAATTGCTCATCATATTCCACATTCTTGTAAATGTCTTTGCCAGTATTATTTACGCCGGAACAGTATGTTCAAAGCATATTGTCTAGGGAGGATCTCGGTGGTCTACCCACGTAACTCTGGTGTTTGTACGTCATTTTCTGTAAACGAAGAGGGAAAAAAAAGGAACGGACAGGAAAAAGCAATATTTAATGTCCAAAATGCTTAATGGGGGATTTCCCCTAAGATTCCCATGTAAAATCAACAGTTAGTCTAATATTGACTGTAACTAAATAGAAAATCATTGATGTTAAATAGTAGTTTTCTGTCTTTTAAGCATTAATACCTATTGTTTTATTGTAAATACACACATGGCTTTCTTTGTTACAGATAAACAATTCCAAGAGTGAATAAATAAGTATTTTTTGTTTTTTTATCTGTACAGATGGTTTGATAATGTCTGAAAAATTATTCAAATCACAGTGCTTTTAACAAGCAGCTATTTCTTTTCAGCACCACCACCAAATGAACAGCTCCTTTAATTAAACCCACTGAGATTTTCAAAGCCATAAGTGAAATCTGTCAATTATTATCTCATTTAAAATATTAAGTATTTAAGAAAACTCTTGAGATCCTTATAATGCTTTAGCAGATCTGTGATTTTCACTTAACTGTTGCTCATATGTGCTTGAAGCACACACATAGAATTCTAGCTTTAGTATAAAATCAATGTAATTTATCACTTCATAAACATCTCCTAAAACCTTCAACGCTTTTTCTGGATTAAACTTTTTTTTTTGCAATTTACAATGAAAACTGTATTCTTCTGTCTGTCACCTGTGCTGTCAGAAATAATTAACTGAAACATTTTTGGCAAAGAAGTAGAAGAAAAAAAAAAAAGCACAAATGTGGTTGAAATGAAGGTAATGTGCGTGTCAGAATATTTATAAGAAAACTTGACTGTGATCGGATCATCTGTGAGGAAAGATGAGAATTGCTATTATGTTCCTAGAGGAATTGGCCTGATGACGTCTTTTCTGATACCGGATCATTACGTGACTTACACTCTGAAAAAAAGGGAAGCTGTTTGATCCATGGATAAAAATGCGAGCGCCACCGAATCACAAACAATAGCTGGTATTTAAAGGTAATATGCAGACAAACGTTGGCAAAGCAGGCTCTTCCTAAAGTGGCGTTTGCAGTATATATCTTTTCTTGCTGCATGTGTGTGTATATATATAAATATATGTATATACATACAAGAACGGAGGGCTGGTCAACTTGAATTGCAGCACAAGAAGGAGAAGAAGAAAGCATCTAGAGAAACGCCTCAGGAGAAGTATCTTAGAGAAGATCTGATCTCATTGTTAGCATCTCAGCCCAAGACTCATAACAGGCTGCACCAGGCTCTCCTGCCTCCCTGGCTTACTGCTTTCATAGCTCACTCGTATTTACTTCTCAACAGCAACAGATTCTTCTTTTTTTCTTTCTTTCAGTTACTTTTTTAGCTAGGGAGGTTGCATTTTTTTTCTTGATTTTGCTGTTCACCTGCTCTTTTTCTCATCTCATCTGGAATTGAGCTTTATTTTTCCCTTGGAACTGTGGGTTGCTTCAAACTTTTAATCAGAATAGCAGTCAGTCTTCGTGTCATCCTAACCTGTCAAACAAGGCAATGCAGACCGCATTCTAAGACTGCACGGAAACTTGCAACACTTGGCTTTAACTTGGAACCCAATTTATCACTTGTTTTTTTTTTCTGCAACACAGTGGAGATTTTCTTTTATATGGTAAGAATTGTGCATGCTTTCATATATTACTTATTTGAATAGTGTCTGCAATTAAATAAGCATTTTTTTTAAATAATTATAATAAATTATAATTGAGAGAATTGTGTATGAGTAAACATTATGCTTGTCCAATTTGAATATGCATTGATCTAATTGAGGTCAAATCACACATCGATCTGAGATAATGAGAAGTGCTTGTTGAAAGTGTTTCCTCCACTTCTCTCACCCGCAGAATGACAATGTACAGGAAAGCACTGCTCGTCTGGCTATTGGTGTACGGAATAATGCGCTGCACTGTCCACTCCTCACCTACGGCACTCAAGTACCCAGCACTTAGGTATGTACAAAACTAGATGCAATTACTGTCATGAAAACCTGTAATTATTTGAATGAGTACATTTGTACAGATCCAAGGTAGATCTTAGGTGCACACATTTACTACATCATCAATATATCCACAAGGTAGATCTTAGGTGCACACAGTTACTACAGCATCAAGGAATCCACAAGGTAGATCTTAGGTGCATACAGCATCAGTGAATGCACAAGGTATATCTTAGGTGCACACAACTACTACAGCATCAAGGAATCCACAAGCTAGATCGCAGGTGCACACAGCTACTACAGCATCAATGAATGCACAAGGTATATCTTAGGTGCACGCAACTACTACAGCATCAAGGAATCCACAAGCTAGATCTCAGGTGCACACAGCTACTACAGCATCAATGAATCCACAAGGTATATCTTAGGTGCACACAGCTACTACAGCATCAATGAATTCACAAGGTATATCTTAGGTACACACAGCTACTACAGCATCAATGAATCCACAAGGTATAGGTATAGGTATAAGGTGCACACAGCTACTACAACATCAAAATATCCACAAGGTAGATCTTAGGTGCACACAACTACTACATCATCAAGGAATCCACAAGGTAGATCTTAGGTGCACACAGCTACTACAGCATTAATATATCCAAAAGGTAGATCTTAGGTGCACACAGCTACTACAGCATTAATGAATCCACAAGCTGTGTTTTCTATTGTTTTTCTTACTCTGAACAATGTGTGGCAGTTTCTGAATTAGGAAAGCATGTGATTATCCATTGTGTACTAGGATGCCAAATTCCCAAGTATACAGATATACAGGTATCCCATCTCTTTGATAGCATGCTAAGGGTTTAGCTACGTTTAAGACAGGATCATGCAGTTAACCCCTTGTTTACTGTTAATTCATTTGTAGTTAATTGTTTTGCAATAAGGCAGTTGACAACATGGGGTTAACCTCATGCTGCTAAGAAATTAAAACATCAAGTGAAATTGATCCATTAGTCTGCAGTTCCCACAATAACATAGCAGTATAAACTGTTCTAAAAAAATCTATTCACACTTCATATATATATATATATATATATATATATATATATATATATATATATATATATTGTGTTATTCATGTAATACATACTTGCACAAATCTTTAACTTTATAGCTTTTAAATACAAACTTGAGAATTGTACATATGATATCTGATTGTAATATCAGTGATCATACCTCTTTAAAAAGAAAACTACAAGAGCCGGGGAAGCCCCCAGTGCTTTATCCGTCTAGTACTTGTTAGCTCTGCCGATACAGAAAGCTGCAGTGCTTCTATTGTGCTGTATGAATTAATCAGATGACGACATGTTTAGAATATATTAAAGTTGCCAGTAAAACAGTTAATATGATCAGTGAAATGTTCAGGCATTCCTTGATCGGGGTCAACTTACTATAGATTCATAAAAATGTGATAAGTTCATTATCTTGACACTGGGATGTATTTATTAGACAAGCAGCATTGCACAGACTGCTCATTACTATGCTTATACTGCATTTGACTAATAATATATAATGAAAAATTAAATACTCAAAATAGCAAAAACAGCGCACTAGTGTTTTTACTGGGGCTGTGTTACATATAAATGGTTGGATTCAGCAGCTTTTAGTACTGATCAGAACGGTTGGATATAGTAAGTTATACTGTGATAGACATATTTTGTCTAATTAAACTGTTCCCTACAACATACATAGGTTAGAAAAAGACAAAATACAAGAACACTTCTTTCTATTATTAGCAGCAGTTTTAGAAAAAAATAGAACTTTTATTAAGAATGATTTTTCTTCTTTTCCGTTCCATGAGACACAAAACATAACTTAATTGTTGCTTTTGTTTAAATAATCACTGTTTTCATTGCTTTTGTCAGTCATGCCTTTGTTTTGCCTTTCATTTATTCCACAATCCAGTTACTGAGCTTATAAATAATTCATTATTTGCTCTTAAAATTTGCTTACACCTTTCAATATAACTATTGTTTTGCTAAAATAAACGATATAAATATTTAGAGATATTAATAAAGACAGCAGAGAGCTATGCAAATAATTTTCTTAAAAAGAAAATATATATATATATATAATTAAACAAAATTAAAATAAAAAGACAATATTTTTACAAATGTAATTTTGCTCACTGTTGTGCAGCACTAATTTAATATTGTTCTTTATGAATAATTAATTTGTATACTTGTTTCTGGCACATGACTCCTATCATCCATGTAGAGGGAATCATGGAAGTTGTAGTTCAAGAAGAGGCAAACGACCAAAATGCTGTCTATGTTTGTTATGATTAATGACAGCTGTATTCATAGTGTGTTTGGGTGTGTATTTTCTTCCCTGTCCCTGGCTATGTTAATTTATATAATGCCCAATACATTTTGTCTATAGTACTGAGAATCTGACACAGCTAAACTGTGATCCAGATTTAGCAAGAGTAAAACACTTTTGAAACATCTATTATTAATAACGCTGCCAGAGCAAACTGACAAAAATAGCTTACGGTGACCTACATCACAGCTGATACAAAGTAAAAAAAAAAAAAATCTTAAGGAGGATCTTGGCATGAAAGCAAATGAACCCGTCAAAGTCAGGACCCAGTCTGTCCAAATATACCCCTCCTTCTGCAGGAAGAAACCGGGTAATGATACTGCTAAGTATTTTCAGTGCTTTGTGTCCAATGCTTAGTGCTCTGATTTAATGTTTGGAAGCTGATAGTGTGTTTGATGATGCTGTTCTGCCAATAAAGGAAAGTTGGATCTCTTAACCCCCCCCCCCCCCCCACACACAAGCATTTCTAATCTCCCCCCTTCCTCCCCTCCACCTCCTATCTGCTCTCAGTTCCCTGTACTAATGATTGTAGGATTTGGCAGCTAGCTCTGGCCCAGCCCCAACCTCAGGTCAGCTCACAGATGGGCTGCTCTTGTTATTTCTCTCACGCCCACCTACAGATTGATAGGGTCTCAGGGGGTCTTTTTCCATCAGCGTCTGGCATATCATCATTGAACAATATTCAGAGAGAAAAGACCAGTAATGTAGACACTAGAAATGAACCTTTGCCAGGGATTACATTGCTCTGAAAGCCACTGATCAAGTCATTATGCATTTTTTGATTAATTAAGAGGCTTACAATTCATTCTCCTTTCTGTTTTTTTTTTCTTTGCTCATTAGGCTTGAAGATGAAGTATATGATGAGGACGGTAACACTCTTCCAGACTTTGCTTTTGATAACAATCCGATCGGCATCGGAAATCCAGCCTCGGTCTTTGACGATATGTACTCGTTTTATTACCCAGCGGAAAAGAGGTGACTACAGAATTTCCCCCCTAAATAACTTAAATCCTATATAAACTGATTTGTTGCATAGTCATAAATAACTGAATAAAATCTGAAAACACAGTAATACTGTTTCTGTCTCATGTCAGATCACAATGAAAGTTCTGCATTGCATCCAAATTATTTAGTAGGATAAATATATTTAAAGGGAGATATGGAAATATAATAATAACATTCAGTGCTAATCAGATGGAATCTTGCAATTAAGCAGCATTCTGGGAAATAACAAAACTATACGTATATGTTAATGCAAGAGAGCATCGTGATACAGTGATGAGAAATGGGGGGAGGAAGGGATATATCATGTAGAACATGTGAATGAGCGTAAAACATGACCCTGTGACAAATCAGCCTAGGGATAGTCAGGAAGCTATAATGGGCAGCTACACCCACCCCTCCCTTTACAACACACACACACACACTCCATTGAGATATGCTTCTTTCTTGAAAACAACACATGTTGATGTCAGATTTCCAGGAATCATTTTTCCTTTTTTTTTTCTTTACTGTTAGACATGCTGATGATCTATTAAACAAAGCCTATAGGAATTTACTGGGGCAGTTGTCTGCGAGGAAATACCTGCATACTCTGATGGCCAAACGCTTAGGGTAAGGCTGTGCTTTTAAAACATAGTATGTGTGGAAATACAGAAAGAAAAAAAAAAGCCACAAACATGACTCTAAGTAAACATTTAGTTTAAGTAAACACTTACCTATTTAATAAACTAGTGAAGATGCACAAAGGGCAATAACCCTTAGCAACCAATCAGAATTCCATATCAATTTGTCACACGTTGATTTTTGTCCTATTGTGACCATTGTGACTGCCATTAATGATGAAAATAAATGCTTCCTTAAGGGAAAAGCATCACCCAGCATCCATTTCCAATATATGGAGTTTAAATGTCACGATATTTATTTTTATCATCTGCCTCCATTCAGTAAGACTTCTCAGCTTCACTCCAGAAATTCAATTATAGTAGGCTCTATTATTTATTCCACTTGGCTCTGCATTTAAATTCTTTGCGGATGGAACACTACCCTTTTATCGTCCAATATGTCAGCGGTCTTCCTTTGGAATATGCAGCAGGTTATGTACCTTTCTGCAGTATAGATTTCTGGGTTGGGTAACATTTTAATAATGCTCTGGGGAAGGCCTTGCTTCATACCAATGAATAATTCATATGATGAATATATTGTCTCCAAACTGTCATCCTAAATTATCCAACTTCATCATCACCCTATGTGGATTCCTTTTAGTTAGTAAAACCTGCGACTTCCTGTGTCAGAGTGTTACATGTGTTGATTTTGTTAATTTCTCCTTTAAATTTCCAATGTATGCAGTGCAAATCCAAAGCCTAATTTAAATATCTCTATGGGGAAACACACACACAAATAATGCTATCTGAGTAGGAATGCAGTTGCTTGAATAATGGTGATTTGCATTGAAAAATATTTAGGACCTCCATATTTAACAGCCTAATGATGCACTTGTCAGGAAAGCTATTAAAAATGCAAGAGGGCTGGTCTGACGTGTAGCACATCTGTGAAGTTTGCAGAGAAGCCATTTCTCTTGTAGAACACTTGCTTGACAATGTTACTAGCCTGTGTGGCTTTATGTCTGATGTATCTATTTTTTCCCAAAAGTAATGACTCATCGCTTAGTTAACTGCAAAAAAAAAACAATGTCTGCCATTCAAGGGACACTAGGAAGCCATCCCAGACCTTTTCCCAATCACTACATCCATGTGCTGCCACATATTTCACAAGATGAGCATAACTCTTTTCATGCTGTTGACAGTGAATCTCTAGAGGCAATTATGGTAGCAAAAGGAGGGACAGCCCTGTAGTGATTGGTAATGAGACAGAAGCCTTTGGGAATTGTCTAACATGAGGATCAAGGCATAAGGTTGCCTAATGGAGCCTGGGTAGACACCGTGGCAGATGTTTGTACCCTTTGTTCAGGATTTACACAGCAATAATTGGCTTTGACATTAAGATATTTTTCTTGCTTTTTGCCTCCTGAAAGTGATAAGACTTAATTATATATAAAAAACACACTGCTGATGTTGTGACACCAGAATATAATGCCGTACATTTTTGCATTCTGGTGCCAGAGGTGATAAAATAGAATCCTTTTATAATAATTTATGGTCTCTGTGTTCCAAGGCGAGATGGTACATTGTCAGCTGCATCTGTTTTTAGGCCAGGATAAATCAGCAAGGGAAGGGGATAAATCAGATCATGAAGATGATCTATACAGCAAATTACTTAACAAACCCAGTTTTCTTGCTTAGCTTTAAGTGTGAGTAAACTGCTAATAGATAACAGACAATGTGTTTAATTATCTAAAGGCAAATAGGCCCTTTACTTTGCAATGGAATTTTCCATTACCTTAATGAACGTGGTGAAAATTCACTTTGTAAAGAATACCCAATCACATGCAAAGACATTTTTAAATAAAAACAGTATGTTTTGCTTCCACATTAATAGATAATGCACTTCAACAGAGCTTCACCCCATTCTTTAAGCTGTGAGAAAATGTCCATGCAAAGTGAAAATTCTCTTGCACTGTCTACAGCCTATTTGCCTTAAGTAAACCAACCTTGCAATATCTAAAAGTAGTTCACAATAAAATACATAAAACCACTTCTCATCTCCAATACAAGATAGGGTAGCTTAGATATTTTAGTATATGTAAATCATTTCATAGCACAAAAACAATCTGTCCATGAGCCAATTAAATATAATGGGAATGTTACATTAATTAAGAACTTTATACTCTTAGGCCACGTACACACGGTCGATCCATCCGATGAGAATGGTCCGATGGACCGTTTTCATCGGTTCACTGCTGAAGTAGACCGATGGTCTCATGTGCGTACACACCATCAGTTCAAAAACCGATCGGGTCAGAACGCGGTGACGTTAAACACACGACGTGCTGAAAAAACGCAGTTCAATGCTTCTAAGCATGCGTCGACTTGATTCTGAGCATGCGTGGGTTTTGAACCGATGTTTTTGTGTACTAACCATCGGTTTTGACCGATGGTCAGCCGTCCATCGGTTCGATTTTAAAGCAAATTCTCTAATTTTTGACCGATGAGCCGTACACACGGTCGGTTTGGACCGATGAAACTGGACTTCAGGCCGTTTTCATCGGTTTGGACCGACCGTGTGTACGCGGCCTAAGACACACATTTTCTAGGAGGGTTAGTAGACAGATGACAGCTGCAAACATTTTAGAAAAAAGTCCCTGCAACTACTAGATATGCATCTGAGCTCCATCGGTAAAAAGTTCTTGTTACCTGAGTTAAACTCACATTTAGGGGTATATTTAAAAAGGAGTGAATGAGGTATTCACCAAATATTTACTGTGCAGGCATGTCTTCCTCATACATGTATTTTAAATTACAGTGATTTATTCACCTGCAGTAAATGTTTGGCAAATGTCACATTAACTCATTTATAATTATGTCTCTTAGGCCGCGTACACACGATCGGTTAAACCGATGAGAATGGTCTGATGGACCGTTTTCATCGGTCCAAACCAATCGTGTGTGGGCGCCATCGGTTATTTAACCATCGGTTAAAAAAAAGCCAATTTGTTTTAAATTTAACCAATGGATTCCTAACTGATAGTTAAAAACCGATCGTTAGTAGGCTCAACCATCGGTTAAAAATCCACGCATGCTCAGAATCAAGTCGACGCATGCTTGGAAGCATTGAACTTCGTTTTTTTCAGCACGTCGTTGTGTTTTACGTCACCGCGTTCTGACACGATAGTTTTTTTACCATCAGTCTGCTTCATCGGTTAACTGATGAAAACGGTCCATCGGTCCGTTCTCATCGGATGGACTGATCGTGTGTACGCGGCATTAGTGTTGCCATTACAATCTGAATTTGTTTGCGTATTTTACAACCTAATCCTTGGCTGCTTTTCAGCAGTCAGTGAATGCTTTACCCATGTTATTAAATCAAACGTCTGACTGGTGATGTGGATTAATGTATAACTTGTCATAAAGCACCCATTAATAAATTGGTTCAAATTAGCAACTATTTAAATCTATAGAAATTAACATTTTAGTTCATAGTGATCTGTGTTTACAAATATCCACTTGAAGGTCAGTTTTGTGAACATTGGTAGTGGATTGTCATTTAGAACTCTTATCTGACACCACTGTAAGTAAGGTGAGATAAGTGCATCAATATTAATTACCTCTGTGGTCTGCATCTTTTTTTCTAAAAGTTCCTCTGGGAAAAAAAAATCACAGACAGGTAAAGCTGCCCTATCATTAAAATCATTTATAAGCTTTAATTTTCTTTCCCTCATTTTTCTACATCATGCTTGAATCTGATTAGTTTATTGAAGGCAATGGACTGTCTGAGACAACTCCTTCCTTCAAATCTTTGATAACTACACTTGGAAAGTATCATCATTAGGCTTTAGATATTGCAAAATTCTCTTGTAAAAGTCTACAGAAAATCCATTCAGTCTTCCTCCAGCCTTCTCTGCTTATTGGGAAACCCTCATTGACTGGAATGATTGAACTGGTATTGTTACCTATAGTACAGAAAGAGTTGGCCAAAGGAGGACTAATGGATTGGTAAGATGCTGGATCACAGAAACTGGGTTACAACAGTTAATACAAATTATACATCTACTTTATGTCATAAAAAAAAAAAAAAGAATGTTTGAGTTATGTTTTAAATGCGACTTTGCAATTTCAGGATAAGTGCATGATATGGCATGCTAAA
Source organism: Rana temporaria (assembly GCF_905171775.1). Classification (NCBI taxonomy): domain Eukaryota; kingdom Metazoa; phylum Chordata; class Amphibia; order Anura; family Ranidae; genus Rana; species Rana temporaria. The sequence continues at coordinate 299,529,536 of NC_053493.1, read as the reverse complement.
TATCAGAATTTTAGGGTACTCAGTAGCAATAATATGGACATACAGAGCTGATTGGATGCAGTGTAGAGAGATTCTACTGTAGTTTGCAACTCTTGCTTTTTGCCATTGCAGTGCAGTGAGTAGCAGCCTGGAAGATGACTCGGAACCCCTATCAAAACGACACTCAGATGGCATCTTCACTGACAGCTACAGCCGCTACAGAAAACAAATGGCTGTCAAGAAATACTTGGCAGCAGTCCTGGGGAAAAGGTATAAACAAAGAATTAAAAATAAAGGACGGCGAGTAGCATTCTTGTAGCGATGAGCAACCAGCCACCCTGTGTATACAGCCCCAACAAAAAGAAAAAAACGAAAAAAAAATCATCTCCAAACTGACTGAACAATCATCGCTCCTGTGTTATCTACAAACATGTATTTATGTATGAAGTAAAGCCATTAAATGAATATTTTGATAATAATATTGTTTTTCTTTTGTATAAAAGCACTAGAGAATGCACAGATTTACTTTGTGGACCAATCAATAAGCTATATATTTATATATATATATATATATATATATATATATATATATATATATATATATAAAATATATAAATATACATAAGTGATTAGAAATAAATATAGAGTGTGCACAAAATGATAATTCACATGAGCTGTTTATGTTTTTATAGAAATAGAGAAAAAGAAATAGAGAAAAAAAAGACAATCATTGTTTTAAATATTTTGCTCCTATTTTTGTAACTTGAAATTAAATGGATAGTATTTTTATCCGCAACAGGGTTGAGAAAATTCATTTTATTTTTTTGCTGATGGTCACAGACAATGATGACCTAGTGAACCTAGTGCAAGGGTTTATAAGAATTGGAGGTTCTGCCCTTGGTGAGTCCTAGCACATGCCCTTTTAAGCTTTCTAGGGGCTCTGTTCCTCCGTTTAGATTTCCCAACTGTTGTGCTGTCTTTAATTTTACATTTTTATGTTTTTATGTTTCCTAAATAGTCCCCTATTAACCCAGCAGCTCTACCAAATTTATGGACTTCTTTTTGAGATCCTTTTATTTTTTGCAGTCCTAAACCCTAATTTAATTGTTGATCTTCTTACTGATTGGACTAGGTCACATAGCAAAGAAATCTTGGCAAAGTGGCAGCATACCTGCTGTTGAGTGGCAACGGGCTGTAATGTATAAAGCTGAAGCAGAAAAGATAACATGGTGTTGTCCATTACCAAATAAACCAGTGTAACCCCAAATGAGACTGGTTGGTTTGCACAACTCCTCTGTATTGGAATGCCAATTTGAAATTTGGAAATAAGTAAAGTGCAGTCTAAAGGAACTGCCCAAAATGAAGTACATGGCTATGGACCTGTCAACAGAGTTGGGAAGTAATGAACAAACTACTCTTGAATGGGTCCATTACCTCACTGACAATGGGCAGCTTGGTATTGGAACGTGATACAAAGTATAATGTGTTTCTCTCCAGTGCTGTCCATGCTTCTCATCCTGTGAATCTACCAAAATATTTCTTCAGCTCTATTAAAGGTTATTTTCTATCGCTGTCTTCTTGTAGGGTTTTGCCTCTTTCTCCTTTCCCCTTCACCAATTTAGTACTGTCATTCCTTGAATCATTTACTTCAAATATTGTGACAAAAAAGTGTTATGTTTATGCAAACTCTTGTAAAGATAGGATCCCCTGTTGTAGCTACTACTAAATAATTATGCACTACTACTAAAGTTTTGTTCCTTGTTTTTTGAGTCTTTAAAAGGTAAAATGTATTTTTCTACATTATGGCTATTGCTTAGTAAAAGTTATTTCATAAATTCACGTTTTGTCATATATACACTATATATATATATATATATATATATATATATATATATATATATATATATATATATATATATATATATATATATATATATATATATATATATATATAACTTGTAATATTCACAAAGCTTCTATGGTGTTAAAAAACACACAAAGAAACTGAGGTCTGAAGCAACATGCGTTGTATCATTCCCATCGTGATCATGCTTTTGTCTATATACATGTATAGAGAGAATGTAAATACTTTTTTTTCTTTTGACTTAAAATGACATAAAGAGAAAACTTCATCTGAGTCACCAATGTCTAAATGAAGAACAGGAATACTGCTAGAGAAAGTGTAACAAACCTTTCAGCTTTTTCTTCCTTCGAGTCAGATCAGAAGGTGATGAATCAAAGGAGCTAGACTTGAGTTCCCTATCGTGGCTCAGCACTGCCAGCTGATCCTATTGCCAGCAGTAGAATTGCACATGGGAATTCAGTCTGCACCCAAGTCCTGTGCATGACATCAGTCTTTCATTTTGCATTCTCCTCAAGCAATGTGACGTAGGATGCAGTTTGCAGCTTTCGTGCCTTTCCTCGCCTTTTAAATCGCCACGAATCACAGATGGCTTTTTAGTGGCCCTACAATGCTGCAACACATCAGCTTGTATTGTAGACTCTCACCTGTGTTTGTTATTAGTAGATAGGGTTATATTGTGTGTTAGTTGTAGAATTATCATAGGGTTAATTTTGCTTTCCTAGTTGAATCGAGTAGTTACTGCATCATCTATTTAGTATTCAAACCTTTGTATAATTTACAGCAAAGCCAACAGCCTTACTAAATGAAGTGGATCTAATATACTACGATCTGCATAGATGTAAGTCTATTTTGTGTGCAACAGAAATATTAATATCAAAGTGAATTTATGACACACCTATCTAGAACTAAAAAATGATTAATGCTATATCAAGTGTGCAAAGCTTGTGTTAATAAATTTTTGTAATCAATGCAATTTTGTCTACTGTTTGAAAAGTAAGTTAAATGAAATGACATTTGTGCATTGACTTAAAGCTTTAGCTCAACTAATTATTTATGTTTACATTACTTTATTTGGTCTTTAAAGTTGAAACTATATTGGATATGTTTATATGTACACAAAATTAATGGCAGTTTTTTTGTATTTGTTAAGACTAATATGTTTTTTTGGATATTGTAAATATTAGTAATTAATACAAATTAGATCTGTTCAAATACATTATGCCAAAGCGATCATTAAATATACAGTTGATTATCTTGATTTTAAGATTTGCCCTGGTTCCCCAGTGCCTTTCCTAAGTTGAGTTTCTGTACTGTAAAGAGGATAGCATGACTATTTGTTTTTTTAACTGGGATATATATAACATCTTATCTTGATTTTTACCTTATATATATACTCTGATCTGAATACAAGTGTCGATGTGTATGGAAATGTTTTTTTTCCAAATATAAAAAAGATCAGTGGAAAGTATATTCCCAAAGATTCTAAAAGTTCCATCTTAAGCGTTCCACATGAGTATTTACTGCATTGACAGTCAAGTATCTGATGATGGAAGTAGAATGACGTAGACTATGAATCTCTTCTGCATGAAGACTGATGTGAGTGCATATTATAGGCGAGTGATGCTGGAAATATTAGATTCCATTTTTAGACTCCATGGTCTACTGGGAAAAACACAAGCCTGTCTGAGTAATCCTTGTGGGTTTAATGGATGGCAGAATACATGGCCGATGGTACTCTGTTATCGCTATCTTCTGAAAGTAATCTTTCTCCTAACCAACCAAATTAAAGAGTAAACCCCCCATTTCTATGTTAAGTAACATTATAGAGTTCAATACAAAGAAAAACAAACCTATACTTCAATGAACACATCAGGTGTGTGCACTATGGCCCGTACTGAATCAGCTTTATACACAGCAGTTTAACAGATATCATCATGATATACTACATCATGATAGACAAAAAGGTAAACTCTCAATTTCTACCTGCAGTAAGCTTCCACAACTAATCCTTTAAATCTATTCACAGAATTTAAATTACCTAAAGGGTATAATTTATTTGAAAGCAATTGTCACCCTATTAAAACCATGCATTTTAATGCTGTGAAATTGCATGCAATATTAATTATGTGATTTGAACCAGTATAGTCAATGGCACTGAACTCGCCTGTTTTTTCTTTTGCAGTTTAAGTGCCAATAATTATAAAGCCAAAAGCTATGTTTTGCATGCAGTTTCACAAAAGATGCACAAGTCCGAACATAGCTGTAGATAAGAACCACATTGTTGAAAATGAGAGTGAACTTATGCTTAAAATCGTGCGGGCATTCACAAGCACAGTTTAAGAAATAAATGAACCTTTCGCATACTGTATAATTCCTGATTAGAGACAGCAAAGCACTCTGTGACAATAGCTGCAAACAATCTGTTTCTCTAGCCTCAGAGGTTATTAGGAGTTTGATAGACATATCCTGCCCACTTCTGCTTCTGATTATTGGAGTGCATTGTTGGTGTCATCAGGAGGTGGGGTCAAGGAATAGGCAGAACTCTGCTACAGAAACACTGTGCAATGGATAACAATGTGGACCTGTGCAAGAGAGTAGCTGTAGAATGTGTGCTATTAGTGCTACAGTATGTCATTCACAGCTGACTTGTCTCAAACAAATGAATGGGTAAGGCTGCCTAAGTCAAGGTCCTCTTTGAAAAAAAAAAAAAAAAAAGAATTATCCAACTAATCATTACGGTTAAAGTTCGTTTTGTCACTGCTTCAAATTCAATACACATTATCTATCATGGAATTACATGCCCATGGATTAGCCACAGCACAGAAAAATATTATTTTACTCCTTTTATACTTTCTCTTAGACTTAGACAATTTGGGGCAGATCCACAGAGATCTGCACCCGCGCAGCGTATCAGAGATACGATACGCCGCCGTACCTTACCTGGCTTTAGTTTGAATCCAGGAAGATTTCGCGCCGTAAGTCACCGCGGCGTAGTGTATCTCTGGTGGCAGAATTCAAATCGGCGATTAGGGGGCGTGTTTCATTTAAATGAAGTGCGTCCCCGCGCCGAATGAACTGCGCATGCGTCATCCCGAAATTTCCCGCCATGCATTGCGATAAATGACGTAGCTAGGACGTCATTTTTTTTAACTTAGACGTGAATTACGTACATTCCCATTCACGGACGACTTACGCAAAAAAATAAAATAATAAAAACAAATTCAAATTAAACGCGGGAACGACGGCCATACTTAACATGGCAAGTCTAACTATACGCCGCAAAATACCAGCTTTAACTATACGCTGGAAAAAGTCGACTACAGACGACGTAAGAGAATGCGACGGCCGCGCGTACGTTCGTGGATCGTCGGAAATAGCTAATTTGCATACCCGACGCGGAAAACGACGAGAACTCCACCCAGCGGACGCCGAAGTATTGCATCTACGATCCGAAGGCGTACGAAGGCGTACGCCTGTCGGATCTAACCCAGATGCCGTCGTATCTTGGTTTGAGGATTCAAACTAAAGATACAACGCCGGAAATTTGAAAGTACGCCGGCGTATCAGTAGATACGCCGGCGTACTCTCTCTGTGGATCTGGCCCTTAAATGGTAGAAAATAGAAAACACTTAGGGTAAATGGAGTGTGTCCAAAAGTTGATAAAATACATATTTTAAAATATTTGGGCAAGTATTTAGAAATAGTTGCCCAAAAATATGACCTGCCCTTTAACCTATCCAGACATAAAAATGATAACCATGCATTTATATTATATTATAGACACATGGGGGTTATTTACTAAAGGCAAATCCACTGTCCTCTTTCAAGTGCACTGCAAGTGCAATTAGAAGTGCAGTCACTGTAGATCATGAAAGTATGATAAAAAACTACATTTTTGCTTGCAAGTGATTGGATGATAAAATCAGATTACACTCATTTCAGATCTTCCCCTCAGATTTACAGTGACTGCACTTCGAAGTGCACTTGCAGTGCACTTTCAACTGCGCTTGTAGTGCAGAGTGGATTTGCCATTAGTAAATCAAACCCATAGGATTTGATTCACTAAAACTGGAGAGTACAGCTGTGCATAGTAGCCAATCAGCTTTTAACTTCAGCTTTGATAAAAAAAAAACTGGAAGCTGATTGGTTTCTAAGAAAAGCTGCACAATATTTTTTTTTTCAAAATATATAAACAAATATGTAACCACTATTTGAATTGCACACCCAATTCCAGATTATATAATACAACTTTTAGATGCATATAGAGAACATTGCTCACCTAATAAGTATTTAACATCTCAGCCCAACATTATTGTACTGACCTGTCCTTCCAGTTCTCTTGGTCTATGATGTAGTTATCCTGGAGTGCACTTGCTGGTGATGCTGGAACATCTGCTCAAGGCACATTGCTGCCTCTCACAAACACAAAGCCTGAAAAATACAATCGCTAAAACTTTCACTAAACTGCCTTCTGTTAGCTGTGATATCATTGAGCCTAATGCAATGGAGGGATGGCACAATCAGTGGTTTCAGGGTAATAATAGTTTTAATTAGTTATATTTTGTGATGGCAGCAGATCCTCATTTAAGTAATAATAAGATTGACAGAGCCCCCAACTGGAATCAAACCTTGACTGAAAGTTTGAATGTGATTGGTGACACAAGAAGAAGGAAGGAAATGACATAGCACAGGCTTCAGGAAGTGCACTCCAAATGACCTCCTTCTAAGGATGTTAGATAACTTGTGAACTCTGGTTACAGGATTATGGTGTCCGTTTATGAAGCAGTGAAATCTATTCACTGCTTCTTTCTCCGGCATTCACAGTGAAAATTTTTCTCCTCTGTGTGCCTGTTTATGAAGCGGAGAAGATCGCTTCACCCTTGGAGGAGTGAAGTGATCTACCAATGCTTCAAACAGTGGAGAACGGACCAGAAATTCACAGAAATACGGAGATGTCAGTTTATTGAGCGGTGATAAATTATCAACGCTCAGTTCACTGAAAGACGGCGTGGTTAATGTAATTAAAATAACGAGTCCCCCTGCATAATATATATATGTATACACACACGCACATTGTATATACATGTATATACACACACATTATATATATGTACATGTACACATTATATATATTTATGTATATATATATTTATACACATAAATATTACAGGGGGACATGGTTACAGTGTTGGGGGGTCTGAACGAGGTAGAAGGAAGTTAAACATCTTCCTCCTTCCTCCTCAGAACCCCCGGGATTCCCTCTTCACTCCCCGCTTCACCAGCTCTGTGATGGAGAATCGGGGAGTGTGAATTCTGACTCAGATCACCAGTGAAGAGCTCAGATCACAGCTTCATAAACTGGCCGTTATTGTGTCAGTCTATGAGGATTCTCTGTGTGTAGAGATAATCTGCGGGAGAACAAGTTCAAACACTTCTCCCCCGATTATCTCTGTTTCATAAACTGTTTATGGGCTGTGATCAGTGGTGATCCTTGGGATCACCGCTCTTCACTGCTTCATAAACAGACACCTTAATAAGTGCAGTGTTTACTAGTTAAAATTAGCAGTAGACATGTGCATTCGTTTTCGTCCAAATGCATTTTCGTATAAATTTGGGGTATTTTTATTATCATTTTAACAAACGAAAACGAACGTGCAGAATCCGAAATCCGAAAGATCTGAATTTTTTTGTTGCTATATCAGTTTGATATAGATAGGAGATTCTACATGATGGTGATCTGTCTATCAAACCTGTGGTCGAATGTGCCTAACCTTAACTCTATTAGTCCAAGATTATTCTACATAGAGAGGAAAGATTAGACATAGAGAAAAAAGATTTGACATTATAGAGACAGTGTTGGGGTAGACCATTCGACATGAACGACAAAGATTTGACGAAGCAGAGAAAAACATACAAACGTTGAATCTGTCATTGAAGGCTTATGGTGTCTGTCGATAGTTCTAAGAAGATTCGACAAGCAGCTAAACTGTACGACGCCACAATCATACATTTCCGGTCAAATGCTCGGCCCATAGGCTATAGAAGAATTTGAATGTTGGTTGACTAGTAATAATAATTTATAAATATAATTATTACTAGTGTCATACAACATTAGAATTCTTCTATAGCTTGTAGGCGGAACAATCGACCGGAAATGTACGATTGCAGCGTCGTACAGTTTAGCTGTCCTGTCAAATCTTCTTAGAACATTCAACAGACACCATAAGCCTTCAATGACAGATTCAACCTTAATTAATTCGGATTAATTAAAAACAAATTTCGGGAGTAACTAAAATTATTTTTCAGACGAAAATGAAATTTCGCAACAAAATATTTCAGTGTGCACATATCTAAGTAGCAGCTCACTGTTTGTTTTCACCTGTTGCTTTTGAACTTTAGTAAGATGTTTATTCATGACCACTTATTAGAAATAAACCTGCCTTGCAAGCTTTGATATTATTGGGGATTGAGGGAAGCAGACACAGAGTAAATTACACAACACAGGTTTCAGAAACGGCAGCTCTGTTGCCCTCCTACTGCAGCATGTGCTTTATCTCTGTGTTTATTAAATAGCATTAGTAGTTCACTAAATGCCTTCACGTGTTGTCTGGAGGGGCTTATTCATTAAAAATAAAAGTAAGTTGTGCAAATATAATCAAAACTTTTTTTTATTAAAAACAAGTATACATGTCCTACTAAACATGTTGTCCATGATACATCTGTATTATTATGGATATAACGTTGGCTGAATTCTTAAGTATTCATTCTTTTGAATACTCTTGAAGTTGTCCTGATTTGTAGGTTTACTTTTGGCTCCCATTGACTGGAAAGAATGTTCGTGACATGAGGTGAGTGACACGATTCCTGTGCCCTGGATGAAGAAAAAGTTTTTATTATTATTACAGGTACTTATATAGTGCTGTCAATTTACACAGTGCTTTACATATCTACATATACATATACATATCTATTGTACTGTAAATTCAGATCTGTCCCTGCCCTCAAGGAGCTTACAATTTAAGGTCCCTAACTCACATTCATACATATTAAGGCCAATTTAGACAGGTGCCAAATAGCTGACCAGCGTGTCTTTGAAGTGTGGGAGGAAATACATGCAGGAACAGGGAGGACATGCAAACTCCAAGCAGGTAGTGCCGTGTTTGAAATTCAAACCAACAACCCTAGTGCTGCTAGGAAAAAGTGCTAAGAACAACTATAGAATTAAACAAAGTGCCGTGCTCCACCACAAACAAGAAATCTGTGAATCCCAAAAAACAAAAATCACCAATAAAAACAAAAATCTCTATACACTTATACATCAAAGTAGTTAATATTCAAGCAATATATATGCTCAAGTCCATGTGTCCATGCATTTATAAATATGTGGAATAAGAAATATATATGCAAAAAATGTTGAAGATATTAAAATGAAGTGCATAACATAAATATAATTGTCTCTGTGCGTGACTTCTTAATGGCACCCACAACACTGTGCTCTCAAACAAATACATGGTTTGTGCACCCCTTCACCAGATGTGCTCTCACCTTAGGGGTATGACCATACTTTTACTTATGATGCACAATCCAGATCAAATGGTTTAACTCACAATTCTTTGATTCCTCTGCATCCTCTGCAACATAGTGCTTTATCCTTTCATATATACTTATTAGACCTAAAGAATAATCTTACAGATGTACACTCACTTATTTTGGGTGCTACCAATGCACCACACTGTATCTCGCATGCAATATAAATGTAGCAGGTATGATCGCACAGTCCTCACAATGGTATAATTACCACACAGTATTCTCTGGAGATAGTTGTGACATCATCAGGCCCCTCCCCTATGCATTATGGCACAGGGTCATGTGGCTTTCTCAAGGGGCCACTATGCTACCCAAACATGATCTCAACTCCTATTTGTTGCGTCATCTACCATGTTGCTATGTTGTATATCAGAAATAAATATAATATAGAGCATTAAAGCTCAGCTCACAGAATCACAATTGTTTGTACCTAACAAAGTATGAAGAACACAAAATATTGATGTAGAATAGTAAAAAAAGCCTTTATCAAAATGTTATACTTTTGACTTCTACTTGCATAAGCAAGTCTCAGTTTGTGTGGGAAGAAAGAAAATATATCATATTTTAGCTAGCATTTTGCTGACCCACCCGCCATGACAATTTGTGGAGAGAAAATGCAGAGACCATTGAGCAATATGTCAGAGCGATAAACACAGCCATGTGCCTCCCACTGGGTATTATTCTGCTTAAATACACATGCATTTTTTCCTTCACCCATTCAATTTCCTTGTTGTTGTTAGACTGCACTCTGTGTTTGCTTCACAGAACCATGTGGGTAATATGTGATTCAGAGTATACATACAGTTTTTCACAAAAACACCCCTCACATTTTTGTAAATATTTCATTATATATTTTCATGTGACAAGACTGAAGAACTGACACTTTTCTACAATGTAAAGTAGTGAGTGTACAGCTTGTATAACAGTGTAAATGTGCTGCCCCCTCAAAATAACACACAGCCATTCATTTCTAAACATCTGGCAACAGAAGGGAGTACACCCCTAAGTGAAAATGTCCAAATTGGACCCAATTTGTCAATATTTTGTGTGGCCACTATCATTTTCCAACACTGACTCTTGGGCATGGAGTTTACCAGAGCTTCACAGGTTGCCACTGGAGTCCTATCCCACTCCTTCATGGCGACAGCACAGAGCTGGTGGATGTTAGAGACCTTACGCTCCTTAACCTTCCGATTGAGGATGCCCCACAAATGCTCAATAGGGTTTAGATCTGGAGACATGTTTGGTCATACCATCACCTTTATCCTCAACTTCTTTAGCAAAGCAGTGGTTGTCTTTAAGGTCGTTATCATGTTAGAATACTGTCCTGCGGCCCAGTCTTCGAAAGGAGGGGATCATACTCTGCTTCAGTATGTCACAGTACATGTTGGCATTAATGGTTCCCTTAATGAACTGTAGCTCCCCAGTGCTGGCAGTAATCATGCATCCCCAGATAATGACACTCCCACCACCATTCTTGACTTAGGCAAGACACAATTGTATTTGTACGCCTCACATGCTTGACACCATCTGAACCAAATACGTTTATCTTGGTCTCATCAGAGCACAGGACATGGCTCCAGTAATCCATGTCTTTAGTCTGCTTGTCTTCAGCAAACTGTTTGCAGGCTTTCTTGTGGATCATCTTTAGAAGAGGCTTTCTTCTGGGATGACAGCCATAAAGACCAATTTGATACAGTGTGCAGCGTATGGTCTGAGCACTGACAGTCTGACCCCCACCCCTTCAACCTCTGCAGCAATGCTGGCAGCACTTATACTTCTATTTCCCAAAGACAACCTCTGAATATGATGCAGAGCACGTGTACTCAACTTCTTTGGTCGACCATGGCGAGACCTGTTCTGAGTGCAACCTGTCCTGTTAAACCACTGTATGGTCTTGGCCACCATGCGGCTGCTCAGGTTTCAGGGTCTTGGCAACCTTCTTATAGCATATGCCATCTTTATGTAGTGCAACAATACTTTTTTCAGATCCACAGAGAGTTCTTTGCCATGAGGTGCCATGTTGAACTTCCAGTGACCAGTATGAGAGATTGAGAGTAATAACACCAAATTTAACACACCTGCTCCCCATTCACACCTGAGACCTTGTAACACCCTACAAGTCACATGACACTGGAGAGGGAAAATGGCTAATTGGACATTTTCACTTAGGGGGTGTACTCACTTTAGTTGCAAGCAGTTTAGACATTAGTGACTGTGTGTTGAGTTATTTTGAGGGAACAGCAAATTGACACTGTTATACAAGCTGTACACTCACTACTTTACATTGTAGCAAAGTGTAATTTCTTCAGTGTTGTCACAAGAAAATAATAAAGTATTTACAAAAATGTGAGGGGTGTACTCACTTTTGTTAGATACTGTAAGTATTCTGAGTAAACACTCAACAAAATGGCCAATAAACGTATGCATTCTAACAATGATGGCGCACTTAACCTTTTCCAATCAATAACATATTAATGTAAACCAAGAATAATTTTACAGTATTGGATCAATTTTTTTTTTTTTATTTGAATCCGGAACTATTTCACAATAGAATAGCATTCATTTTTATAGGGTGACAACGATTCCCATTTATATAGCATAGTGTGGCTAAAAACATCATTAGTTTGGAATCCTAAACCTTCCCTTTCTAAGCAAATCCCTCCACAGCCTGACTTTCAGCCAACAAAGTAACAATTATAATATCTGACACCAGTGGCTGCTAAAACTGAATTCTGAATAACTCTGCACTGTCTAGACTGACCCTTAAAACATAAGGCCAAGTTTGATGTCCAACATATAAGGAAAAACCCCAGACATGTAAAGAGAATAGCTGACTTATGCTCTGTTTTATGTGCTATTCAGAATTAAAATATACTGTTCTGTAAAGATTTAGGTTTGCTATTAACAAATTGAAGTAGAACTATGGAGCAGGTTTTGTTTTACTGCACTCCTCCTGTAACATAGTTTATTTATCTGTTGATCCTGTCAGTAGAATCATTTTTTTCCACTTCCTGTGATGACGATGAGGTTTGTTCTGCAGTGAAATCAAACAGCAGCATTATCACACTGTGGAAATGTTAGTCTTAGGTGGATAAAGAATTTTAAACAATTTTAAATGGACTTTAACCACTTCCCGCCCGGTCAATAGTAAATTGACGTCCGGGATGTGGTTGTGTAATCCTGACTGGACGTCTATTGACGTCTATTGACGTCCTGCAGGATAACATGCCGGCGTGGGGGTGCGCAGCGCGGCGATCAGTGATGTGGGGTGTCAGTCTGACACCCTGCATCTCCGATCTCGGTAAGGAGGGTCTTTACCACGTGATCAGCCGTGTCCAATCACGGCTGATCACGATGTAAACAGGAAGAGCCGTTGATCGCGTCTGATAGACGCGAGTAGAGGAGAGCTGATCGGCAGCTCTCCTGACAGGGGGGGGTTCGCGCTGATTGTTTATCAGTGCAGCTCCCCCTCGGATGCCCACACTGGACCACCAGGAGAAGCCACCAGGACAGGGGGCAAATAAAAAAACAATTAAAAAAGTGAGAACAATAGATGCCAATCAGTGCCCACAATCATAATGCGGCCCACAATGAAATTGAGTTTGACAGCTCTGCCTTAAGGTAATTGGTTTATTAAAAGTAATGAGCTTACACCATAAAAGATCCAAATCGCCTTGTTAAAATTACAAACATGCCAGGTAACTCATTGTTGCGATCTCCTCATAGCTTTCTTCACACACTGCTGTGTAGCTACGCCCGATGCATTTCGTCACTTCCAACTTCGTCACAGGTGTGTCAAAGTATAAACCTCAATCATAACAAAAGGATACATGTCAGGTAATAAACCAAAATATGAAAGAAAGTAGGGGCAAAAAAGATAATCATTGCAAAATCCATAAACATAAGAGATATCAAACTATGGTACGGGAAGTGCTGTTTCAAGGCAATACTCAGAATCATCCCATATTTTATTAATCAATGACAAGTAATCATCAATGAATGCAGTCAGGTGCTCCATCCTGCATATATTAGCTACAGTAGACAGAAGTTGGGAGCTGGTGGGAGGGCAAGTGGACAACCAGCAGCATGGTATTACTCGTTTAGCCTCTAATAAGATAAAAATCCATCAGCCTCCTTGCAGATTTCGAGATATCCAAAAAGGGGAGACCTAACAGATAATGTAAGGGATTTAAGGATACAGTTATATTCAATAGATTTTGTTAAAGATTCTAGACATAAACCCAAAAGGGTTTAATTGGAGAGCAATCCCCAAAAATATGATAATGAGTTAGTAAATCAGTATTGCATCTCCAGCACCTCCCGGTGGCTTCTGGATTACAAGCATTCAAAATATCTGGGGTCCTATACCAAAATAGAAGAATTTTGAAAACAGTCTCTCTCTCTGCACCACACAATGGGATACCTCTAGAAGCGGATTCCCAAATTGTACCCCATTCTACTAGGGAAATAGGTTGTTGAAGAGTATGAGACCATTTGCTCCAAGGAGTGACTGGATTCGGTCAAGGGAGCAGCCTCATGTAGGATTGTATATATATATATATATATATATATATATATATATATATATAAAAAATCAAATGAGGTTCATATGGACCCTTAGCACATAAAAGTTCAAAACCAGTAGATTTATCCAAAAGATAAGCTAGGAGATTTGAAAGATAAAAAGGGTTTAATTTTTAGGCATTTTCCCCATGTTCCTCCTAGTGATTTGGCCTGTAACCCACCTGCTGTATTAGAGTGATAATGTTGAATGGACTAGCAGTTTTACAACCTAAATAATCAAGAAAATTTAAACTAAACTCCAACACTTTATAATCAGTTAAAACAAACATTTTTTTTACCTTTTTTATTTTTTAAAACCTTTAAAAAAAAATGTTAGCACCCCTGCCATTGTTAAAGAGGAAGTGAACCTGATGGTTGTTACTTCTTCTTTGTTTCCCTGCAAAGGTAAAGCATAATGGGCTACTATGCATCGCATAGTAGCCCATTATGTGACACTCACCTGCAGGAGAAGCCTGTGATGTCCCCGTCTTCTTTGTGAGTAGCGAGCGAACATTCTTCCTTCCGGGGGCCGCGAACTCCGGCTCTGTGAGTGGCCATAGTCGCGTGACATCGCGTGACGTCACTCCTGCGCATGATTTAATCTAGGCTTACTTGTAGGTTAAAGTGGTTTTAAAGGGTTTACAACCACTTTAAATGGTTTGTCTCAATCTTGTAAACTGATAGATCTGGAAAGGAGCTTGTTTGTTTTTTTGTTTTTTTAAACAACAGACCTGCTGGTCAGGCTACCAGGTAAAAATAAAGCAAAGAAAGCTTAAAAAAGTAAACTAATGCAGCCATCACATCTAAGAATTGGAAAGCTGCAATATAATGAATTTTTGATTTTAGGTTTAACCACTTACCATCCAGCTGCCACAGTTTTACCTTACGTTGCTTCACCTTTTGGTCGCTAGGGGCACCCGCAGCGTGTGTACACGGAGCTGATATTTGTGCCCAGCGGGCGCGATGACCACCGGGCACCCGCGTTTCTGACAGACTGAGAATCGGGATCTGTGTGTGTAAACACACAGATTCTCTCAGTGGAGAGGAGACTTTTCGTGTGTTCATACAATGTATGAACACCTATCTCTCTTCCCCTAGTCCCTCCCATCCCCCCTACATTTAGAACACAGTGAGGTTAACCCCTTGATCGCCCCCTAGTGTTAACCCCTTCCCTGCCAGTGACATTTATACAGTTATAAGTACATTTTTATAGCACTAATCGCTGTATAATTGTCAATGGTTCCAAAAATTTGTCAAAAGTGTCCGATGTGTCCGCCGCAATATCGCAGTCCCAATAAAAGTCGTAAATCGTGCCATTACTAGTAAAAAAAAATATAGTAACAAAAATGCCATAAATCTATCCCTTATTTTATAGACACTATGGTCCGGATTCACATACATTGGCGCATATTTATGCGGGCGTAGCATATCTAATATACGCTACACCGACGCAGTGCACAGAGGCAAGCACAGTATTCATGAAGCTAGTGCTCCCACTCGCTCTCAAATCTACGCTGGGCTTCCTCGGCGTAAGCCAGCGTAGGTGAAAGTGAGCGTGAGCCATGCTAATGAGGCGTGACCCCATGAAAATGATGGGCCAAGCGCCATAAAAGTACTTAAAATGAACGGCGTATGCGCCATCCCGTGGATGCATCCCAGTGCGCAATGCGCAGAATCACGTCGAAACTACTCCCTAAGATACGAAGGATCACTGCCTACGACGTGAACGTAACTTACGCCCAGCCCTATTCACGTACTACGTAAACAACGTAAAATATGATGGCTCTGTTCCCTGGGCCATACCTTTGCATGAGTTGCGCCTCCTATATGTGGAATAACTTTACGCCGGACGTACGCCTTACGCAAACCACGTATAATATGCGCCGGGCGCAACTACATCCGTGAATCGGAGTATCTCCCTCATTTGCATATGTGCATAGAAAATCAATGGGAGCGCCCCTTGCGGCCAGCGTAAATATGCGCCCACGATACGCCGGCGTAGGAAAGTTACGTCGGTCGTATGCAGCCTATTTTCAGGCATATCTCAGATTGTGGGCACCTCGCACAGATACGACGGCGCATAGTTACACTTACGCGGCGTATCTCGAGATACGTCGGCGTAAGGGCTTTGTGAATCCGGGCCTATAATTTTTGCGCAAACCAATCCATATACGCTTATTGCAATTTTTTATACCAAAAATATGTAGAAGAATACATATTGGTCTAAACTGAGGAAAATTTTTTTTTTTTTCAAAAAGTATGTGGGATATTTATTATAGCAAAAAGTAAAGATATTGGCCCGGATTCACATACATCGGCGCATATTTCTGACGTAACACAGAGAGGCAAGCACAGTATTCACAAAACACTTTCTCCCAACTTTGCGCCGGCGTAACGTAAATTCCTCGGCGTAAGCCCGCCTAATCAAAGTAGGTGGAAGGTGGGCGTGATCCATTTAAATGAAGTGTGACCCCATGCAAATGATGCGCCGTCCCGTGGACGCATCCCAGTGCGCATGCTCAGAATCACATCGAAAATACTCCATAAGCTACGTCGAATCACTGCCTACGACGTGACGTAACCTACGCCCAGCCCTATTCACGTACTACTACGTAAACAACGTAAAATACGACGGCTGTTCCCTGGTCCATACCTTTATTAGGCTTAACTTTACGCCGGACGTACGACTTACGTAAACAGCGTATATTAATGCGCCGGGCGCACGTACGTTCGTGAATCGCTGTATCTCCCTCATTTGCATATTTGAATAGGAAATCAATGGGAGTGCCAGATGCGTCCAGCGTAAATATGCCGGCGTAGGAAAGTTACGTCGGTCGGAAGAAGCCCATTTTCAGGCGTATCTAGTTCTGTGGGCACGGCGCACAGATACGACGGCGCACATTTACACTTACGCGGCATATCTCGAGATACGTCGGCTTAAGTGCTACGTGAATCCGGGCCATTGTGTGTTTTTTTTTTAAATTGTCTCTCTTCTTTTGTTTATAGCGCAAAAAGTAAAAATGGCAGAGGTGATCAAATACCACCAAAAGAAAGCTCTATTTGTGGGGAAAAAAAGGCCGTCAATTTTGTTTGGGTATATTGTCACATGACCGTGCAATTGTCAGCTAAAGCGACTCAGTGCCGAATCGAAAAAAATGCTCTGGTCAGGAAGGGGGTAAACCCTTCTGTGGTTAATACTGCATAAATATTCTGGCCAATGGAATCAATGAATGTCTAAACGAATGTGCAAAACATGGCTTTAGACACATTTTTTAAGCTGCTATTTTCCTGCCAGGAACAAAGGGGAGGGAAAAAAAATATATTCTGTGTGCATGAGGCTTAATTAAAGCTAACACTTTTTTGGCAGTTCTACAAGAGCATTTGTCTTAGTATTGCATAAAAACGAATTGCTTTAAGTACCCCTGGCAGTGTTATTGTATATAATTTGTCCCAACCCTTCTAACTGTCACTTTTGCTGAACAGCTTGACCTGTTAAAAGAAGTGAAAAAATACCATATCTACAGGCAGGTTGAACAGGTAATAAAACCATGCGGCAGAAGCCACTGTGTTAAATATAGTTATTATCTTTAGCGACTGCATCTGATATGTAATTTTTTCATTGACCTATAGCTTCACTTTAGATTCTAGACAACAAAATAGTCATTTGTTGAACTGCAATTTGATTATTTTACCTCCTTATAGAGAATCTGTCACTTTTCTCATGCAAGGCTATGGTGTCCTTGTAAGGAGAGCCCCCACTTGCCAGTGCTTATACTTATTGCTCAACTCTGTTGCTCTATTCATACTTTTTGTAAATGCCTGGTCCTTCTGGGCATGACAGTTAGGTGTATATATCTATAAATGTCTTTATTATTATTATATTATTATTACAAGGTCTTCCACCATACCAGATCTGTGGTTTTGGTTTACTGGTTGTTAACCACTTCCAGACCTGCGCACGACGATGTACATCCTCTTTTTAAAGATGGATATCTCGGTAACAGCAGCAGCTGCTGCCACAACCGAGGTATCCATCTTTAGTGTGAGCGGTGCTGTACACGATAACGGCAGTCTTCGCGGCGGATTCGCCACGAGATCGCCGTTATCGGTGGCGGGAGAGGGGCCCCCCCTCCCGCCGCTCTCCCGCGCGGAGATCGGGTGTGCTTGGCTGCTGACTGGGGACGCGACTGAAGGAAAAATCTCCTTCACCCGTCAAAACGTCAGTCCCGCCCAGCCTCTTAAAGAAACATTTTTTTTTTTTGTCATTTGAAAAAATTACAGTTTCAATTTTTTTTTTCTTGCATTTTAGTCTAAATATGAGATCTGAGGTCTTTTTGACCCCAGATCTCATATTTAAGAGGACCTGTCATGCTTTTTTCTATTACAAGGGATGTTTACATTCCTTATAATAGGAATAAAAGTGATCACATTTTTTTTTTCAGTGTAAAAAGTAATAAAATAAATAAAAATAAATAAGAAAACAAAAAAAAATGTTTTTTAAATCGCCCCGTCCCGACGAGCTCGCGCGCAGAAGCGAGCGCTAATGCGAGTAGCGCCTGCATATGAAAACGCTGTTCAAATCACACAAGTGAGGTATCGCCGCGATCGTTAGAGCGAGAGCAATAATTCTAGCCCTAGACCTACTCTGTAGCTCAAAAAATGCAACCTATAAAATGTTTTAAACGCCGCCTATCGCGATTTTTAAGGGTAAAAGTTTGACGCCATGCCACTAGCGGGCGCAATTTTTAAGCGTGACATGTTGGGTATCATTTTACTCGGCGTAACATTATCTTTCACAATCTATAAAAAAATTGGGCCAAATTTATTGTTGTCTTATTTTTTAATTAAAAAAAGTAAATTTTTTAAAAAAAAAGTGTGCTTGTAAGACCGCTGCGCAAATACGGTGTGACAAAAAGTATTGCAATGACCACTATTTTATTCTCTAGGGTGTTAGAAAAAAATATATATAATGTTTGGGGGGTTTAAGTAATTTTCTAGCAGAAAAAACTGTTTTAGTCTTGCAAACACCAAATCTGAAAAACACCTAAGGTCTGGAAGTGGTTAAAAAAAAAAAATCACGTTATTTTAGTCACTTTTGTGCATTACAGGCAAGTGATGACACAAAGAGAAGAGATATTCATAGGACAATGTACATATTTGTGTTCCCAAAAGACAATATAACATTTCAGTAGCCAGCATTCTGCGGAAAATGATCTAACTGTGGCGTCTGCACAAGCACTGCTATTTGCAATATGTGAGCGATATTAAATAGACAGAAATTTATTCATAAAACATTGACATTTTATTTGTTCAACTCCCACTCACAAATACGACATTTGGAGCCCCTGATAAAGCAACAGGTGTTCAGAATGTATCAGGGACACTCGGTGCTGTAAGTGGGACAGTGTGTGGTTCACTAGCCATATGTTAGATGGCTGCATAACATAGAAATGTGAGTAATTGTTGCATACTAAAGGTTAACCTGCATATATTAGTACAGTGATATTGAAGATTTAAGCTATATTTATGTAGGTTAATATAGATTTCAGTTAACATGGACATTTTATTGAAGCTAATGAAATAAACAAGTACAGGTTATGTTGATCAACTATTTTGATGTTGATGATCTACTGTATGGTAGCTCTTTGTCCTAATGGATTCCACATAGCATACGTGGAGCTATGCAAATCATTTTTCATGTCAAACATGTTATTTTTATAGCAGAGATAATCCAATATTCCATATATAATTCCTGGCAGCTCAAACTACCTGATTAAAGTGTTAGGGGGAAAATGTTGCATACACATATAGAAGACAAATAGGTCGAAGTTTCCATTCCAACCGCAGTGTTCTGTTGGTTGTTGAGATATGTGTCTAATTTAGAAGGCTGCTCTTGTCTAGACACAACATACTCTAATTTGAATCTAAAGTAGAATAATTGCATTAAACAAAACTAATATAAGAGTCCCAGGTGAATCTGGTCAGCTCAAACAACATGAAGTGCATATATTTTATGATCTATGTAAAACTGGGATTGGTTAGATTTCTCATTGAGTCTCAGCTTTCCTCGAAGTTACAAACACACTGGGGTTAATTTTTTAAAGGCAAGTAGGCTGTTCGCTTTGTTAGGGAAGTTGCATATTGCAGGGGAATTTCCCCTAGAACTTTGCAAAGAATACGTAATCGCCTGCAAGGAAAAGAAAAAGAAAGCAGTTTGCTTGCACATGATTGGATGATGAAGTCATCAGAGTGTCTCCTCATTAATTAACCACTTCCATACCAGGCACTTACGCACCTTCCTGCCCAAGCCAATTTACAGCTTTCAGCGCCGTTGCAATTTGAATGACAATTGCGTGGTCACGCAACACTGTACCCAAACAATTTTTTTATCATTTTGTTCCCACAAATAGACCTTTCTTTTGGTGGTATTTGAATAAAAAAAGACCGAAAATTTTGAAAAACAAAAGTTTATTTCTGTTAAATTATTTAATTTAAATATGTTTTCTTCTTCAATGACTGCCACTGATATGGCTGCACTGACTGGCACTGATAAGGCGGCACCGATGGGCACAAATGAGGTGGCACTGATAAGCACTGATGATGGGCACTGATAGGCGGCACTAGTATGCGGCACTGATGGGCACTCATAGGCGGCACTGGTGGGCACTCATAGGCGGCACTGATGGGCACTCATGGGCAGCACTCATGGGCAGCACTGATGGGTACTTATGGGCGGCACTGATGGGTACTTATGGGCGGCACTGATGGGTACTTATGGGTGGCACTGATGGGTGGCACAGATGGGCACTAATGGTCACTGATAGGTGGGCACGGATGGGCACTGATAGGTGGGCAGGATGGGCACTGATAAGTGGCACTGAGGGACACTGAGTGGCACTGAGGGACACTGAGTGACACTGATTACTGGTGTGTGGCATTGCTGGGCATCACTGTTTTAACTACTGTACTGTTGTGCCAATCAGTGGCCATTTGTGGGCACTGATTGACATATTTGTGGAATTTTTTGGAACATGTGGATGGCCATGGGGGATGTACCTGGCCATCCACGTGTTGAAGGCTTCCCTGGTGGTCCTGGTGGCTTCCCTGGTGGTCCAGTGTGGGCATCCAAGGGGGGGCTGTCCCGATGAATAATCAGCCCGAACCCCCCTTTGTCAAGAGAGACGCCAATCGGCTCTCCTCTACTCGTGTCTGTCAGACACTAGTGAGGAAGAGCCGATCAATGGCTCTTCCTGTTTACATCGTGATCAGCCGTGATTGGACACGGCTGATCACGTGGTAAAGAGCCTCCGTTGGATCTTTACCGAGATCTGTGTAACGGTGTGTCAGACTGACACACCGCACCACCGATCCCCACGATGCGCGCCCCCACGGGCGCGTGGCGGCTGTTATCCTGCAGGACATCAATAGACGTCCAGTCAGGATAACAGAACCACTTCCCGGACGTCAATATACTATTGACCGGGCAGGAAGTGGTTAAGCTTAGATAAAGATTCACTTTACATAATAGAAAATTTGGTAGGGGTATTCAATAACTTGGGAGGGAATAAGAAGAATGATTCACTATACACAATAATAGAATTGTTTTTTTCTTCTCACATTATGAAATAGGTGTATAAGGGATGTGGGGGAGATGTGAGGGGGGAAGCGGAGTGAGGTAATGGTGTATGGCCTTTTTTTTTTGTTTACTTTTTCTAAGAACTTTGAAATTTCTGAGGATTATATATTCTAGGAGAGATCCATTCTTGTGTTTTTGAATGATTTGTATATATGTTTTTGGAATGATATGTAAGGTTTTATATTTGTATAATAATTTTATAAAAATAATTCATTAAGGTCAGGGCAAACTGCAACCTCCCTTACAAAAGAAACAGTCTATTTGCCTTTAAAAAAATCAACCCCACTAAGGCTAATTTACTAAAGGATTTGAGAACGTTCACACCAAAAAAATGTGTGAAGATTCACTTCAATTATCCAATCATGTGAAAATAACTTATTTCAACTGCATAGGATACAGGCGGTCCCCGGGTTACAAACAAGATAGAAGGCCAGATCCACATACAATTGCATGGGTGCAGCGTATGTGAGATACGCTACGCCGCTTTTTATCTTTGAATCCACAAAGAATTTGCGCCGTAAGTTACGGCGGCGTAGTGTATCTCTCGCGGCTTAATTCAAATCCGCGAGTAGGGGGCGTGTTTCATTTAAATGAACCGCGTCCCCGCGCCAAACGAACTGCGCATGCGCCGTTCCTAAATTTCCCGCCGTGCATTGCGCTAAATGATGTCGCAAGGACGTCATTGTTTTGACGTGGACGTAAATTACGTCCAGCCGCATTCACGGACGACTTACGCAAACAAAATAAAATATTTTCAAATTCGACGCAGGATCGACGGCCATACTTAACATTGCGTACGCCACCAAATAGCAGCTTTAACTATACGCCGAAAAAAGCCGAACGGAAACGACGTAAAAGAATGCGACGGCCGCTCGTACGTTCGTGGATCGTCGGAAATAGCTAATTTGCATACTCGACGCGGAATACGACGGGAACGCCACCCAGCGGACGCCGAAAAATTGCATCTAAGATCCGAAGGCGTACGAAGACGTACGCCTGTTGGATCTAACCCAAATGCCGTTGTATCTTGTTTTGAGGATTCAAAACAAAGATACAACGCAGGAAATGTGAAAGTACGCCGGCGTATCACTAGATACGCCGGCGTACTCTCTGTGGATCTGCCCCACGGACTGTAGGCTTGTTCTTAAGTTGAATCTGTTTGTAAGTCGGAACAGGTCAATTTTTTTAAGTGTAGCTCCAGCCAAAAAATCTATTTGTAAGCTTTTTGTATAGCATAGGGAAGGGTTAAAACCCTGTAACATTTGTTTTGCTGTCTGTGCCCCTGTTCAGAAGATTTCCCCTCACTTTCTGTCTCAATGACAATTGGATTTTGAAAATGTCGGGTTATTGTGGACAAGGATTGGTGATAAAGCATCGCTGGAGACACATTTTTCCCATAATAACTCTTACAGGAGAGAATTTCCTTTCCTAGGGGTAGATTTCCTCTCACTTCCTGTTGTCTCCCTCCGTTTGTGAGTAGAACTCGTTTGTAATCCAGATATTTGTAAGTAGTGGACCGCCTGTAATTGGATATTGAAATAGATTGTCACCAGATTATTCGTTGTTTGAACATTCTTAGTCTCTTTAGTAATTGTGCCTCACTGGGTCTTATCCATTTACAAAGGCAGAAATGAAAAATAGCACAAAATTGGAGTCACTGCCTATAATGACCAATAAGAATTCTTGTTTAATATCTCTATAAAATGAGAAGCGAAACCAGATTGGCAGCTTCTAGCAACCACTTCTGTTTTGTTATTTTTTCAGTTAATCAGACCTATTACCTAGCACCACTAGCTTTACCTTGATTCAACAAATCCTGTAGTTAGTGTTTCATCACCATACTACCTATTATACATTTTAATATATTCTCAATATATTAAAGCGGTTGTATACCCAGGAAAAAAAAACCTGCAAGGCAAAGGCATAATGAGCTAGTATGACTAGCATACTAGCTCATTATTAATTACTTACCTTGGATCGCAGAACCCGCACCGACCCTTGTTCCTCTCCTCTGCCGCCGCCATGATACCCAGAGTGACTTCCGGGTATCGCCGCTCCGGCGCTGTGACTGGCCGGAGCGGCGATGATGTCACTCCCGCGCATGCGCGCGAAACGGCACGATCCCCACGCATGCGCACATTTCTGCCACTTTCCGGCAGGCTCCCATTCAGGAGCCGGCGCACTCAGTGCGCCTGCACCGTTGTCTACGGTGCGCATGCGCCGTAGACATCAGTGCCCCATTTTCTGCAAATATCTCCTTAACCATGTAGGTTAAGGAGATATTGCAAACACCTACAGGTAAGCCTTAAAGGGTTAGTAAAGGAAAAAAAATGTTTCCTTTAAAATAACAAACATGTTATACTTACCTCCACTGTGCAGTTCGTTTTTGCACAGAGTGGCCCCGATCCACGTCTTCTGGGGTCCCTTGGCGGCTGTCTCTGGTCCTCTCCGCAAGTACTGACCACAGTCATGCGAGAGCTTGAATGGTGGTGAGTAATTGCGGGCGTCCTCCCGTGATACAGCGAGCCGCCATAGCCGCTCACTGTATCACTTGGCCCCGCCCTTCGGCGTGCCGTGTCATTGAATGTGATTGACAGCAGCGGCAGCCAATGGCTGCGCTGCTCTCAATCCATCCGCTCTAGCCAATCAGTGGCCAGGCTGAGCGTCGAAGAGGATCTCGGGACCGAGCACGGACTTTTCGAGGGGTCAGGTAAGTATAACGGGGGCTCGGGGGGGGGGGGGGGGCGGCAGCATCAGATGTTTTTTCACCTTAATGCATAGATTGCATTAAGGTGAAAACATTTTTTACTTTACAACTCCTTTAATGTAGGCTTACCTGTAGGTGCAAGTGGTCAGAGAGAGTATACAACCGCTTTAAATATAAAATAAATTGCAAGATCTGCACTATGTTTGAAAGTGCAGCACCACTAACAGCCTAGTGTGGCCTAAAAAGGAAAAAAAAACACATACAGTATTTTAAACATTGTACAGTATGTGCCTGGGTAGCTAGAACAAAATCTATAGCAAAGGTTGCAATCACAGCTGTGTGTCGTTTAACTAATGCCCAAGTGTCATATTGCTTTCTACTTTCTTTAGGCCTCGTGCACACTGGACATTTTTACAGCTGCTTCTAGGAGCGTCTGGCGTTTTTTTCCTGCCTAAACGCCTCTCCATATTAGCCTATGTGTCCATGTACTGTACACATAAGCTTTTAGTAGTGTTTAGTGGGAGGGGCTTTTAGAGGCGTACTGTCAGTGCGTCTAGGAGCAGCAAAGTTTGGGCAAAAAAACGATTGCCGCTAAAAAGTTTCTAGAAGCTACTAAACATGCCTAAACGCTAGTGCTTGAGCATTAATTCATTTCAATGGCCAGAATAAAATATTTATTCTAGCCTATTAAATCAAAGCCCAAGAGCTTGATGCCTGTAAAAGCTCCTAAAAGGAGTTGTAAAGTATCAACATTTTTCACAATAATGCATTCTATGTATTAGGTGAAAAACCTTCTGTGGTGCAGTTGCCCCCCCAGAGACCCCCCTTTTACTTACCTGAAACCAATCTTTCCAGTGATGAGAACAAGCCCAGCAGCTCCAGCAAGTGTCTTGGGTCCTCATTGGATAGATTGATAGCAGCAGGAGCCATTGGTTCCTGCTGCTGTCAACCAAATCCAGGGACACGGGGGTGGGGCAGAGTCCTGCTGTCTGTGTCACTGAACGCAGCAGCTGGACTCGGGAGCACGCCTGCACAAGTGCCCCCATGGAATGCGGCTCTCTGTGGGGGCACTCAATGCGGAAGAGGAGCCAGAAGCACCACCAGGTAGGGCCGGCGCTAGCGCAAGGCAACATGGCACTTGCCTTAAGGCGCCAGGGAACAGGGCGGAAAATTGACCGGTCCGTGACAGTCGCCCGATCATCAAGAGTGTGTGTGGTGTGGACTGCTGCTGCGGGCGACATCTTAAGGACGAGTCCCCGCAGCGGCGCTGACCTGTGCAGTCACTCTGTCTCCGTGTGTGACAGTCTCACTGTCTCGTCCTTGGCTACGCAGCCTACGCGGCGCCTACGTCCTACGTCAGTGAGTGATGTAAGTGGCACCGCCCCTGGTCCCCTGGCCGCTCAGCTGCATGATGTGAAGGAGCGAGGGCTGCAGGAGGCGGAGCAACGGATGGACCATACCCGCACCAGCAGGCAGTGCAGCCTACGGCGTCCTCCTGGAGGCGACGGCAACCTGTTGAGGGGCTCGGGACAGGAGCCGCCCGGTGCACAGATTGGTGTTCAGAAACAGGTAAGGGGGACCGACCTGTTTTAAAGTTTCCTGTTTAAAAAAAAATGCACTTTACAAAGCCACAAATTGTTTGTTTGCTATCTTTCTCTGTAAAAGATAAATAAGTTAAACGATCACTTTAAGCATCATAACCATTAAAGCTTAATGGAGCACATATATCACGTACAGTGTGTGTGTGTGTGCGCGCGTGTGTGCCGGGGGGGGGGGGAATGCACCTTCACCTGAGTTGGCAAAAATCCTTGCACCGGCCCTGCCGCCAGGGGACTCAGAAAATGAGGATCAGGGCCCCTCTGTGCAAAACAGAGGGGCCCTGCACAGAGCAGGTAAGTATTCCAGTATAAAAAAAGAAAAACCTTTACAATCACTTTAAGACACTTTTGCATTTGTCAGGCATTTTTTTTCTGTAAAAACACTGCTTATGTTCTGTGCCAGGACCAGCTTTTAAACACTTCAAACTCCCCAAAAAATCCCAACAGTGAGGTTTGTGCTGTATTTTTGATTACAAGGCTATAATGTTTTCTTTACTGCTGTTTTGGTATGGTTTTATGTTGTACATGTATTTTTCTTTAATTGGGGAATTTTTACTTACACTCATAGGAAACCTTATTGGATCAGTAACTCTTTTTAATCTTTCTTTAGTATTAGTGTAACATAATAAACAGAAACAAAATTGTATCTCTTTTTTTTAATAATCTTTTTTTCAGTTTAGTTTGCCGAAGATGACAGCAAGCTGAAGCATAATTATATCTGAAATGGTCCTTCCATGAACAAAACATTTTTTAAAACTATACTCCAGGCAGATATGAAATACACAAATTAATGCAGTTATGTATTTAATAAAATGGTTCGAAAGGCTAAAGGTTTTTAACATTCAAGCATTATATGCAAGATGGTAAAAAAAATTCAGTGTGTAGCTTCCCCCACAGCCCCCCCTATATACTCGAGAAGTAAATGATAGATATACCACTACAGGGTGGTACTGTGGGTGTCCAAAAAATTTACAGAGTGCCACGTTCTAAATTTACACCGAAAAGAAAGTACATGAAAACTTGGACTTTATAGGCACCCAATGGTTAACCACTTCCCGACCGCAGCATGCAATTTTACCTCGACAGAATGGCACAGCTGCGCAAATGGGCGTATATATACGTCCCCTATAATTTGCGAGCCGTGTGGTCCCTAACCCTGTCGTGAGCTCCGTTCCCGTGCCCGCGGAACCCGCGGACTCGATTTCCGCCGGTGTCCCGAGATCGGGTCACAGAGCTGAAGAACGGGGAGATGTCAGTGTTCGTTGTTCCCTGTCATCGGGAACAGCGAACAGTGACATGTCATGGCAAGCCACGCCCCCTAGAAGCACTCCCTAGGTCACACTTAACCCCTTAAGCGCCCCTTACAGGTTAACCCCTTCACTGCCAGTGTCATTCATACAGTAATCAGTGCATTTTTATAGCACTGATCGCTGTACAAATGACAATGGTCCCAAAATGATGTCAAAAGTGTCTGATGTGTCCACCATAATATTGCAGTCACAATAAAAATCGCTGATTGCTGCCATTACTAGTAAAAAAATGTTTTAATAAAAATGCCATAAAACTATCCCCTATTTTGTAGACACTATAACTTTTGCGCAAACCGATCAATAAACGCCTATTGCATTTTTCAAAATTGTTGCTCTATTTTTGTTTATAGCGTAAAAAATAAAAACCGCAGAGGAGATCAAATACCACCAAAAGAAAGCTCTATTTGTGGGGAAAAAAAGGACATCAATTTTGTTTGGGAGCCACGTAGCACAACCGCGCAATTGTTAGTTAAAGCGACACAGTGCCGAATCGTGGCCTGGTCTTTGGCCAGTGAAATGGAATTTGGTTTTAGCTAAATAGCTTCCTTTACCTTACTGCAGTCCTGGTTTCATGTCCTCATTGTTCGTTTTTTGCTCTGATGTTGCTGTAATCCTTCTCTGTTCTGAACAGCCTGTTTCCTAATGAAAAAAGTCATGGGAGCTTTCTCTCTGTGGTCACTAATCAAGGAGGTGTGATTACTGTGTGTCTAAAACCCCTCAACACCAATCAGATTTGTTTTCCAAACCATCACTCCCCTGTATTGGCCCTTTGTCTTTGTTCATCACAGAAGCATGAAACTAGATGCAAAAACAAAACTGAAACTCTAGGTACATTATATGATTGATTTGCATCTATTTTTAATCATTTTTAAAAGGAATCAGTTAACTATTATGTCTCTATACCCTGTAAACAGTCATTTCAGCAAAACAAAAAATGTTCCTTTACAACTCCTTTAAGTGGTTAAATTTATTTTTTTACTGAACTATATAATCCACGAAAAACATTCATAAAAGCAAAAGTTAAAATACATAATCAGACCAGGCTTCTAGTATAAGCATGTTGTTCAAACCAATGCCATAATAGCGATATAGCAGCAACCAATTGCTTGGAGCGTGGTAGAGTCCAGAAAAGGTTGGTACAAATCAAAGCAGCTTGATGCAGCTCGACATGTTTCACGAGTGATCGCTTCCTCAGGAGATTATGCAAACATTCTAGTTACTGTATGACACCTGAATCATTGTGGTCCACATGAATTCAGAGATATTTGTCATATGCATTTTTACTCATCTAGAATGTTTGCCTAAGCTCACTCGTGAAGCATGTCAAGCTACAGCAATCCTTTTTTTTTGTTTTGTTTTGGAGAGGGATAAGAACACCTGTCAGTTTTTATTGCTGTCTGTGACCAGCTGGGGAGGTTTACCCTTATTTGTCTTGTTTACCGTTATAATCAAAAGTGAAAGTAAAATAAAATCCCAAATTTTAGGTTGACACCAGAACAGGAATAGATGGGAGATCTTCCAATGGGTACGCTAGCGCTGGTGATCCTGGGATTCCCTCACTTTGGAGGCATTTCCTTTTACTTCCTGTTTTGGCTATTAGAGAAAAAGTGAAGGGAAATACAATGGGACACAGTGACAAAAATAAAATAAAACTGACAGGCATTAAATAAGGCTATCCAAAATAAAAAAAACAAGTGCCTTTAGTTACATTTTAACAATTTTTTTAACCACCTTCGGACACTTTTACCTCCTTCCAGTCCAGACCAATTTTCAGCGTTCAGCACTGTCACACGTTGAATTCCAATTACTCAGGCAAGCAACACTGTACCCAATGAAAATGAATTTTGTATCCTTTTTTGAGACAGATAGCATTTTCTTTTGGTGGTATTTACTTACCAGTGTTTTTTCTTGTATTGCTATATAAATGAAAAAATACAAAAAAAATTCAAACAAAAATGTGTTTTTCTTAGTTTTTGTTATAAAATGTTGCAGATAAATATAATTTAAAACAATGTCATAAATGTAGGCCAAAATGTATTCTACTAACCTTTTTAGTAAAAAAAATAACCCAAATTACTGAGTCTACAACTTATGGCATATACAGTACGGTATGTATTTGAAAATTGAGCAGTCCTGATGTACTGACTGCCCATCTCATTTTCTAAGGGCCTAAAATTCCAGGACAGTAAAAAATACCCCCAATATGACCCCTAATTGGAAAGTAGACAAGGTATTTAGTACGTTGTATTTTTTTGTAAAAATTATGGGGAAAATTAAGAAAATAAATATACTTTTTCACAAACTTGTCATATTAGAAAGTTATTTTTCACACACCATGATCAGTGTTCTGCTGTGTCCACCAGACACAAGCGGCGGATGCGGCGGGATGTACAGGTACGTCCACCTGCAACTGTGCTGCTCCCTTCCAGTCATTCATGTATATGGTTAAATAACAAGAAGGAAAATTAGTGGGACTTTAAATGAGGCAATGACTTGGTGGAGTCATATGCCTCCATCCCCAATATGAATATAAAGAAAAAAGAAGGTTGGGACTCTAGATTGTAGGATACAGTCACATTTTTATTGACATGTACACATTGGATCATGTAAAAATGCAGTAGAATAAGGGTAATACTCGTATATAACACATAATCAGTTAATATCTGTACACACGTTTAACATAAAAAAGTAATATCTGATGATATTAATGGGTCGCTACATCCTCTTTAATTACACATGAACATAACAGTGTAAAGGTAGATCAGAATAAAAAAAAAACTTGAATGGGTACTCTGATAGTAGACGTATGGTTATGATGGCGTAACATCAAAAAGGAGCTCTACGTGCTTTGTGAATAACTTTCACTCATCACAGGAGCATATAAGGGGTACATCTAAGTATATCTGTGAAGATACATAACCAATATGATCAAATAGTCTGTCATGAGTGAAGGGAGGGAGTTTGGTCACACATCACAGGTCCCAGATGATTGCTCGGCCAATCACGGTGTGCAGCACGGCTCGCGCATGTGCAGTGCGTGCCCGGCTGTGAAGCCGGGCGCCCACAGTAGTGATGCCGGCGCCGCGGAGAGGAGGGGGAGATGAGCGAGGCTTCGTTCCCCCACATCTCTGGACCCTGGGACAGGTGAGTGTCTGATTATTAAAAGTCAGCAGCTGCAGTATTTGTAGCTGCTGACTTTTAATATTTTTATTTTAGTAGGAACTCAGCTTTAAGCTACTCGTGCAGCTTTCTTTTTTTATAGGAAAAGCTATATGCACAGTGTGTTTCAACCTTTGATGAAGGGACCAGACTATACTGGCAGAGAGACACAGTGAAGGCAATACATTTTGTTTGTGAAGCTGGACACAAGCTCCTCTTCCCTGGCAGAGAAGCTAGTGCATTCATGGCAGCATACCTTTAATAGAGCTCTGCCCCTAACCACTCCCTCAGGAACCGTGCATAGTATAAAAGAAAGGCTTGTTGACGCCCTCTGTATTCTGCTTTTTTTTGTCATACCTCATGCACCAGTGAAGATGAAGTAATGTTTCAGGGCATGGGGTTGCCAGCATTCTAAGCAATCTAGCTTTTCATACATGTGAACCCATGCACCTGTAAAGCTCCTGAAAAATGCCTCCCCTGCAGCCCCAGTTTGAGAGCCCGAGTGCTTTCACACTGGGGTGCTGCGCTTGCAGGACGTTAAAAAAAGTCTTGCAATCAGCATCTTTCTCCTGCCCATTGAAATGAATGGGCACCACTTCAGTGGCGCTTTTCAGGCACATTTAACTC
Source organism: Rana temporaria (assembly GCF_905171775.1). NCBI lineage: Eukaryota > Metazoa > Chordata > Amphibia > Anura > Ranidae > Rana > Rana temporaria. The sequence continues at coordinate 299,498,503 of NC_053493.1, read as the reverse complement.
TCTCTTTATCCGCTAGCGGGGGTTAAAAGCGACCTGCTAGCGGCCAAATAGCACTGCTAAAACAACGGTAAAGTGGCGCTAAAACTAGTGACGCTTTACCGCTAACGCAGCCAGAGGTTCAGTGTGAAAGGGGTCTTAATCCTTTGATGGCCCCTGATGTTAACCACTTAGCTGCCAGTGTCATATATACAGTGACAGTGCATTTGTTTTAGTACTGATTGGTGTCACTGGTGCCCAAAAAGTGTCAATTAGTGTCTGATCTGTCCACTGCAATGTCGCAGTCCCGCTAAAAATCGCTGATCGCCTCCATTGCAAGTAAAAATAAAAATGCCATAAAAACATCCCATAGTTTGTAGACCCAGTAACTTTTGCGCAAACTAATCAATGTACACCAATTAGGATTTTGTTTACCAAAATCATGTACCAGAATACATATTGGCCTAAATTGATGAAGAAATTCGATTTTTTACTGATTTTTATCGGATATGTTTTCTAGCAGAAAGTAAAAAATATTGCTTTATTTTCAAAATTGACACTCTGTTTTTGATTATAGCGCAAAAAATAAAAATCGCAGAGGTGATCAAATACCACCAAAGGCAAGCTCTATTCGTGGTAAAAAAGGAAATTTTGTTTGGGTACAACATCCCATGACCGCGCAATTGTTAGTTAAAGTAAAGCAGTGCCGTATCGCATAAAATCGCCTGGTCATTAAGGGGTGTGGCAGCAGGCATGTTAAATGTCCTGGTTGCATCCAGGATGCAGTGTATATATCCCCTAGGTTCAGGCTTTTGGCCAGTTTATACCTCTAGGGGGAGTGCTGGGAAGACTTGATGAGCCTAGCTGTATCAGGTGGGCTCATTAGCTCCTCTACAAAAACTCCCAGCATGCAGAGAGATATGCTCCAACCTGGAACCAGATCTGTGTGGATAGTCTGGGGAGTGTGATCTCTGTGCGGTGAGACCAAGTCTGTGTGGCTATTGCTAAGAGATTTAAACAGCAGGAAGTCAGGGACTGGGGCAGCACAAGGCTGTACCCAGTTGTAAGTTAGGGACACCAATGTTTATAGCAAGCAGGTCAAGTTGACCAGGATTTATTTTTGTATTTCTTTTGTTTTCTGTCACATTTTTATTTGTATTTAGTTCAAATAAAACCGCACCTTTTTGTTTTCCTCCTACCACTGTCTGCTGTGCCTAGTGTTTTGTTGTGTGCTGAACCCTTCAAGGGGGTCACACACACCCGTTGCCGGGCTAACCCCTCACGGTTGGTTGAGAACCAGTGGCAGTTTTTTTTAATGGCCAGCATGGAGGAGATACTGAAACAGCTGGCTCTAGCAAATGCCAATCAGCAGCAGACAAATGCAGGTTTGCAAAAGAGCCTTGCAGCCCAGCAGCAAGCTCACCAACAGAGCCTCGCAGCCCAGCAGCAAGCTCACCAACAGAACCTCGAAGCCCAGCAACAACCCCAGCAGCAATCTGAGGCCCGCTTCATAGACTGCAGAAGCAAGAGCAGAGACTACAACAAATGGAGACTTTAATGCAGCAACGTCTGCAGACCAGTGAGGCAAGTGGTTTCACTAATACTTTGGGGTGAGTCGTTTACTGACAAAAATGACTGGAGAGGATGATCCAGAGGTGTTTTTGACCACATTTGAAAGGACTGCTGAAAGGGAAAAATGGCCCAAGGAGCAGTGGGCTGGACTGGTGGCCCCTCTGTTAACTGGCAAATCGCAGAAAGCGTATTATGACTTAGAGCCTGACCAAGCAAAAGACTTTGTGGTGCTAAAAACTGAAATATTGGCACAGCTGGGTGTCACCCTGGCTGTCTGTGCTCAGCGTGTGCATAACTGGACTTTCCGGCTTGGAAAACCCCCCAGATCTCAAATGTATGATCTCATTCACCTGAGAAGGAAGTGGCTACAGCCAGAGACTTTGTCCTCTCCAAAGATTGTGGAACGGGTTGTGATTAGTGTTGCTCACGAATATTCGCATTGCGAATATTCGACTCGAATATAGCATATTCGAGAAATCGCGCTATATTTCGAATTTCGCGGTGAATATTCGCAATTCCGAATATTCGCATTTTTTCAATTTGATTTTTAAAACAGATCACATCCTATCGACGTCTAAAAGCATTGCTGGTATGATTAGAGACCCTGGGCCGAGTAGCTAAGCTGAGGCGATCCTTTTATGTTGCCAAATTGAAAAAAAAAAAATTGCGATTTTTCGCTATTGCGATTTTTCGCTATTGCGAATGCGAAAATGATTGCGAATTTTCGATAACTGTGGTAGGAGAACTCTGATTGTCTCTGATGCAAAAGGGGGGGCTTTGTGTATGTGTATGTTATGAATATTTGTATGTTTGATATTATTATTTTTTGTAAGAAGGAAAAAATTGCGCATACCTTAAAAAAGGGGAGAATACAGCAGCAACTCAAAAATTTTATACAACATAAATTAATACAAGACAGAAAATGGAGTCACTCTACAAGAATAAAAAATATGTCTAGTGACAAGACATGTGGGCAAATTATAAAATAAGCAAGCGCAAATAACTTGTGAAATACACAGTGAAACAAATATATAAAGAAATATAGTCCCAATAATAGAAAAATAATCTTTCATAAAAATGTCTTTGATATGTGAAGTGAAAAAAAGTCCAAAGCATGCAGCATGAACGTGTTCAATCTTCAAGGTGTTTGATTGACAAACGGCTGTGACAGATGGATAGAGTAAAGAATCACCACCAATGCAAAACACTTTTTATTTTGTATTGTAAAATATCACGAATATTCTGAGCCAATCAGAGTGCTCCTTCCGCATTTGCCGAATATTCGCAATTATTTTGTATTGTAAAATATCAAGAATATTCTGAGCCAATCAGAGTGCTCCTTCTGCATTTGCCGAATATTCGCAATTATTTTGTATTGTAAAATATCAAGAATATTCTGAGCCAATCAGAGCGCTCCTCCAGCATTTCTCGAAATTGCGCAATAAATATCGCATTCGCATGTTGCGATATTTCGATAAAATATCACGAATATTCTGAGCCAATCAGAGTGCTCCTACCGCAGTTATCAAAAAAATCGCAATTATTTTCGCATTCGCAATAGCGAAAAATCGCAATCATTTAATTTCGATAAAATATCACGAATATTCGAATTTAGCGAATATATCTCGAATATTCGAATATATATTCGAGATATATCGCGAAATCGAATATAGCATATTCTGCTCAACACTAGTTGTGATGGATCGCTTCCTGAGAGCTCTTCCTACTCCCATCCAAAGGTGGGTAAGCCATGGAGACCCAGAAACGGCCGATAAGCTTGTGGATCTTGTTGAGAGATACTTGGCTACAGAGAACCTGACTGCCTCTTCCAGAGACTCACGGACTTTCCCCCCTAAGACCAGACCATCCAGGGTAAACAGATGATTCCAAGGGGTGAGGGTGGAGAAAGTGAGAGGGTTGGGGTTCTCCCTAGTGTCGGGCGAGAACAGCCTGGGAAGTCAAGGCCTCAAGAGGCAGCAAAAAGGATTGTTTGCTACCGCTGCCGGCACGAGGGACACATTGCAGCAAATTGCCCGGTTGTGGATGAACCCATGCAATGCGACTTTCTAAGGGACAGACGTCAGTCGCTGTTTGCGACATGCACTGCTATTCGGGGGAACTGAGAAACATTTATGCAAAATGTGTATTAATGGTAAAAATGTTGTTGTGTTGCTAGATTCAGGTAGCCTAGTGACACTGATAAAGGCTCAGTTAGTTACTACAGAGGTCTCTGGGAATAACAAGGTAGCTGTTATTTGTGTGCATGGGGACACCTGAGAGTATCCTGTGACTACAGTGTGTTTTGAGATCTCCAAAGGTACCCTCTCTCATCCGGTGGGGTTAGTGTCTCACTTACCACATGATGCCATTGTGGGAAGGGATTTTCCAAAGTTCTGGGAACTATGGGATTATCCTGAGCCTCTACATACCAGGAATCTGATAACCAGAATTCCTCAGAGTGGTGAGGACTCTCCAGAATTCCCCTTGTCGGTATTGGCAGGGGAGACTCAAGAAACTGGGGAGGAGCCAACATCCTCAGACGAAAACATGCCGTCTGTAGAGTTTTCTGATTTCGAGGTTCACAGGGAAAACTTTGCCACCAAACAGTTAAAAGACCTCACCCTAATAAAGGCACGGGAAAACGTAGTGAAAATAGATGGCGAGTTAGTGAACCCAGATACGACCTGCACTTACCCGTACTTCATTATGGAAAGGGACCTACTCTATCGGGTTGCTCAAAGGGCAGAAGAAACCATTGAGCAACTTGTGGTACCCAAAACTTACAGGAAGTTGGTGTTAGAGTTGGCACATTCTTGGAGGTCATCTGGGGACAGAGAAAACCAGAGAGAGAGTGTTGCAGAGATTTTATTGGCCTGGGGTCATGAAGGAAACAGAAAATTATTGTTCCTCCTGCCCTGTGTGTCAGATGTCGGCACCTATGCCACATTTCCGTAACCCGCTAGTACCGTTCCCATGATTGAGATTCCCTTTGAGAGGATCACCATGGATTTGGTAGGTCCAATAGTGAAGTCCGCTAGGGGGCATCAGTACATTTTGGTTATATTGGACTATGCCACCCGTTATCCGGAGGCGATTCCTCTCCGAAATACCTCAGCTAAAACCATAGCCAAAGAGCTATCTCTTGTTTTTAGCCCGCGGGAGTGGGCGTTCCTATTGACATGCCAATCAATTAGCATGCTAAACGACGGTGCACACAGCGCGTCACGACTTCCCGAAGGAAGCTCGGGTCGGCTCGGCTCTATTCGGCGCCTGCGCACCGGCGCCGAATCGAGCCGACCCGAGCTTCTTTCGGGAAGTTGTGACGCGCTGTGTGCGCCGTCGTTTAGCATGCCAATTGATTGGCATGTCAATAGGAACGCCCACTCCCGCGGGATTCCCTACCGCTGTGATTTCCACGCCTAAACGATATCTACGGAAAAAAATAAAATAAAGGTCAGTGACATTTTATATGCAGCACGGTGCTGGATGTACTGTTAGAATTTTTTTATAGGGTGAACCTCCACTTTAAATAATCCTCATCAGGTTAATCCTACTAATTGCATTTATTGGTAGCTTTTGTAAACCTTAAAAGTTGCATATGGAAACCATGATGCTATCTTGAGAGACTAAATATTACTACAGGATTTGGTAAATTGGTATCTTTTTAAGATATCTAAAAATAGATAGATAGATAGATAGATAGATAGATAGATAGATAGGAATGGTAGTCTTAAGCCCTGTACACACGATCGGTTTGTCTGATGAAAACAGACCGATGGACTGCTTTCATCGGACAAACCGATCGGTTTGCTTTCCATCGTTGAAAAAAAAATAGAACATGTTTTAAAATTTTCCTATGAATAAAAAAAACGATAGAGAAAAACGATCGTCTGTGTGGAAGTCCATCGGTCAAAAATCCACGCATGTTCAGAATCAAGTTGACGCATGCTCAGGAGCATTGAACTTTTCTCAGCACGTTGTAGTGTTTTACATCACCGCGTTGGACACGGTCGGATTTTTGACCGATAGTGTGTAGGCAAGACTGATGAAAGTCAGCTTCATCAGATATCCGACGAAAAAATCCATCGGATTAGATTCCATCAGATATCCGATCGTGTGTACAGGGCTTTAGGATATTTGTGAAAGTAAACTAACTTTTCCCAATTAATGTATGAACCAAAATATGCACTAAATTCAAAACTGGCCAATTGTGCTATAAATGGGAGGGGTGTAAAACTTGGGCATACTTACCATGTACACAGTAACATATGGCACTGTCTTTATACTCAAACAGGAGTCTAACAGACATGTACAAACCTGAGCGCAATCATTTGTAAAAAAATTTACTCTTTTAATATATATGCTTTTCTGTACCCAGCCTACCTTCAGGAAGAACTTCATTAACATAATGACTACTGACCAACCAGCAATTGTTGTATAACATAAAGAGTGCAATGATCAGAAATATGGAAAATACAATCTGGTATACAGAGTGCAGTGTGAGAAACATGTCATACACAGACTGGCATACAAAGTGAAGTGGTCAGGAGTATGTCAAATGCAGATGACCCTGACATCACTCTGCAGTGCTGTTTCCCCCTTGAGGGTCCTCTGCGAATCTTTCCTCCCTGCACTGCAAAGTTCACCTAGTGGCTGTCTCTGGTCATCTTGCTGTAAAGCACATCTTCCTGCATCCCTCTGCAGCTTTCTCTATATACTACTTTAATATTTCAGCCATTCATGCAGCCAGTCTGGTTCCTTTCCTCCTCTTTCCCAGGCAAACTGTCCATCAATGGCCCAGGAGAAGAGGAGCAAACCTCTTCAAGGATGCCCGGGCTGTGTGGCTCCTGTCCCTTTAATGGGGTCTCTATCCTGTGCCATGGATGGATGCATTTCGATAGGGGGTGTGGGGTGTTGGACCCTCATACCACTCCCTCTCCTTTATCTATGGCCCTTAACGAACATGACCCAAAAATTCTAAATAAGCCCTGATGGTATCAAATTGATGCACAAGCTGACAGACTTAGTAGCAACAGTCAATATACAGTAGGTTCCTGACACTCTAGAAGAAGAACAATCAGAACACAATGTACGATAACAACAATAAATTATGTCTTGGGTGGAACTTTGAAGCAAGCATATCTATGCTTTATAACCCAACTCTGGTAAAAATATGAACCTATCCCCACCCCCTTCTAACATATTGCTTCAGTAACTGTCAAGTTTAGAAAATATGCAAAGCAGTCCCATTCTAGAGGCATTAAATAAAGGGAAGGGCAGCATGGTCTAATAGATTATAGACCACACAGATGAATTGTTGTTTATACAAAAACACGTTAAAACTACCAAATGGTCTTTCACAGGTAGAGGATGACAAAAAAGACCAGTATAAAGAAGACTAAAACATTAAAAAAATGTTGGCTTTTAAAGCTGAACTCCAGGCAGTTCCAAAAGTATTAATATTGTCCCTGCCCCAGCTGATAAAGGATCTATTCATTGTTTTATCTGGGGGGTGAGTTAACACTGAATAATACATACCTTAATTGTGGTCCTATGACAGCCAGACCTCCGGTCCTCTTTTCTTTTGTACTGGAATGTGGATGGTCACTTCTTTGTCATCTCATACAGTGCAAGGCCAGCAGTTGTCACTGGTCCTTTATTGTATGGGATGATGTCAGTGACCGCTGTGGTGAGACAAAAGGAGCAGCTCTGAGGGACTAGTCATCAAAATGTCAAATCATGTCTTATCTCATCATCTTAATAAAATGAGCATTAGGTACTTTATCTTTATTTTAGGGGACATTTTAATTTGGTAACTATTTAGATTTAGAAGTTAAGGACTTGTTTTCAGCATGCATTTTTGCCAACATGGCAAAATGCATGGTCTACTGAAAATGTACAGTTTCTATAGGACTAGGCCCCCATATGGTTTCTTATGATTAGGGATGACCGAAATGTCCTTGGGTTTGGTTGGAGGTGGCTTTGGGTGCCGAATCTGAACCCCACTGAAGTCGTTGGGAGTTGAATGTTAAAAAACAATAATGGCTCTTCACGGAGTTAATAGACAAAGAATTGTCTATGTCTATGGCATGAGACAAGTCATTTCCTAAATATGGCCATGTTGCCATATTTGGTCAGTGATGTCAGCACTAGAAAATGAATAGAGCAAGTGATGTCACTGGTTACTAAGAATACAACAGATGCAAACACCCTCTGGTTCCTTAACAACCATTGACTTAGGAAACTGTCATATACTAGTACTAAATAAAATATCTACTATATGCTGAAGGAGCTAAAAGTCTGAATTTTGACAGCAAAATGTTAGGTTCCAATTTAAAAAACTTTGTAAAGAAACAAATATTTGTATCTTTTGTACTTGTGAGTTTGTGCAATGCACTTTCAATGTATATTTTAGTTCTCAGCATCACACATTGAACTGTGACATTTTACTGTAGTAAATATACCCATCGGTGTAAAATGAATAACACAATGAAAATGTGCGATATTAAAGTCTAAAACTCAATGAATGTCAGTGACGTTCTTTCCACAATGAAGGCTTTAGAACTTGATGTATAGAAAAGCATCACACTGGCTTCTATTTTTACTGCACTGTGATAAATCTCTTTCAGTCTATTGTGCATCAATATTATAAGGTTATATTGTGCTTGCTGAAGTCACAAATGCCAAAGAGTAAAAACCCTTCATGGCAATCTTTAGAGCAAACGTGTTCACATATGAACTGTTGAGAGAGCTATCTGCCTGTTTACAAATACAGTGCAGCCAGAATGGATTCACAGTGCTTCACAATTTACACATTTTGTTATGTTACAGCCTTATTCCAAAATGGATTAAATTCATTATTTTCCTCAAAATTCTACAAACAATACACCATAAAGACAATGTGAAAGAAGTTTGTTTGAAATCTTTGCAAATTTATAGCCCCCCCCCCCCCCATGTACATATGTATTTACATCCTTTGTTCAATACTTTGGGCCAGATTCATAAAGACTTACGACGGACGTATCAGTAGATACGCCGTCGTAAGTCCGAATCCGTGCCGTCGCAACTTTAAGCGTATGCTCAAACTGAGATACGCTTAAATGTTGCTAAGATACGACCGGCGTAAGTCTCCTACGCCGTCGTATCTTAACTGCATATTTACGCTGGCCGCTAGGGGCGTGTACGCTGATTTACGCCTAGAGGGCTAGATTCAGGTAGATTCAAAATAGGCTGGTTGGGGGAGTGTTCTATGTAAAATACTAGTGACCCCACGTATTTGACGTTTCTAACGAACGGCGCATGCGCCGTCCATGGACGTATCCCAGTGCGCATGCTCCAAATGACGTCGGCAAATCGTCAATGCTTTCGACGTGAACGTAAATTACGGCCAGCCCCATTCACGGGCGAGTTCCACAAACAACGTAAAATTTGAAAAATTTGACGCGGTTCCGATGTCCATACTTAACATTGGCTGTGCCATCTTTTTGGTGGTTTATCTTTACGCCTGATGGAGAACGTCGGTCTAACTTCAGCCACTCTGTTCTGAGCATACAGGCTACATGGGGCGGGGTCAGCGTGTCTGTGGAGCTCCCGTCTGCTCATACAACTCAGTCCACCCCCCCTTCAGTTAAAACACACCCAGGGAACATACTTAACCCCTTCCTTCGCCCCCTAGTGTTAACCCCTTCCCTGCCAGTGGCATTTTTATAGTAATCAATGCATTTTTATAGCACTGATCGCTATAAAAATGCCAATGGTCCCAAAAATGTGTCAAAGGTGTCCGAAGTGTCCGCTATAATGTCGCAGTACCGATAAAAATAGCTGATCGCTGCCATTACTAGTAAAAAAAATATATTAATAAAAATGCCATAAAACTATCCCCTATTTTGTAAACGCTATAACTTTTGCGCAAACAAATCAATAAACACCTATTGCGATTTTTTTTACGAAAAATATGTAGACAAATACGTATCGGCCTAAACTGAGGGAAAAAATAGTTTTTTTATATATTTTTGGGGGATATTTATTATAGCAAAAAGTAAAAAATGTTCCTTTTTTTTTCAAAATTGTCGCTCTATTTTTGTTTATAGCGCAAAAACTAAAAACCGCAGAGGTGATCAAATACCACCAAAAGAAAGCTCTATTTGTGGGGAAAAAAGGACGCCAATTTTTGTTTGGGAATCGCAAAAAGTGGCCTGGTCTTTGACCAGCAATATGGTCCGGGGCAGGGCTCAAGTCCTGCGGGAGAGCATGGGAACGGAGTCCCTGCACTTTTTTCACAGCAGGAATGCAGTTCCCTTTGCAGGACTAGAGCAGCTTCGAGCAGCCGAGCCGCCAGAGCCAATCCTTCACTAAGCGGCGATGCCCAGCTCGAGTCACTGTCAGGGGCAGGCAAACTTTAGTAATCCTTTATGTTACTGGCCGCTTCCTGTATATGGATTCATCGGGTAGTGTGCGGGTATTCCGTCACTTCCTCGATGCCGCAATGTCTCCTGGGAGCTTTTGTCATTGTTCCCAGGAGACATTGCGGCATCGAGGAAGTGTCGGAATACCCGCACACTACCCGATGAATCCATATACAGGAAGCGGCCAGTAACATAAAGGATTACTAAGATACAGTGGATCGAAAAAAAAAAAAACACATGCGGTTTAGTAATTATGCATATGAGCGTATCTTCTTTTTTTTTTTTGGTGGGGGAGTGGATCTTTGGTGGGAGTTCCCACACTTTTTTCCCCAGCACTTGACCCCTGGTCCAGGGCTTAAGTGGTTAAACCATCCTTCATTTTAAACACAGCCATCATCTGTTCACATCTTTCTGCTAGAAATGAAAAATGTTAAATGTAATTAATATGTGTATACAATTATTGAGAATGATTTCCAGGTCCAAAAAAGACTGTACAGATCAAGCTATACACAGGTATGGCCATATCCAGGGCCGGCCTTAGGTGTTCAGGCGCCCTGTGCAAGCTAATCCTGTGGCATAGCCCCCCCCCCCCATCTTCACCCCTCGCCCCCTGGTCACCTAAACATACACAAAGAGGAAAAAAATATCTGTAACAAACAATTTGTTTTAATTTAACTTTACATTACATAGCACCCTACATCACTGGACCCCTTTACATTACACAGCACCCTGCATCACTGGACCCCTTTAAATTACACAGCACCCTGCATCACTGGACCCCTTTACATTACACAGTACCCTGCATCACTGGACCCCTTTACATTACACAGCACCTTGCATCACTGGACCCCTTTACATTACACAGCACCCTGCACCTCTGGACCCCTTTACATTACACAGCAACCTGCATCACTGGACCCCTTTACATTACACCGAACCCTTCAGCTCTGGACCCCCTGCATGTTACACAGACCCCCCTTCAGTGCAGACCCCCCCGTTCAGAGTAGCCCCCCCCCCATTGCCGGTCTGACCCCCCCCCCAGTGTGTAGTACGCCCCCACCCCCCCTAGTACGCCTCTGGATGGCAGCACGGTGCCCCTGTTGCCCATGGCACCCTGTGCAGCCGCACACCTCGCACACCCCAAAGGCCGGCCCTGGCCATATCTGCTATAAACTCGAAAACCTAACTTCAAGTGCAAGAGGAATAAGGCATTCCAATCCTTATATGGTAAGTTTTTTATATTCCTTTGTTTTGTTTCAGCCATTTTCTGCGTATAATTAGAGTTGATACCATGCATGTACCTTCCTGAAGGCTGACAAGTACCCTGCAATTAAATCAACCAACATGTATGCAACTAGTCAAAAGTATCCATTCCATCCAAATGCATTAAACTCATGTAGGTAATACAGATTTCAGGATTCAAATACTTGTACTTTACATAACATGCATTACTGGTACCTGATGCAACCTATATTGCATGGTAATATTTTGCATTTATACAGTGCTGAATGTTAACCCTTGGACTATAATATAACATTTAGAACAAGCAGTCTTTTTGTCAAGTGTTCATATATCGCCTTAAGTCTCAAATACAGACAATCAGTAGGAACCTGCAGAGCAAGTGAAACAGTCAGAACGCATTTTGCTGCTCCTAGTGGAAATCCAGTTAGAAAGACACAATATTCAAGTGTTGTTTATATAAGACCAAGACACAGCCTAGGATTCATCTCCTGGTTGAGCTGTGCTGGTTAGTGTGATAAGTTTCTTATCAGGGCAAGCTACCTACTTCCTCTTTGAACTCATTTTAATAATCTTTTATTTATTTATATGTAATGTCCTAAATCAATTATAATGACCTAATATTTCTTGACATTTGGCCTTTTTTTTATCAAAATTTACCTTTTTCAAACTGTTTAATTTGGCTTGTGCTGTCTCCTTTGCAATGCATATGCTAGATTACATACAAATGTAATTTGACTTGTGATAATTTTCTCTGCCACTTGATACTTATTTTGTAACAATACTGATAACAAAATACTAATAAGGAAATGGTGTACAGGTCAAAATAGGTCACACTGTCCACATGCCTAATGAAAATACAAACAGACATTACTCCCCAGGAGACTTTAAAAGGCAACAACTCTATTATGTATAAAGAAAAGTATAACAACAGTTTACAGTATATAACAGACAATTAAAATGAGATATTAAAAGACTGGCTGGTAATTATAATGTACATAGTGACAAACATTGGAAAGAAATACCCAAATAAGGTATGCAATCAGGAGCAATATCAAAGTATGAGCCGCTCTTACGGTGCGCCCTACAAACACAATACCATATGTATTTTGAGGTAAGGTCCTTGTCCTCCTCTTTAGGGGTGTACAGAGGATTCTGGGTCTACGAAAGAAACAAATCAAGCCACAGAATTGAAGAATTTTTAAATCATAACATATGGTTTTTATTACTTTTATAGAGTGCCAAAATTTACTTACCGGTACTACTAAAGATACTCAATACAGATTAACCAGCCCACGAGTGTAATTAAAAGCAATCCATGGTGTGAAAGTACTGTCTGTTTGTTAACAAAATACTGTGCATGATCCCACTTAGAGTTATAAATAATGCAGATAAATGTTTTATTTTATGGTGAAATGTAATTTCAGCCTTCTGTGTGCTTAAAGTAGATGGAGGACTGGAAGATATTTACGGTAGTTTGTAAAAATTATGTTAGTCTTAAACAAATACCTTGTTTTTCTTTCATAGAATACTTTTTTCACCTTTTTTCATTCTCACTCCAGTGATGACTGGATGACAATGCTCAGGGTGAATTTCCTGATTGTGACTATAGTGGAATATGCCTGCAAAGCAAATGTTGGCAAAGCTTTAATAAAGTGCCACCTGACTTGAGAAATTCTCATGAGCAATCCAAATGAGCAAAAAAAAAAAGTGTGCTAAACTATCGCATTAAATGCCTTGTAGCTTTATTCTTGACAATGAATTAATAGTGACCCTACCACTAAACCCCCATGGGCAGGGCAAAATACTACATCAGTGCGTTTGGTTTGGTGGAGACATGTAGGCTGAGGTTGTTCCTTATCGTTTATTCACCTGGGCTGGTTTGGAGTAACAGAGATCCTTTCTTGTTTACAATTAATTAACAGTAGGTAGACAAGCAGCATTCAGGGGGCAGATGCCGGTGGCATCTATACCTTTGTGCCAATGGGTTCATCTTTTCTGATGGAGATCCCTTCTCAGAAGATTGTATCATAGTTTGTAGATACCTACCGCAAGCCCTAATGAAGTAGCACTGGCTACTATTTGTCTAGCTAGTGTTAATTCATAGTAAAAACTAAAGCTATTTGGGCACTTGATGCAATAGTTTACCAGTCTAACGCTTTTTTGCTCATTGAAACAGAACACTGTTATCCTAAAACAGAAAGGGCCTGATATTTCAACTCTATGGAAAATAAAAGAAAATCATGACAATAAAAAATACCTTTGCTTATTTTATCCAAGCATGTTGTACTCCACTTTTAAACATTCCCACTGAATTAGGCTCTGAACACGGGGTAAAGTAGTATCAAGAAAAAGGGCCCAGTAACTAATTTACAGGAATTTAAGAAGGCATTTTTCAATAGTTATACAGTATTTGGCATGTGTATCTTATGCTGAAAGGGTAGTACTAATCCCTACTCAATGGCAGAGGATGCTCTACAAGTGGATTTAAAATTTCACTAATATTGTAGTCTTTTCAAATGGTTTCTCTCAAAGGAGCACCTTCTTTCGAATTTGAATCTGTACTACGGTCATAGAAGTTTGTTGATGTTCCATACATCAGATAATCTCAATTTGATGTAGCCATGTCTGTGGACTTGATTTGTGGGGGTCAAAGATAATTAAACTTACCTGCGCATTCTCTGCTGTTATAGGCTGCTTTATACAATGACAGAATGGAGCTAATTAGTGATTACCAATTGATTAGAAGAGTTGGAAACTTCCAAATACAAAATGGAGTTAATTAAGGACTTCCAATGGATTGGAGAAGTTGGGGACTTCCAAAGTAACACAATAGCTTTTCTAGCTAAGAATAACAATATGCCAAGTAACATTCTGATTAACACCTTCCCATCAGGCAGTGGCGGATTGACGGCCAGGCAATGGCTTTACTGCTCTGACTGGACGTCATTTGACATCCTTCGGAACGGGCTGCTCTTTACCATCTGATCAGCTGTGTCCAATTACAGCTGATCACATGGTAAATAGAAAATGCCGGTTATCAGCATTCCTCTCCTTGTGCTGACAGTACGTGAGGAGAGGAGAGCCGATAAGTGTCTTTCTTCAGTGGGAACATTTGCACTGATAATCAGTGCCCTGGTTATCAGTGCAGCCCCATCAGTGATGCCTATCAGTGCCCACCAATGATGCCTACAAGTGATGCCAATCAGTGCCCATCAGTGATGTCCATCAGACAGGGAACACAGCTATTGAATTGAAAGCTGTAATGTTCCCAGAGGTTTGAACAACGCAGCGGCGGCTGCGGCTCCTCTCGTAAGCCTCTCCTAGGCTGCAATGTGGGGGGTGGGGGAACTCTGGCTGCAATGTGGTGGGGGAACTCTGGCTGAAATGTGGTGGAGGAACTCTGGCTGAAATGTGGTGGAGGAACTCTGGCTGCAATGTGGGGGGGGGGACTCTGGATGCAATGTGGTGGGGGGGGAACTCTGGCTGCAATGTGGTGGTGGGGGAACTCTGGCTGCAATGTGGTGGTGGGGGAACTCTGGCTGCAATGTGGTGGTGGGGGAACTCTGGCTGCAATGTGGTGGTGGGGGAACTCTGGCTGCAATGTGGTGTGGGAACTCTGGCTGCAATGTGGTGGTGGGGGAACTCTGGCTGCAATGTGGTGGTGGGGGAACTCTGGCTGCAATGTGGTGGGGGAACTATGGCTGCAATTGTGGGGGAACTATGGCTGCAATTGTGGGGGGACTCTGGCTGCAATGTGGTAGGGGAACTCTGGCTGCAATTGTGGGGGGACTCTGGCTGCAATGTGGTGGGGGGACTCTGGCTGCAATTGTGGGGGGACTCTGGCTGCAAAATGGGGACATTTTGCTGCACTGGGGACACGTGCTGCATTGGTGGACATGGGCAGGCTGCATTTTTGGGCACGGATAAAGTTGTTGCTAATATTTATTTTTATAACCTAATTCTGCATAAAACATTTAAGTGTCATTTCATGAGATTTATGAGGGCGTGTCTAGGGGCGGGATTAGGGGGCGGGACATGGTAGGGTTTGGGCGGGGCAACTGGTGGCGAGTATGCCTTGAGGCCTGGCTAGTAGCTCAGGACTTGAAATTTTGAGCCCTGGTTATAGAACCAGAATTTTGCAACATGGGAACAAAAGTTAAAAAGTTCTGTGTAAGAGTGTTTTTTTTCATCTTTAAGATATATTTAATATGTTTAAATATGTTTTGTCTTTACCCAGAAGACTTGACTGATGATATCTTATTTGCATATACAGTATAATAATGTTTGACTTACAGTCCACGGTTATGTAGTGCCTTTTGTGAGGACCACTAAAATGGGCTGGTTTTGTTTGATGAAACCAAAAAACAACAATCACATCAAAAAAGGTATGTGTAACACCAGTATGGTATCAAGTACAGATTTATAATTATTTAGTAGATCTGTAAATTCATTAGACAAAACCCATGACAAAAAAACAAAAAAAAAACACAATCACATTGAATAAAGGTAAACATCACACCAGTAGTTTGCCATATAAAGGCAATTTTTAAGACATTTGAGATTAATTAGTAAATCAGTCAAAGTTCACTAGTGGTATGCAAAGTAGAGAAAACAATGAGGTCCAATCTGATTTCAGTTTTTTGATAGATTAAATCAGATTGCTTTTGTTTCTGAATATTGCTCTTTGCACAACCTTATTAAAAGGGACTGGTATGTTTATGAATAGTATGCATAAATGGCTTAAAGAACCTGTATAGAACTCCTACAAGGATTACGTTGTTATGGTAGCTGCATATAACAAGAAATCAAACTGTAATGACATACAATCAGGGGATTTGTGAGACCAAAAAATCCGTAGATGAAAATTGTAATGCATTTTCAGGGTCTAATAGTTTTCAGCCATTATAATTACATTTACTTCCAAGTTAGTTTTTATGTTATTACCACATTTAAAGTGGTTCTAAGGTCACATATATTATATTCTTTTATTCTCTCTGTTTTAGAAACATATTAAAAACAGTGTGTGTGCTTTGTCTTAAATTATAAAACTAAACACCTTCTTTGCCCAGCTCTGATGTGTGTTCACATGTCCCCTCTCTGCTCTCCTTCTCAATCTTAGAAGTACAGTGGAAGGGGCTGAGATCCCCTTCTGACATATGCAAGCTAGCAAAAGGTTGGACACACACACTATTGGATACACACACTATTTTCTTAATATGTTCCTGAAACAAAGGTGATGAAAGTATATAATAGATATTACTTTAGAGAGAGAGAGAGAGAGAGAGAGAGAGACTTGTAAAGCGCAACACATGCAAACTGAATCGCCTCTGGGCGCTGTATCCATTTCATGGGTAAGGAACCCCTTGACCTCAGAAGAGATGGGTTTTAATCTTTCTCCTGAAGGCCAAGTGGTCCGACTCCAGTCGAATGGTGGTTGGTAGTGCATTCCACAGGCGAGGTCCCTGGACTGCAAATCTTCAATCTCCTTTGGACTTGTATCTGGCCTTGGGTATCTGGAGGAGGTTTTGATTGGTGGATCGCAGAATGCGATTGGGGTTATGGGCTTTTATTTTTTCCGCATAGATATTGGGGGGCGTTGCCTTGAATACACTTATGTATTAGACAGAGTGCCTTGAAAGTGATTCTGTCTTTTACTGGCAACCAATGAAGGGATCTCAGTGAAGGTGAGATTGATTCCCATGTTTTTTTCCCAGTCACTAGTCGAGCGGCCGTATTTTGAACGACTTGCAGACGAGTGATTTGGTATTTGGGGAGTTCTAGATAGAGGGCATTTGCGTAGTCGAGTCTGGAATTGATGATTGTTCCCACCACGACTGCAATGTCCTCTTTCGGGATAAAGGGCGTGAGTCTGCGTAGTAGGCGCAGCAGATGATGGGATCCGCTGACTACTGACCCTATTTGTGCATCCATTGTCATGTAGGTATCGAAAATGACTCCGAGACTTTTGACTTTGGTGCTAGGGGTGATAGTTTTACCCAGAATGGGTGGGGGAGTCCATGTTGACGCGGGGTGATTTTTTGCCGGTTAGCGTGAAACAGGAGAAGTTCTGTTTTCGAACCATTGAGTTTAAGATAACTGTTTGTCATCCAGTTATCTATTAGAGTGAGGCATTTCTCTAGTCCAAGAGAATGATCCTTTTTGTTGCAGATGCGGAAATACAGTTGTGTGTCGTCTGCATAGGAGTGGTAAAGTAACTTCTGGTTACTGATGATTTCAAAGAGAGGGCGAAGATAGATATTAAACAATACGGGTGATAAGGGAGATCCCTGAGGGACTCCACATGACACCGTACATTTTTCAGAAGTGAAAGACCCCAGTTTCACTATTTGTGATCGGTTTTCCAAGAAGGAGGAGAACCAGGGTAAAACACATTCAGCGACTCCGGCTACTTCAGCTAGCTTAGCCAGTAGTAGTCCGTGGTCTACAGTGTCAAAAGCCGCGCTTAGGTCCAGCAGTATCAGGAGAGAAGATTCTCCTTCGTCTGCGGCCTCTAGAGCGTCATCCCATATTTTAAGCAGCGCCGTTTCTGTTCCGTGACCCGGACGGAAGCCTGATTGAAACGAATCGAGTAATTTATGGGTGTCTAAATGCAGTTGCAGCTGTTGTACAACTACTTTCTCCATTACGTTGGAGAAGACATTTAGAGCTGTTATGGGCCTCCGGTTGTTTGGGTCTTTGGGGTCAAGGGTATTTTTTTTTAGAATTGGTTTTATTGTACCTTGTTTTAGCAAGGTGGGCACCATGCCCTCCTTGAATGATTGGTTAATGAGCTGCGTGATAGCTGGTGCCAGTATATCGGCACTTTCTTTCAGCAGTTTAGTGGGGATGATTTCATTGGGTGCTGTGCTATTACGCAGAGTCCCGATGATGTTTTTAGTGGCATCGATGGAAATAGGTTTTAGAGTGAACTTTGGTGGTTGCGACGGATTTATGTGGGTATTAGGTTTGTGATTTGGGGGGGAGTTGGTGACGGTTCCATTTTGCTGAATACTTTCACGGATTTTTTCAATTTTATTAATGAAATAATCTGATAATTCATTGCAAAATTCTTGTGAATCAGAATTGGGGGGCCTCTAAACAAGCTGGATTCATAGTCTGAGTGACCAGCTTGAAGAGTTCTCGGGGGTGGTTAAGGCCATTTGCGATGATGTTGGAGAAATGATTTTTTTTGGCTTTACACTTTACAAAAGGTGAGGAGGATCAGCTGCAGCAGAATACTTAAGGCAAAAGGAGAGTAAGGGGTGGGGAGGAGATCCCATTTACAGTTCACACACAGATTATTGAAAAAGACAGAGAGAGAGGGAGAGGGAAAGGAGGAGATGCAGAGATGCTGCATACACAGTAGGATGACGTAATCTGACCACACTTTCAGGGATCGGCAGCCTTGATAAGTGTGGTCAGTACACACAGGGGACAGGAACAGGCAGGATCAAACATATATTGTAGAACATAGAAAGGGACAAAAGCACTGTGATATAGCTCATGTCTTAAAGCAACATTAGCTTGTCTTTTTTTTTTTTTTTTTTTTTTTGGGGGAGGTTACAACCACTTTAACATTATATTTTTATGGGATTCATTCAAAAAAATATTTTTGGATACTTCTTTTTTTTTGTATGTCCGGCACTGTGCTCAGCATTCTTCTCAGATGACTCATTTTTAGAAAGTTACATGATAAACTAACTATAGAATCTAATATTTTCAGTTAAAGGTGATTGGCAGAGTTTAGGCTTGAGCCCAATCTTTTCAAGTTATGTGCATAATTAATAATAAACACGTAGACCAGTGAACCAAGGTTTTTCTATCATTCACTTTGCAAAGTGAACATTTCAAGATTTACATATTTATCGCAAAGTTTCTTGTTTTTACTATTGTATTTATGACAATGTTTTATGTGTAATAAAATGTATATAGATTTTTATTCTGACTTTGTTCTCATATTTAAAGTCTCGCTACTTTTGTTTTAAAAAATACCATTAGTGCATAATTTCCCCATTGTTTGTTGCAACCAGGCAATGTAAAGTTTTGCAAGGGAACAATAAGGAGTCCTGCCAATCAATATCGGACCCAGAGGGTTCTAACATTTACAACCTGTTTTCTGAAGTTAAATGGTAATAAGTGTGTTACCACCACATTTGTAACTGCCACTCACTGCCATTCAAAAAGAAGATTGAGGTAGGTCATGAGAGAGTGTTTAGGAGTGGGCAGAAGTCTCTCTTCCCATTGGTAAGATGTCTGTCTGTCTGCAGACAACATTGCACCTAGATAAGAGGGATAAAAAGAGCAATCACTGTGCTGTGCTCTTATGCCGCGTACACGCGATCATTTTTCGGCATTTAAAAAACTACGTTTTCAGCCTCTAGAAAAAAACGATGTTTTTCCAACTTCATCATTAAAACGACGTTGCCCACACATGATCGTTAAACAAAAATGCTCTAGCAAAGCGCGGTGACGTACAACACGTACGACAGCACTGTAAAGGGGAAGTTCCATTCAAACGGCGCCACCCTTTTGGCTGCTTTAGCTGATTTCGTGTTAGCAAAAGACGATATGCGCTTTTCTGTCTGTTACAGTGTGATGAATGTGCTTGCTCCATTACGAACGGTAGTTTTACCAGAACGAGCGCTCCCGTCCCATAACTTGCTTCTGAGCATGCGCAGGTTTTTTAACGTCGTTTTAGCCCACACACGATCATTTTTTACAACCCGAAAAATGACATTGTTTAAAACTTTGTTAAAAAATGCAGCATGTTCGAATTTTTTTTTTTGTCATTTTTCAGAACCCGCAAAATGATGTGAAGCCCACACACGATCATTTTAAATTACATTTTTTAAAAACTTTATCGTGTGTACGCGGCATTAGACTGGGCATATGTAATGAGAATTAATGCAAATATTTAGTTGGAAGTTATCAACAGAAGCAAGGTTTTTAAGTACTCAGGCTCCACTAAGCTTAGCACATTAATATACTTATTAGAAAAACATGAAAATCTATTGGCGCCCTTTAGGTTAAATTAAGTATTTCAAGCAAGTTATGCGACAAAAGACTTCTCAATGATGCTAATAGTTTAATTGGTACTCATGTTTGGCAACCAAAATTCCAACAATGGCAATTCTTTCTATCCAGTGTTAAAGGGGAAAGAAGAGAAAACACCCCTGCTAACAGAAGCAGCTGTAGATAATAGCCCTCTAATACTTGCTGTGGTTCATGGTTCAAATTTCAGTTCAACTTTTCATGACCTTGGTCAAATAGATTTTCTCCTGTTGTCCTAGGCACCTAAATTAGATTGCAGCTTAGATTAGACAGGGGGACTGCTCCTGAAAAATATTCAGAGCCATGTAATGAGAAACTAATAAAATAAGAATAAAGAATTCTTTGATAAAGTTATAATTTAATGGCAAAAATTAGGGAACAAGATTGTGCAGTTATTACTCATAAGTGACTTATGGTGAACAGTTAATGACAGCGACAAAAATGTCAAATATAGTTCTATTGACTAAAGAGGACTTTTCACTTAGACACTGCTTTTCCAGTTTTTACAAAGAAGCAGCAAGAGCTAGCAAAGACATTAGAGCTGATGTACTAAAATAGTAGTCTGCTAATCTTCACTTTGCAAAGTGAATGATAGAAAAAACTGTGTTCCTTTTGAATACTTAAAGGGTCACTAAAGGAATTTTTTTTATTTAGCTAAATAGCTTTCTTTACCTTACTGCAGTCCTGGTTTCATGTCCTCATTGTTCGTTTTTGCTTTGATGTTGCTGTAAATCCTTTCTGTTCTGGACACTTCCTGGTTGTCTGTTTCCTGATCACCACAGTACTGGGAGATTTCTCACGGTGGTGACTAATCAAGGAGGTGTGATTACTGTGTGTAAAACTAAACTGGATTGGTGCTGAGGAGTTTTAGACAAAGTATCACTGCTCTCTATTGGCTGACTGCCCTCTATTGGCTCTCTGTACATCAGAGAACCAGGAAACAACAGCAAAAACAAAACTAAACTGCAGGCACATTATATGATTGTTTTTTATCTATTGTAATCATTTTTAAAAGGAATCAGTTAACTATTATGTCTCTATACCCTGTAAACAGTCATTTCAGATTTTTTTTTCCTTTAGTGACCCTTTAATCATGTGCCAGGGAGATTGCATTTTTTTATTTTTTTTTGCTAGCACATGATTGATTGATTGAAGTGAATCCAGTCTAATTTTATTTACCCTGGTAAATAAAATTAGACTGGATTCACTTCAATCAACCAATCATGTGCTAGCAAAAAAAAAAAAAAATATTCACTTTGCAAAGAAAACAGACTTTATTCCTTTAAATTAACCCCTATATACAATTGCTAGGTTTGTGCATTTTGTTTGTTTTTTCCTGTTCAATATACTATTTATTGAGAAAATTTATTTCTAACACAATTTAGAACTTGGAGGCTTCACGTCAGAAACAGGGACCATTACATGCGGAGTCCCTCAAGGATCATCCCTTTCACCTGCACTCTTCAACATCTACATCCGCCCGCTCCTCAAAATCATCAGCAAACAGGACCGGCGCTACCACTCCTATGCTGACGACACGCAGCTTTACTTTCGAATCACCAACAAAAAAGACCAATATCATGAACTAGGAAAATGCCTCACACTGATCGATAATTGGATGACTGAAAGCTCCCTCAAACTCAACGGATCCAAAACAGAACTCCTCATACTTCACGCAAATCGAAAATCTAATTCTAGGACCACTTGGACACCACCCACCATCTTCGGACAAACCATCGCGCCAAGCAACAAAGTCAACAGCCTCGGAGTCATCTTTGACTCAGACATGACTATGAATGCACAAATAGGGTCAGTAGTCAGCGGATCTCATCATCTTCTCCGCATGCTACGTAGACTCATCCTCTTCATCCCGGAAGAGGACACAGCAGTAGTGGTTGGAACAATCATCAACTCACGACTCGACTACGCAAACTCCCTCTACTTAGGACTACCGAAATACCAGATTTCACGTCTACAAGTCGTCCAGGACACGGCAGCCAGACTGGTAACAGGTAAAAAAACGTGGGAACCAATCTCTCCGGTCTTGAGGTCCCTCCACTGGCTGCCCATACAGGACCGGGTGACTTTCAAGACGCTCTGCCTCACCCACAAATGTACACAGGGTAACGCTCCTCAATACTTAAGCGTGAAAATAAAACCCTACGTCACCAAGCGCGTGCTTCGGTCAACTAACCAAAACCTTCTCCAAATCCCTAAATCCCGCTACAAATCTAAGGGAGAACGTAGATTTGCAGTCCAAGGACCCCGGCTTTGGAATGCTCTACCCATTACCATCCGCTTGGAAGAAAACCATCAGGCTTTTAGGAAAAAACTAAAGACCCACCTCTTCTGAAGGATAAGGACAATGCTGGATGCAAGCGCCTTGAGGCGATTAAGTTCACATTTGTTGCGCTATACAAGTTACTCACTCACTCACTCACTCACTCACTCAATTGTCAGTCAATAAACATGAACATAGTTATGTGCTACATAGTTTTTCAGCTCTTTAGTGGCACCCTTTGTACACCTTCTGCTAATGATGTGTTTGGTGAGCATTGCTTCCGAGCATGCGTGTTTGTACTTTGGACTTTTGTCCGAAGGACTTGTGTACACACGCTCGGAAAATCCGACAAGAGGGTGATGACGTCAGCAAGCTGCTCATTCCGCCCGACGCGTTTCAAAACTCAAATCAGTCACTCGATGTTCTTATTGCCAGGGACAGTTACAGTCTCTGTCCCCCCACTGCTCGGCCGTAAATGGCTGTATGCCAGTTTCAGACTGTCATCAAAGCTTCAGCATGTTGCTGGATTCTCCAGTGGATTCCCAGAGGGAGATCTCGTAGTGTGCAGACACATAACCGGTCAAGTTTTGAAACACGTCGGGCGGAAAGAGCGGTTTGCTGACGTCATCACCCTCATCTGCTCGGTTTTCCATATGGACAGGTTTTCCAGTTTGCGTCCGGCCGGCGCAACAGGTTTAAGGCTGTTCTTATACTTACGAAATTTTACGAGTTTTTTACTGTTTGTTTCATATTTTAATAAAAGTCATTGGTTTTACACTATCGAGGCATCTGCTTTCTTTGCATGATACCATACTAATTGACGTTTATGCTGAGGAGTTTGTCGTACCATCACATCGTATCATTGCTATAGATGCAGTGTTCTGTCGTGTCTGCTGGGTTTAACATTTATGCTGGTTTTGGTCCTACATCATAAGGGACCTTTGGCTCTGGTAAGCATTTTCACTTACACTAGGGTGGTGGAATTCACTTAAAGTTGCAGATCTTGAGAAGAAAGAGCAGCTGTCATTTTGATCATCAATGGGTGTTTCCTCATATTGCAACCATACGGACTTTCTTTTTTCCTTTTTAATTCACTGTGTTTATATGTTATTTATAGCCCATTGAAGGGCTCACAGTTCATGTTTTGTTCATAACAATCTATGATCCGTATTTGGTTTTTGCACATAGATTTACTGTATTCCATGGCCTATTTCATGATTTGTCAATTTCACGTTTGAGAATTTGTGTATTGTTTATGCAGACAGGCATTTAAATTAATTTATGATTCATGTTTATTCATGTAACTTCCACATTTATGGTCACCTTCTTCGTAAAGGTTTCCTTTGATATTAGTTCAACTATATATGTTTTCGGGTTAGTTGCTGCTTTCCTTTTGTAGAGCTTCAGGCCATCATTAATTTGTAGTTATCCTAGTGCAGTTTCTTTTTACCATTTTCTTGTTATATTTTACGTTAATGGGATTAGCACAGAGTTAGCGAAGTATTATATTGTGGAGCTTTGCAAAAGAGCCTTGCAACCCAGCAGCATGCTCTGGAATAGGCGGAGGCCTGCCATAGAGAATTGCTGAAACTGCAGGAACAGAAACACCAACAACAAATTGAGGCTATCAGCAGAGGGAGCAGTCAGAGGATGGGAGCGATTCCGGTAAAATGCCATCTTTTCGGGTAAGCCACCTGTTGCTAAAGATGACTGCAGAGGATGACCCTAAGATGTTTCTGACCACATTTGAAAGGACCACTGAAAAAGAAAGATAGCCTAAAGAATAAAGGGCTGGACTAGTGGCCCCCCTACTATCTGGGAAGTCTCAAAAGGCATGCTTTGAGCTCGAGCCTGTGAAGGCCAAGAACTATAATTGTTTAAAAACTGAAATATTGGCACGGCTGGGTGTAACCTTGGCTGTCCAGGCTCAGCGTGTACACAAAAGAAAAAAGCTACGCTACTTTATTGTGAATCACGTTGACGTCACCAGCGTCACGTGAAGCTGCTCTCAACACGGCCCTGATGGGTGCAAACATGGACAGGGAAAGCTAAGTGGGACTGAGAGTGGAGGAGCATGGGCGTCCGCTGATTTTTTTTCAGGGGGGGGAGCGCTTCGGCAGCGGCGATACACAGTCGCATTTAACTCTTTCTTCGACCGCTAGTGGGGGGTTAAAAACGCGCCCCCCCACGTTAAAATGTAAAAACACCTGTGTGCCCCCTGCATCTTTCAATATCTCTTTGTCACTACTGTGTACCCCCTCTCCACAACTGCACCTCTGGACCCCTTTACATTACACAGCACCCTGCACCACTGGACCCCTTTACATCACATAGCCCCCTGCACCTCTGGACTCCTTTACATTACACAACCCCCTGCACCTCTGGACTCCTTTACATTACACAACACCCTGCACCTCTGGACCCCTTTACATTACACAGCACCCTGCACCTATGGATGCCTTTACATTACACAGCATCCTGCACCTCTGGACCCCTTTACATTACACAGCACCCTGCACCTCTGGACGCCTTTACATTATACAGCATCCTGAAGTCTTTGGGTTCATACTGGTGTCCTGGAGTTTGTTGCAGTGTATATGCAGTTTTTCTGCATTTAATCCCCACTTCTATTAGCTTGTGTAATTTTACTGTGTTTTCTGAAAGCACAGCAAAGATTCAGTATAGAGAACATTTGATGCGCTTTCAGAAAATGTTGCAAAAATGTGTAATCTAATAGAAGTCTGTGGGACTGTAGTGAAAATGGAGATAAATGCAGGAAATCTGTGTATACAACGGCACTGCAACTGAACCACAGTACAAGACTATTAGGATGATGGAACATTTCCAACTTTCTTGTATTTTTCTAAATGTTAGAGGTTAAATCTATTTTCGACTAATCAACGAGGGGTGATTACTGTGTGTCAGCACCAATCCAGTTTCGTTTTACAAAGCATCACTGCCCTCTATTGGCTCTTTGTCTCTGTACATCAGAGAACCAGGAAACAACAGCAAAAACTAAACTAAACTGTAGGTACATATATGTTTTTTATCTATTTTAATCATTTTTAAAGGGAATCAGTTAACTATTATGTCTCTATACCCTGTAAACAGTCACTTCAGCTAAAAAATGTTTTCCTTTAGTGACCCTTTAAAACATTGCATGCTCTGATAGTATACGCCAGTGTTTCTCAACCTCTTTCCAGTCGGGGCGCCCTTGAAAAGTATTTTCAGTCTTGAGGCACCCCTGTCCAAGACTTAGTTCACGTCGCTGTGTGTTGCGGAACACGCACAAAATCGCGCTCATTCTTGACACACAGAAAAATGCTCTGCTCTTTAGGGGTGCCATTAATTCTTAATGGTGCCCCACCCATTGGCAAACATGGTGTAACAGGAGTCACTTTTGGGCACAGATTGAGCCAGGAAATAAAGAGACATATATTGGATTGTTTTAACATAGACAGTAATCTACCATATATTCTTTAAATGTCTGTAAAGAATATTGTGACCCAACCAGTCAATAGTGACTCATTTCTATGATTAGCCCTGGCTAGTGAGTTGTTAAATGAGCCTGGCTCTTGAAAGGCCTTCCATTGTGTGAGGCTGTTGAGATGCTAACTAAGACTGCTTCTGTGGATTGAAACTGAGAGTCAGCCTGGCTACCAGACCTTTCATTATGTATACTGTTTATGTGTGGAATGTACTTGTCGGAGACGCAACGTCTGGGGGATAATTAACTCTGAATATCATTATGTAAAAGAATGTAATTGAAGCCCCCCCATGGTGTGATGAGGGGGGGACAGTTTGATTGTTCCTGTGATTTCTGTAACCTGTGTACTGCATATAAGCAAGCTAAGAAACCATTAAAGTTGTCATTACATTTGAAACCAGAAGCACAGAGCTGTGTGTCTCGTGTCTGGGGGGAATTCTTATGGGTCATGTTCGTTTGCCTGATTGTGGAGTGTCGATAAGCTGTCTTGGATGGAATGGAATATCGTGAACGCATTTAACCCCTGTCCCATTTGGGGTTCCGTTACACATGGGTTGCTTTTGTTGTGGCACAATTAAAAAAAAAGGGTCGGGGACTTCTTTCCCCGCAATACTGTGGGTAGGGAAATGAATGGGCTGCCCTACACGCAGCACGCATCCACACAGAACCAAGAGCTTGTTCACATGTCAGGCTGGAGGGGCAGTAAAACCACCTTACCCTTGGCCTCGCAGTCAGCGCAGTACTTGTTGTCGTCCTCCCTCAGCATAAGAGACAGGATGGCCTGGTGTTGCTCATTCAGCTTCAGGGCCTTCTCCCTCTCTGAGCGGGTGGCCATGTCTGCGGGCAGGGGAGCAGTGTCGGTCACGTTGGCTCTACTCTTTCTTCTTCCCCCTCAGGGAAAAGCGCGCCAGGCAGAGTTCAGGACAGTACCCGCGGCTCACACGTCACAGAAGCAGTGCGTGCGTCCGACCCTCCCATAGCAACCGATGACGTATAATGCTAATAAAAGTGGGCATGTCGCAAGTCAAGGTAAAAGCTGACTTTATTGTTTGTAGTCATGACCCAATTAAAAATGTATTTGTTGCAGTATTACAAAGTTACATATGGAAGGGTTTCCTACTGGATGGCTGTTTATGCCATACTAACTCTGGGCCTGCCCGGCTTCTTCTTGGATGGGATTGTCATCTACCTGATGTATGGGGAAACTCCACCATGTCGTGTCAATTACATTCTCCTTGCTCGGGGCCCACTGCCTCTATATACCTGACCCCAGACCCGTTACCCAGAACAAAAACAATTGTCCAGTATAGCTCTATTTCAAAAGCTCAGTGACTGGTTCAGTACATCTTTTGTAAACATACTCACTTCTCAGTACAGCAACTATTAACATGACACACTGAGCAGAAGTTTGAAGTGCTGGGCACTACTCCTACATAACTCGACTTCCTGATTAGCAGTTCCTCAACTACGGAACACTCATTAAATCACAGAACCATTGCAGCCATCTTCTTATGTTACAGTCTCTTTCACTGTCGGCTTACACTTGGGTGTTCCCTTCAAACACATGGGGTGCTTCTCCGTAGGCCATGAGGCCATCCTTAACCAATCCAAAGACCCTGCTAGATGAAGATCCGGTAGCAAGGTTTTCCTTTTTTCTCCCCAATGTATCCTGTGTGTTCAACCTGCCAATTCAGCCCTACAGAAGCTTTCTCCTTTCCTCCTTTGAGAGATGCAGCGGGCGGGGCTGAGATTCCTCTGCTGATGTCAGTCTAGAGGGAAGGAGGAGAGAAGAAGAGAGCTGGCTGGTCATGTGATCGCAATATCGGCTCTTAAATTAGGTATTTACAGCATATATATTTATACATCATTCACAGTGGGGGACACTGCAATAGGAGGCAGAGCTGATGGTGTATACAGGTTAGTGTTATGAGAGCAGCAGGAGGGGGGGGGGTGGCTCACACACAGACAGAAAGGTGAGGGGGAAGAGTACACAGGAGAAGAGAGGAGATCAGATAGCGGGTTGCTGACAGAGGCACATAAACTGAGGGGTGGGGAGAATCTGTCAGGATCAGCCAGGTTTTTTAGGCGTTACAGGAGGACAAATGACACAGGACAAGCACTGTGTCATAAAGCATGCTTTAAAGGAGCAGGATCCATTTTATTTTTTTGGGTGGTTAACAAACGCTTTAAGGCAGTGCTGGGAAATAATGGTGGGCCACAAAACATATTGACATTTTGGGCTGAATTTGGAAATTTTCTTTTAGGGGTGTACTCACTTCTGTTGTCAGCAGTTTAGACATTCATGGCTGTGTGTTAAGTTATTTTGAGGGGACAGCAAATGTACACTGTTATACAGGCTGTACACTTACTACTTTACATTGTATCAAAGTGTAATTTCTTCAGTGTTGCCACATGAAAATATATAATAAAATATTTACAAAAATGTGAGGTGTGTACTCACTTTTGTGAGATTCTGTAAAGTAATGTATGCTATAGGGACAGTATAAGCTTTTGAGACCAAGGGTATACATATTTTTTCCACAGTACACCTTTACATCTACTGATATTTTTGTTAAATTATTGTAAAAGTTACATTTTGCTGTGTTTTTATCCAAGTATCTCACTTCTATCGTTAGACACTGAATAAAGATGTGTTCAGTGTTTAAATATGTTGAAAAAGTTCACAGTTTTCATGGAGTGTACTTGATTTTTCACATGACTATATATATTTATACGTCAGAGTCCAATAATATAATACAGCACAAGCTTATGGTTTTATGCTAAGAATTTAGTACAACTGCTCTTTTGATGAGATGTCTGCCACCCAAAAGGTGTAAATCATAGCAGACTGTTTTGTTAATGTGTTAATTGTGCTACATAGTTATCAGTATGCTAGTTTTGAGTCACTGTGTTTGATATATACTCTGAGTGATGATGGCTCATATCCAAACTTTGAGATTCGGAAGAACAAGTACTGTACAAAGCTAAGCTTGTATAAAAATTCAGATACAAATAATTGTTCTCATATATTCCTGGAGCATTACTGGCACAGTCTTCTTTGGTTTCTGGTGTATTTATATTGTCAGAACTCACAAATAAGTATAATGTAATACATGTTAAAAATCAACACTGAGAAGTGTCAAGAGCGCAGCCTGGCTACACAGGGAAATTTATACAGGCACAGAAAACAGAGTTTCACTGCCCTAGTTGAAGCAGAGTTCCACCCTAAAAATGAACTTTCTATTAACAGCTTGCCTTTAATGTAAAAAAACAAAAAAAAAACAACAACTCACTTCTATCTGTCTGGTACCTGGTTCTAGGTGGTTCAACTTCCTGTCCTAAGACCCCATTGCCTCCTGGGAAATGATGACACTCATTTTCCAGGAGTCTCTGAGCATTACTGTGCCTAAAAATCGCCCAGAATGCACCTCTCCCTGAAAACCAGGAAGAAAAAGAAACTGGGCTTCACATGCCCACACATATGATGAATACGGCCACAACATGAGCTGGAGGATATAAGGCAAGTGTTTGCAATGATTTCTGGAACGATTGAGGAGCTATTAATATGTTTTAGGGACTATTAAATGTGATTAATTTTAGCTTGCAAAAAAAATAAAAAATGATGCCCGGAACCACGCTTTGAGCATATGATATGATGATACAAACCTAAGCAGGGCAATAACTTCACAGCAGGATATAGAAACATTACAAGACATAGTTAAAATAGAAGAGTGGGCAGCTACAGTATATGGCAGATGAGAATTAGTAAAGATTTTAAATCAGGGAAAATGTAAAGTAATGCACTTGGGAGCTAAAAGTATGCATGCAAGTTACAAAATAAAAGTGAAGCAAGTACAATATAAAATAGTAAAAAATATACAATACAAGTACAATATAAAATATAAAAAATATTCAAAAATCACAGTGTCAAAAATCAATCAACATATACTAGTGAAAAATTACCAATTAATAAAATAATTAAAAGTGAACATCAAATCCTTCACCGGGCCTACCTGACGCCACTGAGATTGACGAAGTTCCAACCCACAAGGAGTCCACTGTGCCCCATGTGTCTAGTGACGGAGGGCTCCTTTTACCATCTACTGTGGCAGTGCTCTGACATGCAAGCTTATTGGCTGCAAGTGACGCAATTCCTGCACGACAATATGGGATCTCCTGTGGGAATGGACCCAAGGCTTTGCCTACTGGGTCTACTACCAGATGTAGAGGTGGATAAGTACCAGACCATCTTTATACAAGAGTCACTGTTTATAGCAAGAAAGGTGGTGGCCAAGGCATGGCTGCGGGCGACGGCCCCGTCCCTACGGGACTGGAAGAAGGAAATAAATGCTGTAATGCCTTATAGGAAAATTATATATATACACAGGGGTCACCCACAAAAAAATTCAAATGTTTGGGACCGGTGGCTGGAGGATGGGGAAACGTGTACTGTATAATTTGCGGGGGAGATACGGGAGGCAGAGGGCGGAGGGAAGGTGAATGATTCTTGTAAATGTTAAATGGATATGGGATATCTAGTGAATGCTATGAATATTCTGACTAAATTAAAATTGAGTGTATATAC
This sequence comes from Rana temporaria, assembly GCF_905171775.1. Lineage (NCBI taxonomy): Eukaryota > Metazoa > Chordata > Amphibia > Anura > Ranidae > Rana > Rana temporaria. The sequence goes on along the minus strand of NC_053493.1, from coordinate 299,467,904 downwards.
CTGGATTGAAATGCCACTGTGGGTTGACTTGAATTCTGAATGTATCTCTTATTAAATAGGAGGAAGTGGAACTCTTGTACTGTATAACCTGTATGCCTTGAACACTTCTCAATAAACTTGTTTTTCTGGTTAAAAAAAAAGTGAACATCAAATCCTATAATATTCCATGGTGTGTAATATAAATATGATAGCCGTGAATATTCAAATACTTTAAATCAAGAAAAAAAAGAGAGCATGAAGTAAATATAAACTCAAAGTCCAATCAGTAAGTGATTGCCCAGTGATATCTTGCACAAATGCACCACAAGGACTGTGTTCCACCATATTCTACAGTGAACGCTCACCTCGGCGTTTGACCTATAAATTACTACAGGTCACATATGCTGGCTAAAATACATATAATCACTCCTCCATTCACCACGGTAGTCCTAAAGAGTAGATGTGCATGTCCCTTTAAGATGTCCACTCTCAAGGAGGAGGATGAGTAGGAAGAGATGGCCATGACATCAGAAAATGATCGGACATGACATCACCCTATTAGATCTGTCCATACATCCTTCAATCAGATTGTTTGCTCTTCTCAGAATTGAAGAGACCGCTTGGAGAGCAAAAGTAAGCAAAGATGTTTTCCTACCTCATCTTCAATGATATCCTTCCTCATTCTGGTGAAGTGTGCCCTACAAGTGTTGAGGGGGAAGGGTTCAACAGTGATGCCTGGAAAGATTGTTGTCAGGTTGCCTGGAGCCTGTGTTCAAGGCTAAAGAGCTGTCATCACTGCTGCAATCTAAGCTGTGCACTTTGAGAGACTGGCTGATGTTGTGCTGGCCAAAGCTGAGAACCTGTGTGTAAGTGACTGCAACCTGCTACCTGGAGATACCTTTACTGTTGCTGTGACCTGTGATACGATGGCTGCCATACCTGCTGCCATTGTGCTGAGATACTGCTGCAGGCCTTGGGAAAAGGCTTGAAGCTTCTGCTAGAGGCTGTGTGCCAAGAGTCCTGATCACAAGCTGCTACCGGTTTATGGAGGTTGTACTCGGAGTCAACCTGTGCATAGAATAGACAAGGAACACAGAAACCGAGAACATTGACCTGAAGTGTACCAAGGTCACCTGGTCAGTGTGCCTAAAAAGGGGCATACCCAAGTATTAAATTAAATGAAATGGAAAATAAAAGAAAGGGAATTTGTGGGTGGGACACGCGAGCCAATCAACCACGGAGGAGGAGGCAAAAGGAGGGCAGGCTTTATGCGGCCTGACTCCTCCTACAAACACAGGCTGACCTGCGGTCAGCCTTACACTTGTACTCTGTGTAAACCTGTGGATGGAATAGACAAGGAACACAGAATCCGAGAACATTGACCTGAAGTGTGCCGAGGTCACCTGGTCGGTATGCCTAAAAGGGGGCAAAAATAAACACAGTAGGGTGAAAGTTTAACAAAAGATTTATTGCAAGCAATGATTGACATTCAATCTGATAAATTAACAAATGCTTGAGACATCTCGAACAGAGGCTCTGGTATATACCTTGAGTAACAAGATGACCTCCATCTACCCAATTTTTGCACAATATGGGCCGCTACCCCTTGGTGTGAAGCTGCGGACGCTGCACCTATCCTAAAGGAATGGCCAGAGTATGCCTTGGGGTCCAGACCAAGATTGGCCAAAAGGGTACGGCAGTGTAGAATAAATTGGGCTGAAGAGAGGGGAGCACAAGGGAAAGGCAGCAGAGGTCCATCCCTAGGTTTATCAGACAAAGCCCTGATGAGCTGGTCTAAAACCAACACCGGACACCATGCCTTGCCGGTCTCAAAAAACCTAATATCCGTACCAACTCCCGTCTGCTGTGTCTTGCAAGCATGCAGATGCAAACAGAAGTGGCCGGGATGTCTGACTAGTTGATTGATCAAAAGAATATGCGATCCTGGGCCAGAAACCGTGAACTCACCTGGCCTCAAAAAACGTAAAATGCCAGATAAATCGCAGCCTTGAGCACTAGGCTAGGCAACAACCCAAACGGGGACCTCGTGAGAATGTCAGACATTTCACGGAAAACATGACCTGAGATAGGAAGCCTATTGACCAAAGCCGGGGGGCTGCTCTTCTGGATCCCTTTGAGGATAGCTTTAATAGGGTGTGCAGAAAAAATGGAGGGTCTATTAGGGTCATCCAAGGACATAAAATGCTGAATTCCCGCGAGATACGTCCTAATGGTGCCATGGGCCAACTTAAGTTGGGAGTGGCAAAAAGCAGTGAACACTAGTAAGTACTGGATGTTGAAATAATCAGAGCTCGGAAAACTCAACCGGAAAGCCTGGAAAACATTCCAAGCAGTACGGTAAGCCTTACAAGTGTTAACAGATAAAGATTTATTAATCAAGGCCGCTGCATTAGCTCGATGGGAATTTAATCCATCACTAGTTGCTGGGACCGTGGAGAAGGCGTAGCGCAGGCGTCTGCGTCCGGGACCTGCTGGAAAAATAGTGGGAAATTAAACCGGGATAAAGCATTAGCCGCTATGTTATGTGTACCACTGACAAACCTACAATGCAAGTGAAAATTGAACCGGAGAGACAACCAAATGAGCCTACGCACAATCCCCATGATCAGTAAAGACTTGGACCTGCCATTATTGATGATCTCAGTGGTCGCTTGGTTGTCTGTAGAAAAAAATACTGTCTGCCCTGCCCATAAATGCCCCCACACCTGAGCCGCTGCCACTATAGGGTACATTTCAAACATCGCAGAGGTCTCTGCAAACCGAGGAATTGCCAAGACTTCCTCAGACCAAGACCCTGCCAGCCAGTGCGAGCCAAAAATGGCCGCATAACCTTTGGAGGCTGCTGCATCTGTGGATATCTGAGGGGAAAAACTGGACACTGTAGGGATGAACATGGAAACCCCATTCCAACCTTGGAGGAACTCATCCCACATCAGGAGATCTGACAGAGCGGATGGATCCAGAATGACCCTAGAATCCGAGCATGGGGCAGAAGGCAATAACGACAGTAATCTGGAGATGAATGTCCTTCCCTGGGGAATGATTCTCATCGCAAAATTTAACATGCCTAGTAGCGACTGTAACTCCAACCTAGTACAAACTTGAGAGACCGTTAAGGCATGAATACGATCCCTGATCCTAACCAGCTTGTCTGAAGGAAGACTGACCTGCATGGACTGTGTGTCCATTGTAATGCCCAGAAACGTCAGTCTTGTAACAGGACCTTCCATTTTCTTTACTGCCAGAGGGACATTCATTGCTGAAAAGATGGCAGTGAGCTTCAGAAGGTCGGTGGGAACCTGATCGCCACCTTCAATTAGGAGAAAATCATCTAGATAATGACTTACCTTGTTACAATTTTCCCTGTGCGTTAGGATCCAGTTAAGGGCCTGGGCAAAGGAGTTGAACAACCAAGGGCTACTCTTGGAACTGAAAGTTAGCTTGGTGGCAAAATAGTAATCCCCCCTCCACCTGATACCATGCCACTGCCAGAGTGATGGCAGAATTGGCAGCGGCTTAAAAGCATCAGCAATATCAGCTTTAGACAGCCAGGCGCCTGTGCCCATCCTAATAATGGACTGAATGGCCTGGTCAACTGAAGCGTATTTGAGAGAAAACTCTTCCGAAGGTATCAAAGAATTGAGGCTAGGTGTGTGTGAACAATGAGGGGCAGACAAGTCATAGATCAAATGTGGCTTATTAGAAAACTTCCCTCTAACCAGCCCCATTGGGTTAACCCTCCAAACTAGGAAAGGTGGTGTGGTAAATGGCCCGATGACGAAACCCTTTTTCAATTCAGATTGCAACAACAGGTCCACCGCTTCGGAGTCTGCTGCCGAAGACCTGAGATTGGGACATTCAACACTCACTGAGGGCAAGGACACAAACCCCGTATGGAAACCTTCTGAAAAACCCTTAATAAAAAACTATTTAAGGAAGGTGACAGATGGGCGGCTAAGCACTCCCTCAAAAAAGGCACATTGATACGGCTTAGTCACGAGGCTTTGTACTGACCTGTACAACCGGAAAAAACACACTAGATATAACCAAGGATATGACAACCGACCCCATACTAATCTGCAACCAATTGGCCACCCTACCCGAGACTAACTGTGAAATGAACAAAATCTAAGCAAACTAAAGTAATTACCAGGCCGAGTTACCTCAGCCTCAGAGGGAACAAGGAGGGGGGAATGAGTGCCGTCAAATTACATACAGGAGAATCTCCTGTTTACTCGGTGGCATCTGTAATAGGAAGTCCTGTCTCCTAGGCTGCCATTGGACGACTCCTCTGTCTATCATAGGAGGAGGGACATTGTGTTAAAAAGGCTGCTGCAAAAACAGGAGATTCTCCTGTATGTAATCTGTTGGCGCTCATCCCGCCACCCCTGCCCCCCCCCATCCCCTCCGAGGCTGCAGATGGGCATTGATCAGGCTGCACTGATGGCAATGGTGAGGCTGTATTCATGGCAATGGAGAGGCTGCATTCATGGCAATTGAGAGGCTGCATTCATGGCAATGGTGAGGCTGCAGATGGGCACTGATTAGACTGCATTGATGGACACTGACCCTTATTTTGCTTCTTTATTTAAAAATTTATTTTTTTCCCTGAAACTTCCCTCCTAAAGTGAAGGTGCAGATAAATATGGTATATCCAAATAACACGCTCAAGCTCATCCTTACTCGGGGATTCATTCGGGCCACAAAAGATATATATATATCCAAATAACACGCCCGACCTCATCTCTTCACCACACACAGCCACAAAGGCAAGAAAATTATTGTTGGGCAGTGTAGTAGTGCTCAGACGAAGACTTTTAATGGTTCAAAGAATATCAGGCAAAATAGTCGGCCCTCACGCATTTTGACTTGGGATGAGCCCTAAAACACCCGGTACAAACATGCAACAGACGGCACTGACTGTAGTTATGTCCCAAGGTTGTAATTGTTGCATAACTGGGATTTTCCCAGAAAATGAATGGACCGGCCTAATTTATCCACTGAAGCAGGATGGCCTGAGGATGGGAGCGGGGCACCCGACACCCTGGACGTGCTAGGTAGGGCAGGAACCTCTGAATTAGGGCACCAGTACGTCGTGTGTGAGGATGACTGACACGTTGTGCACACCGGGGATCTGAGCCCAGCGAAGTGCTGGTAAAATAATTTCGTATCAATATTGCTACAAACTGTTGCTACCTGAAATTGGGCAAAATGGGTCGCGGCCTTGGCGGAAAAAGAGCGGTGGTAGTCGTAAAAGTTGGACCCCCCATTCTTGTGGCCTTACTCGACCACTGTTTATAGGTACAGGTCCAACTCCTCTCTTCTATGTGGACTAACAGAGCAGATAATGTCTCTGTAGAGACTAAAGGCCAGGAAAAACTCTGGGATGGATAATTTGCGTTTGAGCCTGTGATCCCTAGTTTTGACTACCACCGAAACATCCCCGCAGGCGTAGGACCTGTTGTCCACTACGTCGTGAGCCGCAATCAACAGGGATGCCAGATTGACATCCTTGCCCTCCAGGATGTCCTTTTTGATGTTGGCGGGGATAAAATGTGCCGGAGTGACAGGGCAGATGGATTACCTGTGCCTGCTGGAACTGGCCTGAGAACCAGGGGAGTACCGGAATCCGCTAAAGCCCCTGACCCTGCAGAAACTCCAGGAGCTGCAACAGGTGGATTTTCTAACATTTCTAACAAATCCTGACAAGACGTAGCAAGGGAACTGAGTTTAGTATGGATCTGAGAAAGAGAAGCGACTACAGTTCCCCAGAGTAACTTGCTCTGCACTTGTGTCCGATGTCCCTGGAAAAAGCAACCCAAACAGTTGGGCTTTCCGAGTGGAAGCCGGGAAAAGAATTCCCCTGCTTTGAAGTTCAGCCATAAGGGAAGGTCCAGGTCCTGAGAGAGGGTGAGCTAACGTGCTCTGACCCTCCAGCTGGAGAAGGCGGGTTGGAAGCAAAATCCCCAATGTCTGCAGCCTGCGACATGACCTGTACAACCGGAAAAAACACACTAGATATAACCAAGGATATGACAACCGACCCCATACTAATCTGCAACCAATTGGCCACCCCACCCGAGACTAACTGTGAAATGAACAAAATCTAAGCAAACTAAAGTAATTACCAGGCCGAGTTACCTGCGGCATAACAGGTAAATTAAAAACGTAAATTTAGGCCTTGAAACCTGAAAACGTGTTAGGCTATTAATGTATGAGATAACATAATAATGAAACGAGATGAAACGTATGTGCCACGGATGAGGACACTGAACAAGCCAATTAAAAATGGACAGCTCAATCCATGTGAACCTATAACATGATAGGTAAAGTGCAGTGGAGCTGCCTAGACATAACAAAGAAATGTAAACGAACTAAGCAAAACATGAGAAATCGAAGTGGAAAGAACATAAATGACACAAATTGCGAGAGAAACGTAAGCGGCCATGAGAATCGTAGCAGCCATGAACCGTAAGCTGGCATAAGAACGTAAGCCGATATGAGAAAAGTGGCTGTGTGAATATGTACAGGAAAACATGGGTGACTGACAGAACACCAGGAGGGACCCTACTGCACTACCCCTGAGGACAAAAATGACAACCCTCCACCCCCTGGCCCCCCCAAGACATCTGCCTGCTATTACGCCCCAACAGTAATACTGTGACTACAAAGACCCCTACAGGCGACCAACCCCCCCCCCCCCGCCCGCATACTGCTGAAGATAATAAAAAACAGGAAGACAGCCTTCCCCCTACCTACGCCCATGGCGTAAGCGACCCTGCCGAGGATCACCATTAAAGCAGTGAGACCTGCAAACAGGCAGAGAGGAAACTGCCGCCGAACATCCTCCTCGAATTGCCGGAAGTGACGTCAGAGTCGCCCGGAAGTGACACGCGAGCCAATCAACCACGGAGGAGGAGGCAAAAGGAGGGCAGGCTTTATGCGGCCTGACTTCTCCTACAAACACAGGCTGACTTTCGGTCAGCCTTACACTTGTCCTGAGAGAGGTTTTGGAATTTTCTGCTGCAAGAGAAAGCTACAGAGAAACTTTTGCTTCTGAGAGACACGTGGCTGCTGTGCTAAGGTTAAGGTGTGTGCTTTGTATCAATGTTTCTGAGATTAGCTACAAGGTGCTGCTGACCATTTCTAAATCAGTGAGAAACTGTGGCTATTCCTGTATCCTTTAAGTGAGGAATGCCTGTAGATGTTGCAGGTCATTTGCTTTAGAGGAGGCCCTGGGGGGAGGAGTGGAACCTTTCGTTGGTCATCTCGGAACTGCCTGGGACCAAGGACTGCATCTGTGGTGAGAGGTCTCTGTGCATTTGTTCTGTTTGCTTTCTGGCCTTGGATTTACAAATACTGTATCTTCAGCATTGAGGGATGATTGCACTATCAGAGTATGGGCCCCAGTGTCAGCAGGATTGAGTCAACATACAATTGGCCAGTGGCATATGAGCAGTCAGGGCCTCTTGCTTGTTTTTAGGGCCTTTTTATGATCTCCAGGATGATAGCACTACATCAGTCCATCATTGAAGCAGCAGCATAAAAAAATGTACCCACACTAATGCCTCGTACACACAATCGGAATTTCCGATGGAAAAAGTCAGACGTAACTTTTTAATCGGATATTCCGACCGTGTGTATGCCCCATCGGACTTTTTCTATCGGAAATTCAGACAAAGTTAGAAAGAGAACATGTTCTCTTTTTATCCGACCGAAGATATTTCTATCAGAAATTCTGTTCATCTGTATGGAACTCCGACGTAGAAAAAAACATGCATGCTCAGAAACAATTCGACGCATGCGCGGAAGAATTGAACTTAATTTTTCTAGGCTCGTTGTAGTGTTGTACGTCACCGCGTTTTTGACTGCCGGAAATTGGTGTGTCTGTGTGTATGCAAGACATCTTGAACGGAATTCCATTTGAAAAACCCGTTGGAGTTTATTCAGACAGAAACTCAGATCGTGTGTACAGGGCATAAGATTATCTAAAAGTCTAAAGATAGCACCAAACTCTGCACAAACAGAAATACCCATTACATAACAAAGTAAAATAAAAGTATTGTTTGTTTTGTGACCCAGAACACCCCTCACAAATACTTGGCATTATTTCAGTAGAATGTAAGCCAAAAGCAATCACTAAGAAAATTGAATCAGCCCTGAAAATGCCAGCGCAACACCGATTCCAGCTTCAAAAGACAAAAATAATAAAAAAAAAAAATAACAAAACAAAGGCTGCATCCAACTATCTGAGTCACAATTGTTTTTAAAATAGATAAAAAGAAAAAGAACACCTTGTATTATGGGGGCATAAAGCAGTGAAATAATTAGGCTCTGTGATGTTATTCCTTAAAGGCATTTTTTCAGTGAACATATTTTGGTGCACTTGCTTGAAAGCAGCCATTCTCCCATTTGCCCAGATACACTATTACACTGATTCCCTAAGGCCGCGTACACACGGCCGGTCAAAACCGATGAAAACGGACTGAATGACCTTTTCATCGGACCAAACCGACTGTGTGTGGGCCCCATCGGTCAGTTATCCTTCGGTCAAAAAATGTAGAACTTGCTTTAAAATTGAACCGATGGACGCCTAACCGATAGGTCAAAACCGACGGTTAGTATGCAAAAGCATTGGTTACAAATCCATGCATGCTCAGAATCAAGTCGACGCATGCTTGGAAGCATTGAACTTCGTTTTTTTCAGCTGGTCATTGTGTTTTACGTCTCCGCGTTCTGACCCGATTATTTAACCTATGGTGTGTAGGCACATCAGACCATCAGTCAGCTTCATCGGTTAACCAATGAGAACGGTCCGAAGGACCGTTCTCATCGGATGGACTGATTGTGTGTACAGGGCTTTAATGAACTGTGACTGTTCACATCTTTATGCTGTCAGCTATGGCCTTTAAAACCATATGTATGTATTATAAAAGTGTCCTGATCTTGTTTTTAGATATATACATTATGTGCTATGCGCCCATATAACTACAGGCGGTCCCTGGGTTACAAACAAGATAGGGTCTGTAGGTTTGTTCTTAAGTTGAATCTGTTTGTAAGTCGGAACATGTACATTTACATGTACATTTTTTAAGTGTAGCTCCAGCCAAAAAAAAACAATTTTTAAGCTTTTTGGATAGCATAGGGAAGTTATCTCCCCTGTAACATTTGTTTTGCTGTCTGTGCCCCTGTTCAGAAGATTTCACCTCACTTTCTGTCCCAATGACAATTGGATTTTGAAAAATGTGTTTTGTTGTGGAAGCAGGCCTTGGTGATAAAGCATTAGTGGAGACTAGGGATGAGCCGAAAACCCCCCCGTTCGGTTCGCACCAGAACCTTCGAACGGACCGAACGTTCGCGCAAACTTTTAGAACCCCATTAAAGTCTATGGGACTCGAACAATCGAATTCAAAAGTGCTCATTTTAAAGGCTAATATGCAAGTTATTGTCGTAAAACGGGTTTTAGAACCCGGTCTTGCCCCAGGGAACATGTATCAATGGAAAAAAAAGTTTTAAAAACGGTCGTTTTTTCTGGAGCAGTGATTTTAATGATGCTTAAAGTGAAAAAAAGAAATGTCTTTAAATATCGTACCTGTTGGGTGTTATTATAAGAAAAAAGTCATTTAAAACTGATTGTGGCTTTAATGTAATGTCTTCAATATGGATGAAAATCATTGAGAAAAATAGCATGGGTTTCCCCGCACCCCTCCCCCAGGCCATTACAAGCCCCTTTGGCCCTATATACTTTGAACAGCAGTATACAGGCTGTGCAAACAAGACAGGGACTGTAGGTTTGTTGTTAAGTATAATCTGTTTGTAATTTTGAACTGGTACTTTTTTAAAGTGTAGCTCCAGCCAAAAAAATCTATTTTTTAAGCTTTTTGGAAAACATAGAGAGGGGTTATCACCCCTGTAACATTTGTTTTGCTGTCTGTGTGCATCTGTTCAGAAGATTGCACCTCACTTTTGTCCCAATGACAAATGATTTTTTGAAAATGTGGGTTTTCTGGTGCCCCTCGGCCTCCTGACTGTGTTTTAAAGGTTCAACTTCACATCTATGCGATGCATCAGAGTATGTGCCTTGCTGCAGAACAGCCTATTAATTTGAGAATGAACTGCCTGCCACCCCTCAATAACACCAAAGTGCATGGGCCTTTTTTTATTTTTATTTTTTAATGCCGCTGCACCAAAATGCATGGTGCTTTTGTTAGCATGCATTTTTATTTATGTGATTTTTTTTTATTTACACACACACATATATATATATATATATATATATATATATATATATATATATATATATATATATATATATATATATATATATATATATGTGTGTGTAAATAAAATAAAACAAAAAACAAATCACAAAAATGCATGCTAACAAAAGCACCATGCATTTTTTTGAGAATTGGGAGAGAATCGTGATCTTCATTCTAAGCAAAAGGATCATGATTCTCATTTTTCCCAGAATCATGCAGCTCTACTGCCTTTAGGAATTAATATGAGAAACACAAGAAAATCTATTGATGTAGCTTTAGGTGCACACTGTACAGAGGACACAGACAGTATACCACGTGAAAATACTGCAGCTAGCACAATCACCTGCCTGCCTGTCAGTAAATAAGGAACAGCGGATCTAGCTAAACTCAATACAGTGTATAAATATATATATACAACACCTGGGATGCATACATATCCTCTACAAACTGTAACTCTGAGGCCACGTACACACGGTCGGTCAAAACCGAGATTTCCTCTCACTTCCTGTTTGTAAGTAGGAGTCGTTTGTAACTCGGATGTTTGTAACTAGGGGACTGGATGTATATGCATTTGGTGTATAAAAAAACTAATAGTTCAAATAAATATTAACAAAATAGATTAATCCTGTGGAATCTGATTTATGTGAATGGTTGCCCGATCCAGTGGATTCTCAATGCTGTGACCTTCAGCACTAGGGTACTGCAAGCTTAGCATTCATTAGGGACTGTGGGTGGTCATAGATCTTTAGGTTTGGGAGTCTGTATAGAAGGGATTGTCATCTCGCAGGGGTGGAGATGGGCATAAGTCTAGGGAAACTGATGCAGATCTGGTGGTGGGGTTGCAGATGGATGTCTGTCACTCTTACATGGTTACTTGTGGGGGACTGACTGCTGAAGGAGGAGGGAAAGACTTCACCCACCTTACTCTATCAAATTAAGTTATTGACAGGATCATGAAACTGATACAGATGAGAAACTACAGTGTATAGCAAATATTACTTATTCTGACAAACAGTGCAACATAGAAGCAGATAATTGTACACAGATACCGTATGTTAAATTCTACTTTTATGTAGGTTTACTATAATTTCCCATTTTCCAACTTCCCCATAGCAGATTAACTGCTGTATAGGATGGTCACGCTGTGCAGAAACACATATACTGTATGTATGTAATTCTGCACTTTCAGGTAGGGGGTACAAAAAAGGGTTGATACCACCGGCAATGCACCTCAGCAGAGCCGTATTGCCGGTGGTATAGCCGCGGTTTCCCATTGCTTTCAATGGGAAGGAGTGGTGGAGGAGCGGTAAACACACCGCTCCTTCACCACTCTAAAGATGTGGCTAGCAGGACTTTTGGAGCGGTCCTGCTAGTGTACCGCTCAAGTGTGAAAGGACTCAGGCTTTCACACTGGAGAAACAGCAGCCGCTGTTTCATTTCGGTTTGCAAGTGCTATTTTTAGAAAGTGGTCTTAGTGTCACTGATTGGGTGCCATTACTAGTATAAAAATATTAAATTAATAAAAATTCCAGTAAATATTCCATAGTTTGTAGACGCTATAACGTTTGTGCAAACCAATCAATATACGCTTATTTTGATTTTTTTTTTTTAGCAAAAATATTTAGCAAAATACATATTGGCCTAAATTTATGAAGAAATTAGATTTTTAACTTTTTTTTTTTTTGGAAATGTTTTATAGCAGAAAAGAAAAAATATAAAAAATGTTTTTAACCACTTCAATACCAGGCACTTTCCATCCTTCCTGCCCAAGCTAATTTTCAGCTTTCAGCACTGTCGCTATTTAATGCGGTCATGCTACACTGTACCCAAACTAAATTTTTAATAATTTTGTTCCCACAAAAAGAGCTTTCTTTTGGTGGTATTTGATCACCTCACGTTTTTCTTTGTTTCTGATAAGGTGGCACTGATGCGGTGACAATGAAATGGCACTGATGGGCACTGACGATGGGCACTGATAGGCGGCATTGGTGGTTGACAGTGATATGCAGCACTGATGGGCATTGATAGGCGGCACTGATGGGCACTCATGGGTAGCACTAGTGGGCACTGATGGGCATTGATATGCGACACTAATGGACACTGAAAGGCTGCACTGATGACTACTTATGGGTGTCACTGATAGGCAGCACTGCTGGGCACTGATGGGCACTAATAGGCAGCACTGATCGGCTTTGATGGGCACTGAAAGGTGGCACTGATGAGCACTGACAGCTGGCACTGTTGAACTACTCTGATAGGCATAACTGGCACTGGTAGGCATTTTTGTTTGCCGCTGGATGGCAGCTGGATGGTAGCTGCCTGGGCACTGATTGACAGCTGCCTGGGCACAGATTGGCATTTCCCTGTTGGTCTAGTTGGCATACCTGGTGTTCCAGTGTGGTGGCCATCCCTGGTGGTCCAGTGTGGCATCCTGGTGGTCCTGGGCAGGCATCCAAAGGGGGGGCTTTGCTGATAAACAATCAGCACAGACCCCCCTGTCAGGAGAGTAGCCGATCGGCTCTCCTCTACTCGCGTCTGTCAGATAATTATCAAGAGATGTGAATACGTGTGAAATTCAGCTAAGCTTTTAGGTTCTTTCAGTACGTCTCACCTTGCAGCTTTTAGCAAGGCTTTAAAATTTTTTAGTTCATCTGCGAGGTTTTAATTTATGAAAATGGGCTTTTTGTATACATAATATATAACAGTTAGATTTTACTGCTTCCTACTGCAACCTAGAATGCTGTTTTGGTCCTTTAAAATTCAAATGGGTGATTGTTACCACCATCTTACAACAAGGATGTAACTGCTAATGAATCTTGCCTGAATGATGAACAGAGCTTTTAGGATTTTATTGCTAACTTTGATCATGCTAATTTAGTCAGGAAATAAATAGCCAGCATAAATCAAGAAGTAAAAAGAAACATACACAATGGCTTTAAGTAAAAAAATAAGCTGTTTTGAATATTTAGCGCCACTATATGACTAAAACTGAGAAAATGCATGAAATTATCATTGGCAGAGTGGGGGGAGTAAAATAAATGTATGAATGATAGGGGGCCTTAAGGGAAAACTCCCTCTCTCTCTTAAACACTTTTCAAAATTATTATACAGGATTTATAGGATTATTATTATACAGGATTTATATAGTGTCATGGGTTTTTCAGTTTTTTTTTGGGGTGTTAAAAAAAGAAAAAACCCAACAGTGATTAAATACCACCAAAAGAAAGCTCTATTTCTGTGAAGAAAATTATAAACATTTCACATGATTACAGTGTAGCATGACCGTGCAATTGTCATTCACATTGTCTCCATTTCCAGCACATCCTCACTGAGGACTGGTGACAAGAACTGAACAGCATACACAAGATGTGGCCGAACCAGAGTTTTATAAAGTGGCAGAATTATTATTTTATCTTTTGAGTAAATACCCTTTTTTATGCATGTTAATATTCTTCTTGCTGCAGCTTAGCATTGCATTTCATTACTGAACCTGTCATCTACTAGGACACCCAGGTCTTTTTCCATCCTGGATTTCCCCAAAGGTTCTCCCTCCAGTGAGTAACTTCATATTTTTAGCCCCCAGGTGCATTACTTTACATTTTCCTTGTCAAGAATATCTTTATTAAATGCAAGAATAAATTGTACATGAAGCATACATTCGTTACAGTAATCAGGTGGTTATTATAACATAAGATTGACTAACAGTATCATCTTTCTTAAACAACAATAAACGGGAATATTTTAGCCATGTTTTGTGTACTATCGCAGGAAGAGTTTAAGTAGTTAACATAGCCAAATATGTAATCCTTACAACTTGTCCTAGTGGTTAGTGGATAATATATCAAAGATAATACGTCCTTATTTAATGTAACCTTACTACCTATCAACTTTAAATTTCTAAAATGTGCTACCTTTTCAAAGTTAACGGTAGATACACAAGGGTACTACCTTATGCAGTATCAGATCAGGAAAAGGAAGAAGGGAAGAAAAGGAAGGAAAGGGGGGGGGGGGGGTCAGGTAAGGAAGTCTGCAGGGATGGGCTAGGATCCGTCGTCAAAGCATGAAATGTAAAACGGTTATTTTTGTATAGTAAAGCTACCATGGCATCATTACACCTTTATTAAAATTTTCTGGTATAGCATATTGTATCCAAGGGTTCCATATTTTTTCAAAGTTGGCGATCGTGTCCGTTTCTAACGCTTCCATTTTGGCGTGCGTCATAGCAATATTCATTCTATTTTTTGTTTCCGTCGTTGATAAAATTGGAGTTTTCCAAGCTTTTGCTATGGTTTGTTTGGCTGCCGTAAAGAGTTTTCTCAATTTAGTCACCGCATTTACCATCTTGAAAATCTTATCCCAGAATTTCTGTACTATTGGACACGTCCACCAAGTATGAAAATATGTACCTTCGGTGATGCAACCCCTATAGCAATGTCCGGTGCAGTTTGGTGCATATTTAGCTATTCTGCTTGGCACCAGGTACCATCTCATTATAACCTTATAGCCCGCTTCCAATGCTATTATATTCGAGGAAGCCGATTTAGTGTTTCGCCATATTTGATTCCAATCAGAGGTACTAAGTTCTATACCCAGGTCACTCTCCCATTTCTGAACATAAGGAAGCTTTGTTGTGTTATTGTGGGATAGTGACTGCAAGTACAGAACCGAAATTGTACCTCTTACATGTGGATTATCTTTACATATACTTTCAAAAGGTGACATCTGGTTTTTCAGAGCCGAAGAGGTCAGATGTGTTTCCACGAAATTTTTTATTTGGAGGTATCGAAACAATTCTGATTGAGGTATACCGTATTTTTTACATACTGTCGGGAAGGGCATGATACCCGATGAATCCAAAAATTTATAGACATATATACAGTCTTTCCTTACCCATTCCTTGAATGTGTTAGGGAAGATCCCTGCCGGATAAAATGTTGGGTTTTTATAAAATGAAAGCAGTGGGTTGAGAGGGGACACCAGTGAATACTTGGATTTATAGCTATCCCATAGTGAGAGAGAATGTTTAATAATTGGATTGCAGATTTTCCCGCGTAGCTTGGGAAGAATCCATAGTAAGTTAGCTGAAGGGATGGGATCACACTTGGTTGCCTCAATCGCTACCCAGAGAGGTGTTTCCTTTTTTGCATGATATTTGGCCAAGGTTGAAATTTGCGCTGCCCTATAGTAGTTTGTAAAATTCGGATATCCTAACCCTCCTTGAGTTTTGGGGAGATGCAAGATTTTCGCCTTTATTCTGGGCCTAGATGTGCCCCATATAAAGGTCGTCATTCTGTTTTGTATTATCCTCAGAAAGTAAGCCGGTATTGGACTCGGGAGCACTCTAAAAAGATACAACAATTTTGGTAATATTGTCATCTTAACTACGTTGATCCTACCTAACCAGGATAATGGGAGCTGGGACCAGGATTTGAGTAAGTTTGTTATCTGTTTAAGAAGAGGGGGATAATTATAAGAGAATAAATCAGATGTATCAGCCGTTACGTGTGTTCCTAAGTACGGGATGCTCTTATCCGACCATGTAAATGGAAGACCTACTGTGGCTGCACTTAATTCAAGTCTTGAGAGGGATATGTTTAGTGCTACACATTTCTTGGGATTAATGGCTAGACCTGAGAACGTCGCGAATCTATCAAGTATTGGGATGAGATTAGGGCCAGTTACTTGCGGGGAAGAAAGAAATAAAAGAATGTCATCCGCAAATAGGCATAATTTATGTTTATGACCTCCTAATTCTATACCTAGGATAGAGGGGTCTGATCTGATTTTCTGAGCAAGCGGTTCAATAAGGAGGGCAAATAATAACGGGGATAACGGGCAGCCCTGACGTGTTCCTCTTCTGATATCAAATGTGTCAGACTTATATCCTGCGTATTTAACATAAGCTTTAGGGTTATTATAAAGTTCCATAATCCAATTAGTGAAATTAGGGCCAAAGCCCCATTTCTGTAGAGTATATTTTAAATACGCCCAGGAAACAGAATCAAAAGCTTGTTTGATGTCCAGAGAGAGAAAACACGCCGGTATACCCCTTTTCTTTGCTATGTTGGCCAAGAGGCATGCCCTGCGTATATTATCGCCCGCTTGTCTGGATGGCATGAAACCTACTTGATCTCGATTGATTAGAGTACCGATAAAATTGTTAAGGCGGGTAGCTAGTATTTTACCTAATAGTTTTATATCTATGTTAAGCATGGATATGGGACGATAATTGCTACAAAGTGTGTCATCCGAATGTGGTTTGGGAATCATACAAACCGTTGCTAGCAACGTTTCAGGTCTGAAGGTTTTTTGCTCTAGTAAGTTGTTAAATGCCTCTGCCAGTCTGGGTGAAAGTAACTCAGTAAAAGTTTTGAGGTAGTTTGCCGAGAACCCGTCAGGTCCCGGTCTTTTGTTAATTTTGAGTTCCCGAATGGCTAAAGCTACATCCTCTTGCGTAATTGGTTCTTCCAACTGTTCTTTCTGTGATTGACTTATTTGTGGAAGATTAATTTGTGCAAAAAAGGAGTCAGCTTTAGATTCGTCAAATACAGTAGTTTCTGAGTAGAGTTGTTTTAGATGTGAGCTAAACTTTTGAACTATTTTAAGTGGGTTGCTGGAGAGAACCCTGTTGGCAATTTTTAACTTTATGGGTTTAAAAGTCTTATTGAGTGTGTTTAGCGCTCTAGCTAAATATGTCCCTGGTTTATTAGCTTGCTTGTAGAAAGCATGTCTAGATCTATTAAGTGTTCTATTCGCCGAATCGGTTAAGAACAAGTCGTATTCCAGACGTGCTTTGTCCAGCCGAGTTCTATTAGTTTGAGTTTGGCAGTTTTGTAGGGCCAGAAATGCTAAGTTGAATTCTGTTTCCAATTTTCTTGCCATCAGTGCTCGCTCCTTTTTTAAGATCCCTATTTGCCGCTGGAATGCTCCTCTGAGGACTGGCTTATGTGCTTCCCATAATGTAAGTGGGGATATTTCAGGGCTTGCATTGAGTTCTAGATAGTCTTTTAGAGCTTGTTCAATCAATTGGCAATGGGCAGGGTGTTTGAGTATAATTTCAGGAAGATACCAAGTGGGATCATGGTTTTTCGGAATGGTTGATGCCATTGTGGTGTACACCGCATTGTGATCTGACCAAGGGATGGGTATTATATTTGAATATAGTATTTCAGGGACCATACCGATTGTCACAAAAATATGATCAATTCGGCTGAAGGATTGGTGTGGGTTTGAAAAGTATGTGTAGTTACGTTTTGTGGGATTGTGTTCTCTCCACGTGTCTACTAAATTGTATTTGGCTAATAAGTTGGGAAGGGTCCATTTAGCTTGGTGTTTAGGTGTGACATAGGGGGTTTTATCTAAGAATGGAAGAAGGACTTGGTTGGAGTCTCCGCAGATGAGGAGAGTCCCTATTTTATGTGAATTAATTATTTGGAAAAGATGCGATAAGAAGGGTAACGGGTTTAGATTAGGAGCATAATAAGATACTATCGTGATCTCCGTATCTAACACTTGGCCTGTTAATAGTATGTATCCGCCCTCTGGATCTTTGATTTCCGTTTTTAGAGTGAATGGTGTGGTGCGATGAAAAGCGATAAGGGTTCCCCTTTTTTTGACTGAAGCAGAGGCTGAATAGACTTGTGGATAGGAGGGGTTAAAAAATCTAGGAGTCGTGTTCGTAGTAAAGTGAGTTTCCTGTAGGCAAACAATATGGGCTTTTTTGGCCTGAAATGTTCTGAAGGCCTTGGTTCTTTTCTGTGGCACATTCAATCCCTGTACATTTAACGACAATATATTCAATGGTGCCATGGTAGCTTTACTTCTCTGTCCATCTTACCGTAATAAACCGGAGGACATCTGGCCAGCCCAATCCCTGCAGACTTGGGGAAAGAAAAGGAAAAAGGGACTCTGGGGTATTCAACCTTGAAAAGGAAGGGAAACACAGAAAAAAATTGTAAATAAACAGTCAACAATAAACCAATAAAGTTTGTTAGGTTTACCCGTGGCGGGGATGGACTACCCCCGCCAGGGGAAAAGGGGATCCCATCAATCCCCCGCTTAATCTTGCGGGGAACTGAGGAGATCATGGTGGAGCACAGGTTGGTTCCGTGCGGTGGAAAACCGCTGTAAATATGTTCAAGTAAACACCGTCTGAGGTGTTTTTTCTCAACTAAGCTGTTAATAACATTTCGAACAGGATAACACTAACTACTCGCCTTCTGTTGTTTAGGCGAGAGATATGAGAGGGGGTTAACTATCCTTAATTAATTAAATAAAGAGATTGTAGAATTCATTAGCCTATACCAAAGATGTTTTAATTGGATCATGTGTTCCATTGGAATTTTAGGAAAAAATTCCTCAAGTAGGTTCAATAGTTTGGGTAAGATTAGGCTTCTATTGATCAGATATATGTCAGATTGGGTATCTACCTATTGACCATTAAAACAATGCAGATTCTACACACCAAAACTCGCCTTGCGCCTGGACGCTGACTGGGCTACTAGTGCACAAGGTGGTGTAATGTGGTGAAGCAACTTTGGATATTATAACTAGAGGAGGATAAGAGAATGGGTTTTAGAGGTGTCTCTTAGGTACCCGGGGTGTAATTAAATGGTGTGGGATGTCATAAGTCTGAGGGACCCTGCGAATGAAGAGGCAGGCCTTGTCGTTTCCTCCCCCCCCCTCCTCCCCACCCTGAGGTGAGGAGGAGGTGAGGAAATAAAAAGTGGGGGGGAAAGTGGAAAAAAAATGGAAAGTAAGAAAGAATGTGATAAAGGTAGGAGTGCAAGGTAAAAAATGAAAAATAAGAATCGCAATAAGCGGTGAAAATGAGAATAAAATTGGGTCAAAAGAGAAAAATTTAAAAGTAGAAATTAAAAATAAGAGTAAAAAAAATAAAAAAAAATAAAAATAAAAATAAAAAACATCAAGTTCTCAATCCATGCAATCTGTACATCTTTTCTTGTGAAGTGTTCTTGTGACCAGGGGAAGAAGAAATTCATGAGGTCCTCTGGAAGGTGGTCAGTCCATGGTATCATCTTGGTCTTGGGGTTGAGACACAAATCGTCCTCGTTTGTTTGTGTGATGAGTTCCATTGTTCTTTTCAGGTTGAATGATGCCATTGCGGGAAGATGTTGATGCTGATCTTCTGCGGGAGGAGTTGTGTGTGATACTGCGATCAATGAGCTTCAGATCAATTAAAGCTTGGTGTAATTGATCAGGTGATCTGCACACTATCTTTGAGCCCTGGAATGTAAATCTGAGGGAGAAGGGAAATCCCCATTGGTACTTTATGTTTCGCTGTTGTAATTCCACTAAAAGGGGTTTCATTGCACGCCGTTTGGTAATTGTCAGTTGCGATAGATCGGCGAATATCTGGAAATTGTTTCCCTGGAATGTTAAACTGCTCTTCTCTCTGGCTGCTTCCAGAACCTGCTCTTTTGTTCTGTAGTAGTGGAATTTTGCAATGATATCCCTGGGGGGTCCCTCAGATTTTTTTGGGGCTAATGCCCTATGTATTCTATCAAATTCCAGGCGTTCTACAGGCAGTCCCGGCACTAGCTCCTGACACAATGCTAGAATGGTACCTGAAAGGTCCAGGACCGTCTCAGGAATTCCCCTGAATCTCAAATTCGATCTCCTGGCGCGGTTCTCAAAATCTTCTAGTTTGCTATGAAGTACCAAGTTCTCCTCTTTAAGCGCATCTAGTTCTGATTGGCAATCTTGAGTATAAATTTCAATTTCGTCCATTTTTGCCTCTAAAGTCTCTGTGCGGCAGCCCAAGTCTCTTATTTCCTTAGTTAGACTAGTGGTGATTTGCTCTGAGGTGCGCTTTAGCGCTTTATTCAGCATTTTCTCGAATTGACTTAGGAGCTCTGAGGGGACTGTCTTACTTAATGTAGCTATTTGTGGGGTATTAGACAAGTCCTCCTCCTCACTGTCCGTGTCCATGTTCCTCAGAGAAGCAGCGGGTTTCATTCCCTTTAACAAGCGTTGCTTGCCTTTCCCCTCAGTATTAGACTCTGAGGTAGCTGAGGTGGCTGAGGAGAATGCCGCCTTTTTTACAGGGCCCTTCATCTGCTGGGCTGTGCTATTAGGGTTGGATTTACCCTTATTTCTGGCACCCCCCAGCACCATATTTCAATAAAACCTCCTGGGAACTCGACCCGTCGTTTTCTGTTCGTTTGCAGCTCTATTAAAATCAATTATTTGCGGTTTTCTTTCCCCACAGAGCGGAGCTCTAGTGCAGCATGACTGTGCAGCTAGACCCCGCCTCCTGCTCCCTACTTTACATTTTCAAATTAAACCTCATTTGCCATGTATTTGCCCACCCCCTTTTTTTATTAAGATCTTCATGTAAAGTTTCTATATCCTGCAGTGAAGTTATTGCCCTTCTTAGCTTTATATCGTCAGCAAACACTGGGATTGAACTATTTATACCAACTTCTACATCATTTATGAATATATCAAACAGAATTGGTTCAAAGACAGAGCCTTGGGGGAACTCCACTTAGCACTCAAGACCAGTCCGAGTACTCAATATTTATCACCACCCTGTGGACTTAAGCGTTTACTATATGTGGAACTGTATTTCAAACAGATATACTGCGTCCGCAGGCCTTCCGTTATTTAGGCTTTTCATAAATTCATGCTGATTACTACTAATGATCCTGTTTAATCAGAAAATGAATATAGTCCCTTATCATCTCCTCAAATAGTTTACAGACTATCGATGTTAGACTGACTGGCCTGTAGTTTACAGGTACAGTATGTTTCTCTTCCTCTTGTGGTCTATTTGGGCTACCTTGATTGCATTCTTACATTTGTTATTTCATTCCTTGTATTGTTGGAATGTTGACAATGACCCTTCAGCTCTATATTTTTAAAGGCCATTTTTTTCTTTTTGATATGACTTTTTATGTTAAAGTTTGGCCACCCAGGTTTAACCTTAGCTCTTTTATATTTATTGCCCATTGGAATGCAGTTGTCCTGTAAGAGATTTTAGAAATGGCAAGTCTTAAATGTGCCATCTGTTCCTTTTGCCCAGTCAATACGTGAATAGTTAAAATCCCCTACTATGATAAAATTGCCCTACCTCACTGCCATTTCTAACTAGGAGATCCAACTCCTCCTCATCCTTCGGGCCACTATCAAGTTCTCATTTGTTCCTTTCCTTTGAAGCTCCACCTACAGGGACTCCACCTCCTTCCGTGTCCCATTTGCAATTTCGTCCCTCATGTTCAACAGTAAAACATTCTAGATTTACAGGCACAATCATTCTTGATATACAGACACACTCTCCCCCTTCTACCCTCCCTGTCCCTCCGATACAAGAATAACCCCTGGATAGTTGGAAGTCAGTCATGTGAGCGTCTCCCGCAACTGATGGCTTTCCTCAGCCCGCCCCCTCCACAGTGTCTCCCGTACCTGGCGGCTTGCCTCAACATGCCTCTTTCACAGCCTGCATGCCTCCTCCGCTGTTTTAAGTATTTAAAAAAGTACGTATAAATACTGGAATACAGAAGAAAGATAGTATGCCTCTCCTGTATTAAAAAGCCTGCCTGTTCACATTTTTTTATTTATTTGAGTACAATTCCACCTTAAGGCTCACATTTGATTTAGTGTTCGCACGAGTTGAACCCCCATTGAACACTTTTTTTGGCTTTTTTCTTCCTGTAAAAACACCAAAAAACAATAAGGCTAATAAGGGACCTTTTTTTTACACAGAATTGTGTCTAGAAGACATGTGCATTAGTTTTCGTCCGAATGCATTTTCGTCATAATTTTTGGTATTTTCGTTAACAAACGAAAACGAACGCGCAGAATCGTAAATCCGAAAGATCTGACATAAAAAAATGCTTTTTTTTCGTTTTCATTGCTATAAACAGTTCGATATAGATAGGAGATTCGACATGACGCTGACAATAACAATCCGTGTCTATTGAATCTGTGGTCGAATGTGCCTAACCTAACTCTATTAGTCCAAGATTATTCTACATAGAGAGAAAAGATTCAACATTTTAGAGACAGTGTTGGGGTAGACCATTCGATGAAGATTCGACAAAGCAGCAAAAAACATACAAACATTGAATCTGTCATTGAAGGTTTATGGTGTCTGTCGAAAATTCTAAGAAGATTCGACAAGCAGCTAAACTGTACGATGCCGCAATCGTACATTTCCAGTGAAATGCTCGGCACATAGGCAGTAGATGAATTTGAATGTTAGTTGACTAGTAATAATAATTTATAAATATAATTATTACTAATGTCATACAACATTAGAATTCTCCTATAGCTTGTAGGCGGAACATTCGACCGTAAATGTACGATTGCAGTGTCGTACAGTTTAGCTGCTCTGTCGAATCTTCTTAGAACATTCAACAGACACCCTAAGCCTTCAATGACAGATTCAACCTTAATTAATTCGGATTTTTGGACTAATGCATTTTTTAACTAAAAAAAATTAATAAAAAC
Organism: Rana temporaria; assembly: GCF_905171775.1. Lineage (NCBI taxonomy): Eukaryota > Metazoa > Chordata > Amphibia > Anura > Ranidae > Rana > Rana temporaria. The sequence continues at coordinate 299,445,168 of NC_053493.1, read as the reverse complement.
AAATTTTGGGAGTAACAAAATACATTTATTTTTCGGACGAAATAGAAATTCCGAAACAAAATATTTCAGTGTGCATATGTCTAATGTCTAGTATAGCTAAGAGGAGCTTCTGTGAGCCTCAGAAGCCATTTAATCCAGTAGACTATGTAGCGCTACCCCCTCAGGAGCCGCTGGTTAGATTGGGATCGGCATAGTTGTGTTACCTCTGTGATGTGTCTAGGGATAATGACTATGATGAGAGCAATGACGGAATGTCCAAACAATTGATTGACATTTTCTGTGCCTTTATTTTGGGTCAAACATGACTAACAGTTAACTTAAGGTAGATAGAATAGGTTGGTGAAAAGGAGAGAACTTTGCAGATTCAGGCTATGGATAGAAGAAGCAGTCCTGCCTCCAATTATTAATCTTGCTTCGTCGCCACTACAGCCAGAGTGGGTGCAGTGCCCCTGGACAGGTCCCTCTCACAGGCCTGGCAGCCAGGGTGTCACTCGGAACTGCTGGGAAGGAACAAGTCTCTGCCACCGACTTGGCTCTAGTAAGATTTTGACTTTTGTAGCGAGATCTCTGCCACAGGCCCAATACTTGTGAATATGGATGATAGAGCAAATCCTCCCAGTAAAAACAGTATTGCCTGAATCAACCTCAGGTAGACTTGATAGCTTGGGCCACCGACTGACAGTTTGCAGCATACAACCTGTCAGTGTCCAGTCACCCAGATCCCCGATGGATGGTCTAAGCCCTATTGGATCACCTGCCTCCGGGTTCTCCTCAGACCGACTCCCCACCGAATAGCAAAACTCACTTGGGATCTTCTTAATAAAGGTGGGGGACCCAGTAAGTCACTGGCGACCCTTGGCAGCATCAGTTGCTCCGGGCCATGAGGGCCCAGAGTCAGGAACTCTGCGTAGCATGTGCGCCCCAGCCTGGTAGGCCATATAGCCGGGGCCCGTGGGTGCCGCACCTGGAACCAGGAACCCACGAAGAACCCCGGAAAACAACGTCTGCCACAGAAATACCCTCCCCCAGCATGCCCCGCGAGGGAAACACTCCTCTGATTGGCTGCTGGGCAAAAGGGCACCTCCGCCTGCACCTCTCTGGCACCACCTGTCATCCAGAGATGGAACTACATCTCTGGAGCACAGAATGACCCAGGGAACAGTTCAGGGCTGGCAGCAGCCAAATTTTGATAAATCAACATGGATGAAAGCAAGTAACTCTCTCGTCCCACTAAATGTGGCACTTGTACTGAAAAGTACACAGGTGCTACAACTAAAAAAAAAAACATTTTTTTTAACTTCCATTTGAAAAATTCTCATTTAAGCACAATCTAATGCTTAAAGGCTGTGCACACATATACAGAATATGTAATAAATATTGCCAATAAATTGAATATTTTGCTGTCATAGATCAAAATATCAACTTCAGAGGTTATCTGGGACTTGGTCCAACCTCCATGGCTATTTTGGCCTTGGATGGAAAGTAATCCTTTAACAGTGAAAGCTGAAAGCAGATCAAAAAAGCCTCTAATAGTATGAGATTTCATGGTGAAAGGCTTCATCCTTATTTTATAAACTGGCTATTCAGCAACATCTTTAAGATCATCCTTTTTTTTTCAAATGTAGTAAGTGGATAAAAGTAGATCCAGGCAGCCCTCTTTGCAGATTATGCGCTACTGTCTGCTAGCATTAATACATTACATTCATCTTTTTTGCCAGACTTTGTGCTTTGTCTGTAAAGTATAATAGTGAAATTTTGCTTCCTAATAAAAGAAGACTAATCCTCAATGGGTATGTGAGCGTGGTATAAGGGCGGTTTATGTAGCAGTCTCATATTTAGAAATTGTAAGTAAACATTTACTTTCTATTTTTTACCTTCTATTTTTCCCCTATTGCAATCAAAAATATAAAATATATTTTAAGATTTAAATATATCTGAAACCAGTGAACATCTTAAAATGGTGAGCTTTGTTAAACTTGTAAAAACATAAGCAGCCCTCCCTATGCTATTTACCAATTGAAGTGAAGGACATTTTTCCGTTTTCAGCACTGTCACACTTTCAATGACAATTACTCACTCATGCAACACTGTACTCAAATTAATTTCATGTCATTTTTTTTAAAAACAGATAAAGCTTTATTTTGGTTGTATTTAATCATCACTGGCTTTTTTTTTACAGTTGTTTACTATGTTAATGAAAAAAAGGTCAATTTTTTTTCCTAGTTTCTGTTATAAAATTGTGCAAATAATAATTTGTCTTCATAATTTTAGACCAAAATGTATTTTACTACATACAGTATCTTTGATTTAAAAACAAAACAAAAAAAACTGTGTAAATAATTTACTATGTTCAAAAGTTAGAGAGTCTATGGTACAGTATATATTTTATTTTTATTTATAATTAATAATTTGTGATTTACTGACTGCCGCTCACTTCTTGAGAAAAAAAAACAGGACAGTACAAACACCCCCAAAAATACAGTTTTTTTTTAACGTAGGCAGTCCAAAGTACTTAAAAACAGGCAAGGTGAGTATTTTTTTTCAGTTGTAATGTTTGTTATATTTATTTTAAAATAAAGAAATTAAATAAAATATGTTTTTTCTCACAAATATGTAATTTTAAAAAGTTATTTCTAACACATGACATAGGCACCCAAGGTATTTTTTTAAGAGGCACGGTGAGTTTATGAAGACCTTACACAAAGTTGTCAACTACTAAGTTATTTCTAACACACGGCATAGGCCTACCTAGAATTACAACAAAAAATCTATTCTGCTACTCCTTCCAAAAGATCACAGAGCATGCCTCTGCATGCCCTAGAGGGCGTGCGCAAGGCAGGTCAAGCAGGAAGACATACAGGTACATCCACCCACATCGGGCAAGCTTCCATCTGGCTGTTGATTTACAATGGTAGGATTGGAAGGGATTAAAACATTTTTATACAAAAAAAAGCTGAAATTAAACTAATTGGAAACTTATCTGAAGAGGAAAAACCTAGAACAAAAGATTCAACAGACTAGACCCCACGTCGGGGTGAAAATACCATTTATTCAAGCCTAGTATAAATGAAGTAACAGCTGACTGTCTCATCTCTGCGTTTTTTACCTATGCTTCCCTAATAATAGAGGGGGTGAATCCCTTTTTCCTAATAGGAGCAACTAAATTCCTAAATACACGGAATATTTAGATCCTGGAGAAACTTTAAAAACAATTGTTATATATATATATATATATATATATATATATATATATATATATATATATATATATATATATATATATATATATATATATAAACATAAAAGTGACTTACATTTAAACCCAGACCCAAGTACAAGCTATTTAAATGTTGACAGACTGTGGTTATTGCCACCTCTGGTAGATTACAGCCCCAATTTCAAAGAGTTAGGGATGCTTTGTAAAATCTACATAAAAACAGAATGCAATGATTTGCAAAGCTCATAAAGCCATATTTTATTCACAATAGAAACATATCAAATGTTTAAACTGAGAAAATTTACTATTTTAACAAAAAAGCATGGCCATTTTTCAACTGATGGCAGCAATATGTCTCACAAAAGTTGGGACAGGGTCATGTTTACCATGGTGTAGCATCCCCTTTTCTTTTAACATCACTGGAACTGAGGAGTCCATTTGCTGGAGTTTTGGGAGATTATTGCCTTATATAGGATTATAACTGCTCAACAATCTTGGGTCTCCTTTGTCGTATTTTTTCGTTTCAAGATGTTACAAATATTTTTAATTGATGAAAGGTCTGGATTGCAGGCAGGCCAGTTAAGCACTAGGGGCCAGATTCACAGAAGAGATACGACGGCGTATCTCTGATACGCCGTCGTATCTCTGGGAGTACAGTAGGTGTTTGTGATATTGTGCTTTTAGCACGACAGCGTCGCGCTGATACTCGGCGACATGGTGCCGAGATCTCGCACTTACTGGAATAGTGACAGCACATCCCAGCAAGCGCGTCATAGAAGCGACGGGAGATCCGACTTGGATTCCCGCCAATTCTACACGTGTGCGGCGTTTGTTATGAATCCTGAAGGGGAAGTCCCCGCCGGATTTTAAATAAAAATCCGGCATGGGTCCCCCCTCAGGAGCATACCGGGCCCTTAGGTCTGTTATGGGTTGTAAGGAGAGCCCGCCTACGCCGGAAAAAATGGCGTAGGGGGTCCCCCTACAATCCATACCAGACCCGTATCCAAAGCACGCTACCCGGCCAGCCAGGAAGGGAGTGGGGACGAGCGAGCGCCCCCCCCCCCCTCCTGAGCCGTACCAGGCTGCATGCCCTCAACATGGGGGGGTTGGGTGCTCTGGGGCAGGGGGGCGCACTGCGGCCCCCCCCACCTCAGAGCACCCTGTCCCCATGTTGATGAGGACAGGGCCCCTTCCCGACAACCCTGGCCGTTGGTTGTCGGGGTATGCGGGCGGGAGGCTTATCGGAATCTGGGAGCCCCCTTTAATAAGGGGGCCCCCAGATACCGGCCCCCCACCCTAAGTGAATGAGTATGGGGTACATCGTACCCCTACCCATTCACCTGCAAGAAAAGTGGTAAAAACACAAATAAACCACACAGTGTATTAAAATATTTTATTTTTCTGCTCCGGAGGCCCCCCCTGTCTTCTTTATTAGCTCTTTTACCAGGGGGGGGCTTCTTCTTTGACGTCTTCGGGTGGGTGGGGGCCGCCGTCTGGTTCTCTTCCACCGCCGGGGGGGGGTGGCTTTTAAAAAAGCCCCCACCCCCCCGGCGGGTTTCCTCCGGCGTCTTCGGCGGGGCTCTTCTTCTTCCGCTATCCCGACGGGTCTTCTCCGCTATCCGGGGGGTCTCGCCGCTCTCCGCTGTTGACTCGTCGCACCCCGGTTCTTCGTCTCGCAGTCCGGTCCCTTCTTCCGTGCTGTACGTCTTCTTCCGTGCTGTGAGTTCTTCTTCCGCGCTGTGACGTCATGTTCTTCACTTCTCTTCTTCTCCCGATGTTGACTCGCCGGTCCTCCTCGCTGAAATGACGGATGCGCGCCTTGCATCGGACCTATATAGGCCTCACATTCCTATCATGCTCTGTACCTACCCATGTGATACCTACCACGTGGGTAGGTATCACATGGGTAGGTACAGAGCATGATGGGGGCTCCCAGATTCCGATAAGCCTCCCGCCCGCATACCCCGACAACCAACGGCCAGGGTTGTCGGGAAGGGGCCCTGTCCTCATCAACATGGGGACAGGGTGCTCTGAGGTGGGGGGGGGGCCGCAGTGCGCCCCCCTGCCCCAGAGCACCCAACCCCCCCATGTTGAGGGCATGCAGCCTGGTACGGCTCAGGAGGGGGGGGGGGGGCGCTCGCTCGTCCCCACTCCCTTCCTGGCTGGCCGGGTAGCGTGCTTTGGATACGGGTCTGGTATGGATTGTAGGGGGACCCCCTACGCCGTTTTTTCCGGCGTAGGGGGGCTCTCCTTACAACCCATAACAGACCTAAGGGCCCGGTATGCTCCTGAGGGGGGACCCATGCCGGATTTTTATTTAAAATCCGGCGGGGACTTCCCCTTCAGGATTCATAACAAACGCCGCACACGTGTAGAATTGGCGGGAATCCAAGTCGGATCTCCCGTCGCTTCTATGACGGCTCTGTCTCCATCGCGGCAAGCCAGCTCGGCGCTGGCTCCCGCGATGGGGCTCGTAGGTGCTCAATCTCGCCGAGAAAGAGAGCGAGATTGACACAAAATCGGGTTCACCTACTGTATCTATGCGACTGATTCATAGAATCAGTTACGCATAGATAGCCCTAAGATCCGACAAGTGTAATTGACTTACACCGTCGGATCTTAGGATGCAGTACCTCGGCCGCCGCTGGGTGGAGTTTGCGTCGTTTTCCTGCGTCGAGTATGCTAATGAGCATTTACGGCGATCCACGACAGTTTTCGCGTTCGTTACGTCGTTGCTAGTAATTTTTTCCCGTCGCAAATTTACACCTGCCTTAACATGGCTTAACTTTAGTCAAGCCATGTTAAAGTATGGCCGTCGTTCCCGGGTCGAATTTCAAATTTTTATTGTTTTGGCGTAAGACGTCCGGGAATACGAATGGACGCTACGCACTTCGCCGTTCTAAAAAATGAGTCGTCTGTAAATCCGGCCAATTGTCTGGATGGGAGCATACAGTGTACTGCTCTAGAACCTGGATACAGATTTCAGCATTAAAATTGTCTTTCCAGAAGTGCAAGCTGCCATTTCTTACACACTAATGCACCCCCATATTATCAGAGATGCAGGTTTTTGAATTGAATGCTGATAACAACCCGGAAGGTCCATCCTTCTCTTTAGTCTGGAGGATGCCGCACCCATTGTTGCCAAAAATAATGTCAATTAGTCTGACCACAGAACAGTTTTCCACTTTGCAAAAGACCATTTTAAATGGCCCAAAGAAGATGGCAACATTTCGGGATCATGTTCAGATACGGCTTCTTGTTTGCATGATAGAAAGTGAACAGTTTTTCAATGCTCAGTGCTTGAACAAGTGATTAACATACAACAGGGACTTTGATTATTGCAGCTGCTCTTTCAGCTCTTTCAGCGATGTGATATACTTTGGTCAATGTAACAAATGTAGTCAGGGATGTTACATGAGATGTACATGTGTAGGGCATCATTTATCACCACCATACTGCTCTGTGGAGGATACAGATCTTAAACCATATCTAAATCTAGGAACAAAGCTGTAATATTTTGCAGCTTACCAGTCTTGATGTGGTGGCTGCTTTGGTTTTACATTTTAAGAAAATTTTCAGGAAATACAGAAAGACCTGTTAATCTTTCCAGAAGTGCAGTGTTCTTGTCGTTGTGTAAATGTTCCTTTTTAGGTTCAGTACAAAGCTGTTTTTCTTACAACTGTACTAATATGGCTAAAATTATTTCACCTGTTACTGAAAAAAAAAATATTTTTTAAACCTTGACTATCAACCTACATTGGTAGATTATGTGTAAAACACAAATGCTGGCTATACACAATGATGAGTATACCTTTAGGAGATTTGTTAAATGGATTTTTGTAATTAGAGGTTTAGGGGCAGATTCACGTAGAGCCGCGTAAAATTGTGCGGGCGTAAAGTATCTGATTTACGTTACGCCTCTGCAACTTACACGGGCAAGTGCTGTATTCTCAAAGCACTTGCTCCGTAAGTTGTGGCGGCGTAGCGTAAATCGGCCGGCGTAAGCCCGCCTAATTCAAATTTGGATCAGGGGGGCGTGTTTTATGCGAAACTACTGTGACCCGACGTGATTGACGTTTTTTCGGAACGGCGCATGCACCGTCCGTGGAATTTCCCAGTGTGCATTGCTCCAAAGTACGCTGCAAGGACGTCATTGGTTTCGACGTGAACGTAAATGGCGTCCAGCCCCATTTACAGACGACTTACGCAAACGACGTAACTTTTTCAAAATTCGACGCGGGAACGACGGCCATACTTAACATTGGCTGCGCCTCATATAGCAGGGGCAACTTTACGCCGGGAAAAGCCTAACGTAAACGTTGTAACTTAACTGCGTCGGCCACGCGTACGTTCGGGAATTCGCGTATCTAGCTAATTTGCATACTCAACGTGGAATTCGACGGAAGCACCACCTAGTGGTCCAAAAAAAAATGCAGTTAAGATCAGACTAACGCCTGTCTGATCTAGTGGATATCTATGCGCAACTGATTCTAAGAATCAGGCGCATAGATACAACGGCGCAACTCAGAGATACGACGGCGTATTTGGAGATACGCCGTCGTATCTCGGTTGTGAATCTGGGCCTTAGGATTTAATCGATGGCTAGAAGTGCACAGTGCAGAAATATCAAATGGTCACTTTTTATAGTCACTTCCTAAACAATGTTTAAATTAATAACCTAAAACTTTATTAAAAATAATTATACAATTGGATCAAAGTACATATAGTACATTTAAGATATCAATGTTAATACATAAAGTGTAATAAAAGTTGTACAGAGCAGCCCCAAACATCCTTTTCTGGTGTCCCCCACTGGAGCTGTCCACTCCTCCTGTTCTCTGTCTGAGCCCATAGCCAACTGCTTGTTATGGGGACAGATGAGCAAGTTTTATCCTAAACTAGGATGTGTGCATCTATAAACACACATAGCGTGGCTCATCCCCACTCCCTGCTCCCTCCTCACAGGATTTGACTGACAGCAGCGGAGGCCAATGTCTCCCGCTGCTTTTGGGTATCCTGTGGAAAGAGATAGAGGGAAGAAGAGCTGCTTCAGACAGCTACAGCACTGGATCTAATTGGGCTTAGTAGAGCTATAGCCAAAACTTTTTTTTTTTCATTTTGGATAGAGCAAGGGAGTGCTAAAACCCCTGTCAGATTTTTTTCCGCCATCTGTGTCCCATTTTAGAGATTTCTTTACTTCCTGTCCTATAGCCGAACAGGAAGTGAGAGGGAATCCTTGCAAATTATGGGAATCCCTTGGTTACCCCCCAGGTCACCAGAACTAGTATCCTGATGGAAAGATTTCACTTCTACTACTTTTCCAGATACAACCCAAAATGTAGGATTTTCTTTACTTTTTCATGACAGGAAAAATAGTGAGGGTGAATCTCCTTAACGGGGCACAGACAGCAATAAAAGCACGAGAAAAGGAAGATACGGCTGCACACCATCATCGATCCAATTTAAATTTATTGATACATAAATGTCATAATAACTGCCACCAAGACAATGACACAGGAGACATGATGCATTTCACACTTAACTGGTGCTTCTTCAAAACCTTCCATAAAAAAACAAAAAGGTCTTGAGGAATCACTAGTTAAGTGTGAAAAGCGTCACCTCTCCTGTCCTTGTCTTGGTGGCAGTCATTATGACATTTATGTATCAATAAATTTAAGTTGGATCAATGGTGATGTGCAGCCGTATCTTCCTTTTCTCTTATCTTGGTGGCGAACCGTGGCTTGCACCCAGCCCATTCCGATCCATTAGATTGTTATCACCTGCAAAAACGTTACCTTTTCTGGAGCAATAAAAACATGACAGATGTTGGAATCTCTCTCCACTATATCCAAAAGTAAAAAAAAGTTTTGCTTTTAGTAATACATTAAGTTGGGGCTCGGGGGGGGGGGGGCGTGCTTTTGAAAGTTTTTTTTGCCTTTATGCAGAGAATGCATTAAAGGAGAAATGAGGGTTTTGTTTTTTTCCCCCCGATTATACTTATCTAGGTGGATGCTGCATCTGTCCCCCAGCATCTCTGCACTGAGAACCAAGCTATCGAATACCGCTGATGGCTCGGTTCTCACAGCTCCCTGGTCAGAGAGCTGCTGCCTGTCAGTCAGCAGCTCTTTGCTCTGCCCCCCACGCTACTGGAGCACTGAGCTGTGGAGGGGGTGGGGAGCAGCTGTCTCAGCATCTCAGCGCCCTCGCCATCAGTCCAAGCACCTGGCAGATCCAGACTTTCAGAGTCGGAATGATGCAGTGTCTGGGCTGATTCCTGTGACGTCAGCAGAGAGTGGACTTCAGACCGCTCTCTGCTGAAAACAGGTCACAGGAGTGCGAAACGAATTGCACTCCTGTGACCCATAGGAGAAGCCCAGCCATACGAGCTCAGGCTGGACTTCTCCCTTAAGAAAAACATTTTGGCCCAGATTCAAAGAGAGCGGGCACACATTACGCCGACGCAGCGCAGAGAGGCAAGCATGGAATTCAGGAAGCCAGTGCTCCCCACACTGCGACGGTGTGGCGTAGGTTTCGATGGCGCAGGCCGGGGTAGGTGGAAGTGGGCTTGACCCATGCAAACCCATGCAAATGAGGCGTGACCCCATGCAAATGAAGGTCCGAGCGCCAGACAAGTACGTTTAACGAACTGCGCATGCGCCGTGACGTGGACGCATCCCCTGCGCATGCTCACAACCACGTCGGAACAACTGCCTAAGATACGCCGGATCACTGCGTACGCCATGAACGTAACCTACGCCCAGCCAGACTCACGTCCAACGTAAAATATGCCGGCTTGGCCGGATTGTGTTCCCTGGTGCAGACCTTTGCATGTCTGCTGCTGGGTTACACCTCCTTTATGGGGCTTAACTTTACGCCGGACGTACAACTTACGCGCACCTTTCGTAGCCTGCGTCAGGCGCACGCAGGTTCGTGAAATCGCCGTATTTCCCTCATTTGCATGTTTGAATGACTAATCAATGGGAGCGGCACCATGATCCCAGCCTAAATGTGCGCCCACTCTAGGCCGGCGTAAGCAAGTTACGTGGCATGGTGAAGCCTATTTTTAGGCGCATCTCTGTTTGTGGGTCTTGCGCACAGATACGACGGCGCACATTTGCACTTACTTTGGCGTAACTTGATATACGTCGGCGTAAGTGCTTTGTGAATCCGGGCCTTTGTCTTTATAACCACTTTTCTATCAACCTGCCTGAATTACTTTATTTAATGCAATTTATTATTTTGTGTGGGCAAGAAGTAAAATCAATTTGTGAAATGTTATCTAGGCACCATTGCAACTTTGCTAAAGCCAGAGAATCCACACAATTATTGTTACTGTTTGTTATTTATTAACATACACCAGTAAAATGATACAAGCATTTTCTTAGTGACATTTCAAATTCTTTTAACATAATTCTGCGGTATACAAGCTTCCTGTCTGAGGACCACAGAGGGCAGTGCCGAAATCAAAGAATGCATTAAATTGTCTTTTCACAGGATCAGATTCAGGTGCATGCAGAACTAAAAACAATACCAACCATAGGAATCGCTGCTCAAACAAGCCTGTGGGCCATATCTGTCATGCCACCAAGAAACCGTCTGCCTGTCAGTGAATGCAACCCCACTGAGTCGGAAGATGCAAAATAAGCATACTCTGAACACAGAATCTGCAGTGTAAGGATTCCCTAATTGACAAAGTAATTAACAAGTTAAGACAAGATGCGTGCAGACTATAACTGCTGTCCAAAACAATTCTGATTTATCTTTTCTGTTATAGTTCTCTTTTTCTCCTTGTACAATTTGTCAGTATATCACCAATGACATATTTATGTTTTTTAAATAAAAACATGAATCTTAAAACCAATATTTTCAATGTTTTTTGGAGTGTCACAATTTCATTTTACTATTTCAATCTTATTATAGCCAATTGTTCTGTTTAAATTGGACAGTGTCAGTAGGGCAGAGATTGGTGTCAGTAAGGCAGTGGACAGTGTCAGTAGTTTTTATTTTTATTAATTATTTGCAATTTTTTTGGGAGCCCCATCAGGGGGCTTTGGTGAAATATCAGGGGTCTAAACAGGGGGAATCCCCACCGCAAAGGGTGATAAGGGTGTGCCCTGGCACACCCTATGTGCACACCTAAATCTGGCAGTGTTGAATTGCAATGCCGCGTACACATGACCAATTTTCATGACGAGAAAAATGCAATTTTTGAAATTGGTCATTAAAAACGGCCATGTGTAGGCTTCAGAGCATTTTTCTCCATAAGAAAAATGGCCTTTAAAAATTTAGAACCTGCTCTATTTTTTTTTGTAGTTTTTCACGTCTTCGTTTTTCTCTTCGTGAAAAACGGTGGTGTATATGCTTTAACGACGGGAAAAAAAAAAGTTATGAGACGGAAAATTAGCATAATCAGTCCAAAGGGTGGCGCCATTCCAATGGAACTTCCCCTTTATAGTCCCGTGCTTTGCTTGAGCATTTTCTATCAGGATCGTGTGTATGCAAGGCAGGCTTGAGAGAAATCACGTAGAGAAAAACGTTGTTTTCACTGGCAAGTTGTACACTTGCAGAGCATTTGAAGCATTTGAGTTCTAGTTGACACTTTTCCAATTTGTGGCAAATTTGCGTGGCAAGTCTCTAACAAGAGCAAAGTTGCAGTAGTGAGTCTAAAGCAAGAGCTCTGCAAAATTCAGCCACAGCGACGCCTGTGGTGGGATGACTATTGCACAATATAACGGAACCAGAACTTGCAGCAGACTTGCAGAATGTTTGCATAGAAAGTTGATCTGGAGTCATGCAATGCAGACATGTTGCAAATATGCATCACGCTTGTAAAGCCTGGCAAGTCTAGCAGTAGCTGAGCAACTCATTTTCAAACTTGCAATTCAATAACTTGTGATCTGGGATGTTTGTGTTCCTTAAAGCGGTGTTCCAGTCATTTTTAAGTCTATTAAAAGTCAGCAGCTACAAAAAGTGTAGCTGTTGACTTTTAACCACTTAAGGACCGAGTCTCTTTTTCAGACTCAGTGTTTATAAGCTACATTTTATTTTTTTGCTAGAAAATGACTTAGAACCCCCAAAAATTATAAAACAAAAATTCTAACTACCTAGAGAATAAAATGGCGGTAATTTGCAAATTATGGTGTAAAATAAGTATTTGGTCTCTACAAACAAGCAAGATTTCTGGCTCTCACAGACCTGTATCTTCTTCTATAAGATGCTCCTCTGTCCTCCACTCATTACCTGTATTAATGGCACCTGTTTGAACTTGTTATCAGTATAAAAGACACCTGTCCACATCCTCAAACAGTCACACTCCAAACTCCACTATGGTGAAGACCAAAGAGCTGTCGAAGGACACCAGAAACAAAATTGTAGACCTGCACCAGGCTGGAAAGACTGAATCTGCAATAGGCAAGCAGCTTGGTGTGAAGAAATCAACTGTGGGAGCAATAATTAGAAAATGGAAGACATACAAGACCACTGATAATCTCCCTTGATCTGGGGCTCCACGCAAGATCTCACCCCGTGGGGTTAAAATGATCACAAGAACGGTGAGCAAAAATCCCAGAACCACACAGGGGACCTAGTGAATGACCTGCAGAGCTGGGATCAACGTAACAAAGGCTACCATCAGTAACACACTACGCCGCCAGGGACTCAGATCCTGCAGTGCCAGACGTGTCTCCCTGCTTAAGCCAGTACATGTCCAGGCCCATCTGAGGTTTGCTAGAGAGCATTTGGATGATCCAGAAGAGGATTGGGAGAATGTCATATGGTCAGATGAAACCAAAGTAGAACTGTTGTTAGAAACACAACTGTAAAGCAGTGGTGAATTCGCGCTTCCCTTTAAATAAAATAATAAACACAACCCAAGACAAAAACTAATAGTGAAAGAACAAGGGGTTAATTACCAATAGGCAGGACAACACCTGCTAATTAGCCACAGTGGTGTTCAAAATAAAAAATGGGACAGAGAAAACTCTGATATGGTGCTGCTATTTGTAAAAACTGTTGAATTAAGCAGAAATAGACAAGAAAAATAGGGACAAATATAGCGCAACCCCCAAAGTGAATAAATAAAGGAAACAATGTATATTGTGGTATATCCTCAAAATGATGTGAAAAACAAACAAATGTGTGAAGTCCACTGAATGTGAAGGAAGTTCACTCGATCACTGTTCAAAGGGTAACTGGTTTTCCAACAGTAATCTTACACTGAGCAAAAGTGACAAAAAAATAAAATAAAATAAATGAACAGTGGATGAGTCAATTAGGACAAACTATCAAAATGTTTTAAAACACATGTAGTCCACTGATAATGAGTGAGAGCGCTGAGTGACCCCTCAAAAGACACGGCTAGATTCTCCACACTTAGTACAGCTTGAATATGCAGAAATAGGGATATAGGAATCTAGATAGGGAATCTAGGCTGTGTGGCCCCTTACCAGAACGGATGGATCTCTATGACAAGAGATCATATAGGCATACGGTAAGGGTTTCTTTATACCTTTATTATTATTATTTATTATTCTTTATGAAAATTGTAGATTCACACTGAAGGCATCAAAACTATGAATTAACACATGTGGAATTATACATAACAAAAAAGTGTGAAACAACTGAAAATATATTTCATATTCTAGGTTCTTCAAAGTAGCCACCTTTTGCTTTGATTACTGCTTGGCACACTCTTGGCATTCTCTTTTTTTCTTTCAATAAATTTTTATTGGTAGATAATAATACATGAACAATAATCAAAAATAACTATCTGTTTTGTTTTGTTCAGAATTTTAAACTTTTTTGCAATAAAGAGGTTCATATGAACATTTTTAAATGGATTGCACTATGAAGTCCTCTTTTCTTCTCTAATTCTATTTCCTGACCACGACACCTGTGTGAGAGCTGCAAGCAAGCTGAGTGGAACAGAGCGGAACAGAGCGGGAGTGTTTTTTGGAATCGATGAAGACGGATCTCCTGTCACCTCCATCCCTCCGGTATAAAGAAATCCTTACCGTATGCCTATATGATCTCTTGTCATAGAGATCCATCCGTTCTGGTAAGGGGCCGCACAGCCTAGATTATTATATCCCTATTTCTGCATATTCAAGCTGTACTAAGTGTGGAGAATCTAGCCGTGTCTTTTGAGGGGTCACTCAGCGCTCTCACTCATTATCAGTGGACTACATGTGTTTTAAAACATTTTGATAGTTTGTCCTAATTGACTCATCCACTGTTCATTTATTTTATTTATTTTTTTGTCACTTTTGCTCAGTGTAAGATTACTGTTGGAAAACCAGTTACCCTTTGAACAGTGATCGAGTGAACTTCCTTCACATTCAGTGGACTTCACACATTTGTTTGTTTTTCACATCATTTGGAGGATATACCACAATATACATTGTTTCCTTTATTTATTCACATTGGGGGTTGCGCTATATTTGTCCCTATTTTTCTTTTTAGAAACACAACTGAGTTGCAACCAAAGAACACCATACTTTTTTTTTTTTTTTATATATATAAAAAAAATAAAAAGAACACCATACCTACTGTGAAGCATGGGGGTGGCAACATCATGCTTTGGGGCTGTTTCTCTGCACAGGGAACAAGACGACTGATCTGTGTATATAAAATAATGAATTGGGCCATGTATCATGAGATTTTGAGTGCAAACCTCCTCCGATGACAATGATCCCAAACACACCGCCCGGACAATGAAGGAGTGGCTTCATAAGAAGCATTTCAAGGTCCTGGAGTGGCCTATCCAGTCTTCAGATCTCAACCCCATAGAAAACCTTTGGAGGGAGTTGAAAGTCTGTGTTGCCCAGCGACAGCCCCAAAACATCACTGCTCTAGAGGAGATCTGCATGGAGGAATGGGCCAACATACCAGCAACAGTGTGTAACAACCTTGTGAAGACTTACGGAAAACATTTGACCTCTGTCATTGGCAACAAAGGATATATAACAAAGTATTGAGAAGAACTTTTGATATTGACCAAATACTTATTTTCCACCATAATATGCAAATAAATTATTTCCAAATCAGACAATGTGATTGTCTGGATTTGTTTCCACATTTTGTCTCTCAAGGCCCCGTACACACGTCCGAGAAACTCGACGGGCAAAACACATCATTTTGCTCGTCGAGTTCCTTGTGAAGCCGCCGAGGATCTCGGCGAGCCAAG
This sequence comes from Rana temporaria, assembly GCF_905171775.1. NCBI lineage: Eukaryota > Metazoa > Chordata > Amphibia > Anura > Ranidae > Rana > Rana temporaria. The sequence goes on along the minus strand of NC_053493.1, from coordinate 299,429,767 downwards.
TTTCCTCATTGACTAACGAGGAAATAGAGAACATGTTCTCTATTTGGCCCGACGAGATCCTCGTCGGTTTCCTCGGCCAAAAGTGTTTCTGGCTGAATTCTGCCGAGAAACTTGATGACAATTACAGGCCTCTCTCATCTTTTTAAGTGGGAGAACTTGCACAATTGGTGACTGACTAAATACTTTTTTCCCCCACTAAATAAATATATATATATATATATATATATATATATATATATATATATATATATACAAACAAAATATAATCATAAATATAGGTCATCTGATGAAGAGGTTCTCACCCCAGATGCGAACATGACTGCATAGAACTAATAGAAACCCACAAGCAGACAGCCCGCAAAGTATCAGTGTGTCAAAGAGAGGGTAAGCCCCCTTGTGGAACCTGAATGGACATGAGACCAACTATGAATGAACATCAGGGGAACAGGTCTGGAGTGATTAACTTTATATGCCAACATTTGGTTTTATATAATGAGGTTCATATAAACCCTCTTTGCATATCTTTTTTTAAAATCAAATATTTTTTTTTTATTATTATGAACCACTTCCATACTGGGCACTTATACTCCTTCCCGCCCAGACCAATTTTCAGCTTTTAGTGCTGTTGCACTTTGAATGACAATTTCGCGGTCATGCTACACTGTACCCAAACTAAATTTTTTTCATTTTGTACCCACAAATAGAGCTTTCTATTGGTGGTATTTGATCACCTCTGGGATTTTTATTTTCTGCAAAAAAAATAAGAAAATGACCGAAAATTTTGAAAAAAATAAAGTTTTTTTTTGTTTCTGTTATAAAACATTGTAAATAAGTAAGTTTTCTTGTTCACTGATGGGCACTGATGGTACTGCACTGACGGGCACTGATAAGGCGGCACTGATGGGCACTGATGAGGTGGCACTGATGTGGTGGCATTGATGGGCACTGATGATGGGCACTAATATGCAGCACTGATGGGCTGCACGGATGGGCACTGATAAGCGGCACGGATGGGCATGGATAGGCGGCACAGATGGGCACGGATAGGCGACACAGATGGGCACGGATAGGAGGCACGAATAGGCGGCACGGATGGGCATAGATGGGCACTGATGGGTGGCATGTATGTGTTGCACTAATGGATGCCAATCAGTGCCAAACAATGCCTGCCAATCAGTGATGCGCATTGTGGGCACTGATTGGCATCCATTGCGGGCACTGATTGGCATCCATTATTTGTGTCATCCCTGGTTGTCTAGGGTGGCAGACCTTTGTTTTACATCCCTGGTGGTCTAGCGGCATCCTCGGGTGGCATACCTTTGTTTTACATCCCTAGTGGTCCAGTGGGCATCCCTGGTGGTCCAGTGGGCATCCTCAGGGGGGCTGTGCTGATAATCGATCACCACAAACCCCCCTGTCAGCGGAGCAGCCGATCGACTCTCCTCTACTCGCGTCTGACAGACGCGAGTGAGGAAAAGCCGTCTACCAGCTTTTCCTGTTTGCATCGTGATCAGCCGTGATTGGACACGGCTGATCACGTGGTAAAGAGTCTCCATGAGAGACTCTTTACCTAGATCGGTGTTGCGGGGTGTCAGACTGACACCCTGCAACAACAATCCCCGCGATGCACGCCCCCAGGGGCGCGCATCGGCTCAATATCCTGAGGACGTCATATGACGTCCACTCAGGATATTGCAACCACTTTGCCGACGTCAATCTGTCATTAGCGGGCGGCAAGTGGTTAAACATACATATAGATATGTCAAATTAATCCATAAAGTATCAAAAATAGGAAAACACACAAAAAACAGATAAACTTTGCTCCTCATGGACTAAAGTAGCTTAGCATATAATAAACAAAACATTATAGAGACATAGATACATTTTACACATCAAGTTGTTCACAATCATTAAACTATGGCAACTTCCTCTATACAGTACAGCATCAAGTTATCTTTCTATCATGCACTAATTTCTTCTCTTCTACTTCTCACTCCTCTGATTCTACTCTTTATTCCCATCTATCTCCTCTATCTCACTCCTCTCCACTAGGTAAACCATCATATAATATTACTAGGATCTATCCAGCATAACCATATTTTACCAAACCTTTAGGGCATACCTCTATGCTTATATGTTAATTTTTCTCTTTTAAGTAGATAATTAAGTTTCTCATCCCATTGTTTATGGGTTGAAGGATCAGCAGATGACCATTTTTTGTAAAATAACGAAATAAATGTGCTAAATATAGGGGGGGAGATCCACAAAGAGAGTACGCCGGCGTATCTAGTGATACGCCGGCGTACTTTCAAATTTCCCGCGTCGTATCTTTGTTTTGAATCCTCAAAACAAGATACGACGGCATCTGGGTTAGATCTGACAGGCGTACATCTTCGTACGCCTTTGGATCTTAGATGAAATTCTTCGGCGTCCGCTGGGTGGCGTTCCCGTCGTATTCCGCGTTGAGTATGCAAATTAGCATTCTTTTACGTCGTTTCCGTTCGGCTTTTTTCGGCGTATAGTTAAAGCTGATATTTGGTGGCGTACGCAATGTTAAGTATGGCCGTCGTTCCCGCATCGAATTTGAAAATATTTTTTTTTGTTTGTGTAAGTCGTCCGTGGATGGGGCTGGACGTCCACGTCAAAACAATGACGTCCTTGCGACGTCATTTAGCGCAATGCACTACGGGAAATTTAGGGACGGCGCATGCGCAGTTCGTTCGACGCGGGGACACGCTTCATTTAAATGAAACACGCCACCTACTCGCCGATTTGAATTAGGCGCCGTTACGCCGCGAGAGATATACTACGCCGCCGTAACTTACGGCGCAAATTCTTTGTGGATTCAAAGCTTCCAAAAGTAAGTTACAGCGGCGTAGCGTATCTCACATACGCTGCGCCCATGCAATTGTATGTGAATCTGCCCCAGGGATCTTATCCACATAGTATGCATTTCTACTGGTAACATTACATCGGGCATTATTCCCAGTAGTGCAAGTTTGTATATCTTTGCATATCTTTGCATATCTAATCTAATATACCTACCATATCCGAGAGTCTGGTTGAGAAAATAGGAAGATTTTAAAAACCAGTAACCATCTTTGCCACTGTTGGGAGGGTCAATACTTATATAACAGCTTGATAGATGGGCACTATCTCTCTAGAAAATCATGAAAACAGCTATAAGAATTTATATATCCGCTATCCATGCACAATGAATCCATTTAAATTCCTCATATAATCATCTCACCTCAATATAAATAGCCCTTCAATAGATAGACAAAGGGTAAACGTGTTAATCCCACATTTATATACACCAGTTTACTCCAGATGAGGCACAGCAGATTTGACATACAAACAATGCCTTCAGACTGAGATAATCCCCTGCAAACAATCACATAATCATATAACAAAGTAAACATCCAGAAACATTGCTATCTTATTACTATCATAGAACAGGGGCATCAACCTCTGGGCCACGGCCCACTACCAGGCTGTGGACTGTTTGCAGCTGGGCCACGAAGGCTGCACTGTCTGACGTGTGGCAACAGAGCGAGCAGAGAGATGAGATTATCTCTTACCGCCCGCCCACATCACTGCTGTTCTGTACTCACATCAGGGCCTCTACACTGTTAGAGATTGGGCAAGCGAGCAGAGAGATGAGATCATCTCTCACTGTGTGCCTGCATTACCGCTCCTCCGCGGTCAACAGAAGGGCCGCTATACTGCTGGAGGTGAGGCGGGGGAGCAGAGAGATATCATCTCTCACCACCCACCCCCATCACTGGTCTTCCGCCCACACAGCACGGCAGAACACCTCTACACTGCTGGAGGTGAGGCAGGGGAGCAGAGAGATGAGATCATCTCTCGCCGCCAACCCCCATCACTGCTGTTCTCCCTCACTACCCACTACTCCAGACTTGCCTCCGAACTAATGCTCATGCCTGTGCTGCCACCACTGCAGTGACAATCTTCATATGGTGGCAGGTGACAAACCACATCTAGTGGCAGGTGACGTGGCAAGGGAAAATCCGCATCTGGTGGCAGGTGACATGGCAAGTGGCAATCTGCATCTGGTGGCCCATTCTGCATTATGGTGAGTTGAACAATTTCATTCTATATTACAATGTAAGAAAATAAATAATGCGCTTCAATCATTTTGACGCCATATCAACCATGGTACTGTAATGATTGAAGCGCTAACACCAGCCATTGCCCCGATAAATTGGCCAAGAAAATCCGTATACACCCCCCTCGGGCCTTGGTACAATTTTCTTCCACAACACCAGTCCCTGGTGCCAAAAAGTTTGGGGACCACTGTCATAGAGAATTCACCTACCAGGATCTCATTTGTCACTTTGGCAAATACCCACCAGCATGAGCGGCCGTAGCAAATGAACCGCCGCCCTTAGGGTCCTTAAATACCCCCTCCACCCCAGTGCGTCTGACTTCACCGCCGAGAAGCGGACGCTCATTCGTCGCTAAATGTCACTCCCACTAATCTCAGCTGAAATAAGAATAGACTATCGCGCAAAGTGTGATCCTACATGACACAAAGCGGTGTTATGCGCATGTGTGAAACAGCCGCAGCCATCTTTAAACTTCCTCATTCCAATACTAGCATGTATTACATAACATAAAGTGGCATTTCGCGCATTCGCAAAGTAGCCACAGACATCTTTAAACCTCCTCATTTCAGTACTAGCATGTATATAGGCTTATGAAGAAAAGGGGAATAGGCAAGGAGGCAGACAACCATTCATCACCCACTGCCACTTCCCCTAATCACTCCTATAATAGAAACAGACTGCCACACACAGCATACTCTCATATTGCATAAAGCGGGGTCCGCGCATGCACGAAGCAGCATATAGGAAGACTTGCCTGTGATAAAAAAAACTCTCCACAAGAGGGCAGAAACAATTCACATAAGGACTGACTACACTCAAGGTACTCAATCCACACAGAACACCAGCGTTGGTTTTTATAATTCAAAGCCAAACTAATGCAACATATTTAAATTATGGAGGACCTTAGCTGATGGGATGGGGAACATTTTGGCGCCACCTGGCCTTCAGTGAGCCCCAAAACCTGTTGCTCAACCCCAAGCCTAAAATCAACATCCCCTCTCCTTCCATTTTTGGGAGAGTGATCCAAGGCAAAACAAATAATCCTGTAAGCATCAAACTGGTGGCAACTTATAGGACTCTCAAATTTCTTACCAGAAACCAGTTTGATGTGGTCTCTTATTATGTGAAAAAATGGTCTTTATGTTTTACCCACGTAAAACATGCCACACTGACATTCTATACAATATACAATGCCAGAGGTGAGGAGTTCTGCGCAACCTAGCACGCAGACATAATGAAAGTGCTGAGTATTAATAAATAAATAAATTAATATAAATACTAATAAGTGGTAACACAAACACGAGCAAATAGGAGCTCAATCCAATCTAGTGCAAGAGTGACAATATCCAAACAATATATAAAATGTATATAAAAATATAAAATATATAATATATAATATTGATATGCAATAAATAAACAGTCTATTTATATATATGCATATATAAAGTGAAGTCTATAGCCGTGAAAAAGTGTCCATTCATAGGGTGAGAAATGGATAAATAAATAAATCAATCTGGTGATCCAGTGCTGATAGTGTTTCTTCAAAATAAGTATAAGCTGCCACAGGAGATGTAGCTAATGTGATCCCAGAGCGATCCAATAAAGAGTGTTGACTGATGGGTGTAAAAATCCCTCCCTGAGCTCCCGGGACTCTTACCTCCACACAGATAATCAAGTGCATCCACTATAAGTATCTCGACCAGACCTCCGTATGTATGCTCCACTAATCCTCCTTAGATCTCCATGGCTGGGTCCTCTTATCCATCCAGATCGTCAGTGTGCCCAGGAGAGAAAGTAGGGGAGACACAAAAACAGAGGAGGGGACTCCAATCGTGAAGTAGTAAGCACAAGCCAGTATTTATTAAAGAGGGAAAAAGCTGAGAAATACAACCCCTCATGGAGAGGGAGCCACAAGATTCGCACAATCAGCCAAAAAGAATCCAAATGGATACACTGTATGCGAACACTAGTACCAGGAGGAATGAATGTTGAATTTGACCTCAACTGCTTCTTAAGTAATTTTTGATTTTATATATTGTATAGTATTCTGAAGTATCTGTTTTAATACCTCTATTCATATTTACCGGTATGACTATTCATATTGATGTTACAAGATGCATAGATGTTGACAATCATGCGACAAACTAGGTGTGCGACCTCCTTATATTATATACACTTCTTTTATTACACTATTTATATATAGTCTCTTAACTATATATATTTTTATATATTTTATATTTTTTATATATGTTATGACACTTTGCTGGGTATATATATGTATATATATCTATTTTTATGAAGAGACGCCTATAAGGTTGTATATTCTCTACTGGTTCCCGGCCGGTTTATACATTTTTATTCTACATTCTTATTCTATATTTATATTTCATGGATTTTTAGTTATCTAATTATATGGCATATGCAGGCTTTCTTATATACATATATGCAAGATCCCTTATTTGGATTATTGGTGTTATGGTAGACACATTAATGAAAAACGTCACCATGGTTTTGCTAGCAGGACGTTTTTCTTGCTGGTTTCAACCTAAGGTTAGTATGGCGCACAGCCTACTGACCGATATTAACATTGCTATTTCTTTACACCATATATTATATTATATGTTTTTTATTTCTATATTTATGCGTTTTCTACTCCCTCCCTTTGTGATTAATATGATCCACTACTTTACCATTACTAGTAGACGAGATCCTACATGATAGTTATTTAAGCCGCGGCGTCATATTAAGTGACGCCTACGGCTATGTATTACAATGAATGGGCAGTCTATGTGTTAGGTTTTGGACTTCAATAAAATGGCCACGCCATAACTTCCGGTCGCTTGGATACATAAACAACTCCACAACCACCAATCAGATTCCCCAGATGAAGACACGTGACACGTGTCGTAACGCATAGGGATTGGACGGGAGGACGTACACCTGGAGTGACGTATACAGGCGCTTGAAACGCCGCTCGTTTTTAAATAGTTCCTTGCTGTATTATTTTAGATTACATGTAAGCGCAGCTTTTTCCCTCTTTAATAAATACTGGCTTGTGCTTACTACTTCACGATTGGAGTCCCCTCCTCTGTTTTTGTGTCTCCCCTACTTTCTCTCCTGGGCACACTGACGATCTGGATGGATAAGAGGACCCAGCCATGGAGATCTAAGGAGGATTAGTGGAGCATACATACGGAGGTCTGGTCGAGATACTTATAGTGGATGCACTTGATTATCTGTGTGGAGGTAAGAGTCCCGGGAGCTCAGGGAGGGATTTTTACACCCATCAGTCAACACTCTTTATTGGATCGCTCTGGGATCACATTAGCTACATCTCCTGTGGCAGCTTATACTTATTTTGAAGAAACACTATCAGCACTGGATCACCAGATTGATTTATTTATTTATCCATTTCTCACCCTATGAATGGACACTTTTTCACGGCTATAGACTTCACTTTATATATGCATATATATAAATAGACTGTTTATTTATTGCATATCAATATTATATATTATATATTTTATATTTTTATATACATTTTATATATTGTTTGGATATTGTCACTCTTGCACTAGATTGGATTGAGCTCCTATTTGCTCGTGTTTGTGTTACCACTTATTAGTATTTATATTAATTTATTTATTTATTAATACTCAGCACTTTCATTATGTCTGCGTGCTAGGTTGCGCAGAACTCCTCACCTCTTTCATTATTATATTTGTGTATTGTAAACACTTTAGGTTTTGCAGCAACTTTTTGATACATTTTGTTTAGGGTTTATTCATTGAGTGTCTATAGTAGCGCATAAGCACTGTCACTTTAATATACAATGCCAACCAAATGGCAATTTGCAAAAAAATTTGGTTTATAAATTTTATCATTGGGCATCATAATCTGCAAGGAGCACTACCTGTAATTTTGGGGCATACCTTTTTACCTAGAGTGGAGTGGTAGCTGTGGACTAACTGATCCTTTAGGGATTCTGATGTCCTAAAAGTAATTTCTGGATAGTCCTTTATATATTTGGAACTGGTGTAATCTGCCTTTAAAAGGTACCAAAATTTGCTTATAATTTTTCGAACTTGACTATGCTGTCCAGAGTATCGTGTGTCTTACATTTTGACTTTCTGCTCTCGTTTTAGGTTTATGTATTAGGAAACTCCTGCTTTGGCATGTGGCCCGCTGATATGCCTTTTTTAGAGATGTTCAACTATATCCCCTATTTAGCAAACATTTTTGTAGTGCTTTTGTAGTGCTTTGAGTAGCTTCAAAATCCTCTTGTTTGGAGCAATTACGTTTCAAATGCAGATATTGGCTATAAGGTATGCTCAACACCAGGGGTGCCAGATGTGAGCTCCTGGCGTTCAGAATGGTGTTGCCTGATGATAGTTTTCAATAGAGAGTCTAAGCTTCATCTTAATTTACATAAATCTGAATGTCTAGGAAACTGATGATTTGCTGATGAAAAGTCATTGTGAATTTTAGATTATAATTTCTGTTTTTCAACGCTTCCAGGAAGAACATCAAATCATCCAGGGGGCCCATCCAAATCAAAAAAATATCATCAATGAATCTTTTCCATATTGATATTTTACACAGATATTCCTACAGATCCTCTCTTCAAAAGAGATCCCACTCCCACCCACCCCAAGTACAGGTTCGCATACGATGGGGCACAACGTGTCCCCATTGCAACCCCCTGCACCTGAAGGTAGTGGGAGCATTTAAACAAAAAGACTTTGTTAAGATAAATCATAAAAGACTCAAAATTAATTTATTGCATGGACCTGCCATAGTGCCACGTTCCGATATTGGGGCTTAGTGCAGGTCAGGTGGTGCCAAAATGTTCCCCATCCTACCCGCTAAGGTCCTCCATAATGTAAATATGTTGAATTAGTTTGGCTTTGAATATCAAACAATGCTGGTGTTCTATGTGGATTGAGTACATTTAGAGTAGCCTGTCCTTATGTGAACTGATTCTGCCCTCTTGTGGAGATTTCTTTATCACAGGCACTTCTCTCTATATATTTATTTTGGAATATGTAAGTTCAAAAATGTCCACAGCTGCTTTGCACGTGCGTGGAACAACGCTTTATGCAATATGAGAGTGTGCTGTTTTTGTCAGTCTGTTTCTATCATGGGAGTGAATAGGGGGAGTGGCAGTGGACAATAAATGGTCATCTGCCTCCTTGCCTATTCCCCCTTTCTTCATAAGCCCCATATACATGCTAGTACTGGAATGAGGAGGTTTAAAGATGACTGCGGCTACTTTGCGCAGGCACGGAACGCCACTTTATGTTATATAATACATTCCAGTAATTAAAGATTACTACGTCTGTTCATGAATGCGCGGAATGCCGCTTTATGTGATCTGGGATTTATCTTAGCACAATAACCTATTTTAATTTTATCTGAGATTAGTGGGAGTGACAGGTAGCAACAAATGAGCATCCGCATCTCATCAGTGATGTCAGATCCCTCCGGGATGGAGGGGGTATTTAAGGACCCTCAGAGAGGCATTGATTTGCTACAGCCACTCACCCTGGTGGATATTTGCTAAAGTGACATATGAGATCCTGGTAGGTGAGTTCTTTATGATAGTAATAAGATGGCAATGAATCTGGTTGTTTACTTTGTTATATGATTGTGTGATTGTTTGCAGGGGATTATCTCAGTCTGAAGGCATTGTTTGTATGTCAGATCTACTTTGCCTCATCTGGAGTAAACTGGTGTATATAAATGTGGGATTAACAAGTTTACCCTTTGTCTATCTATTGAGGGTCTATTTATATTGAGGTGAGATGATTATATCAGAAATTTAAATGGATTCATTGTACATTGATAGCAGATATATAAATGCTTATAGCTGTTTTCAAGATTTCCTAGAGAGGTAGTCCTCATCTATCAAGCTGTTATATTATATTTTGAAGTATTGACCCTCCAAACAGTGGCAAAGATAACTACGGATTTTAAAAGCTTCCTATTTTGTCAACCAGACTCTCGGATATGATAGGTTTATTATATTAGCTATCCAAAGAGGGTTTTTATAAACCTCATAATATAAAACCAAATCTTAGCAGATACAGATAATCACCCAGACCTGTTCCCCTTATGTTCAATCATAATTGGCCTCATCTCCCTGCAGGTTCCACTAGGGGCTTAACCTCTCTATGACACACAGATACTCTGTGGTGCTGTCTGCTTGTGGGTTTCCAATAATTCTCTGGAGTCATGTTCACATCTGGGGTGAGAACCTCATCATCAGCTGATCTATTTTTATGATTATATTTTGTTTGTATATGTATATCCAGTAGATGAAAAATTAAGTTTTTCTTAAGTGATTTACAGACCACCAAAGTCTTTATCTATATTATGAACTTATAATGTTTTTTTTTTCATTTATTGTGATATTGTGTGCAAAGTCTCCTGAAGAAGCCACAGTTCTGGACAGTTCTGGCGAAATATGTTGAGTGAAAACATTTGTATAGCAACCGTATGAATTTGTTTGTGTTGGTTTTAACAATATGTGATTTTTAAAGATGTTTATATAGAGGAAAAAAATATTTTTATATATCTGTCTCAATTGATTAATACGCACCGAAAAAATGTTGCACCTAATTTACTTAGTCTAAGGGATGTTTGTTTACAATTTATTGCTAGTAGAACGTGTAACAGGAGAGGGGTTGGGGTGGTATGGTATATTCCAAAAATGGTGACTTGCAATAGGAGGACACTTTTTACTAGGTTAAACATCTTTGAACAGTCTTTAAGGTAGAAGTACTGTGGATCACAGAAGTGCAGTTCGTTCTGCACTCCGGTGACTCCTTTACAGTCTACAGTGGTCTAAAGCTATTGGATGACGTTATACAGTCAGTCCAGGCAAGGTAAATATTGAAACCATATGGTTGGGATACACCCAGGAGCCTGGACTGGCACCTGGCTCAGCCTCTCAGTGAACTGCTGAGAGCCTAGCCAGCTACTCCCACCCCATCCACAGCCCAGTGCTCCAGTGAGTACTGGGGGGGAAGAACAGACAGCGGTCAATGAGATCAGCAGGGAGAACGGATTGATCAGCAGTGTTTGATCACTCAGTTCTCAGCCTAAGAGCAGAGAACAGATGTAGTATTGGATCAATTATGCATCCACCTAGGTAAGTATTGTTTTTTTTAAATCCAATACTACTCTTTAAAGACTGAAACAAAGGGGAAGGCCAGAACTAAGACCCTATATGAGCTTTCAGAGAGAGCTACTGCTGTCACTCCTAATGCAGAAGAGCACACAGCCACTAGGTACCTGAGTTCAGGTCAGTACTCACAAGGTCCCAGGGCAGATACACACCTTCCAGCATCCACCAGGCAGTCTTCAGTGTTCTCCAGACTAGATCCTTAGGTGATACTGCTTAGTTAGCTCTTAAGGTAATTAGGAATAGGCCCCGCTCTGCTATAGCTAGGACCTCAATGAACACTACAGCAGAACTGCTTCAAAATTTCATGAGTCAAATGATGGAAGCCACAACTAGAATGAATGTTCTGCTGTTCTTTCTAATTACAAACAACACAATAAAGCATAAGTAGAAAAGGAGAGGTGTGGGACTTTAGATGAGGCAACCCCCATGTCAAATATAAACAGAAACATAAAATATTACAGTACATAATTTATTGTTACATTGTATCAAAAAAATAGGTAGTCACATGACTTACATTAAATATGCTGCTACATAGCATGCAATACAAATGGCAATTCACATAATAATTGTACATAAAATAAATGGGTTAAAAGACATAATAGGGACAGGTAACTTAGGGCATCTAGTGGCACTCTACGCGTTTCCTGGCATTACAGCCATTCATCAGGAGTGTTGTAACATAATATACTGGAAAGGAAATGAACAAGAATGAATAATGATACCCTTAGAATAAGGAGGGACAGAGAGACTATGTCCTAACAAGGCGGGGACAAACTTAGATACTCACTACACAGCCCCAAGGCCAAGCCCGGTGTCCGCCAGGGTAAATGGGGGTGATAGGCATGATGTCTCCGCCGGGGTTGAGACAGGGGAACCCTCCAAAGACGGGGAACAGCATCCAGAGCACAGCACGGTGGTCACAGCGTGATCCAATGAACTATGGGCCTGATCCACAAAAGGGATACGCCGGTGTATCTACTGATACGCCGTCGTATCCCTGTTTCTATCTATGGAACTGATCCACAGAATCAGTTTCTCATAGATAGGCAGAAGATCCGACATGTGTAAGGGACTTACACCGTCGGATCTTAGGATGCAGTACCGCGGCCGGCACGGGAGAAAATCGCGTCGGGAGCATGCGCAGTACGTCCGGCACGGGAGCGCGCCTAATTTAAATGAGACTCGCCCCATTAGATTGGGCCCGCCTTGCGCCGGACGAATTTAAGTTACACCGCTAAAAATTTCTAGGTAAGTGCTTTGTGGATCGGGCACTTAGGTAGAGATTTTGCGGCGGTGTAACTTAAATAGGAAGATTTAAGTTAAGCCCGCTCGTTGTGGATCTGGCCCTATGTGTGTACAAAAAGTGCATAGTGTTCCTAAGAAAAAAACGTATGTCAGAACGTATGTCAAAAGAGGAAAAATTAAGTAAATGTGTAGAAATGTAGGGTGTGTGAAATGTGACAAAATATCTATGTGTTCCCACAAGGGGACTACATGAGGGGGTATGTGTAAAATGAAACCAAAAAGGGGGGAGAGAGACATACCAAAAGAGGATAGCTGAGCTCCCAACGAAGAAGGTAACCTGTGTGTGAATTCAGTATGTGCTTCCTTGTGCTTGAAACAAACAAATGAACCAGGAAATGGCTGTAATGCCAGGAAACGCGTAAAGTGCCACTAGATGCCCTAAGTTACCTGTGCCTGTTATGTCTTTTAACCCATTTATTTTATGTACAATCATTATGTGAATTGACATTTGTATTGCATGCTATGTAGCAGCATATTTAGTGTAAGTTATGTGACTACCTATTTATTTGATACAATGTAACAATAAATTATGTACTGTAATATTTTATGTTTCTGTTTATATTTGACATGGCGGTTGCCTCATTTAAAGTCCCACATCTCTCCTTTTCTACAAATCAATTTAGGGATGGAGGTCGCCATATGTGCTATAGTGTGTGTGCCAGGTCACATCCAATTCACTGTTTTGACAATAATGGATAACTTAGGAAACAGTGATCACAAAGTAACTATGCTTGCCATAAATTATAGGAAAGGGAGATATGGGGGAAAACATAAGTACACAAAATAAATAAATATAAACAAACAAAAATAAACTTGGTTAGCTAAATGCTAATGTAAAAAGACATATTAGTGAGAAAAAAACTGTCCTTTAAAAAATATATGGCCTAAAACTACAAAGAACACATTAAGAGTGTGATCAGGGCAGCTGGAATAGATTACAAGCGACACATTGCTGAGGACAGCAAAAAAAAAAGAAAACAAAGAAAAGTTTTTCAAATATATTAATAGTAAAAAAGCAAAGTTGGAACATATTGGACCCAGAAAAGATGACATGGGGAAGTTGGAAGTCATAGAGAGAGGGCAATGGTATTAAATACATTCTTCTCCACAGTTTATATGAAGAAAAAGTAATGTTAATAACAGTATATTGAATGTTCATTTGTGGCTGACAGAGGCCAGTAAAAAAACAGTTTAATCAGGACCAGATGGCTTACATCTGAGGCCGCGTACACACGACCGGTCCAAACCGATGAAAACGGACTGAAGTTCAGTTTCATCGGTCCAAACCAACCGATTGGTTAGTACACAAAAGCATTGGTTCAAAACCCGCGCATGCTCAGAATCAAGTCGACGCATGCTTGGAAGCATTGAACTTTGTTTTTTCAGCACGTCGTGTGTTTTACATCACCGCGTTCTGACCCGATCGGTTTTTGAACTGATGGTGTGTACGCACATCAGACCATCAGTCTGCTTCAGCGGTGAACCGATGAAAATGGTCCGTCAGACCATTCTCATCTGATGGACCGGTCGTGTGTATGCGGCCTGAGAGTCCTCAACAAACGAAGCCATGCTATGTCCAAACTGTTATTCCTAATTTCTTAGGAAAAGCAAACAGTAACAGCAAAAAGCAAACGTGATGCCAATATTCAGTAAATGGGTCATGATATATACCTGAGAGTTACAGACCAGTCAGCCCTACATTAATAGTATGTAAACTATTAAAAGGTATGATAAGAATTTGCTGATTAAAAGTATCATCCTTAGTAATCAGCATGGATTTATGAAACTCTGCTCTTGCCAGACCAACCCTTTAACATTCATATGAGAAGATAAGTTGTAATTTGGATAGAAGAAGGCTGGTGGAGGTATTGTATCTGAATTTCACTAAGGCACTTGATACAGTACACCATAAATGCTTAGTTTGCAAAATTAAAACGTTTTGCGTTGATGATATTGTATGTACCTGGATAGAAAACTGGTTATATGAGCACATCCAGAAGGTTATTATTAATAAAAAAAATTTTTAATGGTCTGGAGTTGTAGGCAGGGTGCTTCGGGGCTCTGTCCTAGAACTTATTCTGTTAAATTTTTTCAAAAAAGGTTGAGAAAAAAAATCAATCTCACTGTGTTTGCTTGTGATACAAAACCAAGCAGGGCAATAACTTCACAACAGAATATATCAACCGTACAAGAAGACATTGATAAAACAAAGGGGTGGGCAGCTAAATTGTAGTTGTGGTTTAAAGTAGAAAATATAAAGTAATGTACTTGGGAGCTAAAAATATGAATACAAGTTACTCACTAGGGGAGAACCTCTGATGGAATTGAAAATGGAAAAGTAAGCAAGGCTGTCAGACTATTAGCATGCATTAAAAATGGTAAAATAAAATAAAATAATAGTAAAATAAAAATAATAGTAAATAGTAAAATAGTAAATAGTAATAGTAAAAATAAAAATTACCATTGAAAATGGTAAAATAAAATAACAGTAAAATAAAAATAATAGTAAATAGTAAAAAATAGTAAAATAATTGGTCAAGAGATAAAACTATAGTTCTACCACTTTACACAACTATGGTTTGGCCACAGTTTAGGTATGCCATCCAGTTCTGGTGACCAATCCTCAAAAGGATGTCATTAAACCGGGGAGATTTCAGAGGGGCTAAGATTTTGGTTGTATGGAATGACTACAAACATTAAACTTATTCTCCCTGGAGAAGAGATGCCAAAGTTTACATAGTTTGGCATACAAAACACGGCACATAATAGCTCTATGCATTTTGTGGATTCATCCACTCTTCAGGAGCATGCACGTTGAAAAATGAATGCTGTAGTATAGTTATAATAACAAAAATATCTGTAAGGTCTGACCCTGTCATGGGAGGGAGATTGACATTTAGATAATTAGAGGTAATATTTAACTAGGAAAACCCCCCAAAACCACTCTCAACAGTACTTACATTGTTTGTATCTATGCAGTAGCAATGAGCCAGCATGAATCAGAGAACCCCTAAGGGTTCTAAAAGTAATTTAGCTTATTTACTTTAAAAGCATGTGTGCATCTGTCTTTACATATAATTTGCTAGTGTTGGATAATATTGTGGAAAGATGTTGTGAGACCTTCCTTTTGGTATCACTAGCCAAAGTTACAACAGGTGTAGTTATGCCTGAATAGAATTAGAGTGAACCTATATCCTTTTAATTGAATTTTCAAAGTATATGTGAAAATTATCAGCTAAAATGTAAATGATCGAATCAAATATGTTATTGTTTTAAGTATAGTTTGATAATTATGAGTGTGCATGGAGCAGCCAAACTTCCTAATTTTATAAGCAGGAGTTCCTTCCTGCTAATCCTCTTATTTCACAGATAAGCTCTGTCTGATTGAAAACAATAGACTTTTTGAGGTCTCTAATGACGTGAAACTCTGACAATGCACCTGCCTAAGGTGTAATTGGCACATTAAAGTTCAGAGCAAGAAAAAAGTATTTAATGATGGATCCACTTAAAGTGGTTGTAAAGTCAGAAGGTTTTTATCTTAATGCATTTTATGCATTAACCGGACTCCTGTACATTAGGACCGACTCCTGTACATTTACATCAGCAGAATGGCACGGTTGGGCAAAATAACGTATATTTATGTCACTTTGAAATCCCCGCCATGCGGGCGCGTGCCCCTGCCACAAGCTCCATGACTCGATGTCCACCAGATAAAGGAACACCTGGGTAGCAGTGACCATAACATGATTTCATTTGATGTTAGCTGTAAGCAAAAATCACACACGGGAAAGATAAAAACACTTAAATTCAAGAGAGCAAATTTTCCAAGGATGAGGGCTGCCCTCCAGGACTTAGACTGGGAGAGAATATTGGCATCAATGGGCATGGAACGGAAATGGGAATTCTTCAAAAAGACTGTTTGTGAACTCACTGCAAAGTATATTCCCATGGGCAAAAAGTTTAAAAGGCCAAAAATAAAACCTATGTGGCTCACGGCCAAAGTTAAAAAAGCTATAAACTATAAGAAAAGAGCCTTTAAAAAATATAAAAATGAAGGAACACTAGTGTCATTTAAATGTCACAAAGAATATAACAGAATATGTAAAAGGGAAATCAAGGATGCAAAAATTAAAAACGAATGACAGATAGCAAAAGATAGTAGGACAAACCCCCAAAAAATCTTCAAATATATTAGTAGTAAAAAGGTGAAGTCTGAGCATGTAGGCCCTTTACTAAATAATCTAGAGCGGGTGACTGGGGACAAACAGAAGGCTAATTTATTAAATAATTTCTTCAGCTCTGTGTATACAAAGGAGCATGGGGGAGCTCATGTCCATAATGGGGGTGGTAGTGGCACAGCCCCAAATCCACAATGGCTCAAAAGTGATATGGTCCAGCAATATTTAGACAGAATAAAGGTGGATAAAGCACCTGGACCAGATGGCATACACCCACAGATCCTAAAAGAACTGAGCTCTGTAATTTCAAAGCCATTGTATCTAATTTGTAGGGACTCATTAATGACAGGAATAGTATCACTGGACTGGCACAGGGCCAATGTGATGGTGCCTATATTTAAAAAGGGAACAAAGTCTTTACCAAGTAACTATAGACCTGTTAGTTTAACTTCTATAGTTGGGAAGATACTGGTGAGATTAATAAAAAACTATTTAAGCAACAGACAGCATGGATTCATGAAAGACAGAAGTTGTCAGAAAAATCTGAGTTCTTTTTATAAGGAAGTAAGTAAAACCTTGGACAGAAGCGTGGCTGTGGACGTGGTATACTTGGATTTTGCAAAAGCGTTCGATACAGTTCCACACACACGGCTCATGTGTAAGGTAAAGTCTACAGGATTGGAAATATCAGTTTGTAAATGGATAGAAAACTGGCTAAAATACAGAATTCAGAGAGTAGTGGTTAATGATTCTTACTCTAAATGGTCGAAGGTTATCAGTGGTGTACCCTAAGGTTCAGTGCTGGGACCCTTACTTTTTAATAACTTTATAAATGATATTGGGTCTGGGATCAAAAGTAAAATTTCTGTCTTTACAGATGACACCAAGCTATGCAGTGGTATAACGTCCTTACAGGATGTCTCCAAATTACAAGCCAACCTCAATGCTCTGTCTAATTGGGCGACTATGTGGCTGATGAGGTTTAATGTTGTTAAATGTAAAGTTATGCACTTGGGGGCTAAGAATATGCATGCATCATACATACTAGGAGTACAAATGGGGGGATCCATAGTGGAGAAGGATCTGGGGGTTTTGGTAGATCATAAGCTCAATAATGGCATGCAATGCCTCCAGAGAGAGAGATATAATGTTGCCCCTGTACAAATCATTAGTAAGACCTCGTCTGGAATATGCAGTTCAGTTTTGGGCACCAGCCCTCAAAAAGGATATTGGGGAACTGGAGAAAGTGCAGAGAAAGGCAATAAAACTGATAAGAGGCATGGAGGAGCTCAGCTATGAGGACAAATTTGAGGAACTGAATTTATTCACTCTTGAGAAGAGGAGAATAAGGGGAGATATGATCAACATGTACAGATATATATAAGGGGTCCATATAGTGAACTTGGTGTTGAGTTATTCACTTTACGGTCAACACTGAGGACAAGGGGGCACTTTTTACATCTAGAGGAAAAGAGATTTCATCTCCAAATACGGAAAGGTTTCTTCACAGTAAGAGCTGTGAAAATGTGGAATAGACTCCCTGCAGAGGTAGTTCTGGCCAGCTCAGTAGATTGTTTTAAGAAAGGCCTGGATTTTTTCCTAAATGTACATAATATAACTGGGTACTAACATTTATAGGTAAAGTTGATCCAGGGAAAATCCTCTTGGGGGATCAGGAAGGAATTTTTTCCCCTGCTGTAGCAAATTGGATCATGCTCTTCTGGGGTTTTTCTCCTTCCTCTGGATCAAATATGGGTGTAGATTGGGTATATGAGATTGTATGATATTATTATTATTTATTTTTTTTATGGTTGAACTGAATGGACTTGTGCCTTTTTTCAACCTGACTAACTATGTGATTGTTATAGGATTTTTACCTAAAGTTCCCATGAATACACATGTCTCAATGTTAACTGTAACTAGGCCGCTATCAGGCTGGTGTGAATGGTATACTGTATTGAGGTTAATTAAAAAGCAGGAAAAATACAAAATGTAGGAATGTACTTTTTTTTAGGGAAAGGTAGAAATCATTGTAAACCTCACCATGAACAAAGTACAAACTACAACTCTAGGATCTCCAGATGAGTGGAAATTGCATTTCAGCAGTGTCACATTTAGCAAAGAAGTCTTGAAAAAGAAGGTATCTACTGTATACAGTATGTCTCACTTCCATCACAAATCCTATAAAGAAGTGGTTTATTCCTCATTTCAGGATAGTGGAAGCAGTCATGCATACAATTAATTTGTGTTTTTTGGCCAACTGTACGTTCAAAACTGTTGGTTTATAGTATAGTTATAATCTTAACAGCGTGAAGCCCATAAAATAGAATTCCCGGGATTGATCTAACTAATCTTAAAACTGCTCCCACCCCCCTTTTAACACCGGTGTCCCGCGATTGGGTCACAGAGCTGCAGAACGGGGAGAGGCAAGTGTAAACAAGCATCTCCTCGTTCTGCCTAGTGACATGTCGCTAAACATATGCTCCCTCTCATCGGGAGAAGTGATCAGTGACGTGTCACTCGTAGCCATGCCCCCTAAAAGTTAGAATCACACCCCTTCAGCGCCACCTAGTGGTTAACCCCTTCACTGCCAGTGTCATTTTCACAGTAATCAGTGCATATTTATAGCACTGATTGTTGTAAAAATTACAATGGTCCCAAAAATGTGTCAAAATTGTCAGATGTGTCCGCCATAAAGTCGCAGTCATGATTAAAATCGCAGATCACCGCCATTACTAGTAAAAAAATAAAATAATAAAAATGGCATAAAACTGTCCCCTATTTTGTAGTCACTATAACTTTTGCGCAAACCAATCAATATATGCTTATTGCGATTTTTTTTTTACCAAAAGTATGTAGAAGAATATGTATCATCCTAAACTGTGGGAAATTTTAGTTTTTTTTATAGATTTTTTGGGGATATTTATTATAGCAAACAGTAAAAAATATTGAATTTTTCTAAAAATTGTGGCTCTATTTTTGTTTATAGCGCAAAAAAGTAAAAACCGCAGAGGTGATCAAATACCACCAAAAGAAAGCTCTATTTGTGGGAAAAAACGGACGTAAATTTTGCTTGGGAACCACATTGCATGACCGCGCAATTGTCAGTAAAAGCGATGCAGTGCGGAATCTCAAAAAGTGCTCTGGTCTTTGGCCAGCGAAATGGTCCAGAGCTTAAGTGGTTAAGATAAAAAACCTTCTGTGTGTAGTAGCCCCTCTCAGTCCCCCTTAATACCTACCTAAACCCGTCTCAATCCAGCAATGTAACAGGAATGTCTCGGGTGCCTGGGACTCTCCCTCCTCATTAGCTGAGACAGCAGCTAGGTGCCATTTGATCCCGCTGCTGTCAAAGTCAGTGAGCCAATAAGTTGAGGGAGGAGGCAGGACCGAACCGTGGCTCTGTGTCTGAATGGACACACAGAGCAACGGCTCGGCTTCCGGTGCCTCCCATAGCAAGCTGCTTCTTTGGGACTACTTGGCAGGGGGAAGGGGTCAGGAGCTCTAGTGAGGAACTCAAGAAGATCAGGGTTGCTCTGTGAAAAAACACTACACAGCAGGTAAGTACAACACGTTTGTTATTTTTAAACAAAAAAAATCCAAGACTTTAATATCACTTTAAAGCGGGGGTTCACCCAATAATACATTTTTAACACTAAATTCAGCCGAGTTGTCCTAATGACAATCGGCTGTTTTTTTTTTTTTCCCGTACATACCATATTTTCACCGCCGCTTCCGGGTATGTCTTCTGCGGGACTGGGCGTTCCTAATTGATTGAAAGAAGCCGAACGTCGGTGCGGCTCTATACGGCGCCTGCGCACAGACGTTGGGCTTCTTTCGGCAACTCGTGACGCGCAGTATGCGACGGTCGGAAGCCTGTCAATCAATTAGGAATGCCCAGTCCCGCAGAAGACATACCCAGAAGCGGCGGTGAAAATACGGTATGTACGAAAAAAAATCTAGAATAAAATACCTGCACAGGTTGATAATCAAGTTTTATAATTAAAGGGCAGTTTGTTCTTATTTTTCGATTTTTTCTTAATTTGGTCTGGTCTGGTTTATGGCCAGAAATTGTGAACGGTGAAGCAGTAATCCAGATATCTAAGGTGTATCTATATTAATTGAATCTGTGGTAGAATAATCACATAAGTGTCCAACAAGATCAGTTTTTGAGGAAACATTTTTAAATCTGTACTTTGGCAATGCTTTTTAAAAGCATTTGTTTCAAAAGTCTGCTGCTACGGATGCAGAGTCTGGAGTAGCATTGAAGACAAAGGGAAGATGTAGGTGAAACACACGGTCGGTACATCCAATGAGAACGGTCCTTCGGACCGTTCTCATCGGTTAACCGATGAAGCTGACTGATGGTCTGATGTGCCTACACACCATAGGTTAAATAACCGATCGGGTCAGAACGCACTGACATAAAACACAACGACCTGCTTAAAAAAAAAAGAAGTTCAATGCTTCCAAGCATGCGTTGACTTGATTCTGAGCATGCATGGATTTTTAACCGATGCTTTTGCATACTAACCGTCGGTTAGGCGTCCATCGGTTCAATTTTAAAGCAAGTTCTACATTTATTGACCGAAGGATAACTGACCGATGGGGCCCACACACGGTCGGTTTGGTCCGATGAAAAGGTCCATCAGTCCGTTTTCATCGTTTTTGACTGACCATCTGTACGCGGCCTAACTCGGTCTTGCAGGAATATCAAGCCTACTATAAGAATCTATATGACGATAGGAATGTTACTAACCAGCTAGAGTTCGACGAATTTGTGGACCAACTTCCCATCCTAACTCTAACAGACGACCATAGAGACCTTTTAGATAAGGAATTTACGGTGGAGGAGGTTTTGGCGGCTATTAAGCAGGCCCCATTGGGCAGAGTTTCAGGTCCAGATGGGTTTACGACCCTATACTATAAAACATGTACTCCTATATTATCCCCCTCCTTAACACAATTCTTTAAAGCCATTAGCAGCAGACTTTTAAAACAAATGCTTTTAAAAAGCATTGCCAAGATGTTATTGAGCCACAACATGCAGAAGAATTGGTGAAGTGGATAACAAAACCACCCTCATCCTCCTCATCCTCTGTCACCCAGGCTCAGAGTAGTTTGCCTTCCAATGCAGCTGCTAAAGCGGCCTATTCCACAGGCTCCTTGTCCACAGTCACTCCTTCCATAGCCCCACCATCATGCACAGAGAAGTCCCCAGAATTATTCGACCACAGTGTCGGTTACATGCTGCTGGAGGATGCGCAGCGATTTGAAGGCTCCGATGTTGGTTCCCAGGTTGAGGAACGGAGTAACGTGAGCCTATATAGAGGGGGTGCCACAGAAGGACAAGAAACTGGCAGTCATGTTCCCCCAGCTGCAGCATACTGCCAAGTTTGCTCCAGTGACGAGGAGGGAGGGGGTGATGAGGTCACTGACTGTACTTGGGTGCCTGAGAGAAGAGAGGAGGAATGTAGGAGGAGGAGGAGGAGGAGGAGGAAAAGGCAAAACTCCAATGAGGCAATATGTCCTCTAGGGGGCAGCTTAAGGGCAGCCAGCCTATCGCATCTCACTGCAGATCTCTGCAGGGCACTGCTGACTCCCCGCTGACTTTTAAAAGTTCCTCGGTGTGAGCCTTTTTTGACACGTGTGCAGCAGATCGCACCGTTGCTGTTTGCAACCTATGTCTGAAGCGGATCAAGCGTGGCTAAAACAGCAGCTGCTTGGGCACCACATGCTTGACCAGACATATGACGACCTGCCATGCAGTCCATTGGCAACAGCCCTTGAAAGACCCACATCTCCTTGCTCCTCACCTGGGATCTCTAACCCTACTAGACCTCCAGTCCTCTCAAAAACCTGCACTGAGAAGAATACAGTTATAGCAATAGGTGTCCCCACCAATTGATTTTAGCAGGCAACATTTCCCTACCCCAGTTGCTGAACCGTAAAAAGAAATTCGGTCCCAGCCATCCACATGCTTAGCGTCTAAATGATAGCTTGGCCAAATTGCTAGCACTGCAACTGCTGCCTTTTTAGCTGGTAGACTCTGCCCCCTTTCATAAATTTGTGGAATGTGCTGTACCAAAGTGACAGGTTCCAAAACAGCATTTCTTTTCACGAAAGGCCATTCTGGCTCTCTACCAAAATGTGGAAGGCAATGTTTTGGCTTTGTTGGACAGGGCAGTCAGCAGTAAGGTTCTTATTACCGCTGACTCATGGTTCTGCAGGCATGGGCAGGGACGTTATCTTTCCTTCATGGTGCACTGTGTAACTCTGCTGGCAGCTGGGAAGGATGCAGGATAGGGTTCAGTGTTGTTGGAGCTTGTTCTGCCACCACACCTCCCAAAAGCTAATGGTGAGTCTGCCACAGCTCTCTACTCCACCCCTTCCTCTTCTTCTTCCTCTATGGCCTCCTCTGCAGATTTGTCCTCTGAATCATTAATGCTCCGTAAGCATTCAAGGGGCTACGCAAGCAGTCAGGCTAAAAGATGCCATGCAGTGCTTGAGTTGGTCTGCCTAGGGAACAGGAGTCATACTGGGGCAGAGACACTGTCAGCTTTGCAGGGGCAGGCTCAGAGGTGGTTATCTGCACGCCAGCTTCAGACAGAAATGGCTGTTTGCAACAATGGCACCAACCTTCTCTCTGCCCACTGACAGTAACACTTGACCCAAGTTAAATGTTTGGCACATGTCCTGAATTTGGTGGTGCAGCGCCTCTTGACCAGGTACCCAGGCTTACAAGATCTCATGAGGCAGGCCAGAAAAGTCTGTGGTCATTTCCGCCAGTCATACAATGCCAGTGCTCGGGTGGCTGTCATTCAGAAGGAATGCAACCTGCCCACCAACTGCCTCATTTATGATCAGCCCACCAGGTGGAACTCAATGGTGGCAATGCTGCAGTGGCTGCACACACAGCAGAGGGCCATCAATGAGTACCAGTTTGAGTATGGCACCAGGACAGGGTCAGAGGAGCTTGGCTTTTTTTTTGCCACACCAGTGGCTACTGATAAAGGATGCATCAACTGTCCTGTCACCATTTGAGGAGGCCACAAGGATGGTGAGCTGTGACAATGCATGCATCAGAGACACCGTCCCTCTAGTCTTCCTGCTGGAGCACATGCTTTGCGGAATCATGGACAGGGCACTTGAGGCAGAACAGCGGGAGGAACAGGAGGACTTCCTTTCCTCTCAAGTCCCCCTTTATGCAGATACCATTCCTGCAGGCCCACCAAACCCTTTAGGAAGAAGAGGGGGAGGAGGAGGATTGTGTCAGCATTGATGTAGAGGATAACACTCAGCAGCAGTCTTCAAGGGAGGGTTTTCAGTCCCTTAAACCCAAGTTGTACCGAGCTGTACATGGCTGGGAGGAGGTAGTTATAAATAATGTACTCCTTAGAGACCCAGAGGACTCAGAATCGAATGCCTCTGCAAACTTACGCTGCATGGCCTCCCTGATTCTGCAAAGCCTGCGAGAGGACACTAGAATTCATGGTATCAAAAAGACGGATCGTTATTGGCTGGCAACCATTCTTGATCCATGTTACAAGGGTAAGGTTGCAGAACTCATCCTTCCTTCGCAGAGGAAGCAGAGGATGAAACATCTTCAGGAGGCCTTGAAAAAAGGTTTGTGTAACGCATTTCCAGACCCTGGAAGGTTACAATTTCCTGGTGCTAGACAACGTGTTACCGAGGCTTCGTTCATTTAGAGGAAGAGTGGTGGCGGTTGCCGGCTGACCGATACCTTTAAACAATTTTTCAGTCCTCAGCGCCAAGGTCTGATCGGTTCAAGCAACCATCACCAGTGTCTGTATTTCATGGTGCAGGAATATCTAGGGACAAGAGCAGACTTGGAGACCTTTCCAACAGAGCATCCACTGGGCTACTGGGTCCTGAGGATGGACCACTGGCCAGAACTTAGGAAAAAGGAGAATTCCCCCAAGGTGGGGCTTTAACGGTAACGGTTAATTAAGAAAACGTGTAATTTCAATAAAATATATTATATAATTTAATACAAAACGTATGAAAAAACAGTTGGTTTAATAACAAGGTGGATAGATGCGTGATGGACTCATCCACAGGGATAAATTCAGGCCCTACGCGTTTAGGAATAAAGCCCCTTCTTCAGGGGCCAAAATACGTGTGGGGTTGTACTGTATACAATAGAAAATACAATAAAGCATGTTACAACAAGGTGTTCATGATACATAGCAGGAAGAACATGAGGTAAAATCTGCACAATACACATAACGTACCCAACACTGGCCAGAACTTGCTCAATATGCATTCAAACTACTGGCCTTTCCTGCATCCAGTGTACTTTTTGAATGCACATTCAGTGCTGCTGGAGGGTTTTTAATAGATCAAAGTGTGCACATGTCCACAGACTCCATTGTTATGCTCACATTTATAAAAATGAACCTTACAAAGTTGTGGCACCCATGGCACAAGTATTCTGCCCCTGTTTAACAGGAGCATGCAATTATAATTTTTGAAATAATATTTAATAATATTTAACAGCAGGGCCCATTTCTGCACCCAACAAGAGTACACACGGTTGGAATTTCTGACAACAAATGTTCGATGGGAGCTTGTTGTCAGAAATTCCGACTGTGTGTAGGCTCCATCGGACATTTGCTGTTGGAATTTCCGACAACATAAATTTGAGAGCTTGTTCTCAAATTTTCCAACAACAAAACTTGTCAGAAATTCCGAAACGTGTGTACACAATTCCGAAGCACAAAATTATGCGCATGCTCGGAATCAAGCAGAAGCACTTGCTATTGAACTTCATTTTTCTTGGCTCGGCGTATGTGTTGTACGTCACCGCGTTCTTGACGTTCGCAATTTCCGACAACATTTGTGTGCATGATGGTGGTGGGAGTGTCATGGTCTGTAGCTGCATGAGTGCTGCCGGCACTGCAGAGCTACAGTTCATTGAGGGAATCATGAATGCCAACATGTACTGTGAGATACTGAAGCAGAGCATAATCCCCTACCTTCAGAGACTGGGCCGCAGGGCAGCATTCCAACATGATAACGACCCCAAACAACCTCCAAGATGACCACTGCCTTGCTAAAGAAGCTGAGGGTAAAGGTGATGGACTGGCCAAGCATGTCTTCAGACCTAAACCCTATTGAGCATCTGTGGGGCATCCTCAAATGGTAGGTGGAGGAGCGCAAGGTCTCTAACATCCACCAGCTTCGTGATGTTTTTATGGAGGAGTGGAAAATGTTGATACTTTGGGCCCAATTTGGACATTTTCACTTAGGGGTGTACTCACTTTTGTTGCCAGCAGTTTAGACATTAATGGCTGTGTTAAGTTATTTTAAGGGGACAGCAAACTTACACTGTTACACAAGCTGTACACTCACTACTTTACATTGTAGCAAAGTTGTATTTATTCAGTGTTGTCACATGAAGAAATACAGTATAATAAAATAGTTACAAAAAATTCAATTATGATTATGATTTATTTCAACAGATGCTTATGACTGACCCCTTCTGAAGAAGCTGCTTTTGCTGCGAAACTAGTAAAGCATAATCGCCAAGATGCATGATATCCGATACCCCATCTCAACACTAGGGGGTAATTTCCATATGTTTAAAGGGTCACAAAAGGAAAACATTTTTTTAGCTAAATAGCTTCCTTTACCTTACTGGTTTCATGTCCTCATTGTTCGTTTTTGCTTTGAAGTAGCTGTAATTCTGCTGTGATCTCCACACTTCCTGGTTGTCTTTTTCCTTATAATTATCGTACTGGGAGCTTTTCACTGTAGGTCTAAGCTGTCATTACTGTGTGTCTAAAACTTAACAAAACCAATCAGATTAATTTTAAAAACAAAACACTGCCCTGGATTTGTTTGTTTTTGTTCTGTGAGTCTTCCCGACTCAACTCTCACCCGGAACTTCATGTATGTACCTTTAAAACCGAAAGTGAAACTAGAGGCACATTATATGATTGAATTTAATCTATTTTTAATCATTTTTAAAAGGAATCAGTTAACTTTTATGTCTCTATACCCTGTAAACAGTCATTTCAGCAAAAAAAATGTTTCCTTTAGTGACCCTTTAAGTAGTATATATGGCTGTAACTATTGACTGTATTTAACAATCATTGTCAATGTGTTTTTTTTTCACAATGTTTTTATCCTTTATATTCTATTCATTTTATTTTTTTAAATATACATTTTTGTTAATGTCCTTGAGGTACTGAGATAGTCCAAATCTTCCTCTTTCTTGCCAGGGGCACTTCTGAGGTAACCCAAAGCTCCTTCTTCACTTTCTTCTTTGCTTGGCCACACCTGAGGATTCATTATGATTCCTTGTTTTGAGAGCTGCCTCAAGCAAGTATCCTTGTTAGATGGATGTATGAACTTGGGTTACATGTTGAGATTTCTGCATCTGATCCTATGTGACAATATGCAATGGTGATGACAGGTACCGCACTTTTCATGTAATCAATAAAACTCTATAAAGATGATGCTTCATCGGTATCCAGCAAGGAGTCCCTGATCTGCATCACACCTGGCTGGTATAACTTTTTGGCCCTGGAAGATTATTGGTCTGAGTGCCTTCAGGACAATGCAATGCACAAAGAAAATTTGCCAATATCCTACTGTACATATGCTAGTCTTCCAAAAAGAACATACGGGGAGCTTGAATCTTTCCTATACCTTGAAAAACAATTATTTTCTTATTTTTGTCCTTGTCATTAAAAAGCATTTACATTTCAAATTGATTTTTTATGTAATGGGTGTAGGAAGGAAAATCCTCCTCAAACTGACGACACTTCTGTTATGTGTGGGTGACTTATAATGGATAATTTCACTGAATCTATATTGAAACATAATTCAATTTACTCAACTGTTACTGTGGAAACCACAAAGGTTTCCCTAGCTTTACTCCTGTACTCATAAAACAAAGTGGATAAAATGACTAGACAATATTTTGTCTTGGGAAAACTATCCTTGCTTTTAATATACTAGTAATATATATATATATATATATATATATATATATATCTATATATATATATATATATATATATATATATATATATATATTAACTTGTGCTCATAAGTTTACAGAATTTATGATTTCTTGGCCATTTTTCAAAGAATATAAATGATAAAAACAAAAACTTTTCTTTCACTCATGGTTTAGTTTTTAGTTGAAGCCATTTATTATCAATCAACTGTGTTTACTCTTTCTAAATCATAATCACATAAGAAACTACCCAAATGAACCCAATCAAAAGTTTACATACCCTGGTAATTTTGACCTGATAACCTGCACACAAGTTGACACAAATGGGTTTGCATGGCTATTAAAGGTAACCATCCTCACCTGTGATCTGTTTGCTTGTAATTAGTGTGTGTGTATAAAGGTTACATGAGTTTCTGGACTCCTGACAAACCCTTGCATATTGCATCCAGTACTGCACTGACGTTTCTGGATTGAGTGGCCCATGGTGGCGGTGGGGTTATGGTATGTGCAGGACATGTCTGCTATGGACAATGAACACAGGTGAATTTTTTTAATGGCATTTTGAATGCACAGAGATACTGTGATGGAATCCTGAGGCCCATCGTTGTGCCATTCATTCACGACCATCACCTCATGTTGCAGCATGATAATGCACAAGTGACCCATTGAGCATGTTTGGGATGCTCTGGATCGGCGTATACGACAGCGTGTTCCAGTTCCTGCCAATATCCAACAACTTCACACAGCCATTGAAGAGGAATGGACCAACATTCCAGGGGGCATAATCAACAACATGATCAACTCTATGTGAAGGAGATGTGCTGCACTGCGTCAGGCAAATGATGGACATACCAGATACTGACTTGTTTTCGGACTCCCGACCCCCAATACAGTAAAACTGCACATTTTAGAGTGAACTTTTACTGTGGCCAGCCAAAGGCACACCTGTGCAATAATCATGCTGTCTAATCAACATCTTGATATGCCACACCTGTGAGGTGGATGGATTATCTTGGCAAAGGAGAAGTGCTCACTAACACAGATTTAGACAGATGTGAACAGATGTGAACAGTATTTGAGAGAAATAGACCTTTTGGGCACATAGAAAAAAGTCGTAGATCTTTGCGTTCAGCTCATGATAAATGGGGGCAAACACAAAAGTGTTGCGTTTATAATTTTGCTCAGTGTATATATACAGTGGAACCTTGGTTAACAAGTAACGCGGTTAAAAAGCTTTTTAAAAGACGAGCAACTTTAAAAAAAAATCTTGACTCGGTTTGCGAGTTTTGTCTCGCAAAACGAGTAGGATTCAAGGCAATGGGGTGTGCAGTATCGCATATGGCCAGAGGTGCGGGGGCACCGGTGACACTCGGAATGGTTCAGAGCCGCTCGAAAAACTCATGAACCACTCGGAAACATTCGGAAATACTCTGAGTGTTTCCTAGCCTTTTCGGGGGTTTCCAAGTTCAGCCGAGCTTTACCAGAGTATTTACAAGGCTCTCCGGTGCATTTACCTCTGGCTACATGTGGTATTGCATGCAATAGAAGTCAATGCGGAACGCATTCCATTGACTTTTATGGGTAAACTCGCTTTGCTATGCGAGTGCTTTGGATTACAAACATTCTCCTGGAACGGTTTATGCTTGTAATCCAAGGTTCCACTGTATATCTATATATCTATAGATATATAGATATAGATATACATACATACATACATACATACACAGTATCTCACAAAAGTGAGTACACCCCTCACATTTTTGTAAATATTTTATTATATCTTTTCATGTGACAACACTGAAGAATTGACACTTTGCTACAGTGCAAAGTAGTGAGTGTACAGCATGTATAAATTTGCTGTGACCTCAAAATAACTCAACACACAGCCATTAATGTCTAAACCACTGGCAACAAAAGTAAATACAGTACAGTGAAGTGAGTACAAGTGAAAATGTCCAAATTGGGCCCAAAGTGTCAATATTAGTGTGGCCACCATTATTTTCCAGCACTGCCTTGGGCATGTAGTCACCAGAGTTTCACAGGTTGCCACTGGAGTCCTCTTCCACTCCTCCATGACGAAATCGAGCTAGTGGATGTTAGAAACCTTGCACTCCTCCACCTTCCATTTGAGGATGCCTCACAGATGTTCTATAGGGTTTAGGTCTGGAGACATGCTTGGCCAGTCCATCACCTTTACCCTCAGCTTTATTAGCAAGGCAGTGGTTGTCTTAGAAGTGTGTTTGGGGTCCTTATGTTGGAATACTGCCCTGCGGCCCAGTCTCCTAAGGTGGGGGTTCATGCTCTGCGTCAGTATT
Source organism: Rana temporaria (assembly GCF_905171775.1). Lineage (NCBI taxonomy): Eukaryota > Metazoa > Chordata > Amphibia > Anura > Ranidae > Rana > Rana temporaria. Next base: position 299,399,663 of record NC_053493.1, on the reverse strand, counting down.
TCACAGTACATGCTGGCATTCATGGTTCCATCAATGAACTGTAGTACCCCAGTGCCAACAGCACTCATGTATTCTCAGACCATGACACTCCCACCAGCATGCTTGACTGTAGGCAAGACACACTTGTCTTTGTACTCCTCACATGGTTGCCACCACACAAGCTTGACACCATCTGAACCAAATAAGTTTATCTTGGTCTCATTAGACCACAGGAAATGGTCTGTTTGTCTTCAGCAAACTGTTTGCAGGCTTTCTCGTGTCCCATCTTTAGAAAAGGCTTCCTTCTGTGACAACAGCCATGTAGATGAATTTGATGCAGTGTACGACATATGGTCTGAGCACTGACAGGCTGACCCCCCCACCCCTTCAACCTTTGCAGCAATGCTGGCAGCACTCATATGACTAGTTCCCAAAGACAACTTGTGAATATGATGTTGAGCACGTGCACTCAACCTCTTTGGTCGACCATGGCGAGACCTGTTCTGAGTGGAACCTGTCCTGTTAAACTGCTCTATGGTCTTGGCCACTGTGCTGCAGCTCAGTTTCAGAATATTGGCAATCTTCTTATAGCCAAGGCCATCTTTATGTAGAGCAGCAGTTTTATTTTTTTTCAAATCCTCAGAGAGTTCTTTGCCATGAGGTGCCATGTTGAACTTCCACTGACCAGTATGAGACAGTGAGAGCGATAACACCAAATTTAACACACCTGCTCACTATTCACACCTGAGACCCTGTAACACTAATCAGCCACATAACACCGGGGAGAGAAAATGGCTTATTGTGCTTAATATGGAAGGGGTGTACTCACTTTTGTTGCTAGCAGTTTAGACATTAATGGCTGTGTGTTGAGGGGACAACAAATTTACACTATTTTACAAGCTGTACACTCACTACTTTACATTGCAGAAAATTTTAATTTCTTCAGTGTTGTCACCAGGGGCGGATCCAGCAGGGGCAACGGGGAAATTGCCCCCCCCCTGAAAATAATACAGTCTCCAAGGCTTTCTCCCTCCACAACCTCGCCAGATTTGCGTTACGAGACATCATCTGCAGGGACTTTATTTCTGCTTACCCAGCTCCCAGGTGGCCTAAGATATATTCCCTGGGCCCCATCAGTTAATTTAGAGGGGCCCAGTAGTATCACTATAGGGGTGGGGATCGTGGTGACACCGGGACCACTGCTACACACTGGCAGAGTAGCAGCAGAGTGGTGTGAGCGTTGCTTCACTTCCCTGTCAGGCGGAGTGATCCCCACCCGACAGGAGCTTCCTAGTCCCGGCTGGTGTGACGTCACGATTCAGAGGCTGGGAGCGCGGAATTGAAGACAACAAGATGATGCTGATACTTAGAGTCAGGACCTGTAGCCAGAGCTCAGTGCACTGCAAGTGAGTAATCACGTAGCTAATTTACATATCAATGCCGTATTTAACACCTTGTCTTAGATGTGTGAAGTGGTTAATGCTTTGGGGGAGGGGGGGGGGCGTTAAATAATTTACAATGCTAATTATAATATAGCACATGGAGCCTGAAAGGGGTTAATGTACTCACCTATGTATTATTATGTGATGGGTGTACTCACTTTTGTGAGATACTGTAAACACCCGGTGACATAATTGAGCGACCCCGCCCTTTCTGACATCATGTGATGTCAGAGGGGGTGGGTTCATCCAGTTAAGTCAGCAGGTGGCCCCTGCCCTTGCCTATGGGACAACTGTCACAGCCAAAAGACAGCAGTCACCGAGAGGCTTCCCATGGAGGCGGAATTTTATTTTTATTTTTTGGATACATCACACAGATGCGCCACTTTACAGGCAGGCTAAGGGGACCCCAAGGCACGATATTTAAAGGAATATTTTATTTTTATTGTTTCGCTGAAAAAAACTGTAGTTTTAAAAAGAAAAAAGGCGTTGATACGAGTCCCCTGGAACAGTACCCGGGTCTTCATACACTTTTTATGGCAATAACTTGCATATAAGCTTTTAAAATGGACACTTTTGATTTTTTGCGGTCGTGTCCCATAGACTTTAATAGGGTATGCATGTTTGCACAAATCTTTTTCCTGTTCCCATGTTCTGGTGCAAACCGAACCAGGGGGTGTTCAGCCCATTCCTCCCAAGGAACACACCAGACTGGCCAGGGATAACGTTGTGGAGAAGTTTAAAGCAAGATTAGGTTATAAAAAGATATCCCAAGCTTTGAACATCCCACGGAGCACTGTTTAACCCATCACCCAAAAATGTATATATATATATTTGATACAATGCATTGTGTATATCACATGTCCTGCTAGCTGCTTTTATATTGGCTCAGATATTGGGAGTCTACAGATTTATTGTGTTTCTGTGCAAAGTGTCTTGGGACACTATGCGCAAGATTCCCTTCTTCAGTTTACTTGAAATATTCTCTAAACCTACTAAGAGCCCCTTTATCCCACCCAAACATATAGTAAACCACATGGGCAGAAAAGGCAATAAATGACAAAATCCGTGGAACTATTATAAAAGGTTATTGAGTGAAATATTTTGCCATTACCCATGCTCAATAAATTTACACATGAAGCATTTCCTTTTCCCACATTGGTTTGTGCCTCCAAGGTTTTTAAATGAAATGTCAGGAGTTTCGGATTGTGGTTTTGGAATTGTAACGGTATGGCCCGTGGGGACCAGAAGGGTGTGGGGTACTCCTGTTTCAGCTTCACCAATGACTCTTGTGTCTAGGTTCATCCTATGTCCACTAGGGGCATAGGATGACTGAGAACTGATATCTTGGATTACATGAGATGGGACAGTAATGATAATCCACAATATATTCAAGAATGTCTAGAAGAACTAATTACAACCGGTCAATAGAGTGACTCGTTCAATGTGGAACATAGTCTGTCAAGGGGGTAATTAAGTCTGCTACTGTCATGTAAATTAACCTTAGTTTGGCTTCTAAAGATCTGTTCATGGTGTGATGCTAAATAACACTGTATTGTGTGAAAGTTCTATTGATGATAGATGTGGAATGTGAATTAGCACAATCTAAAAGGTCAGATGTCTGACTTATGTTTACAAAAGGAATGTGCATTGAATAGCAGGTGAGATAAACTGGAGTCATAACGTCTGACATGTCAGCTATAGTAATTAACTCATGTAGATCCGGTGCCAGAAAGTCTACCCAAGATAATGTGTATTGGAGGCTCATTAGTACCCATTGTATGATGTTGTGGGTGGAGTGTGTCATTGTCCCTTTGATTACTGCAGCATTCTTTCTACTGTATAAAAACCTGAGGTTACCATTAAAGTGTCTATTCATTTGGAACCAGAGAACAGAGCTGTGTGTCTCGTTTTCTGGGGGAAATCCAATGGGTCCTGTCTGCTGGATTGTGGAGTGTCGGAAGCTGTCATGGGTTGGTGGAATGGAATATCGTAACGGCGTTAACCCCTGACCGTTACAGGAATAATTGATCCTAATTTACTATGCTATTTTACTCTTTATTTCACTTTGTATTCTAGTGGCTTTCAATTATACAAGTTTGGGCACAATTGGTAAATTCAGGATCTTGCAGTAATATAGACTAGGGATGAGCCGAACACCCCCCAGTTCGGTTCGCACCAGAACATGCGAACAGGCAAAAAAATTGTTCGAACACTGTTAAAGTCTATGGGACACGAACATGAAAAATCAAAAGTGCTAATTGTAAAGGTTAATATGCAAGTTATTGTCATAAAAAGTGTTTGGGGACCTGGGTCCTGCCCCAGGGGACAAGTATCAATGCAAAAAAAAGTTTTAAAAACTGTATTTTTTTTGGAAGCAGTGATTTTAATAATGCTTAAATTGAAACAATAAAAGTGAAATATTCCTTTAAATTTCGTACCTGGGGGGGTGTCTAAAGTATGCATGTAAAGTAGTGCATGTTTCCTGTGTTAAAACTACTCCCATCTATTCATGAATTGTCAATCCCGGCAATACAGAGAAAAGTGCCATCTTTGTAAGTTGCATATCTTACCTTTTTTATATATAAATATTTTAAACAGAGACCGGCAATTCATTAATAGCGCAAGTAGTTTTAAATTACTTTTTTTCCTTCAAAAATGACATTTTGTGCAGGGAACCAAAATTAAAAAAAAAAATGTGTGGGGGTCCCCCCAAATTCCAGATCAGGCCCTTCAGGTCTGGTATGGATTTTAAGACAATAACTTGCATATTAACCTTTTAAATTAGCACTTTAGAATTCTCGCATAGACTTTTACAGAGTGTTCCGTGGCTTTTCGAATTTGCCGCGAATACCCCAAATTGTTCGTTGTTCGCTGTTTGAGTTGAACTCATGTTCAACTCGAACTCCAAGCTCATCCCTAATATAGACCAATTCAGGATCTGTAATTTATGCTTTAAGAGTCGAATGGGCTGAATGGACTACATGATCATGCAAGTTTTACTATGTGCTTTAGTTATCTATTTTTTTTTATTCACAGACATTAGTTCTCTATTAGGTCTGTGGGTGGATACATAGGCCTGGATTCAGAAAGAATTGCGTATCTTTAGGCGGGCGTAGCGTTCTCATATGCGCTATGCCGCCGTAACTTAGTCAGGCGAGTAGTGTATTCAGAAAGAAGTTGCGCCCGAAGTTACGGCGGCGTAGCGTATATGGGCCAACGTAAGCCTGCCTAATTCAAACTAGGCTGGTAGGGGGCGTGTTGTATGGTAATGAATCGTGACCCCACGTAAATGACGCACCTAACGAACGTCACATGCGCGCGCATGCTCAGTATCACGTCAAATTTTCTCTGTAAATTATGCCGGCTCAATGTTTAGTCAACGTGAACGTAACCTACGCCCATAACATACGACGCTGTTCCGACGTTTCCGACATCCATACCTAACATGACTTACCCCTGCTTTAGCGGCCAGCGTAAATATGCACCTAAGAGACTTACATCAGTCGTATCTTATACAAATTCTGGCGTACCTGATTCTTTGAATCAGGCGCCGAGATACGACGCCTCACATTCAGACTTACGACGGCGTATCTGGAGATACGCCGTCGTAAGTCCTTTGTGAATCTGGGCCATAGACAATGCACAACCTGCTGTTGCACATAGAATCTGCCCACTGCCTGCTGTCAATCACAAGGGGATAGCAGACCCTAGCTTCCCCATCAGGCTCCTCCCACTGTCAGCATCAATGTTTGTTAGCCTTAACATGCTGCCTGCTACACAGCGTACAGAGACATTCACTCTGCCTGTTTCTGTACACCAACATATAGTTAGTCACAATTTTGTATTACATTTGTATACATTTTTGGGACCCACCTAAATCTGCCCCATGTGACAGTAGCAACAAAGCAAACAGAAGTGATTTTTGCATCTGGTGCAGGCCATTTTAAAGGCACCGTGAGTGTTCACCATGAACAATGAGCAGAAAAGTGTTGTTGGGTCTTTACTGAATTCACTTTTTGTTTTTAACTGTACTACATGGCATAGTAAGTAATGAATTCCATAGTGTGTGTTGTGCAAGTTTGAAAAATGTAAGAGACATTTAATTAAAAAAATCATAAAGTTCAGCTTAAACTGATCTGCTGGGTTTGAGATGAGACTAAACTAGCTCACAGTCATTTATGAGAATATCATCATTTTTATGTACATTAAAAAAATGCCCACCATAAAACAAATTTCAAGCTGGCACACCTAGCATATAACGTGATGTACCCCATAAAAATAGATCCATTATTGTGTGGGTTGCCTACTACACTTGTATTAGCCCATATACCCTTTAGCACTGGGTGTGTACCCCCATCTGCCATGTTAAACTCCATTGGATGCTTTACATGTTCGACAATCTATGAAAAGTAGAAAGTATCCATACACTTTTTTATTTCTTTTTTTGAGAATCCTTAATTTTTTAATGTTTAATGTTGTTGTTTATTGCCAATTGATAGGAAACATTGTAAAAGGCTTAATTACAAAGTTTCACTATAATATAGGAGAAACAGCATTGCAAACTCCACTGGGATACCAAACAGTGATTTACTTTATTTATGAAGTAAATTGGTGCTTGATATCCCAGTGGGCTTTTCAATACAGTTTCTTCCATATTACAGTGTAATTTATTGTCAGGTAGTGGGTGAAAACACAATTTGGTTGTGTAGGTGTCCTAATTTTTTATAAATTATGTAATTCATTAAAATATTTCCTATGAATCCTGCACTCCACTATTAAACTATATATACAGTACTATAACAAATAAGTCACTATATTTATTTTCTTATTATTAAGTATTACGTTCAATACATTTTTATTGTTTTAACATAAGTATCATAGCGGTGACAGTATTATGCAGTTTGCAGTGTAGCAAAAACAGAAAAGAGAAAAAAAAAAACTTCAAATGTTCGTGACAGAGAGAGATATGCATTCACATAATTCAAAAGAGTTAGATAACTCCGTCGCTTCAGGCTTAGGATACATGAAAGTCAGACAGTCACCAGTAATGCTTGTGCTCTCCTCCACCAGTCTCGAAAGGCTGCTCACCTCATATCTGAATTAAATCAGCAGTGCTCCCATTTGGGGATAGTCGAGAAGGCTTGTGTGGTGCTGGTAATCATTTTCCTCCTCCAAATCGTGTATTCCCACGAGATAAAAATCATCTCTCCAAGTATGATGGATATGCAAAAAAAGGAAGGCAGACCTAGTGCTCTCCCTTTAAAATATTTATTTATATAAAAAAAAGGTAAGGTGTACAACTCACAAAGATGACTTCTTCAGAAGGGGTCCTACTGAAGAAGTCAATGCTTTGACGATACGCATCTAGGGGACGGAGCCTGTGTTTTGACGTTACATTGCGCCCATCTTTAGACCTATTTAGCCAAATTCAGAAAGCCCTTACGCCGACGTATCTTCTGATACGCCGCGTAAGTGCACTGATGCGCCGTCGTATCTATGCGCCTGATTCTTGAAATAAGATACGCCTGAATTTTGGCTCCATCCGACTGACGTAAGTCTCCTACGCCGTCGTATCTTGGGAGCATATTTACGCTGGCCGCAAGGGGCGCTTCCATTGATTTACGCATCGAATATGCAAATGACCTAGATACGTTGATTCACGAACGTACTTGCGCCCGTCGCTGTAATCTACGCCGTTTACGTAAGGCGTACGTCCGGTGTAAAGTTATTCCACATAAAGCAGGTGTAAGTCATGTTAGGGTATGGACCAGGGAACAGTCGTCAGATTTTACGTTGTTTACGTAATTCGTACGTCAATGGGGCTGGGCGTAGGTTACGTTCACATCGTAGACATTGAGCCGTCGTATCTTAGGGAGTATATGCGACGTGATTCTGAGCATGCGCGCATGCGCCGTTCGTTCAGCCCTTCATTTACATGGGGTCACGCTTCATTATAATAGATCACGCCCACTACCTTCCTACTTTGAATTAGGCGGGCTTACCCCGGCCAATTTACGTTACGCCGGCGCAACAAAGGGAGCAAGTGCTTTTCATTCATACCTACACATTTTAAATATAAAAGCATAAATAAAGAATATTTCATGTAATCAATAGGAACTTTACTTTTTATGGTGTTGTGAAAACCACTGCCCTGTTTGTGTTGTTGTTTATCTAAAAACCTGACATAGATTTTTATCCTCTCTATGCATGATGAACAAAAACTTTAAATAGAGTTTTTTGTTTAGATAAAATACTGATTGACCTTCCATCCCTAATACCACAGCAGTGTGGAAGCAAAATGTAATGGCCTTTTTCAATGATCCATGCAAAAAGAAATAGAAACAAAGCATTAAGTGTGAAGTTCAGTAACCTATATAAGTCAACCAGAACTTACTTTACTGCAGCCAAGAGGAAATATGAGTTGCTTTTGGGAAAGTGATTTTTAAAGGAGTTGTAAAGAATTTTTTTCTTCACCTTAATGCAATCTATGCATTAAGGTGAAAAAACATCTGACGATGCCCCCCCCCCCCCGAGCCCCCGTTTTACTTACCTGACCCCTCGAAAGTCCCACGCGCTGTACCCGGGTCGCTTCCACTGCCGCCTCATTTGTGTACACACATGTGAATCTACAGCCTACATGTGAGTGTAATTGCTGTTTTAAATAAATATTGTACTTTACAATTTTACGCTATGTGGCCACCCTTCTCTTCTTTCCCCTAACTACTACTGACACCACATGGAGAGGCATTGCTCAGGAACCTTCTTGCAATACAAAGTTTTCCTTTTGAAGCTGTTTGTATCAGAAGTATATGATGAGTATATCATCCAGTATATGAGGAGTCTATTATCCAGCTGCCTGCTTCCATGATCCTGGATTTCCATTCCTAAAGCCTTGTTTGACTTCTGGCGACATATGTCCCCACAAGTCCACCATTTCCGGTAAGCAGATTTATACACTGGTGGTGGTGTTTTATCACTTCAAGGACAACATCAACATGATCCATTTTTGTTCACTTGGTGGAATATATTATTTATGGACTATTTTTACTTTATCATTTAAATTGTGGTTATCACTGAGTATTGTTCATTCACTTGGTGCGGTTCAATCACATGGACATATATATTAATTGATATCGAATTGCACTTGCAATCACATTTTGAGTACAATTCACTATTTGTTACTTATCACATCAATATCCAAGTATATTGTCATAATTTACATGGTTCAAGCGCTACACTTTATTTTTTTTTTCTACACTTGTATTGCAATTACAATGCTGATGTTAGAAAATGTGTGCTGTGACTATAGATCTCTTTTAATCCCTAAGGTGTAAAAGGTTGACATTTCAGGCATGGGTGCAGGACTTTCCATGGTAGAACAGGTGTTGCATCAAAGCATTTTAACTATAGAACCAAAGTTTCACTGAAGCAGGAGTAGAAATTGTGGTCTTCTTAGCCATTAGGGAATCAAGCCAATAACCTTTCAAAAGTTGCAAAAAACATCTTGCTAGGGATATGAAACTCAGAGGAACTAAAAGGATGCTTGTGAAAAGCAAAGAGATCTATTTGAGAAATACCCAATGGCCAAAAGAATTTAAAAAACCTAAGTGACCACTTGTTACTGTCATAAAAACTGCAGCGGAGACCACGTTTTGATGTGCCTTAACGGCCTTATGGTTCACTACATGATTTTATGCCCACAACATCAGAAGAGTTTACTTCTGGAAAAGGACAAGCTGCATGTACTAACTGTGGATGTAATATGCAGCAGTTTTGTCCAATTGCACCAGAGCAGATCTTCAGTGTAGAAAAACTTGCAACGTGCGTCTTAAACTGTCAGGCTGCCACTTTATGTAATTCTGGGCCAAGATATAGAACTTATAATACAGCTTTTGAACAGGTTGACATTTTTGAAAAGCCACCATAGTTCTGACACTTGGTTGGAATAAGGTTAATAGATGGACTTTTGGTTTCATTAACAAAGAATGCTGAGCTGAAACTAATTTCTCATGGAGTTGGAAAGGGAGGTAGTTGTGATAGGCTTTGGAGTGAAGAAATCTATTTTATGGTTACTTTTTTTCACGTTCAAATAAACAAATTAGAGGAAACCTGTCACAAAGCAAAAAAACTAGGTGTGTTTGGAAATGGCTGTTTTCATTACAGCCTAATCACATACTGTAGTTTTTTTTCATTTTTGACTGAGTCATATAAGCTTAAAAAGTCACAGCCTTTCTAAGTGATGGGTCATTTATCGAACACAAAATTCCTGTATTGATTTTAGTGGAGTTCAGTTCCCCACATATTAAAGGGGTTGTAAAGATTCATTTTTTTAAAACAAAAATAATAATATAGTTATACTTACCTGCTCTGTGCAAGGATTTTGCATAGAGAAGCCCCTATCCTCCTCTTCTGGGGTGCCCTGCTGGCACTCCTGGCTCCTTCCCTTTATTGGGTTCCCCCACAGAAAGCCGCTTTCCCTGGAGGCACCCGTACTGGCTCACTCCTGAGTCCTTCTGTTGTGTCCGTTGACACAGACAGAGGGACTTGGCCCTGCACCCCACTCCTGTGTTACTGGATTTAATTGACAGCAACGGGAGCCTTTGGCTTCTGCTGCTATTAATCTGTCCAATGAGGAGAGAGACAGCGGCAGGAGCTGCAGGGCTTGTGCAAATCGATGGATCGAATCGGGCTCAGGTAAGAAAAAGGAGAGCCTGGGGGGTAGCTGCAGCATAGAAGGTTTATCACGTGATTGGCCTGAAGATAACTCTACAGCGGTATTTCCATGCCTCGTTGTAATGTAACACATATATAGTGACCATCTGTAAAATCTATTTCTACTAATAACGGAGAGGGAGGGTGGAGACTGAGACACAAAACATAGAGCTGACAGGCAGGGAGGAGGGGGTGAGGGGGAGAGAGTAGGGCAGAGCAGGGTTGCAGATGATGGGGGATGTATGTTGACCACAGTGGTCAGGGTTCAGCAGCCCCGATTATCATGGTCAGCGCAGATAGGGGGACACAGGAAGTGGCAGGATCAGGCAGATTTTTTACACTTTAGAGAGGAGCAGATTACACAGCACAAGCCATGTGCTGTTTAATCTGCTTTAAGGGACCAGGATTTCTCTTTTTGTTGTTAACAAACACTTTAAGGAAAAAAACCTTGAGACTTTAAAATCACTTTAAATAATGTGCCTTACCCTCCCATGTCTATATTATTGGGTTTGAAATCTTTGCAGCTTGATGGTTCCACTTTAACACATATTTTTAGCCTTTTGCCATTGAGATCGATCTCCTTTATGAGCTCTTGTATGTATTACTTCTAGATCCATTGAATGGGGATTATCAAATTTTGCAGAGCATGTCTCAAGTTGAACACAATTTGGAGAGAAATTGTTAGAAAAATAAAAAGCAAATTCCTCATGCATGCAGACAGAATACCATGTCAGAACCATTGACGTATCTCGGCATAGAGCCTACATATACCGTCAGAATGTTTATACTGAACTATAAAATATTATTGTATTTATGGAAATATGTAAATCTGTGCTTTGGGAGATATACAATTTTCCTACAATACAAGATATCAAAATTATTTTATCCGTGCTATTTTGAGGACAAGCAACACAAATGAATATTTAAAATATATATATTTATTAACTAAAGATATAGTGCAAAATTTAAATCAGGTACAATTCGTGATAAAACAAATAATTGATATGCTTCTACAATCAGAGATACATGATGTTTGAATGTTCAGATGATATTTACATTATATGACAAGGTATATTCATAGCTCTTATTTAAATCATCCTGAAGTATTTAAAACCTGGTGGCTTGTACCTTGACATTGTATTATCTCTTCTCAATAACAAACAGATCTCTTGCTACTACTTATTATATATGTGTACAGAACAAATGTCATATTGTACACAAGCTTATTTTAAATTTAGAGAGAATATATTTTCACATACCTCATTCTAAAACCGATTTACCATCGTTGGCACTTAGCTTTTCAAAGACAAACGTAATGTGTATGGCCCGGATTCACAAAGGATTTACGACGGCGTATCTCCAGATACGACGCCTCACATTCAGACTTACAACGGCGTACCTCGGCGCCTGATTCAAAGAATCAGATACGCCAGAATTTGTCTAAGATACGACTGACGTAAGTCTCTTACGCCGTCGTATCTTAGATGCATATTTACGCTGGCCGCTAGGTGGCGCTTCCATTGATTTCCGCGTTGAATATGCAAATGAGCTAGATACGCCGATTCACGAACGTACTTGCGCCCGGCATATTAAAATACGCTGTTTACGTAAGGCGTCCGACCGGCGTAACTTTACCCCTCATAAAGCAGGGGTAAGTCATGTTAGGTCGGAAACGTTGGAACAGCGCCGTATTTTACGTCGTTTGCGCAAGTCGTCCGTGAATGGGGTGAGCGTAGGTTACGTTCACGTCGACTAAACATTGAGCCGGCGTAAGTTAGGGAGAAAATTTGACGTGATACTGAGCATGCGTGCGCATGCGCCATTCGTTAGGTGCGTCATTTACGTGGGGTCACGATTCATTATCATACAACACGGCCCCTACCAGCCTACTTTGAATTAGGCGGGCTTACGCCGGCCCATATACGCTAGGCCGCCGTAAGCCCGGGCGCAAGTTCTTTCTGAATACAGTACTCGCCTCTCAAAGTTACGGCAGCGTAGCATATATGAGATACGCTACGCCCGCATATAGTTACGCCATTCTATCTGAATCCGGGCCTATGTCTTTAATATTTGGAATACAATTATCTCATACTGCAGTTAGAAATAACCAACTCCCAAATGATGTTTGCCAAGTATATTTAAATGGTCGTAGTTGTGTGTATGTGAAAACCTTCTAATTACCAAAAGGTAAATAATCAAAATTATACATTACCAGTATGTAAGAGTTCTTTCTGTTTGAGAAGTGAGAATCCTAATGAATGACTCTCTTTGAACCATTGCTACATGTTTGCAGTCATACTCTGCCTTCCAGCTTCCTTCAGAGATCAGCTCCCATCAGCCTTGCGATCCCATCAGCCTAGCCATCTCTGATCCCCCTCCTGTCCTGTGTAATCACTTTTTATCTCCCCAAAAAAGTGGGTGTGTATTTCATTATCACGTGACTGACAACGTCACATGACAATATGTTTTGGTGGTTGACCATCTTGAACCATGCCGATATTAACCTGTAGGGGTCAGTGGTGTTTAAGGAATTATTCCTAATGACAGGGTCAACCAGAGTTGATCATGATTTATGACCCCCTGTGACATGAATCTTGGTATAGCACCATAAATTGTTTTATATGTCAAACGATTGTCAGACATCCTGGCACTTCGATTACATCTGTTGGATCGGAATGTTTGCATATCATTAGCTCATACATCTGTTTAATTATTAAGACTAGTGAAAACCTTTGAAGTACCTTTCACAGGAGAACCCTTGCTTCCCCAACATATAGGGCCTGATCCACAAAAAGCCGGCGTAACTTAATTTTTCCCGTTTAAGTTACACCGCCGCAAAATCTCTACCTAAGTGCCCGATCCACAAAGCACTTACCTAGAAATTTTGAGCGGTGTAACTGAAATCCGTCCGGCGCAAGGCGTTCCTAATCTAATGGGGCGAGTCCCATTTAAATTAGGCGCGCTCCCGTGCCGGACGTACTGCGCATGCTCCCGACGTTATTTTCCCAACGTGCATTGCGCGAAATTACGTTACGCCGAGTTTTGTGAATCGCGCCGGGTCAAAAAAGTTGCGTCGGGAAAAAAAAGAGATGCGGCGGAAATTTTTTTTTTTTTTAAAAATTTGACAGCATTGCGGGAAAGAAGGGTCTACTTTTACATGGTGTACTAACTTTACAATTTGTAAAAGCAGCCCTAATTTTGCGACGGCAAACTAATACTTACGGAGAAAAAACGAAGCGTAAAAGCTTCGTTGATATCCGTAAGTGCTAATTTGCATACCCGACGCTGGATTTCGACGAGAAATGCCCCCAGCGGCGGCTGCGGTACTGCATCCTAAGATCCGACAGTGTAAGTCCCTTACACATGTCGGATCTTCTGCCTATCTATGAGAAACTGATTCTGTGGATCAGTTCCATAGATAGAAACAGGGATACGACGGTGTATCAGTAGATACGACGGCGTATCAGTAGATATGCCGGCGTATCCCTTTTGTGGATCAGGCCCATAGATCCTCAATGTCACTTGTGAACTTACTTTTGTAAGGATCATAATGTATACGTGCTTAACGAGTTATAATATATGAATTACTAATACACATATGTTGTTAAGGCATTATAAAGAAACAATACTATTTAAGATATATTATTCCACCGGGATTGTGAATGAGCCCCTTTGGTCTCATAGTACAAAGACCACACTATGTTTTGTGTCATGCTGTGCAAAGCCTTTCATCTCATATTAAACCAAAATTCCTCATCATTCTCTTATCTTATAAGTGTCAAACCCAAAAGAGATATGACCTGGGAGATGGCATAGCTAGACATCCAGTCTCTTGTAAAGACATAAGTCATTCTGGTAAAAAGGCCTTATTCACAGGTTTTGAACTGTGACTCAACCTAAGACACAAAATGGTGTCTCTTCTGCTAAACATATATATGAATATGGAACACTATGAAACATACAAAATGTGCGATCTTATATGTATTCTTTTAACCCCAAATGTTCTGACAACCATATAATTGTAAATTCACAATTTAGTTAATCCCTAATCATTAGTAAAGGGTGAATGGAGATTATAATCAAGTTTTGAAGAAGTAATTTTTTTCTAGCACAAACTTTGATTCCACACCTCCTTACCAAAACAATTGGAAGAGACAGAACCCAAGCCAAATCTTGTAAAAAGCCCTTACAGATTTATATGCTGTAGGGGGATCTTCGATTTTGCATGGTTCAATTTTTCTCAGCATAAAGTTCCTTGTAAAAGTTTGAATGCCACATAACAGAAATTTAATAATAGGTTTTGCAGTTCGGGGTAAAAAGAGTGACAGTTTCTCAAGTGAAATAATACTTACAAGACAGTTAACCTAAAAATATTAACCTTGCATTGTTTCTGTTAACATCACCTGAAATACATGCAGGTACATATTTAACAGTTTAATTATATTTAATAACCACATGATTCATTTTCCTTTGTGGATATACAGTATACTAAAATCAGCAGACATCATGATAGATTATAGTTTCAGAAAAAAAGGATTAACTATCCAGATTATCTTTTAAACCAAAGTTGCAGATTCAGCACTTTTTTCAGGATATCAACTTGCTTCTTTATGGTTAAAAAAAATAGCACAACTGCACATTTTCTGATGTTTCAGGGTGACAGAAAATAAACAATTCCTACCATAAATTGCAGATTTCTGCTTTGAACCATTTTCAAAATGTTTTACAATAAATTTGGCAGTTTGCATATGAACAGAAGGTTTTTTTTTTTCTGAACCTTACGGCTTCCACCACCCACTTATAGTGTTATGTCAGCAATAGCTCTCATGGGAGGGAGCGGAGTGACAATGGGAAGGCTGATTGCATTTATGATTTATTTACAGCTTATAGGGAACTGAGCATAAGTTGACTGTGACACTCTCACTTAACTCTAATGTTACTCATGTTCAGAAATAATTGTACAATTTTAAAATGTATTTTCACTCTTCTCTGTATCTCCCCTCTTTGTTAAGATTTAAACCCAGTCATTAAATCTCATTTAAGCTTTAACTTTTAATGCAATTTTAGAAGTTGTTTTTAGTCTTTAAAATTATGCAGCTGTCATTAAAAGAATAGTTGGTTGTGTGTCTATGAAGGTCCTCATTAGGCACTTCCTGTAATGGGATGACAACTCCCATAAAATATTGCTCCTGTGTTGTCATCTTTTCACATGTAATCCTGATGAAGACTACAAGTGGCTGCACAAACATAGGCCCGGATTCTCGTACGAGTTACGCCGGTGTATCTCCAGATACGCCGTCGTAACTCTGAGTCCGAGCCGTTGTATCTATGCGCCTGATTCTTAGAATCAGTTACGCATAGATTTGTATTAGATCCGACCGGCGTAAGTCTCTTACGCCATCGTATATTAACTGCATATTTACGCTGGCTGCTAGGGGCGTGTACGTTGATTTACACCTAGAAATATGTAAATCAGCTAGATACGCAAATTCACAAACGTACGCCCGGCGCAAAGTTACCCCTGCTATATGAGGCGTACATGCAGCGTACCAATATTAAGTATGGACGTCGTTCCCGCGTTGAATTTTGAAAATTTTACGTCGTTTGCGTAAGTCGTTCGCAAATAGGGCTGGGCGTCATTTACGTTCACGTCAAAAGCATTGGCTTCTTGCGGGTTAATTTGGAGCATGCGTACTGGGATACTTTCATGGACGGCGCATGCGCTGTTCGTAAAAAGCGTCATTTACGTGGGGTGACATAAAATTTACATAACACAAGCCCCACAAGCTTACGCCGGCCTATTTACGCTACGCCGCCACAACTTTCGTTTGAGAATACGGCACTTGCCTGTAAAAGTTGCGGAGGCGTAACGGAAATAGGATACGTTATGCCCGCACAAAGATACGCCATTCTACGTGAATCCGGGCCATAATTTCTAAAGCCACAGTCCTTTGTTGGAAGCTGGCTGAGAGCAATAATATGTGGCCGACACTGGCTGGAGGAGATCAACAGCCCTGAGATGAAAAAAGGAAAAACAAGGTGAAAACAGCAAACTAGAGAAACTGTAAAGCTTTATAATGTAGGACTTTAAATATGTCTCTGAAGACCACAATTACACATAATCCTATATACTTTACAAATCAAGTTGCTCAAAGCAACTAGACATTAAAATACATTCAAAAAAAGAAATGTAATGAACCATAATTGTGTGGGATGATTGGTCTATGTGTTTTGTGGGAACACCCACTTTTTCAGGACCGTATGGAAATTATGATTTAATAAAACATGCTACAGAAAGGAGGAAAGAAAACCAAAAATCACACATTCAAACAAATATATAGAATTAAAAAGCAAAAGAGCAAAACATATATAAACACATCAAACGGCTATCCCCAACGGGAAAAGTAAAATACAATGTGGGGGAAAAAAGTAAAAAAAAAATATACTGTATGTATATTATTATAAGCATTAACAGTTTGTGTGTCCACAAAGTTCCTAAAAAAAAAGTATCTGATAAATGAAATAATAAAGTTTATGTAACCACTGACAAATTGGTGCTATCGCATTATTGGAAAAAAATAAATTGCTCTTACTCTTAGGGACCAACTAAAATCCAATATAGGATAAATTGCTCTTGCTCTTAGGGACCAACCAAAATTAAATATACAGTAGGAGTTATACAGCAAACAAATGCCATATACTTAATGGGCCTAAGAGATGGCAAGCAAGATTGAGCTGCTTCAAGGTCTTGTAAAGGTTTGTTTTTCTTATTTTCTAAATAGGTTCCTTTTACCACTTAACACCGGACTATATTGCTGGTCAAAGACCAGAGTACTTTTTGCAATTCGGCACTGCGTCGCTTTAACTGACAATTGCGCGGTCGTGCGACGTGGCTTCCAAACACAATTGGCGTCCTTTTTTTTCCCACAAATAGAGATTTATTTTGGTGGTATTTGATCACCTCTGCGGTTTTTAGTTTTTGCGCTATCAACAAAAATAGAGCGACAATTTTGAAAAAAAAAATATTTTTTACTTTTTTCTGTAATAAATATCCCCCAAAAATATATAAAAAAACTATTTTTTTCCTCAGTTTAGGCCGATACGTATTCTTCTACATATTTTTCATAACAAAAAAAATCGCAATAGGCATTTATTGATTGGTTTGCGCAAAAGTTATAGCGTTTACAAAATAGGGGGTATTTTTATGGCATTTTTATTAATATTTTTGTTTTACTAGTAATGGCGGCGATCAGCGATTTTTTTTTTCGGTACTGCGACATTATGGCGGACACTTCGGACACTTTTGACACATTTTTGGGACCATTGGCATTTTTATAGCGATCAGTGCTATAAAAATGCATTGGATTACTATAAAAATGCCACTGGCAGTGAAGGGGTTAACACTAGGGGGCGGGGAAGGGGTTATGTATGTCCCTGGGTGTGTTCTTACTGTGGGGGGGGTGGCCTCACTAGGGGAAATCACTGATCTTCTGTTCATACATTGTATGAACAGAAGATCAGCATTTCCCCCCCTGACAGGACCGGGAGCTGTGTGTTTACACACACAGCTCCCGGTCCCCGCTCTGTAACGAGCGATCGCGTGTGCCCGGCGGCGATCGCACCCGAAGTAGAGCTATGGGCTCTCACGCAGGAGAGCCAACCTGCCGCCGTAGAATGACGGTGGCAGGTCGGCAAGCAGTTAAGCTAGTGCATTGTTGGTTTACTTACCTTTTCCTTCGATTTCCCATCTAAATGATTGATTTTTTTCTTTGTTTTCTTTGTCTGAATTTCTCACTTCCTGTTCCTCCTCAGTAAGCTATTCAGTAAGCTGTTCTGGCTGACTAAACACAGCTCAGATGATGGTGTGAAGTTTACTGAGAAGAAACAGGAAGTGAGAAATCCAGACAAAGAAAACAAAACAAACAGAAGGGAAATCAAAGGAAAAGGTAAATGCACTAGCTTAAAGGAGCCTATTTAGAAAATAAAAAACGAACCTTTACAACCCTTTTTAGGACAGATAGATGTAGCAAAGTATATAGAATGGGAACCGTATAAAGAGAAAAAAAGAGAAAAAGAATACCAAAAAGTGTTAGCAAATAAATATCTAAAAAGACAAATGGGATTCCATCATAGAGTCGACTGGAAAATGTCCCTCAGAGTGTTATTTCACTTACTATTCACATGTAAACTAACTATCCCCACCCACCCTGGCACTGCCTGCCATAATACACTGAAGCTTGAGGGCTAAATATGCCATACAAGATTTCCAAGGCCCACCCCTGTCGGGGGAGGGCACAATTAATCACGCACCCATGGTGTGGTCAGGCCTTTCCTTCAAATCCGCCGGCCGCCATAAGGGTAACAAAAATACATGGAGGCTCCAACTTCAGACTTCTCCTCTAAATATTGTGCTGAGACTTTTTTTTGAGGCTGAAGAGTCACTAACCCAGAACAGATATACATGATTTCTCTGAAATTTCTTATCTAGATCATTGTCCAAAAACAGTAATTTAAAAAATATTAAAAAATATTAAAGCAAGTGGGTCACTGTAAAATTTTAAAAGAATTTAAAAGTGTAAACATGTGAACATGTAAACATTTAGGTCTAAGCTTTGTGTGAAAATTGTCTTTCTGCTGGTCAGTGTTACACTGTGGTGTCATAGCTGCAGTTAAATCACTTACCTGTAAATACATATCCCATGCTTGCAGGCAACTGGTATGTAGGCAGGTGCCTACCAGGGGTGTATCTGCTGTGAGGAAAACAAGGTATTTGCCTTGGGTGGTAATTTTCAGGGGGGCAACACCTCCCCCAGGTAGAAGGGAGTCAGGGACACAATGAGCCAGTGGCATGGGGGGGCTCAGGTGCCTGGCACTTTGCTGTTGCCACTGCCCTCCTGACCCCGGACTAGGCAGTGTTTTCAGTGCTGATTCAAGTTCTGGCTTCTCTCCAGCTCTCCGCTCCACCACTGCAGTGGCAGTGACACCAAGCGGCTCCGCCTCTGCTCGCCACCCAGCCATACCCGGCTGTTTTTTTCTGTACCAGGTGACACCAATCCTAGTGACGCCTCTGCTCACGTGTAGGAATGGGAAAACGACTATGTCTAACAGAGGGTGAAAGAGGAGGCAGCTCACACTGAACACACCCCAAGTCCGATCTCGGTCCAGTCCTTAGAGAACATTGGGAAGGGTGCAGGGCATGTGATCAGAGCAATGCCACTGTCCCAGAAGGATTATCGGATGGTATGCAGTCACACGGATCCAATATTGGAGTACCTGGGATGTAGATTAGCAAGCACCAGACACCCCTAACGCTAAGGTGAGTCCAGCTGGCACAGTGTGACTCCCTGAGTAATGTGCCTGATCTGTGTATAGAGACTGCACCACACACCCCCCCTCTACTTTTTCACAGCCTAGCCACATAGAGAGGCCCAACATGCAGGGAGCACCATCAAGTGTTCTAGGGATATAAATGACACATCTAATTTCTTGACTACCTATTACACTTTTAAAGGCCCTGGAGCACCAGGACAATGGAAACGCCCACAAAATGACAATTTTTTATGCAAACGCCCCAACGTGTATTCTATGAGGCATAATAAATCTTTTGAACATGTCAATTTTTCCACAAGTTTTTGGAAAATGTGGAAAGAAAATTAAAACACATTTTTTTTACACAAAATTGTCCATTTATAAGATGTTTCTAACAGATAGTGTGTTATGTACATAGAAAACATGACACACCAAAATACATTCTGCTACTCCTCCTGATTATGGCGATGCCACCTGTGTGAGACCTTTTCACAGCCTAGCCACATAGAAAGGCCCAACATGCAAGGAACACCGTCTGATGTCATAAATTACACATCTAATTTCCGGACTACCTATTAGAGCACCAGGACGGTGGAAACACCCATAAAACTATCCAATTTTGGAAAGCAAACACCACAACGTATATATTCTATGAGACATAATGAGTCATTTTTTTTACACAAGTTTTTTGAAAATGTGAAAATAAAATGAAAACAACATTTTCGATGCATTTTTTACACATTTGTATGGCACTGACGGGCACTGATGAGGATCCACTGATAGGGTGGCACTGATGAGCACTCACTAATGGATACTGCAGTGCATTAATGAGCACTAATAGGACACTGCGGTGGCATTGATGAGCACTAATAGGGCACTGTAGTGGCACTGGTGTGCACTGTAGCGGCACTTATGAGCACTCACAGCACTGTAGGCCACTGAAGTGCACTGATGTGCACTGATAAGCACTCACTGATGGGCACTGTAGGGCACCTATAAACAGTGTAGAGGCACTGATGAGCTGTGTAGTGGCACTGATAAGCACTGTAGTGGCACCATATAAAAAAGAGTAAGTGACCTGTTGGAACCCATAATGGACCCTACCCATGCCTCCATCGCTGGTACAAAGAGAAAAATAAGAAAGGGGCTGTGGGACTTTAAATGAGGCATGGATGGGTATAGAAAGTTGGTTTAGGATATCAAAAATAAATATACTGTCACAATCCCATAAGGGAAATCACTGTAGCCGTGAGAAATTGCTAAATAATCAATCCAAAAAATGAAAATCAAGGCATAGATATGAATTCAAAATATATTGTATCAAAATAAATAATGCAAAGATCATGCAGACAGAGGCATAATACAGGTAATGATTATCACATTGGCATATTTGATTATTCATGATCAAGGACATGATTAATAAAATAAATCACAATAAATGGACATACAGGTGCAGTGAACATGATTATCCAAAAATATAAATCCAGAATATTTGATATATGACATAATTGGACAGACTTTTGCTTGGCATCCCTGAGTATGGACTTGACGCTTTTCTTGGCGTTTAAAGCCAGTCATCAAGAGTGGGGTGCGTATAATTTAGCTAAAAAGAGGGATAGATGAATAGGTCAATAAGATCTTAAAGAATAATAATGTCATGCTTAAAACAAAAAGTAGAGTTAGATGAGTTTGTACATTACCACTGGCAAAGCCAAAAAGGGTCAAATCAAGCATTCCAATTGGGAAGTGGGAAGGTGGTTCTGGATGAGCTATCTTTCCCCGGAGTTGAACCCTCCAGCAGGAAGGAGATCCAAGGAATGGATGGCGTGGGACATCAGCCAAGGAGGAAACCAGACAGTCACAACACAGTTTCAAAACCGATAGGAGGCATACATGAAGCACAGGTGCAGGTGCTGATAAAAGAACAAAGCATAAGTGAAAAAAGTTATCAGTATCTGGGAGTCAAAACAATGAGTTGAAAAGAAGAAGGAGGGGGTGAGTGAATGGTAGGGTGGGTTCCCTAAAATGAAGTGAATGGGGGAATTAAGCTAGGGTAAGCATGAAGCTAACATGATTGGTTGGTGGGGAGATATGAATGGGGACCAGAATTGAACCCTAAGTGTAAAGGCACTGATGAGCACTGTAGTGACACTTATGGCACTGCAGGGGCACTGTGATGGCACTGCAGGGGCAGTGGTGGCATTGTGATGGCACTGTAGGGGCACAGATGTCACTTTGATGTCACTGTAGGGACACTGATGGCACAGTGATGGCACTGTAAGGACACTGATGGCACTGTAGGGGCACTTATGGCACTGTAAGGACACTGATGACACTTTAGGGACACTGAAGGTACTGTAGGGGCACTGATGGCACTGTCGAGACATTGATGGCATTGTAATGGCACTGTAAGGACACTGATGACACAGTGGTGGCACTTGGGTCCATGCCAGCTCATTCTGCTGCAATGTTTCTCTGTCCTCTCCTCACACCAATACAGTGTGTCAGGAGAGGAGAGAGAAACACTGCAGCAGCATGAGCTGAACTGGGCATGATCCCAGTTTGTTGATAAAGTGATTTGTTCCATCATTGGACGGAGCGATCTGCCCTCTGTGATTTGCCCTGGGTCACAATAACGGACACTTCTGGGTGCCAGGCCTGGGGGGGGGGTACGCGAGAAGCGTGAGCACGGGAGGTCATCACATGAACTAGCCGGCTACCCGGTAGCTGTAAATTGAAAAGTGGTTAAGCATGTTATTTATTCGATTTTTGGAGTTTCACTGTTGCCTTTGAAGATGTATAATGTATGATATTGCATGATTTTTTTTACTTTGGTTTACTTTTTTTCATTGGTACATGTCCTCCATGGCAATTCCCCAATTCCCATGTCTTTTCTCCTTACATATTGTAGCCTATTAGCCCCATATTGGTCAGAATTCAATAACAGGATTTGCTCCCAGAGACTTGTCACTAAGTTCAAGTCAGTCGAATTGCAAACAGGATTCGTAGTATCCTTGGCAAATCAAACCCAGGCAGATTCACCCATCCCTATTATAAAATAACTTATATTCACATTACATTTAAATTACTATAACATTATACTTTTTACATTTTCTATAGATAGTAGAAGTTTTGCTAGAATTATCAAAGATGGGGCACCTTGGGGTATAATGATGAGAAGAATTCTGTATTGATAGCACACTGAAGTGTGTGATGGGTGTGGAAAGACTATTCATAATGTTAGGTGTGGCTCGAAGGGGAATAGTAAATAAAAACTAAGGGCCAGATCCACAAAGCAAATGCGCCGACTTAACTCGAGATACGCGGCGTAATTGAAATTTACACGGCGCGTATATTTGCGCCTGATCCTCAAAACGAGATACGCCTTAAAATCCTTTTTTTCCGTCCTACCTAAAATAATTACACCGGCGCTTTTCTGTGCGCAAATTACGCTAGAAACGCCGCTGTTTTGATAGGCAAAGATGCAAATGAGGGAGATAGGGCGATCCACAAAATTAAGTGTGTGCGCCGTAGATTACGCCCTGTGCGCTTCTGTTAGTTTCAATGTGTAAAGTTACACTTTATAAAAGCAGCCCTAATTTTACACATGCCGTGTAAAGGTCAGCTAAAGCAACACCATTAGGGAGAGCTGAGCACACACACTTGCTGGACTACAATCTGTATGCCAACATGCCAGGGGCATCCATGCGCATAGCTAGACTAGTGACTTCAGTGACCGAGGGTACCCCCTCTTCTGAGGGAACAGGAGACGGAGACGCCTCGCAGAATGCATCTTTGCACAGTAAACACACACATTAATTATGTCACAATGAGAATGCATAAATGCACACCACTGTGGTCCCTAGCACAGACATATCACATGCACATCTAATTGGATTAGATCCAAGTACCCCCCCATTGGTACTTGGGAGCAGTAACGCCACGCCACGGCTCCAATTCTGTTACTGTGCATTCATACACCATTCAGGGACCTGGGATCACTTCTCCCTGGTCCTGGGGATCCCTTCTCCACCAAAACTGAGGGTGACACCCTTATTTTATCAGGAATGCCACCCCCCCCCACATTCACACATCATTCACACACATAAACCAAATCATAAGTACAGTATACAAAACAAAATCATAAAAAAAAGTACCCCTGCAAATTAATTTCGGCGGCGTTTGCTCCGTCTGGGCTGCCCACGGGCACGGGCATGGCCGCGGCCACGGCCACGGCCAACTGGAGAATCTTCATGGGGGGTGTTAGCAGGGGAGGGAGTATCTTCATGGGGGGTGGGTGAGCAGGGGAAGGAGGAGCCTCCCCTGGTGTCTGTCCTCCTGCTGGCCTGCCCTCCAAGGCCACTGCTATCCTTGTCAGACAGACAGTGACGGCAGCCGTATTGGCCTGGCCAGCCCGGGTATTGTCCTGGACAGCCCGGGTATTGTCCTGCACAGCCTGGGTCAGGGCAATCACCTCCTGGGCCACGCCTGTTGTGGCGGTCTTCAGGTCCCACAAACATGTGATGACCGCCAATGAGTTGGTGGCCCCATCACGGAGTGACTCCTTCATTGCACCCAGGCTGTGCTCCATCTGGGTCAGAGTGACTTTTATCTGACCCAGAGTGCGGGTCTGCTGGGCATTGTCCTTCTGAAGACTGGCGGGCAGACGCTCGGCCACCCCCCTGGTCTCCTGGGTCGACATCCTGCCTGCCCCTGAGGCTTGTGGCCTGGGAGGAGGGGGAGAGTTAGTTTCAATGTGTAAAGTTACACTTTATAAAAGCAGCCCTAATTTTACACCGTGTAAAGGTCAGCTAAAGCAACACCATTAAGGAAGAGCTGAGCACACACACTTGCTGGACTACAATCTGTATGCCAACATGCCAGGGGCATCCATGCGCATAGCTAGACTAGTGACTTCAGTGACCGAGGGTACCCCCTCTTCTGAGGGAACAGCAGTCAGGAGACACCTCGCAGAATGCATCTTTGCACAGTAAACACACACATTAATTATGTCACAATGAGAATGCATAAATGCACACCACTGTGGTCCCTAGCACAGACATATCACATGCACATCTAATTGGATTAGATCCAAGTACCCCCCCATTGGTACTTGGGAGCAGTAACGCCACGCCACGGCTCCAATTCTGTTACTGTGCATTCATACACCATTCAGGGACCTGGGATCACTTCTCCCTGGTCCTGGGGATCCCTTCTCCACCAAAACTGAGGGTGACACCCTTATTTTATCAGGAATGCCACCCCCCACATTCACACATCATTCACACACATAAACCAAATCATAAGTACAGTATACAAAACAAAATCATAAAAAAAAAAAAAGTACCCATCACCGAGTGACTCCTTCATTGCACCCAGGCTGTGCTCCATCTGGGTCAGAGTGACTTTTATCTGACCCAGAGTGCGGGTCTGCCGGGCATTGTCCTTCTGAAGACTGGCCGGCAGACGCTCGGCCACCCCCCTGGTCTCCTGGGTCGACATCCTGCCTGCCCCTGAGGCTTGTGGCCTGGGAAGAGGGGGAGAGTGACCCTTGTGGGTTGCGGCCTGTTGGGGGAGGAGTGGGAGGGGCTACCCCTGATGGTGGCCTGACTGCTGCCAGCCTCTGGGGTAGGCTCTGGGGTAGCCTCAGGGGTAGCCTCAAGTGTAGCCTCAAGGGTATCCTCAAAGGTCATCATATCCGAGGCCAAAAGGACTTTCCGGCCAATTTGAAGATCTTCTTCCTCCACCCCCTCATCCTCCTCCCCCTCATCCTCCTCCCCCTCAACCTCCTCCCCCTCAACCTCCTCATGAGGGGAGGTTTGGCCACTCCCCTCCCCTGGGGAATCCTCAGCAGCCTCTTGTCCTTGGGGTGGTGCAGCAGCCTGGCCTGATGGGCCAGCAACCTCCTGGCCTGATGGGCCTGCAACCTCCTGGTCATCTGTGGAGGACACAAAACAATCACAGGTTTGAGGATCCACACACTTGGCACATCTTCCCTTCCCCCACCCACACATGCTAATCACCAGATAGAAAAACCCAAAACTTTCCTGTCCTCACAGGAGAACCTGTTTGATATCCATGCAGGCCCACCACCTGCTCTGGCTGGAAACACCGGGCCACTGCCCATTCCTCCTCACTCAGACGGATGGGGCAGGGTCCCCCTCCTCCAGTGCCCCTGGCATGGGCATTGATCTTAGCCACCTTGTTCCGGACCACACTCTTTAGATCGTTTATCTTTTTTTGTATGCCAGCGGGGGTCCTCGGCTCCCCCCCCGCCGCATTGATCTGATCCATAACCTTTTTTAATATCGCCTTCCTCTGGGCCGGGGAGGTGTTCCGGCTATCAGGCCCATGTAAATAGCGCCCATATAGGACGATGGACCTAGCAAGGATTTTCTTCTCAACCTGATTAAAATTGAGCTTCCTGCGCTTGGGTGCCATCACAGACACCACTCAGCAACAAGAAACTCACAGGACAAATGAACAAAAATACACACACAACAAACAAACAAAAACACTCACAGAAGAAACACACAAAAAGCAAAACACACAAGCAGACAGCTACTACAAATTCAAAAACAAACACGCAAAAAACAAACACAAAATACAATCAGAAAAAAACAAACACAATATACAATCCAAAAAAAAAAATACACTCAGAAAAAAACAAACAGAAAATACACTTAGCAGAAACAAACACCAACTACTATCTAATACTCCTCCAAAACTTCTCTATCACACACAACTCACCAACAAACACCGACAAACATTCAGAGCAGAAGCAACTTGCTCTAGGAAGGGTAACACAGGGAAATACTTTTGCAAGGGAAGTGTGTTTGACTGGGGCTATTTATACACAGGGCGATTCTCAAACTAAGTACGCTTGGCCTTTTACCTATCTCACTGATTGCCCCGAGCAAAGTTCTGCACATGCCCAGTGAGCAGCAGATTCGTGCGCGCATGCGCAGTACGGCCGGCCCTTCATTTGCATGGGGTCACGGCTCATTACAATGAAGCACGCCCACTTCCTTCCCACTTGCAATAACCCCGCCTTACGCCTCGGAATTTAAGTTACGCAAGCGCAATTTTGTGCGCAAATGCGCTGTCGATACGACAATTACGACACCAACTTAGGGCGCCGTACCATAAATGACATAAGTTTTGAGTAACTTAATTTGCGGCGCTGGCTGTGGATCTGGCCCTTAGCCTACTGTATTTCTCACACTTACAGAACCTCAAGTGAAAGTAAAACCGGCATTAATAAACCTCAGGACACAGGGTAATTCTTTAAAAATTAAACACTTACATCACATATGACTTTTTGCACACAAAATATAGAACGAGAGCTAACATTTTTTTTTTTTAAGAATCTACTTTTAAGACCATCTTCATTAACACATTTGGGGGCTGCTAGCAATTGTTGAAACAATGATAGTCAGAATTAGGTAACATACAAAATTGTCTACAATGTGAAAGGGTCACAACTGTATATTATACAACACAGTTGTAGAGTGCAATGGTCAAAACTATGTAATAGATAACATAGCATGTACAGTGCAACAGTCAAGACTACGTAACATACTCATATACATACTGTATATACAGTGAAGTGGTCAGGAGTAGCTCCCCATTTATACTGGTGCTGACTGAGTGGTCTGTATACTCCTTATTACATTGGTGTTTAGTGGTCTGTGCCCCGATATTACACGGATGCTCAGTTGCCTTTATCCTCTATTACACTGAATTCAGTGGTCTGTGTTGAATACTGTTGAGACAGAACTTTGCAGGCGGTGTCAGACTGTATCAACTCTGCCCAGACAATATAGTGCAGAACATGTCACTTTTAGAGCTTAAGTCAAATATTCTGCTAGAGGTGCAGCTACACACAGGGTGCATGTCCCAAGAGCCTGAATTTACTATTGCCTTTGATATACGGAATTGGTGTGTGAACTAGGAAAAAATACATTAACCTATTTTAGTCCATATTGTAATGGGACTGGTGTTGAACTGATTTTGAAAGAAAAAAGGAAAATAACTTCTAAATTCAGACTGTTCACAACGATTCATGTAACTGCCAAATTATGGATATAGAAGGAGAATAAGGACTGACCCCTTGCAACTCAGTAATGAGATACAGGCTTTCCTGAAGTGTAAGTGTTCCCAAACTAAAATAATGCCTTGAATGGCAAAATAAGTTTTCTTTGCCATATTATTTTTTTTTTTAAATATTTACAAGCAAAACTAGCCAGTTTCACCTTGCAGACATTTAGTGCAAAATGCCCATTTTAGTGAAAGGCATCTGAGTCAATGGTGAATATGAAATTTGAGGTGGTTAAGATTGTTTAGAACACATCTGGGGTTTTGCATGGTTCTTGGGTGTATTTTTTTCAATGTTCTGGATGTTTGTTTTCAAGCATATTTGTTGTTATTTTAGGTGTGAAAATAGCACATTAAAAATTGGAAGAGATAGAACAATGAAGGGTTTCTGAATTTTTGTGTTATTTGATGTTTTTTAAAGTCCATCTCTGGGCAAATTAAAAAATGATCCCTTGCAGTAGGGCTGTGCCAGCACTGCAAAGGGAAACTGCTCATTTATAAACAGAGTTTCCTGATGACGCCCTTTCCTATTGGCTGAAATGTGTCGAGGCTTGATCGCATCATCGCGACACCACATCTGCCCAGAAATTAAGCACATAGACCGAGCCTCGCCGCAAACAAGTGGCGTTCAACAGAGACTGGCTGGATTACCCTATCTAGAAACACACGCTGATGACACTGGGTGCCAGGAAAAAATCACCATATCATGTGAGTGCATAATTCATATTTTAATTGTGTTTTAAAAATAAACGGTTTTACACTATGAGAGCCCCCCGTCTGTAATTTTCTATTCCTATCCATGGAGTACAATATCCTAAGTAAAACTGACCTAGGATAAAGCCATCTACCGGTTTCATATACCCACTCTAGAAATAGGTGGTTAACATTTAGGGGTGAGTGTACATCCATGTGGGGCATCTTGGTTTGAACACTGAATATTGGCACACCTATCAATTTATCTTTTTCATTTTTAACTGCTCATTTTTGTCAAGGGGAACAATCAAAGGAAATAAACTTCCCTGATCCTTTACTTCTCCCACAACTAGATCAGTCCCTGTAGCTTCTGCACCATTGTGCTCTAGCAGCCTAGGGTCCTGATATCATTAAGCTTTGAGCTGGGTCCATAGCTCTGTACTGGGCTTGAGGGTGCCAAAAGATAATCCACTGTTGAATCATGGGGCAAGTGCTGTTTGCTAGCTGGAACTGTGTGCAGACAGTCTACAGTTTGTTATGCTATGGTGATGCAGCAGCTGTTGAACACAGCTACAGGTGCTAATTTGACAGGCGTGTGGATACAGGTGTATGGCCGCCAAACACTGACAGTGTGTATTTGGGGTCACTCACCCTCACCTGCACACTTACTAAATTATTACCTGCAGCTGTGTTCATACAGCTGCTGCATATTCATAGCGTAACAAATGGCTTCAGCTGCACAAACACACCGCTCATTCACACTGTATGGGCCAGAACACCCATGTGAATGAGCCCTTAATTTTTAAAATGATTTATTACACTTTTTTAACTTTTTTTGTTTACATCTTTTTAAATTATCTTATAATATAATATGGAAAATAGGAAAATAAACTGTGCTAAGAACTATAACACTCTTGTGCAACCACAAGAATGGTTCTCAAAATTAATGGAAGCAGCAATCCTTCTGTAAAACACCAATATAGTGAACAAAATATGAAAAAATAGGGTCGCGCTAAACCTAAAGTATTACAAATGTGAGTGTAAACACTAGAAAACAAAACACTAGATTAAACAGGTGATTGGTTCAAATATCAGTTCCAACCCAAAGAAACTAAAAATTGGACTTATATTCAAAACAGTGACGTTTAAAAAAAAATAAAAGATAAAGTTCATAAAGTTCAAAACAGTGAAACATTTTAAATTGAAAATTCATAAAGGACCATAACCATCAAAAGGATACAAAAAACATTATAACATTCCAAAGCTGGTAGGTTTGCCCTTAATGGGACTCTTCAAATGTTGAGAAAGGTCAGTGTGAAATCCACCACCATATGGAAAGAATTCCTGCTTACCAAAACCCTGTGATCCCCCATTACAGAGGATCCGGAATTGCTTTTGATACCACAGCTTGTTTTCCATTGACACCCAAGACTTGCTGCACCGCTAATCAACACACTCCATACTGTAGATAATCAGACCCATGTGGAATTGGTATGGCATGTAAGAAACCCAATGCTTCTATAGTGTAAAACCTTTGTGGAGCTTGGTCAGAGAAAATATGAGACAATATAATATAGTATAAAAATATAATATTATAATATACATATTTTGTACAATTAGTTATAACTGTGGGGGGGAGGGGGTTGGATGAAATATCAGGGGTCAAAACAGACCCCTGACGTCTCAATTTTGACAAATAGAAAGGAAATGAGAACAGAGATTCTACAATTCCTTTCTATACAGCCTCACCTACACTGATGATGAATGCACAGGAGTCAGAAGCTCATAAATCATTCATAAAATTAAGGCATAGCAGTAAACACAGGGGGGTAAACAACAAGGGGAAACAGATGTGGGCAGGACATTGTGTCCCTGGGCCCCCTACAGGAGGTGCCACTGTATCGGCTGCCCTGGGGGTGACCCCCACAACAGAAAGACTAAATCACACAGCCAATTTCTAGAAGCAGTGGGGAGAGTCTGGACTTATCCTAAAGTCCAGTGCATGGAGTGATTGGGTTTTTTGTTTTCAATTTCTCTTTATTCATTTATAAAAGGTTTTTACAATAATACAAGATTAATTAAAATATACATGTATTACTTCTCCTTTGTATTGATAAAGAATCTTGATTATTATCTATTAACTTCCTTGTACCTATCCGCTTTCTTAAAAAAAAATCTACAATCTCACTCACATACTTCTGCTGTCTTTCAATCCCATTTACCCTGCCATACCACAACTAAACAAAACCATACTACAAAAAAAAGGGGGGAACACTATCCCCCCTTATATCTCCCCTTCCCTCTTTCATTTCCTTTTATATCCCCTTGAGGGGTTAATTATTACTTTCCATTTATGAATATTCTATCATATTTGTCGAGGACCGAAATTCCTCCCATTTTTGCCATATTCCTGGCATTTGATTCTTTATGTATCCTTCTTCTCTTATCTGTTTCTCCATATATTGTATTTCGTTCATTTCACATATCCATGCTGTTATAGTCGAACTTATAGTTTCTCTCCACTTACGAGCTATTATTGTTCTGGCTGCCATTGTCATATGGTGAAAGATATCAGTTTTAATACTCTTTATTGAATCTGACGTCAGAGACAACAGTGAAATATCTATAATTAAGTTCCTTTCCACTCCCGGCGTTTTCTAATATATCTCAAATATTTTATTCCAAAAGTTCCTCACCAGATTACATCCATACCAGCTGTGGTCCATAGTCCCCCTTCCTACCATACATCTACAACAGATCTCTGTATTTCCATAATTTATTTTATTTAACGCTACTGGACTTCAATACCATCTCATTGCTATTTTGTAGTTTCTCTCTTAATGTTTAGTCGCTATAGATGTTTTGTGTATTGTTGCAAATATTTTCTTCCATTCTTTCTCTGATATGGGTCTCCCTATTTCCTCTTTTCATTCCTGTTAACTCTCTAAGAGATCCGGAAGGGAGTGCTATATCATATATCTTAGATAGTTTTTTAGTCGATTTTTGTTCTTCTGTTAGTATTTGTTCAAATTTGGTTCTTGATCTATTTATTAAAGATAGTTTTATTTTTGTGTCAATATATGTTTTTAATTGATGATATTTTAGCCATTTACGTTTATATTCAGATCCTAAGAGCCGGTTCACCCTGGGGCAGCACGACTTGCAGAGCGACTCGACAAGGCGATCTGCTCACGACTTCTGTATTGAAGTCAATACAAGTCGCCCTGAAGTCGACCCAAAGTAGTAAAGGAACCTTTTTCTAAGTGGGAGCGACTTAAGTCGCTCCTATTAGAATGGTTCCATAGTACAGAGCGGAGCGCGACTTATCAGATGACTAAGTCGCCTGACGAGTCGCCCCTGTGTGAACCGGCTCTAAATCTTGCATTTTTGGCAATTTACCATCCACTAGGATCTTCATTTTAATCTTTTTCTGTTTCAATATGTTTATTAAAAGGTATTTTCAATTTCCACATAACAAAATTGAACAAATAAAATCATACAAACGATTCACATGAATAAAAGCAGTAGAAAATATACATAGAATGTATCTTCAATTATCGATATTATATAAGATGGTAATCTATGCATACAATGTAGAACTCCTAACAGAATTTACTATTCAGTACACACATCAGCATTCCAACCAATCAGGAGTCTGTGACTAAAACCTATGTCAAAGCCATCTAAGTTCAAGGCACTTTAAATTTCATTCAACAAACAAATATGTGGAAAAGACAGAACAGTATCGTCATTAACAAAAATGGATGATCATAAAACAAATTTTAAAGGCCCAACACCACTCCTAATACACAGAATATCAGGCATGGCATCGGGATAGCGTGAGAAAAAATTTAGGTATGTCAAACTTATCATTACTAGTGAAGCACAGCAAATAAACGTAATAAGGGAAAAAAATAACATAAAGGGTGTGTGGGGAGAAGTATCTCCGTGTCAGCCAATTTAATATTAAAATAGTTAGATCAGAAGAGACCTAGGATCACTTGATAAATAATTGACCCATGGATCCCAAACAGCTTTGAACAAATCCAGTTTGTCATGAAGGATAGCAGTCATATGTTTGTTGAGCATGATCCAGGAGAGCTTATTTTTAATTTGTTCGAATGGGAGCATGGCCGACTTCCATGATCTAGCTATAACCATTCTAGCTGAGATAAATATACATTTTATAAGGCTTTTTTGGGGTCTAGAGGCTTTTTTCACATCGCATTAACATTAACTAAATTAACTTGAGTAAGAGTATATATAAAATTATAAACTCTGATCCAATAACGTCTCACTCTGGGGCATGTCCACCATATGTGATACAGCGTTCCCTCATATCCACATCCACGGAAGCAAAGAGGAGAAGCACTAGGTATAAAGGATGCCAGTCTAGAGGGAACCATGTACCACCTCAAAAGTATTTTGTAATTCGCCTCGATTATTGAAGTGTTCATAAGCGAACGTGATCCTCCCTGTGCCAATTTGTGCCATTCTGAAAGCTCAATATTTTCCTGGATATCCTCTTCCCATTTTACCATATAATTCAACTTAACTGAAGAAACGGTCAAAATAGAGTAAATATTTGAAATATGACCTTGCATCCTGTCGAATTTACGACATAAACATTCCATTTTTGACAGTGTCGTTATATTAGAATCACATGGTAAGTCATCCAAAAAACATTTTATTAGATTGTAATTCAATTTTTCAGAAACCGGTATGTGAAAACGTTCCTCTAGGAGTTTATAACATAGCATTCCATAAGTATCACAGACGTACGCTATGCGTATCATGCCCTTATTTTTCCACCATTCAAAATTACTGGGGACAAGCCCCGGGGGCAAATTTTTTATTCTCAAAAATAGGTGCCATCGGGGAGTGAAGAGATCTAAATTTATACGTTCTGGATAATCTGTCCCAGATATCAAGAGATAGCAAATAAGTTGGTCATAAGATTGGTGGCCTTTCACCAGGTGACAACCAAAGCATGTGCGATAAAGACACACCACGACATGCGTAACTTTCTAATTCCATCCAAATAGGGCCGGGCCGTGAAGAGTGCGATCTAGTCAATTGTGCCAGTATTGCAGCATAGTAATACTTAAGGAAATCAGGAGTACCCAGACCCCCATTAGCTTTAGGAGTAAGTAGTGTGTGTTTGTTTACTCTAGGTCTCCTATTTCCCCATATATATGAAATAACCCTAGACTGAAAAGCTTTGAGGTCCGATCGAACTAATGCCACCGGAAGTGAGCGGAAATAGTATAGTAATTTTGGGAGAATATTCATCTTTACAGAATATAATCTGCCCAACCATGACGGTGGATGAAGCAACTATTTGTCCAGATCAGCTTTAAGTTTCTTAAATAGAGCAGGGTAGTTCTGGGAATATAACGTGCTTAATGACGGAGTGATATTGATCCCCAAATATGGGAGGGAATCAGTATTCCAATTAAAAGAGAATGATCATTTTAGTGAGGAGATCGTAGCATTGTCTAATGAAATACTCAAGGCTTGTGATTTTTCCTGATAAACAGTTAGGCCCGAAATAGTGGAAAATAATGTAAGGATAGTATTCAAATTAGGGAGAGTAGTGATTGGGGAAGATATCAGCATTAGGATGTCATCTGCAAAAAGGACACATTTATGCACACTGGTGCCACCCTCAATACCTAAAATGTCTGGGGAGGAACGAATTTTGATCGCCAATGGTTCTAGGGCTAAGACAAAGAGAAGTGGCGACAAAGGACAACCCTTTCGTGTACCCCGATGGATTAAAATGGGATCGGAGGAGTATCCTCCTACCATCAAGGATGCCGAGTAATCTTTTTGTGGTTTCTAAAGCTGACGGTAATTCTGGATTGGAGAACAATGGGGTCACACGTCCAATCATAGTGGATAGTTTAAAAACGGATTGGGAGTTATAAATGCTTTTTATACAATACTGTGCAAACGTTTTAGGCAGGTGTGAAAAAATGCTGTAAAGCAAGAAAGCTTTCAAAAATATATATTTGAATTGTTTATTTTTAGAAATTTACAAAATGCAAAGTGAATGAAGAGAAGAAAAATCCAAATCAAATCAATATTTGGTGTGACTAGACAACCCTTTGGCTTCAAACCAGCATTGATTCTTACACTTGCACAAAGTCAGGGATTTTGTAGGATTAGAGTCAGGTGTATGATTAACCAATTATACCAAGCAGGTGCTAATGATCATTAATTTCATATGTAGGTTGAAACACAGTCATTAACTGAAACTGAAACAGCTGTGTAGGAGATTTAAAACTGGGTGAGGAACAAACAAACTCTGCTACTAAGGAGAGGTTATGGAAGACAGTTTCATGTCACAGGTCATACACCATGGCAAGATTGAGCACAACAACAAGACACAAGGTTGTTAAATTGCATCAGCAAGGTCTCTACCAGGCAAAGATTTCAAAGCAGATGGGGTTTCAATATGTGCTGTTCAAGCTCTTCTGAACAAGCACAAATAAACAGGCAATGATAAGGACTGTAGATGCAGTAGTCGATAAAAGAAACTTAATGCAGCAGATGAAAGATACATCATGCTTACTTCCCTTCAACATCGGAAGATGTCCAGCAGTGCAATCAGCACAGGACTGGTGTAAACTAGTGGGTCCCAGGTACACCTATCTACTGTCTAAGTCTGGACTTCTTGTTCATCTTAGCTGTAGTAGGAAACAGTTTGTTCGCCAAAGGGCTAAAGAGAAATACAATAATGAGTGTCTGCAGGCACAGTAAAGCATGATGGAGGTTCATTTTTGCAAATGGAGCTGGAGATTTGGTCAGGATCAATGGTGTCCTCAATTCTGAAAAATACAGGCAGATACTTATCCATGATGCCATACCATCATGGAGGTGTGTGATTTGCCCCAAATTTATTCTGCAGCAGGACAATGACCTTAAACAAACAGCCAAAGCCATTAAAGACTATCTTCAGCAGAGACAAGGAATCCTGGATTATTTTTCCCCTCCGAGAACCCTGATCTAAATATCATCGAGTCTGTCTGGATTTACAAGAAGAGAAAGAAGGATTTGAGGCAGCCTACATTCACAGATAATCAGTGGTTAGTTCTCCAAGATGTTGAAAACACTGACTTCCTTCAAAAACTGTGTGCAAGTGTACCTAAAAGAATTGATGCTGTTTTGAAGCCAAAGGGTGGTCACGCCAAATATTGATTTGATTTTAATTTCTCTTCTGTTCCTTTACTTTCTATTTTGTTAATTGATAAAAAGAAAAAAAAAAACATTAACACTTCTATTTCTGAAAGCATTCTTAATTTACAGCATTTTTTCCAACCTGCCTAAGACTTCTCCACAGTAGTGTACAGTAAATGTACCAATTAATATTTTACAAAAAGTGAACTTAAGAATAAACATATAAGGTCAACTGCACTGTATGTAATTTGCTTATGTAATAATTTTTGTTGATGTTTTGCTTACCTAACTGCTTCAGCTCTCACAGCTGTTTACCATATGGACTAAAGCAATTTTTACACTTTCGCCACAGGTTTATTGGTTCAGCAGTAATTTTGTTATTAATTAAAATACACATATGAAAATAAAACTAAAATAAAAAATTTGAAAAGTTATTGAACTTTTAAGGTGCTTAAACTATCAGAAAAAGAGTACAAAAACAATTCAACATGCATAAAAATCAAATCATTTTATTGTGTACTTTGTATAAAAACAAATAATGTGCTAAAATGCACTATAATTGGAGTGCTTACATATAGATACTTAGAATAATGAGATCTATACGAATATAACACTCCTGCAGGTATATTTAGCATATAGTAAACAGAGTAGTCAACACATATTATGCATATGATGAAACAAATTTACACCGTATTACTGGAATGCTGTGTTGCCAAGGGATGCAGGGAACATCTCAATGTGTTTTGGAGAAAACAGCTTCATCAGGAAGCATTAAGGTACTGAACAATGGAAATATGCAGGTATTATTCACAAATACAATTGCACAACATACAGTACATTCTATCATATTTAAATATTATTACTAAAATTGATTGTTACCCAAAAATGCAAACTGCTATACAATCAGTTAAAAAGTGGTGCTGTGCATTACACTGCCATGGAAGTAAAGAGTGGCACTAACTGGCTTTGAACCAAGCAGGACAAAACAGAGGGTTTTATTTGCACACATTTGCAAATACAGTAGAACCTCGGATTGCGAGTAACGTGGTTAATGAGCGTTTTGCAATACGAGTACAGTTTTTTTTTAAAATCCTAACTTGGTTTGCGAGTGTTGTCTCAGGCCAAAGCAGGATTCAGGCCAAAGCTGTGTGCAGTACCGCGTTTGGCCTGAGGGGGGGGGCGCCAGAGCTGAGCGGAGTCGAACGGCGCCGATCAAAACCGATCAGCGCCGTTCGGTAATGCTCAGAAAGACACGGAAATACTCAGTTCCCGAGTCTTTCTGAGGTTTGCCGAGGTTAGCCGAGGTGTCCCCTGTTTTTAATGTATACTGTTAGACTGGGGCAATTAGGTTGTTTTGCCCTCCCATGTGCACTTTTCTGCAAAAGTTATAGATTGGGTGGTTGATACTTTTTTGTACCATGACTTCATACCTTGCATGTATAATTAAATTTACAACAATCAATCAACAGTAAGAACTGGAGGCACAATAGTCTGTAGGAGTCCGATATTTATGTGTGATCCTGATATCAATTTACCAAAGGAGGCATCATTCATATTAAATATATTTAAAAAAAACATAATTATGGGACTTCTAATACAAAGCCCAAAACTCAAGCTCAAAAAAATAAAAATACCATTACATTTTGTTGATACAAATATTAAAGCGGGGGTTCACCCTAAAAACAAATTTCTAACATTACATCCAGCTCACTACCGACATTGTCAGTATGCCGATTTTTTTTTTTTTTGCTGTACATACCTTGTAAAGCTATTTTCTTAAGGAGCGTCACGAGTTGCTGAAAGAAGCCGAAAGTCGAGTCGGCGCTATACAGCACCTGCGCACCAACGTTCGGCTTCTTTCGGCAACTCGTGAGGCTCCTTATGTGACGGGGGGGTTGGGTTTGTCATCATGTCAATCACTAACTGCTGCATAGGAACGCCCACTTAGCCGAGTGGGCGTTCCTATGCAGCAGTTAGTGATTGACATGATGACAAACACTACCCCCCCCCGTCGCATAAGGAGCCTCACGAGTTGCCGAAAGAAGCCGAACGTTGGCGCGCAGGTGCTGTATAGCACCGACTCGACGTTCGGCTTCTTTCGGCAACTCGTGACGCTCCTTATGCGACGGGGGGGGGGTAGTGTTTGTCATCATGTCAATCACTAACTGCGGCATAGGAACGCCCACTCCCGCGGGAGGCACTACCCAGAAGCCGGCTAAGAAAATAGCTTTACAAGGTATGTACAGCAACCCTGGGAGTTCAAAGCTTCCACGCATGCGTCGAATCACTTTGACGCATGCGAGGGATGGCGGCCGATCGGACATGTCCGGTGAGTCTGTACAGACGACCGAACATGTCCGACGGACATGGTTTCAGCGGACATGTTTCTTAGCATGCTAAGAAACATTTGTCCGCTGGAAACTGTCCGATCCGCCTGACAATTGTCCGGTCAGCCCTACACACGACCGAACATGTCTGCTGAAACTGGTCCGTCGGACCAGTTTCAGCAGACATGTTCGGTCGTGTGTACGGGGCCTCACAGTCTACGCCATTCGCGGAAATGCCTGCTTTTTCAGAACCTTACAGACCTCATATACTGTATATTCCCATATAGTTAAAATGCCACATAAAAAAAACTTGAAATAAACATAATATGAAGTAAATGCTCAATAAACAGACTAGATCATATCATGATACAGTGAAACTTTTACCCCTCTAGGGAGGACAGAGAAACATTATATATATATATATATTAATGATGATAAGTAAATTAATCGTGTTTCACCTCTCAATCAAACTCTAAGCAGCCCATACGGTGTTGTTGGAGCCAACAAAATAAAGGAAAACATATCCCAAGTGGATATATTAGAGATCACCCTGGACAAAATATATAATATAATATATCAATAAAATATGAACCCAAAAGGTGGACAAAAAAAAGCTGAAAAAAAGTTGAGTATATAAAGAGAATACTGATGTCAACCCAAATGTATCAAATTCGAATAAGTGAAGGTAAAAACATACCTTACAAATCACATTCAATTAGAGTTTAAAATGGTAGATTATCAAAGGGTTGAGCTGTTAAAATACCACAGGTATTCTAAAAGGGGAATTGATAACATATATTCAAGCCAAAAAGCCAGAATACCACTGTTAACCAGCAGATACAGGAAATGAACAAAAAGAATTATGAGCCACATCGAAAAGAAAAAGTTTACTACAGATCCAAAACGTACTCATACAGGGACTCTCGGGTCATACAGGTTATGTTAGCTCCTGCATGGGGAATGTCCAAATGTTAAGTGAGGGTCCCTCAATAAATAGTAATAGTTGGCTCCCCCCGGAGGTTGTCCAAAACTCCCATGGGCAACACATTTGCCTAATCATAAGGGCCCAGTGAGGGTGGGCTAGCTCCTCCTAGCTCTTCATCACAGTCTATCTCCCAATATGGAGGCCGCTGTGGTCTCTGCCACGGCCAGAAATGGCAGCAGTGGAACTGGAAGTGACATGCCCATCATATGCCATTTCTGGCAAAATCAGAAGTGACACAACTGGCCCGTGCGAACCTCCCCATCTTGTCATGTGCTGGCCACACACAGGAAGAGGATACCGCAGGATGCTCAATTCCTATGCATTCCACATTGGAGCACCAATAGGGAAGGGATATGCCCAACATCCACCACTCAGGAAAATGTTGTTTCCAGTTGGAGAAGTCCAAGTACAATCCAGATGGATGAGAGTGAAGACCACAAAAGTCAAAAGGGGGCCTCCAGATCTATAAACAATAGAAAAAAATATACAAATAAAGAATATATAACAAAAAAATATTATTAAATAAAAATAACAATTTAATGTAAATATGAAAAAAATCAAATGTGTTATCATCCCGTTAATCCTGTATTCCTGTGAGGTTAACAATTATACATGATCTAAAAATATCCAAGAACACTATATCAATAAAACATAAATAACAATAAAATGATGTGATTAATTAAAGGATAAGTTCACCTTTGCGGGCAGAATTTCACTTTTCATAATAAATAGAAGCATTTTCTGACATAGCCACCCCAGTGTGCTTTTCTCTCACCTCCTCCACAGGAGGTGTAAAATCTTGTCAGTTTGTTTGAATGTTTGAAATTATTTTTCAGATTCCATCACTTCCTTTAGATGGTCTGAGCATTCACTTCCTGTTAGGTCATTTCCCAGAAGCCTTCACTTCTGTGTGGCATCACAGAAGAGGGCATGATAGCCACTCTGGACCACACCTCTCTCTTTACAATACCACCTTCCACCCGCTTCCTATTCCATCTTATTGTACAATGACATTTAGATATCCTATTAGCTATATAGTACAAGGGCCTGTCTGATTTTATACATATTGAATGGATTGTTCAGGTTATCATCCTATTACATAGTTCTGGTAAATCTAAAGGAAATTGTACAGAGATTATACAATCAGATTGCATTGTGTATGGCTATCTTTATGCAAGTACATAGGAGGGAGTGGATAGGGATACTCAATTGTCAGGCCTTGTTCACATATCCATGTAGCAAAACACACATTCCTGCATGCATTTGTTATAGGCGTTTTGGAGCGTTTTTACTTATCATGCTTAGGGAAGCATTTTCACTTGAATGGGCTGCTCTATGCATGACAATTGTCCCAGAGAAGCTCTGGAACTTTTTTGGAGCAGAGCATGGTGCGTTACTGTATTTTGTGGGGCATTTGCTGCACTTGGGGAGGCTTTAACATGTAATGACAACACAAGCACAATGCAACTTTGTAGCGTTTCTGTAAGGAACCATGACTCAGACTGAGACAGAAGTGTAGTAAAAATCACACTATTTAATAAAATGGAAAAATGTTGTAAACAGAGCAAACTTAGCCAAAACATAGCCAGAGTTCGGTAACCAGGATGGGTAGTCAGAACAAGCCAGAGAAACAGGAGTCCAGAGATCTGTGAAGTCGGGTACAGCACACAGGATCAGGAACCAGAAGGGAAGTCAGACAAGCAAAAGTCTTTCACAGGAAAACACAGCAGAGAGAGAGTCCGGATATGTTGACCAAGGCAAAGACACTGAAGATCTGAGGAGGAACAGGAAGTGAGAAAATCAGACAAAGAAAAAAAGATTTAGAAGGGAAATCGAAGGAAAAGATAAGTGAACCTTAATTTCTTAATGAACTAGCTTAAAGGAACCTATTTAGAAAATAAAAAACAAACCTTTACAACCCCTTTAAAGCTATGCATGTTCCTGGGGTAGCTAATGATATTACTGATGCTCTCTGGCTTCAGAAGGGCTTTGCAGGTTCTACGGTAAGTTCTTCCATGTCCACTTGTACTTTTGGTTTAGACTATATTATTATTATTATACAGGATTTATATAGCGCCAACAGTTTGTGCAGCGCTTAACAAAATGAAGGCAGACATTACAGTTACATTACGAATTGCTTCAAGAGGAACCAGAGGGCCCTGCTCGCTAGAGCTTACAATCTAGGAGGGAGGGTCAATTGATACAAAAGGTAATAGCTGTGGGGGATGAGCTGATGGAGAAAGTAAAACAGTGTATTAGGTAGAAGCAGCATAATGTTCTTTAAAGCGGGAGTTCACCCGGAAAAAACATTTTTAACAGTAGATTGATGCTCATTTTGTCAAGGGGAATCGGGTAGTTTTTTTTAAATCGAAGCAGTACTTACCATTTAGAGAGCGATCTTTTCCGCCGCTTCCGGGTATGGTCTTTGGGACTGGGCGTTCCTACTTGATTGACAGGCTTCCGACAGGCTTCCGACGGTCGCATACATCCGCGTTACGAGTAGCCGAAAGAAGCCGAACGTCGGTGCGGCTCTATACGGCGCCTGCGCACCGACGTTCGGCTACTTTCGGAAAATCGTGACGCGATGTATGCGACTGTCGGAAGCCTGTCAGAAGCCTGTCAAACAAGTAGGAACACCCAGTCCCGCAGCCCATACCCAGAAGCGGCGGAGAAGATGCATCTCTAAAACGGTAAGTACTGCTTCGATTGTAAAAAAAAACACCTGATTCCCCTTGACAAAACGAGCCAAAATCTAATGTTAAAAAAAAGGTTTTTGGGTGAACCTCCACTTTAAAGAGAAGAGTTTTCAGGGATACTACTAGGTTGGGAAGACATCACAAAGGAGTTTTCCGTTTGGTGGGTGTTGAAGACACGTAACGCAAGCCCCAGATTCCAGCGCCCCTTTTTCGCTCCCAATACCTGCCAATCTCCTCTCGCTTTTGCCGTTCGTAAGTGTCTCGGTTTTTGATACCCTGTTGTGCTCATTAGCTTTTTCCAGGGCATTTTTTGGGGCCTTTCGCATCGGCAAGTTGGTTTCTAGATCTTAATCCTCTGTGGGTGGTGTTAGAACTGAGGACGTGCTCATCTCTGAGCATTGTGTATCAGTGTTACTTTGGGCCTTTAAAACAGACAGCTTCACTAGAGGCAGCCGCATGGTTTTGTATGCTTGCAGGGGTCAGTTCACCTCACACTTCATGTATGTCCGCCCCCCTTCCCCTGCTTTTCTTGTGCACTATTACTCTTCTCCTTTGAGCAGGTTCCAATTTTTTAGGGCTTTTTCGTCATTGCCTTGACAAATTAGGCCTTCCCTTGTGTGAGTTTGTTACACTCTTTTCATATTGGTGCCACTACCGCGACCTTTGACATGGGTTTTTCTGATACAGAGCTTCAGCATCTAGGCAGGTAGAAATCTTCTTGCTTTTCCTTGTATGTTCACCCACATTTGTTGTACTGATTCCGAGCTTCCATGCGCCTTGATCTGGATCATCAGGGACTGCTTAATTTTTTGGGCTTCCCGCCGGGCAGAAGTTTGGAGTTATGGCACAAAGTTGGGCTTCGCATATGATGTGATGTTGCCAGGATTTGTTGGCATGGGATGATGCATTGTTTACGCTGGTCGCAGGTTCTTTCAGGGAATTTACGTCTTCGATTGCATGTTTCCACTCCTATTGTTTTGGTCCTTCATGCTAGGGGGGGGGGGATGACGTGGGTTACGCATCTTTGCTATCAAACAGATCGTTGTCTGGCACAAGGTTTTGGAGGGTGCGAATGGTGATCTGTTGAGATCGGATGGTTTTCATCGCAATCATTTTGGCATGGATATTTTTAACCTTGTCCTTCAGTACGGTGTAGGAAAGGCGCTAGATGTGGTGGGGCGCTCATCAGAAAGATACTGAC
Organism: Rana temporaria; assembly: GCF_905171775.1. NCBI lineage: Eukaryota > Metazoa > Chordata > Amphibia > Anura > Ranidae > Rana > Rana temporaria. Next base: position 299,357,040 of record NC_053493.1, on the reverse strand, counting down.
ATGCGGGTGGTGTTTTTTTACCTTGCCAGCATTTAAAGTCCTGGATCAAAAGATGGAATTCATCTGTCTGTCCAGCACTTATGGTAAGGACAGGCCTCTTTGGAATTGTAATAGTTAAAGCGGGGGTTCACCCTATAAACCCCCAAAAAAATTTTTTTTTTCTTCTACCATAAAATCAGGCATTGTAGCGCGAGCTACAGTATGCCTGTCCCGATTTTTTTACCCCCGTACTCACCGTGTACTCGTACATCGAAGATACCGACTCCCCTCGGGGAATGGGCGTGCCTATGGAGACGGAGGATGATTGACGGCCGGCTCTGGCGCGTCACGCTTCTCCGGAAATAGCCGAAATAGGCTTGGCTTTTCACGGCGCCTGCGCATAGCCTGTGCGCAGGCGCCGTGAAGAGCCGAGACCTACTCTGGCTGTCTTCGGGGAGAGTGACGTGCCAGGGCCGGCCGTCAATCATCCTCCCTCTCCATAGGCACGCCCATTCCCCGCGGGAGCCGAAATCTATAATGTACGAGTACACAGTGAGTACGGGGGTAAAAAAATCGGGACAGGCATACTGTAGCTCGCGCTACAATGCCTGTCTCGATGGTAAAATCGTGTCACTGAGGGTGAACCACCGCTTTAAGGTTAAAGCATTAGCACTTGTTAAAATGGTTTACATGTTGGAAATTAAATAAAGCTGTGGCCTTGCCCCCCCCCAACTAAATGGTTTTAAGTGTGGTTTATTTTACAGGGGGGGCAAGGTTTCTAAGGTTTAAGACTTAACAGCTGGTTCCTCCTAGGTCTATGAGCCTCAGCAGTCATGAAGGCCTCTTGATCCCTAGAGGGAAATTTGAATTGTGGTTTAGTCAAGCATGAAGGCAGATTAAACATGGTGGTCCTTCCATCATGAGGTATAAACAATTTTTTTTTCAATCTTCAAATAAATAAAACTAAGAGAGCAAAATCATAAAGTATAAAGATTCAGATTTATTCCACATACTGGCTAATGGCACGTACACACAACCGTTCTTTATGTCATGGAAAAAAACAAAGTTTTTCTCAACGTGATTCCTTTTACGCCTGCCTTGCATACACACGATCGTGATACAAAATGCTTGAGCAAAGCAAAGTGACGTACAACACGTATGACGGAACTATAAAGGGGAAGTTCCATTTGAATGGCGCCACCCTTACGGCTGATTATGCAAATTTCCCTCCTCATAACTTGCTTCTGAGAATGTGCGTTTTTTCCCCGTCGTTAAAGCCTACACACGGCTGTTTTGCACGACGAGAAAAACTTAGAGGAAAAAATAGAGTAGGTTCTAAATTTGTAATGCCCATATTTCTCATCAATAGAAATGCTCTGGAGCCTACACACGACCGTTTTTAACAACCAATTAAAAAAATTGCATTTTTCTCGTCATGAAAAACAGTCGTGTGTACGCGGCATGAGGCTTCATGTACATGAGACGTTTTAAAACCTCTCCAGAACGATTTAACTTGACAGGTAGTAACCAACATTTTAAAAAGTCAGTTTTGCCGCGTTTGCATGCCGCATTTTTAGAAGCGTTTTTTTTTTGTCAAAAACATATCTCCATTAAAAATTGCTGTAAATGAAATGCGGCTAAATGCGAGTTACCACACTTACAAGCTGTTACAGGTATTTGGCACTTCAAATTCCTCTGCACATCCATCATGAATGCATTTTTTTTCCTCTCCAAAAAATTATTCTAAACACAACTGCCTAGAAATTACTATAAACGACCCTGCGTACATGTGCTGATAAGATAGCAGAGGAGAGTTCAGGGGCAGCTTACCGTTTACCAGCAGAAGTGTACATGAGGCCTCGTACACATGGCCGAGGAACTCGACGTGCCAAACATATCGAGTTCCTCGGCCAGTTCAGCCCTGAAGCCACCGAGGAGCTCGGCGGGCCGAGAGCTCCCATAGAACAACGAGAAAATAGAGAACATGTTCTCTATTTTCTCGACGAGTTCCTCGGCGGCTCCATCGGGCCGAAAGTGTACACACGACAGAGTTTCTCGGCAGAATCCGGCTCTGACCGAGTTTCTCACCGAATTCTGCCGAGAAACTCTGTCGTGTGTACGAGGCCTTACCGTTTTGGGTTTCTTTGGCACTTAATTTGGTGATACAAAAACGAAAACTGTAATAACTACAATGATGCGTGTACCAAAAAAGAAATTATTATCTTTGTAGTTATTATATAAAAGGAGCAGAAAACATTCCATTCTACCTGCTCCACAGTAGCTATGGAAAATTTCAGGCAAATAAAAAATGCATTTTAACTTGACATAGAAAGTTTACACATATGGTGGTTCTTCTTTATTGATTTGGCAAGTACTACCGCATTAGGAAAATATTCAAATTCATTTTTTTTTTATTTTTTTTTTTTTACTTTTATTTGCATCTATTAGTTTAGCTTGAAGCATTAGCCAATTTCTGCTGCTCAGTAAGCATCATGAATTTCAACATCCTACGCACAATGGAATATTATATTCCTTGTTCAAATGATCTACTACTTTTTAGATAACTAGAAAATATTCCTTTCTCAGTGTTTGCAAGTATAATTAAAGATCAACAAAGTTTTAGATTTCTTAGGGGCAGATTCACAGAGCAAGTACGCCAGCGTATCTACTGATACGCCGGCGTACTTTAAAATTTCCTGCGTCGTATCTTTAGTTTGAATCCTCAAACCAAGATACAACGGCATTTGGGTAAGATCCGACAGGTGTACGGCTTCGTACGCCTTTGGATCTTAGATGCAACACTTCGGCGCCCGCTGGGTGGAGTTTGCGTCGTTTTCAGCGTCGGGTATGCAAATTAGCTTTTTCCGACGATCCACCAACGTACGCGCAGTCGTCGCATTCTCTTACGTCGTCTCTAGTCGGCTTTTTCCGGCGTATAGTTAAAGCTGCTATTTTGTGGCGTATAGATAGACGTGCCATGTTAAAGTATGGCCGTCGTTCCCGCGTCGAAATTAGAATTTTTTTTTTTTGCATAAGTCGTCCATGAATAGGGATGGACGTAAGTCACGTCGAAGTTCAAAAAATGACGTCGTTGCGACGTCATTTCGTGCTAAGCACGACGGGAAATTTTGAAACGGAGCATGCTCAGTTCAATCGGCGCGGGGACGCGCTTCATTTAAATGATTCACGCCCCCTACCCGCCGATTTGAATTACGCGCTGAGAGATACACTACGCCGCCGTAACTTACGGCACGAAATCTTCCTGGATTCGACTTAAAGCCAGTTAAGATACGGCGGCGTAGCGTATGTCTGATACGTTGCGCCTTTCTAAATCTATGTGAATCTGCCCCTATATGTTTGACTTTTTTCTATAATAAATATCCCCCAAAAATATATAAAAAAAATGTTTTTTCCCTCAGTTTAGACCAATATGTATTCTTCTCCATTTTTTTGGTAAAAAAAAAAAATCGCAATAAGCGTATATTGAATGGTTTGTGCAAAAGTTATATGGGCCGGATTCACATACCTGAGCGCATCTTTATGCCGGCGTAGCACATCTCATATGCGCTACGCCGACGTAACACAGAGAGGCAAGCACGGTATTCACAAAGCAATTGCCCCCAACGTTGGGCCGGCGTAACGTAAATTCCTCGGCGTAAGCCGGCCTAATTCAAAGTAGGTGGGTGTGATCCATTTAAATGAACCGTGACCCAATGCAAATGATGGGCCGAACGAACGGCGCATGCGCCGTCCCGTGGACGCATCCCAGTGCGCATGCGCAGAATCACGTTGAAACTACTCCCTAAGATACGACATTTCACTGCCTACGACATGAGCGTAACCTACGCCCAGCCCTATTCACCATCTACAACGCAATAACAAGAAAATACCACAAAGAAGTCTTCAAAGCCAAAAAATATCACTTTTCCAATGCCATCACCAACGCCATAAACCGCCCCCGCGAACTCTTCAAGCTGGTCACTCAGACCATGAATCCAGACTGTCTTGAAGCCCCCAATTCAGATACCCAAGAATTCTGTAATGAATTATCGGATTACTTCATCAATAAATTTGAGAGAATCCGGGAAAGCATTCAGCAAAACAATATCCCCCTCAATCATTCACACAACACCCATAGAAATTTACTACAATCAACAAAGTTCACTCTGGAACCCATCTCCATCGATGCCACTAAAAATATCATCGGTACTTTGCGAAACAGCACAGCCCCTAATGATATCATCCCCACCAAACTGCTGAAGGAATGTGCCGATACCCTGGCACCGCCTATCACGCAGCTTATAAACCAGTTATTCAAGGAAGGCATAGTGCCCTCCCAGTTGAAAGAGGGCACAATCCAACCCATCTTGAAGAAACCCACCCTAGACCCCAAGGACCCAATTCACCGCCGTCCCATAACAGGCCTAAACGTTCTCTCCAAGGTAATGGAGAAAGTAGTGGTACAACAGCTGCAACAGCATCTGGATACCCATAATCTACTTGGTCCGTTTCAATCGGGTTTCCGCCCCGGACACGGGACAGAAACAGCATTGCTCAAAATATGGGATGACGCCCTCGAGGCCGCAGACGAACGAGAATCTTGTCTTCTAGTTCTGTTGGACCTAAGCGCAGCTTTCGACACGGTAGACCACAAACTGTTACTGACTCGGCTGGCTGAGGTAGCCAGAGTCGCAGAAGGTGATTTATCATGGTTCTCCTCCTTTCTGGAAAACCGATCACAAACAGTGAAATTGGGACCTTTCACTTCTGAAAAACGCACAGTGTCATGCGGAGTCCCTCAGGGATCCCCTCTATCGCCGGTGCTGTTCAACATCTATCTCCGCCCTCTCTTTGAAATCATCAGTAGCCAAAAACTGCTTTATCACTCATATGCAGACGACACGCAACTGTATTTTTGCATTTACAACAAAAAGGATCATCATCTCAGTCTAGACACATGTCTCTCTTTGATAGAAAACTGGATGACAAAGAGTTATCTTAAACTCAACAGTTCAAAAACAGAACTTCTTCTGTTTCACGCCAGTCGTAAGAATCAACTGGCAACAACTTGGACACCTCCGCCCATTCTGGGCCAAATCATCACCCCTAGCTCCAAAGTCAAAAGTCTCTGAGTCATTTTCGACACCTACATGACAATGGACGCACAAATAGGGTCAGTAGTCAGCAGATCTCACCATCTGCTGTGCCTACTACGCAGACTTATTCCATTTATTCCTAAAGAAGACGTAGCAGTCGTGGTGGGAACAATTGTGAACTCCAGACTGGACTATGCAAATGCCCTTTACCTCGGACTCCCAAATTACCAAATCTCTCATCTGCAAGTCGTTCAGAACACGGCTGCCAGACTTGTGACTGGGAAAAAACCATGGGAATCAATCTCACCTTCTCTGAGATGCCAGTAAAAAAGACAGAATTGCTTTTAAAGCACTCTGTCTGATGCATAAGTGCATCCATGGGAAGGCCCCGCAATATCTATGCGAAAAGATAAAAGCTCACAACTCCAATCGTGTTCTGCGATCCACCAACCAAAATCTGCTCCAGATACCCAAAGCCAAATTCAAGTCCAAAGGAGAAAGAAGATTTGCGCTCCAGGGTCCCAGACTATGGAACGCTTTACCGACCAGCATTCGGTTGGAGGAAAACCACCTGACCTTCAGAAGAAAGATCAAAACTCATCTCTTTTGATGTCAAGAGAGACAGGAACAACAAGCGCCCAGAGGCGATTTAGTTCGCATGTGCCGTGCTATATAAGTTTTTCATTCATTCATTCATTCATACTACGTAAACGACGTAAAATACAACGACAGTTCCCACGTCCATACCTTTGCTTGAGTTGCGCCTCATAGATGGGGAATAACTATACGCCGGACGTAAGCCTTACGCAAACTGCGTATATTATGCGCCGGGCACAACTACGTTTGTGAATCGGCGTATCTCACTCATTTGCATATTCGAATCGTAAATCAATGGGAGCGCCCCTTGCGGCCAGCGTAAATATGCGCCCAAGATACGACGGCGTAGGAAACTTACATCGGTCGGATGAAGCCTAATTTCAGGCATATCTAGTTCTGTGGGCACAGCGCACAAATACGACGGCGCACATTTACATTTATGCGGCGTATCTCGAGATACGTTGGCGTAAGTGCTACGTTAATCTGGGCCATAGCATCTACAAAATAGGGGATAGAATTTTAGTATTTTTTTTACATTTTTTTTTTACTAGTGATAAAAAGTTACAGCGATCTGCGATTGTTATCATGACTGCGACATTATGGCGGACACATCGGACACTTTTGCCACTATTTTGGGACCAATGTCATTTATACAGCGATCAGTGCTATAAAAATGCACAGATTACTGTGTAAATAACACTGGCAGGGAAGGGGTTAACCACTAGGGGGTGAGGAAGGGGTTACGTGTGTCCTAGGGAAGTGATTCAAACTGTGGGGGGGTGGGCTACATGTGACATGACACTGATCACTGCTCCCAAAGACAGGGAGCAGTAGATCAGTGTCCTGACACAAAGCAGAACAGTGAAATGCCTTGTTTACACAGGCATCCCCCTGTTCTGTCGCTCTGTGACACAACTGTGGGCAACCGGTGGACAAGCGGGTGCCCACAATTGTGTGTATATATATATATATATATATATATATATATTGTATATATAAATACTGTACATATATATATATATATATATATATATATATATATATATATATATATATATATACGGTTTATATAATTGTGTATATATATGTAGCAGGTACTTCTCCAGACTGATCTATCCTATATAGGAGAGCTGTCTGCAGCAGCAGCATGGGTTTTTTCACCCCCCCCCCTTTCTCTCTTCACACAGACACTCAGAAATTGTTTGTAAACTCCCTATTGAAAGTTGTCTGTGAACTCCCTATTGGAAGAACCCGAGCCAATCATTAGACAGCAGCAAAGGACTGTGGGGGAGAGGATAAAAAGCCAGAGGAACTAGGCCAGAGCCTCTTTTTGCCTGCACCCCTTCAGGAGTGCATCTCCTGCACTCCATGTGTGTTGAATCGTGGCCTACCAAGGGGCACACAGACTGCAGCTCCAGCCCAGAAGAACAGATTGTTCACACAGCTCCAGCCCAGAGGAACAGATTGTTCATGTAGCTCCAGCCCAGAGGAACAGACTGCCCATGCTAAAGAAGGACACCCTGCAACAGCTCAAGGACTGAATGTCACTGCGACACACCGGCATCTAAGATCGATCGATCGCTCAGGGGAGGACTGCTGACTGTGTACAGGATTTGGTGAGGGGGCTTTGCCCAGAAACCTTTAATGCTTTTCATAGAATAAGACATCCAAATATTGTCCACAGAGCTCCTACATTGCCGGTGAAGATAAAACACAAAGCTTTGCTTCCAGGACATTGCCCTTAAAGGAGACACACCACGGGTATTGATATAATTTCACTGGGTGTGTACTAGAGGTATCGTAGGTGGGCCTGGGGTTCCCCTTCAGCCACAGCATCCCACACACACCACAAATTGTTGGGAAGTATGTAATCTGTACATATTGTTACCTATTGCTTTCATGTGTTGCATAGTGTTCCTGATTGTGTTCTTTAAACTGTTTCAACCAAGTCCTGGGTACTTATACAGGTCTTGGCTGACAAATGTTAACCTAAACTTTTTTTTTCTTTAGGTAAACTACAAACGGAACTGTGTTGCGTATTGCTGTGGAGTTATTCCATTAATAACATTGCCTGGTGCAGCTCCCTCCGGGGTTTGCTACATATATATATATATATATATATATATATATATATATATATATATATATATATATATATATATATATATATATATATATATTGTATATTTTATTCTTCAATCATAGATTTCCTTCAACATTCACATATAATATATAATATAATGTGCAACACTGTTTCTTGCCAAGTTTTTTATTTGCCTCATAGGTGACTCACACCAAATATATAGTAACATGTTCCATGATTAAAATTCTATTAATAGTCTATGGTGTGATTTTAGCTGTATCTCATAATCACTGCTTGCAATGTCATCACACAAGGCTTATATAAATGTAACCACATTGTAATGATATATTATTGGAATGATAATAAGATCATTTACTTTCTTGGTAAATTATTAAATACATTTAGATACACATTTTCATAGTTTCAAATACTATCTGACCAATGCATCTAATAGCCTAACAAACAAATCCGAGCAATAAGTGAATTCATTCAGTGTGCTGTTGAAGAGATAGCTTTGGATTTTTTAATGCTGCAGTAGATCTGCAAAAATAAATTAAAGATTTTGCTGTACAACATACATTCAATTTGTACTGAGTTGTCCTAATGAATAATGAATAAATGTTTTTTTTTTTTTTTTCCCGTACATACCTTATTTTCACCGCCGCTTCCGGGTATGTCTTTTGCGGGACTGGGCGTTCCTAATTGATTGACAGGCTTCCGACCGTCGCATACATCGCGTCACAAGTTGCCGAAAGAAGCCGAACGTCGGTGAGGCTCTATACGGCGCCTGCGCACCGCCGTTCGGCTTCTTTCGGCAACTCGTGACGCGCTGTATGCGACGGTCGGAAGCCTGTTAATCAATTAGGAAAGCCCAGTCCCGCAGAAGACATACCCGGAAGCGGCGGTGAAAATAAGGTATGTACGAAAAAAAAAAAAAACAGCCGATTGTCATTAGGACAACTCGGCTGAATGTAATGTTAACAATTTATTTTTTGGGTGAACCTCCACTTTAACTAATAAATGCCACCAGTCTTGTGGTTTGATGACAGCCAGCTCCACCAAGTCAACTTTCTTTGAGCCCAGGCTGTCATGGAGCAGCATCATCACTCAGCCTGGGCTCCCATGACTCTCAGTACACACAGGCCGAATGTTGGGCGGCATCGGCCAGTTCAATAGAAACCATATGACATTCGGCTAATGTGTACTGCAGGGTTCTGTCGATGGGGCATGCCTTAAAAAGGTCTGCCGATTGGCTCCTGATCAGCGCTCTCAGTCAATGGCTGAGAGTGCTGACCTGAGTGTTCTGGTGGTTTTCTCCCTGCCAGAATGCAATAGCAGAGCGGGGAAGATCGCTGTACTAACATTACATGGTTAGTACAGCAGCTCCTATGGAGCTGTCAGTTTTTTTTTTTCATTCAGCCCTGCTGGGTTAAAGACAAAAATGAACTAATAGCGTGTACTAGGCTTAAGCAGTGATTATGAGTCATTATGAGAGCACCACTTACTCCATAATGAAGAACTGCCTCCCTCCCCGGAATAAGAGGAAGAACCTGTAAAATCTTTGAACTGGCCTGAAGACTGATGGAAAATAGATATGTATAGGGGGTTTAAAATAATGAATCTCTACCAAAGGATTGTAACCTCAAGGGAAAGAGTTCTTAGGCATTAGTGATTAGATGATAAAACAAACATACCTGGGTTTGGTTCGAAAAGGGATCAGGGAACATGACATAATGTTCAGGTGGTGAATCCAAACACCAGTTGATGTCAATGGGATTTGAAAGTTAAGAGCCAGATCAGGCTTTTTTTTAGGCTAATAGGCAGGAGATGGTCAAACAAATGGGATAGGCAGCTGGGTACTGCCATGGGTAACATGTGCCAAAAAAAAAAAAGAATAAAAAAGAGGACTGCCCACTACGTCATTCATTCACAGAGTTCTGTGAATGTGAAAACTACAAGTATTAACAGCCTGTGTGGCTGTCGGCTTGTAATTCTTAATGGACTACCAGGGCACTGTTGTATTCTTCCTGTCAGTGTGACAGGCTGACTGATTTTATTTAACATTGCTGTCTCAGCCAATGAGGAGGGGAGTCCCGGGCAGCTTAGACACTCCTGCAACGTTGATAAAGACAGGCTAAGGTAAGTATTAGGGGGCTAAAGGAGCTTGCTACACACAGAAGGTTTTTCATCTTAATGTATAGAATGAATTAAGTTAAAAAAAACTTCTGCCTTTACAATCCCTTTAACTGTGGAGTTAACCATTCTCAGTGATAATCACTCTTATGCCGCGTACACACGGTTGGAATTTCCAACAACAAATGTTCGATGTGAGCTTGTTGTCGAAAAATCTGACTGTGTGTATGCTCCATGGGACATTTCCTGTCGGAATTTCCAACAACAAATGTTTGAGAGCTGGTACTCAATTTTTCCGACAACAAGAGTTCTTGATGGAAATTCCGACCGTGTGTACACAATTTAATGCACAAAAATCCTACGCATGCTCGGAATCAATTTGACTTATGCTCGGAATCATTGAACTTAATTTTTCTCGGTTTGTTGTAGTGTTGTACGTCATCGTGTTCTTGACGTTGGGAATTTCCAACAACATTTGTGTGACCGTGTGTATGCAAGACAAGTTTGAGCCAACATCCGTCGGAAAAAAATCCACGGTTTTGTTGTCGGAATGTCCGATCGTGTGTACGCGGCATTAGTCTGTTCCCACTTAGATTGTGGTCCCACCAGCTGGAAAATCTTTTTTCATGGTTAGGTTGAGAGTACAATCATTACAGTGCTAAAGTCTGAAAGTTTACTCCTGTAACCCCAATATGAGTCAGGTGTAAATGCATGCCTCCTTAACCGTTTCCCTACCGCACATAGACATATGACGGCGGCAGGAAACCTTTGTCCCTCCGGGCCGCCATCATATGATGTTTTTTACTTTTCGAGCATCTGGACGCATTACCGGCACCCGCGATTGTCCGTGAACACAGCAAGACAGTGGATCTGTGTGTGTAAACATACTGATCCACGTCCTGTCAGAGGAGAGGGGACCGATGTGTGTTCCCAGTACAGAGAAACACAGATCCGTCTCTTCCCCTTATGAGTCCCCTCCCCCTACAGTTAGACTCACTCCCTAGGATACACATTTAACCCCTTCCTCACCTCCTAGTGTTAACCCCTTCCCTGCCAGTCACATTTACACAGTAGTCAGTGCATTTTTATAGCTCTGATCGCTGTATAAGTTTGAATGGTCCCAAAATAGTGTCATAAGTGTCTGATGTGTCCACTGCAATATCGCAGTCACGATAAAAATCACAGATCGTCGCCATTACTAGTAAAAAAAAATAACAATAAAAATGCCATAAATGTATCCCCTATTTTGTAGACGCATTAACTTTTGTGCAAACCAATCAATATGCACTTATTGTGATTTTTTTTTACCAAAAATATGTAGAAGAATACATATTGGCCTAAACTTTTTTTTTTTATGGGAAAATTGGTCTGGGCAGGAAGGGGGTGAAAATGCCGGTATTGAAGTGGTTAAAAGGGCAGTAGGTGTTCTATAGGAATGCAAGCATCTGCTCTATAACTTCATTCATCTCTCTGGTTCCTGAACCCCAATTTACATTTAAGCATTGGGGGTGGGGGGCAGGGCTCAGCCGCCCACGTGAGTTGATGGGAAACCTTTAGCTCCATTCGGGATCCAGCTTTCTATCTTGATTAGTGCCCAACAGTGTGTTTCTGCAGCCCCATCAACTCTGATAGTATTAGAGCCCCACAGCTTCAATGGATTAACCTGCCTCCCCCACAACTGGTCCAGAGCTCCATATATCTCAGTTTAGCAGGCTCAAAGCATGTAATTTCCAGCTCCACCATCAGGGGGCACCCAAAGTAATTTCTGTGCAAACTTTTGCATTTTAACTACTTGCCGACCACCTGCCGTATAACAGTTATACGGCGGCAGGTCGGCTCCCCTGCGCGAGAGCCCGTAGCTATACGTCGACTCTCAAAGCGCCCCCCGGTTGTCCCTGACTCCCGTGCGCGTGCCCGGCGGGCGCTTTTGCCGCCGGGCACCCGCGATTGCTCGTTACAGAGCGAGGAACGGGAGCTGTGTGTGTAAACACACAGCTCCTGGTCCTGTCAGGGGAGAAATGCCTGACTGTCTGTTCATACAAAGTATGAACAGTGATCAGTAATTTCCCCTAGTGAAGCCACCCCCCCTACAGTTAGAACACACCCAGGGAACATACTTAACCCCTTCCCTGCCCCCTAGTGTTAACCCCTTCCCTGCCAGTGGCATTTTTATAGTAATCCAATGCATTTTTATAGCACTGATCGCTATAAAAATGCCAATGGTCCCAAAAATGTGTCAAAAGTGTCCGAAGTGTCCGCCATAATGTCGCAGTACCGAAAAAAATCGCTGATCGCCGCCATTACTAGTAAAAAAATATATTAATAAAAATGCCATAAAACTACCCAGTATTTTGTAATTTTGTTTGGGAGCCACGTCGCACGACCGCGCAATTGTCAGTTAAAGCGACGCAGTGCCGAATCGCAAAAAGTGCTCTGGTCTTTGACCAGCAATATGGTCTGGGGATTAAGTGGTTAAGGATAGTGACACTATTCTACAATTGACAATACAGAACCAAGGATTTTTTTTTTCAAACAATAGGTGGAAGCTGGAACTCAATCACAACCCCCCCCCACCACAAAACCTTTGCCCCCCACACATTTTACAAACAGTAGGAGGGTCTTAAAGGGGCATTAAATACCGGTATTGCATTACACACAGAGTGCAGAGCTGTCACTTGTAAACACAGAAACCGGACTTCTGTGTTTACAAATGACTGTGGTGAGCAGCCACAAAAGGGTCTGAGCCAGAGGTGGTGGAACATAGTTCCACCTGAATAAAACCCCTGCAGAGAACTGACTTAGAAATACAGGGCGCTAAAGTATCAATCTTCCCTTGCCAACAGGTGACGTCACCAGGTGGCCCTGCCCTTTACCTATATAAGAATTGTCAAACAACAGAGCCTGCAGTTGGCGGTTTACCCTTTGTTGCGGGTAGAACTTTTTTTTATTTTTTAAGGTTGTGACATTTTTAATTAGAGGGACATTGTTTATTTATTAAAAAAAAGAAATTGTCAAAAACTATGTGTGTGTGTTTTTAGTTCTTTTTGACACTTTTTGGTGAATGGGTAGGGGCACTATGTACCTCATACTCATTCACATGGGGGGTCATTCTGATAAACCCCCTGCCCGCAGAACCCCACAACCACATCCTAGGGTTGTCGGGAAGAGGCCCTTGTCCCCATTAGTATGGAAACAAGGTGCTTTGCGGTGGGAGGCTTTGTAAAAAGACCCCCATGTTGAGGGCATGTGACCTGGTATGGTTCAGGAGGGGCTGCCAGGCTGTATGCTCAGATAAGAGTCTAGTATGGGTTTTGGGGGGGACCCAACATCGTTTTTTTGTGGTGTGGGGGGACCCCACGCCTTTTAAAAAAAATTCTATTGCTGGCAACGGTATTGTATTGCCGGAAATTTAAATGTCTTTTCTTTTTCTTTATAAATGTCAGTTTTGCTGCAGCAGGTTCAATACACGGCACAGATGTGCCACTTTACAGGCAGACTAAGGGGACCACCCAGGCTCTATATTTAAAGGAGATTCTAATTTTTATTGTTTCACTTCAAGCATCATTAAAGTCACTGCTTCTGTAGAAACATTTTTTCTTAAATACTTGCATTGATACATGTCCCCCAGGGAAGTACCCAGGCCCCATATTCTTTTTTTTTGGCCAATAACTTGTATATAAGCCTTCAAATGGGCACTTTTGATTTTTCAAGTTTGGGTCCCATAGGTTTTAAAAAGGCTTATGCCATGTACACACGATCGGTTCGTCTGATGAAAACAGACCGAAGGACCGTTTTCATTGGACGAACCGATCGTGTGTGGGCCCCATCATTTTTTTTCCCATCAGTGAAAAAAAATAGAACCTGTTTTAAATTGTTCATATGGTTAAAAAAACGATAGAAAAAAACATAGTCTGTGGGGAAATCCATCGGTCAAAAATCCATGCATGCTCAGAATCAAGTTAACGCATGCTCGGAAGCATTGAACATCATTTTTCACAGCATGTTGTTGTGTTTTATGTCACCACGTTGGACACGGTCGGATTTTTAACCGACGGTGTGTAGGCAAGACTGATGAAAGTCAGCTTCATCAGATATTTGATGAAAAAATCTGGTTCGTTTTCATCAGACAAACCGATCGTGTGCACAGGGCATTAGAGTTTGGGTCCAAACGTTTGCGATGTCGAGAGTTCTTGCCCAAACTGAACTGTGTGTGTGTGGGGGGGGAGGGTGTTCAGCCCAACTCGGAAACTATTGACCTCCTATTTCTGTGTTACTGACTCCTGCACTCCATGTTCCATATTTCAAGTTCTCACCAATGAACTCTGTGTAAGTCACTAATTGACCCCTGCACTCTTCTATTACTGACCTCTGAACTTTATGTTACTTACTTACTGACCCCTAAACTCTTCTAATACTGACCATTGAACTCTGCATTGCATACTTCTGATCTTTGAACTTTGTTTTACTCACTATGAATCTCTGAACTCTGTGTTATTACTTCTGACTAGGAATAGGGTTCAGACCAAATCAGTATCTTATGCAAAAAACAGCCGTAATAAATTGTCAGAAGTATTTTCAAAGATTTGGCGCCCATTGACTTCCGTGAGTTTCAGATTAAAATTCAGAACTTCAATGAAGTTTGGCCTGACCCCTACACTCGGTGTTATTTAAAACAATTAGTAGATGTTCCTCAAACAAATGAAAAATATGACCCCTAAATAACATAGCACTTGAGCTCCAATTTTTCTGTTCTTTTTTAGGTCGTATTTGAAAGCATTTGGAAAAAAGTAGCCGTGCCAATGCAAATTAAAAAAAAATATATATATTCGGCAAAGAGCAGCTTTTGTTTTTTTTAATTAAGGCTTAAAGGTCAACATTAAAAATTTACATGTATTTTAAATGACATGTAAAGTGTGCACTTCTACAATGTACTAAAGCAAAACTGATATAAAAAAAAAAAAAAGGGAAGGGTGAGGGGTCTCTTCAAAATCCAAAAGGATACCAGATTCTTATCCAGGCATGCATCCTGGCTAGGAAAAATGCCCTCAGCATGGAGAAGGTATCTTGGTACCATATTTGTTAAAAATCCCGTCAGTCAACATCTGACTTGTTTGTTTACATTCAGCTGATGGCTGGGGAAAATGACATTTGTGGTGGGAATATCAGCAGGAACAGATGGTGTAGTGGTGTTAATTGTCTTGTTAGTAGCAGCAGGTCAACGGGGCATTGTTCATCAAGTGTTAAGACGGACCTACATCACTGGATGATTTAATTTAATTTAAACATTACTAGGGTTGTCCCGATACCGATACCAGTATCGGTATCGGGACCGATACCGAGTATTTGCGGGAGTACTCGTACTCCCGCAAATACCCCCGATACTGAAATAGAATACTTGTCGTCGTCCCCCCGCCGCCGCAAACCCGTCGCCGCAAACCGCAAAGCCGCCGCCATTAATCAGCGTGCGGGGAACATTACAGCTTTTGTTTGAATAGCTGTATCCCCGCCGCGTATAGACACTCCCCCTTGCGCGGGATTGGACGGATGATCTGTCCAATCCCGCGCAAGGGGGAGTGTCTATACGCGGCGGGGATACAGCTATTCAAACGAAAGCTGTAATGTTCCCCGCACGCTGATTAACGGCGGCACATGCGGCATCATCAAGGTATGTAGGACATGGCTGCATTATGTGGGGGACATGGCTGCATTATGTGGGGGAAATGGCTGCATTATGTGGGGGACATGGCTGGAATATGTGGGGGACATGGCTGGAATATGTGGGGGACATGGCTGCATTATGTGGGGGACATGGCTGCATTATGTGGGGGACATGGCTGGAATATGTGGGGGACATGGCTGCATTATGTGGGGGACATGGCTGCATTATGTGGGGGACATGGCTGCATTATGTGGGGGACATGGCTGTAATATGTGGGGGACATGGCTGCATTATGTGGGTGACACGGCTGTAATATGTGGGGGACATGGCTGCATTATGTGGGGGACATGGCTGCATTATGTGGGGGACATGGCTGCATTATGTGGGGGACATGGCTGGAATATGTGGGGGACATGGCTGGAATATGTGGGGGACATGGCTGAAATATGTGGGGGACATGGCTGGAATATGTGGGGGACATGGCTGGAATATGTGGGGGACATGGCTGGAATATGTGGGGGACATGGCTGGAATATGTGGGGGACATGGCTGGAATATGTGAGGGACATGGCTGGAATATGTGGGGGACATGGCTGGAATATGTGGGGGACATGGCTGGAATATGTGGGGGACATGGCTGGAATATGTGGGGGGACATGGCTGTAATATGTGGGGGGACATGGCTGGAATATGTGGGGGACATGGCTGGAATATGTGGGGGACATGGCTGGAATATGTGGGGGACATGGCTGGAATATGTGAGGGACATGGCTGGAATATGTGGGGGACATGGCTGGAATATGTGGGGGACATGGCTGGAATATGTGGGGGACATGGCTGGAATATGTGGGGGGACATGGCTGTAATATGTGGGGGACATGGCTGCATTTGGGGACACATTTTAAAAAAGTATCGGTATTCGGTATCAGCGAGTACATAAAAAAAAGTATCGGTACTTGTACTCAGTCCTAAAAAAGTGGTATCGGGACAACCCTAGACATTACAATAATAAAAATGTTACAGGTCCAGTTTAAGTGCTTTACAAAGCTTTGGCAGCCCATTCAAAATGCGAAAGACTCTAATTTCAAGATATTGTCTTGCAACAATAATTTTTTTTTCAAACCTTAGACAATAAAATGCAACAAAACTGAGAAAATTGCACTTTTTTTTTTTTAGTAATGCAGATCAGTAGTGTATTTAGGTTTTGTGCTGCCCTAGGCCTGACTAAACGTGTGCACCCCTAATTTAAATATGACCCACCCCTTTTTGTCAAGGACACACCCTTTGCTGTTTAAGAGCTGGCCTGAAATTTTTGAGTGGGGACACTAGTTCTGAGGCTTGGGGGGGGGGGGGGGGCAATGAATTAGCTTAATTTGCATAGTTTTCCTCTCACTTCCTGTTTGGCTATGGGGCCGGAAGTGATGGGAAACCTCTGCAATGGGACAGGGATGGTTAAAAAAATAAACTGACATGGGCTATAACCCTCCCTTACTCTATCTACTGTAGCGCAAGCCGGCGTGGACTCTTTTTGTGCTGCCCCCCTGCAAAGTGCTGCCCTAGGCATGGGCCTTGTTGGGCTAGGCCAGGATACAGCATTGCTGCAGATACAAAGTGCACATTTTATTCTGTAATTTGTCCTATTTAAAATAACACTAAAATTATTATTTTAGTACAAAGTATTGCAAAGTTATTTACAAATTAAATAAAAGTCGGAAATGTATCGATATACAGTATATGGTAGTTGTGTAAAAAATATTAACAAACAAAAAAGTTAATAAAACAGAAAAAAAATATATAAAAATCAGCAGGAAAATAGAATAATGTGTTAATTAGGGCTGATTAGAGTAAACTAAGAGTTAATAAGGGTTTAAACAGAGGAATATTTTAATTAAAAAAAACATCCGGTTCTGAGGAAACAGCGGAGGCTGTGAAACGCGTGCAACGAACCTGTTTGCGGTCCACCCTGAGACGCACGCCGTCCCGTACGGCTTCCTGCACTTCCTCATGGTTGCTCAGGTATCAGAACGCTTTACCACCAGTTCTTCCGCTTACTGAAGACCTTGCTGGGGACCAGGATCTATCTGACACCGCAGTGGCAACAGACCTAAGCCATAGATATGCCTGATATTTCATACAATTTGTGAGTAGCCATTTGGCTGTCTGTTTACTCAATTTTATTAAAAGTTCTTTATACTGCACTTAGATTGGCACATCCTTTGTTCTTCTTTTCATACGCAGACTGGCAGAGTATTGCAAAATTGTTAGACAAATAGAATAGTCCAGGAATCAGGCAAAGTCCAGAAGTTCACCAATTCGGTAGTATAGCACACATCCAGGGAAACAGATCCAACAAATGGGCATATTCCACAGGAAGTACTGACATTTAAGCTCATCTGATTGTGGATTGATTGCAGCTGGAAGGCAGATGGGGCTAGATAGTACTAGGAGAAGAGGTACTATGGAAGTTGTATACTGCACAACTTAGGTTCCCCAGTGGCAGAGGGAACAGAGATGCAGCGCAAGAAAAGCAGGAACCAGCTTCAAACCCAGGAACATGGTGGTGACTGGTCACAGCTATCACATTGTACAGGGCTGCTGTGATTTGCCTTGTAACCATGTGATACACATTAGTAAACAATTACAGCCTTGTTTACTACTACTGTAACTGTGGTTGCTGTGATTGGTCACAGCGATCACATGGTACCAGGACCACTCACAGCTCCCCAGTACAATAAACAGTAATCCGCTGTGTCCACCGGATACAGATTTCACCACTGCACACTCTAAACAGCGTGGCCGGTGCATGAGGATGTACGGGTATGACCACCTGAGTCAACACTGCTCCCGTCAGGCCACTAATTACTGTATATATATATATATATATATATATATATATATATATATATATATATATATAATGTTAAAGAAAATAGGTGAGCCTTGCGTAATCTTAATTTTTTGTTCTATAATAACATTTCTGTAGTAACATTTGCAAATTAAAGCTTTGTACAATGAGGGCAGGTCATAAATGGTAGGAGATGCCACCAGGGTGGTGTACAGAGCTACCTAAAAACCTCACAGTGCTCTGCCTCTGTTTTTTCAAGAACCCTGACCAGATTTTTAAAATGAAATCCGGGGACATATTTTTTCTTTACTAGTAATGGCAACAATCAGCGACTCTCTGCCCGTCGCCACCCGCCTCACAGCCTCTCAAGTCTTACTCTTCGGGCCCCGGCTACTACTGGATGGGGAGCGGAGGAAGATCACTCCACCAGGGAAGGCAAGGAGATAGGCAGGTGGCTGGCCAGGATTTGAGCCAAGGCAGAAGAACATGCGAGCTAAGCTGAATGGGCATGCGCCCGAAACTGAAGAAATATTCCCTCCGCTCCGACCAGCACATGATCATCATAAAGGGGCACAGATAATGGGAAAAATACAACCCCCCTATGCTAGTAGGCACGGCGGGTGTGTAGTTCTAATTTATTTTATTTTAATTCTGCACTGATTGTCTGAAATTGCCCCTGCCCCCTATTAAATCCAATCTGGGGACAAAACCAGGGACAGACTTGGTCCGGGGACAGTGTCCTCAATCAGGGGACTGTCCCCTGAAACTGGGGATGTCTGGTCACCCTTCCTTTGCCCCAGATGTAAGTAGCAGGTTTGCTCTTGGAAGAAGTTATGCACACATTAAAATGCCTTGTTTAGTGAATGTCATTCTGGAGGAGTTGACATTCTTAGGCAGACTGCATTTGCATGAAGGTCACTCTAGGTAACAAATAACACCACCATAAGACCCATAGCCTTCTTGATTATAGAACTGAATTCAGGTTCAGGTTCAGGCTGGGGAGGAAAGAGTTAGATGATTCTGGACAATAAATAGGTTGTCTGGGTGGTTGCTGAGTGTCTATGTCTTTATTAAAACAAACTAACCATTTAATTAAACTAACCATGCTCACACTGATGATGTTCCTACATGATTACATTCTGTATCCCAGTTTGATAACTATGTGTGTCTCTCTTGGTCTTAAATGTCAGCAGTAGGGATGAGCTTCGTATTCGAGTCAAACTCACGTTCGACTCGAACATCGTATGTTCGATCGTTTGTCGAATTACGAATGTTTTGGGCCGTTCGAGCCAAATTCGAGTTGCGTGTCTCGGCCCATAATTCACTGCGGCATTGCAGTGCATTGCTGGCTGATGATTGGCCAAGCATGCACATTGACCTGCATGCTTGGCCAATCACATTGCGCAAAAAATGGTGAGTCCTAATTGGCCAAAGCCAGGGTGGCTTTGGCCAATTATGGCTCAGGGAGTTTAGTACACGCCCCACACTATATAATGCTGCCTGGAAGTCGGCCTTGTGTAGTGTGACAGAGAGAGAGACAGAGAGAGAGTGTCATTTTTTGGAGTTAGATAGAGCAGGCAGGCAGGCTAGTCAGTTAGAGTTACAGTGTAGAGAATATATATGCATTCCAGGTGTTGTATATATATTTATACACTGTATTGAGTTTAGATAGATCCGCTTTTCCTAATATACTGGCAGGCAGGTGATTGTGCTAGCTGCAGTATTTTCATGTGGTGTACTGTCTGTGTCCTCTGTACAGTGTGCACCTAAAGCTACGTCAATAGATTTGCTGGTGTTTCTCATATTAATTCCTAAAGGCAGTAGAGCTGGGAAAAATGAGAATCACAAAAAATCTTAAAATGAAGATCACGATTCTCTCACGATTCTCAAAAAAAATGCATGGTGCTTTTGTTAGCATGCTATTTTTCTCAATGATTTTCATCCATATTGCAGGGACCAGACATTACATTAAAGCCACAAGCAGTTTTAAATGACTTTTTTCTTATAGTAACACCCAGCAGGTACGATATTTAAAGGAATGAAATTTTTTTTTTCACTTTAACCATCATTAAAATCACTGCTCCAGAAAAAACAACAGTTTTTAAACCTTTTTTTCCATTGATACATGTTCCCTGGGGCAAGACCCGGGTTCTCAAACACGTTTTACGACAATAACTTGCATATTAGCCTTTCAAAATGAGCACTTTTAAATTCGAACATTTGAGTCCCATAGACTTCAATGGGGTTCTAAAAGTTTGACGGTTCTGGTGCGCACCGAACGGGGGGTGTTCGGCTCATCTCTAGTCAGGAGTAGCCCATACATGGTGATGCTATCACTGTCAGGCAAAGTCTAGAAAAAAAAATCTTTTGAAAAAAAAATAACCTGGTCATGTATTGACATTCTTACAGAAAAAAAAGCCTGAAAACGAGTTACTAAATTTTAAGATTTGACGGTTTAATTTTCTACTCTCTATCAGTATTTCCATAACGTTTTTTTCAAATACTTCAAATAGTCTATTGGAAGCACATTGAGGTCTTTAATTCTCCTGATATAGTATGATATATTGGAAAAGCAGGTTTATTGCAACTCCCTTGTGATTGCTCAAATCTTTATCCTTAATTCTCTTTGCATCTAATTTGCATAATTAGACCTATCACAACATGATAATTACACTACTCCACACTTCTACCCATTATCTGAAAGGCATGTTAACTTCACTAATCCAAAAACTTCTGTTGTACAGAAATCAATAGCATTCTTCTTTTCAGGAGCCAGCTTTCCCACGATTAAATATAGGACTGCACTGAGAACTATGGAAATGAAACATTGCTGTTGTTCAGTTAAATCAGTGTGAAAAAGATACAGGTAACGCTACCAGATGTGCTTAAAATTAAAGTTCATATTTCCAGGGCCTTAAGTAATCATTCCCTGCCATTCAGCTTTCATTTTGCTTATTCTTTGAACAAATGAACTACTCATGCAAGTATAGAGTCAGTAATATAACTTTTTATAGAGATTTTTTCATAGTACTCATCCTCTACAATTAACCACTTCAATACCCGCCCATAGTCATTTGACATCCACAGATGGGATCTCCCATCCTGGGTGGACGTCATATGACGTCCTGGGATTTGTGGGGGGATATCTGAATGATGCCTGCAGCTAGAGGCATCATTCAGATATCATTCGTTAGTGCCGGTGATTCTGTGCAACATAAGAACAATCATAGCAGTGGTTTCGCCGCTTGATCGTTCTTATAGGCGGCAGGAGGGGACAACCCGGAGAAAGAATCGTCCAGTGCAGGCAGGAAGCATAGAGATGACTGGTGACCAGATGGTCACCTGTCATCTCTATGACCGTCGGAGGCCATCACATCGCGCCCGGGTACCCGTAAGTAAACAAAGACGCGATTGCGGCTAGTAAGCAACACTAATCATGAGATCGGTGAATTTTTTTTCACCAATCTCATGCTTTCCAGCCTGGAGGAGAGATGCAAGGTCTTATTGACCCCGCATCTCTCCATAAAGAGGACCTGTCACACAGATTTGCTATTACAAGGGATGTTTACATTCCTTGTAATAGGAATAAAAGTGAAAAAAAAAAGTAAAAAAAAAAAAAAAAGAATAATAAAAAAAAAAAAAAAAAGCCTCTGTCCCCGGTAGCTCTCGCGCAGAAGCGAATGCACACGTAAGTCCCGCCGACATATGTAAATTCAGTTTAAACCACATATGTGAGCTATCGCCGCGTGCGTTAGACTGCCAGCAACAAGCGTTGCCTATGGAGATTTTTAAGTACCGAAGTTTGGCGCCATTCCATGAGTGTGCGCAATTTTAAAGCGTGATATGTTAGGTATCTATTTACTCGGTGTATCATAATCTTTCATATTTTACAAAAAATTGGGCTAACTTTACTGTTTTGTTATTTTTTTAATTCATGAAACAATTTGTTTTAAAAAAAAAGGCGTTTGAAAAATTATTGTGCAAATACCGTGTTAGATAAAACGTTGCAATGACCGTCGTTTTATTCCCTAGGGTGTCTGCTAAAAAAACATATATAATGTTTGGGGGTTCTGCATAATTTTCTAGCAAAAGAATGATGATTTGTACATGTAGGAGAGAAGTGCCATAATAGGCCGGGTATTGAGGTGGTTATAAAAGCCTGGTATTGAAGTGGTTAAAGTGTAACTAAAAAACACTGGGGTCCATTGATAAATGAGAAAAAAAAGCTGAAAGGAGAGCCTGTTTACATGATCTGTCAAAATCATATGACCAACAAATAGAACTGTAGGACACTCAAGGTTATGATTAAGCGATTTGGTTTGTGAAACATGTTAACTTTGGAAATTGGAAACTATTCTAAATCGATAAGGAGTAAAAAAGTTGTAGCTGCCTTGGAGGCAGCACTGTTGTTGGTTACAATATCCACTCATTATATTGTGTACCGTAGTGTATATGCTGCCGGTGTTCTGTGAAAACAGCCAAGTCATCAAAATCTGCAATAACTGCTGCTGGAGAGTCACCAGAAGTGATGTGGTTGGAGTTGGCTGTTTTGGAAGAGCATTAAATACCACCATCCAGTAGTGTGTAGCATGCTTAGAAAAATCGCCACACCCCCAGTCCAGTCTATGTTGTTAACATGTGTGAAATGACCTCAGCCTAACACCACTCAACAAACCTATGTTTCACCCCACCCTCCAGGGCTTAGTCATGGAGGTCATGACTAAGCCCCAGAGGGTGGGGTGGGGTGAAACATGTCAGAAGGTGTGGCTTGTGGAGTTGTGTAAGGCTAAGGCCATCTCACATGTTAATAACATAGACTGGACTGGGAGAGCGGCATTTTTTCTAAGTGGACCACTGGCTTTGGTCAGTGCTTGGAGTTTTAAGCCTCCAAGTAAAGAAAATAACTATTTTTGTCCTCAGAGGAGGGGCAAGTCTAAGAAAAATTATGTAAAAAATAAGATGAAATGGCTAGCAAAACAGTTTCAGCTTTTCTTAGTAGAGAAAACGGAGGCATGTGGGGAGTAGGAGAAGTTATACCACACTGGTCACCGCTTTTTTTTGTTGCCAGTGTCTAAAGTCTCCTGTAGGTGGCAGTATAACCCCATTGTCTAAGAATACTGTGACCAATAATGAAAGAGAAAAAAAAACATATAGAAGAGGAAAATTATATAAAACGTAAAAAAAAAAAAATGATGTGCAAAAAAAACGAAATAAAATCCAAAACCACTATAGTTCCTCTTTTACATTTTTAAATAAGTGTTTCACTATAAAGAAAATATGAAAAAAACATGGCAGCGGTTTTTCTATTGAGCAATTTCATTAGTCATAGTTTTAGTATGTTAAGTAGCAGCTAATGTGTCACAATGGGATTATTTGTTTACTTTTTAAGTCTCTTCACACATTTTCTCAATCTGACTGAAACAGTACTAAAAGGACATTTGTAACTAAGCACATTCTGCTGCTCTGCTGGCATTCAATCTGCTCTCATGCAAATATTCACATAGTGACCCACTAATTGATTTGATCCTTGCATTTGTAATAGATATGCAACAAAGTATTAATTAACACTAATGATTTTCAATGCTTGGTATGGAAAGTTTACTTGGAAGGGGAATTATTGCAATAACTATGGCACAAACAGTTGGACAAAATTTGCTGTACGTTAATGCTGTCTATTGATGGATACGTTTTTTTTGTTTTGTTTTTATTTTCTAGCACACTGATCTGAAAAAAAAAAAAAAAAACCACGCTTAAAAAAAAAGACGGAATCCCCCTACACACAATTGATGTGGATGGAGGAGTCATCCATGCTGTACCATTGCATTATGACAGTGGAACTCCTCCATTGTCAGAATACATTCATCAATGCCTGTAGCCAAGGAAATCTTCATAATAGTGGTACAAATTGCAGTTTCAATATTTGTGCAAGCACAACAAAAAATACCCACAATGTTTGTAATATGTGTGCAATAGTTTCTTTGTTTCCTTCCCCTAGATGAATATAATATTCCTTAACTATCGACCCTACAACAAAAAACCTTAAGAACATGCGACTATATGAGTTAGCATTCACCAATAGAGAAAATGGCCTAATGCCGCGTACACACGATCAGAAACCATCGATTTTTTTTTCCAACAGAATTTGGGCTCAAACTTGTGTTGCATACACACGGTCACACAAAATTCCGACCGCTAAGAACGCGGTGACGTACAACATTACAACGAGCCGAGAAAAATTAAGTTCAATGATTCCCAGCATGCGTTGAATTGATTCCGGGCATGCATGTTTTTTTGCGCGTCGGAATTGCATACAGACAATTGGAATTTCCGACAAGAACTTTTTCCGTCTGAAAATTTGAGAACCAGCTCTCAAATTATTGCTGTCGGAAATTCTGACAGAAAAAGTCCGATGGGGCCTACACACGAATTTCCCACCAAAGGCTCACATCGAACTTTTCTTGTCGGAAATTCTGATCGTGTGTACGCTACATAACACTATAGAATACAAATATTCAACCAGCAGGAACATAAAATAAGGGAGACCTCTGCATTGTGTAAAGTCTATGAAGATTCCTGTGTGAATGGCAGAATGAATGGGTGTTTGGCCAAGTTAACCTCCAGTTAATCGGTGTGAAGTGAAACATTTAGAAACAATATTATTACCACTGCTAAATGTGACAGCTTCCTCCTGGTTGTTAGGGAGTCGGCACACGCTGGTGTCCTAACAACCAGTGACTTGTTCCTGTCTGGCAAAATTACTTGTCAGTCCAGGGATTCCTAACTGAAGGGTGAATGTAAACAAACAGTGTAAAGAATAAAAAAATAAAAAGCATGGGGTACCCCCAAAATTCATTCCAGACCCTTTAGGTTGGGTATGGATTTGAAGGGGAACACCAAAATCTATACAAGTGACTTATCTGACCTAATAAACCTTGGTGGCCACAAAAGGGGGGGACAACGCTGAACCATACCAAGCCACATGCCTAAAACATGGTAAGAATCTTATTAGGGAGGACCCCCTGTTCCATGTTGATGAGGACAAGGGCATCTTCCCCACAGACCTGGTTGTGAAAGTCTGAGGGTGAGGACTTATTGGAATCTGGAAACCACCACTTTAAGATCGAGACTATTTTTCAAACTTGCTGTTTACAAGTTAAAAACATTTTTTTGCTAGAGAATATATATATATATATATATATATATATATATATATATATATATATATATATATATATATATGAAAAAAAAACGACCTTAGATCTCATATTTACACTTAAATGCAATAAAAAAAGTCTCTTTAAGAGATATGGGTGGAAGTGATGTTTTAACGTCGCTTCCGCCCTGCAGTGGTATGGAGACGGGTTGGGTGCCATCTTCCCCTCACTCAGCTCCATACCTAACACACAAGAGGACTCGATCACCTCTGCCGGTGGCTTCGATAAGGCCAAGGCACTTGCAAATGTAAGCAGGCATTATGTTGTTTGTATACATTTTATTTATTAAACGGTATTGCGCTATGGATTGTCCCTTTGTTTTCCTTATGAGATAATTTGGAGCAAAGGAGGACACAATACAGAGATTTCATCGAATTAATCAAGGGTTCCTATAAGGATTTCCCTACAGCGCATTAACTGTACCATTTTTATTGCTAATATAGACTTTTATCATGTGTTTTGCTAAAATTGTTTGAATAGGTTTGTGGTCACATTTGCCATATGATTTGTTGCACTTCATATTATTCATACAATATTTCACTGTTGAGTATTGTTTTTGGTAGGTATTGGATACCTCACGCAGCACTTTTTTTGTACATGTCACTTTATTCCATGTAATATGGTCATTTACTAACAGGTACACAATTTAGGTTTTCAGCGCCCCCTATCACTTACCATATTTTTCGCTCTATAAGACGCACCTGACCATAAGACGCACCTAGGTTTTAGAGGAGGAAAACAAGAAAAAAAAAATATTCTTAACCAAATGGTGTACCAAAATATTTACCAGTGCCCATGAAATGCAGCCAGACCATTGCCAAAGAAATGCAGCCAGACCATTGCCAAAGAAATGCAGCCAGACCATTGCCAAAGAAATGCAGCCAGACCATTGCCAAAAAAATGCAGCCAGACCATTGCCAATAATGCAGCCCAACCTGTGTCAATATTGCAGCCTTAACTGTGCCATCGCTCGGGCTGCTCTATCTTCTCAGCAAGTGTCAGGACATGTCGGGCTGGCTCCTGTGTGTGGCTGGCTGGTTTGCTGGTGTGGATGGGTTACCCTGGGTGGCTGGCTGGCACCCTGGCCCTGCTGTGGGTATGTCGCTGTAGGTGGCTGGCACCTTGCTGTGGGTCAGTGGTTGGCTGGCACGATGCACCCTACTGTGGCTGACAGAGAGGGGTGGGCTGAAGGAGGGATACTGATAGAGAGGGAGGCTGACAGAGGGGGAGTGGGCGCTTATAGAGGGGGAGGGGGTGCTGACAGAGGGGGAGGTAGAGAAAGGGGGCTGACTGACAGAGAGGGAGGGAGTGCTGATAATAAGGGGGGGCTGATAGAAATGGGGGGCACTGACAGAGAGGGGTGGGCTCATAGAAAGGGGGGCTGATAAAGAGGGGGGAACTGACAGACAGAGGGGGAGGTGGGCTGAAAGAGAAGGGGTCTGACTGACAGAGTTGGAGAGCGGCAGACAGAGGTGGGCTGACTGATATACCGTAATGGGAGAGGGGCTGACAGTGACAGAGGGAGCCCTCAGGAGACACAGTAAGCCAGGCAGAGAAGCGGTACTCACACGTGCAGCGTGCAGCTTGATCACTCACAGACCAACCCCGCCTCCACATTCGCCGCCGGAGCCAATCACAGACGCCCATGTCGGCCGCCCGGCCAATCACAGGGCGCTCGTCGCTGGGCTTGTGTCAGTCCACCCCTGCAAGTGGCGCTATATCGAGCCGGACGACGGGGGCTGCATTTGTGCGGGTGGGGGGCTTTTTCCATAACCCATAACACAGCACTGAGCTGGGGGAGTTGCTGGCAGTTTTGGGGGTGTTGACAGCGGCGGCAGGGAACGGTGCCTGATGCACATTCGGTCTATAAGACGCAGACACATTTTCCACCATATTTTTTGGGGGAAAAAGTGCATCCTATGTCCGAAAAATAGGGTATTTTTCTAATAGCAATGTCAAACACTGTGCAAAGTGGGCAGCAGCTATATGCTTACTATGGTCTATAGTGTTAAATAACATTTGGCGCAAGGTTTCCACCCTTTAAACATCGATCACATTGTCTAGTGATGCAGATACAATTAAGTCACAATGCCTGATTACCGCTGACCCACCAAATAAAAAAAAAAACACAGACATGTCTGAATGCGCCACTTGATGCCCATTGGATGTCATCTCCCAGTTCCTGCTCCCACTATTTAAGCAAAGGGATGGGGCCTTGGGTGATGTCATGGACATGACCATATTTGGTCAATGACATCATGGGAATACCATGAATAATAACTGTGCTGTGCCAGGAACGTGGTCAAGAATCCTTGACCGCTGTAAAGGCTAAGTGGGGGAATTAAATCTCTTCTGATGGATTTTCTAGTTAACATCTAAAACATGGAAATAAAAAATGTTTTAGGGCCAGTTCACACCATAGAAACGCAGTCCGGATGCGTTCCAAATGCCTTTCTACATGCTCGTTTTTGGCGCATCTATTTTTGGTGCGTTTTTGATCCAATCCAGTGCCTTTTACCCTCTCTTTAACCTTAAGACCCCTTTCATACTAAGGCGCTTTGCAGGCGCTATAATGCTAAAAAAAAAGCCTGCAAAGCACCCTGAAAGAGCCTCTCCTCACACACCAGTGTGAAAGCCTGAGGGCTTTCTCACTGGAGCAGTGCGCTGACAGGACGCAAAAAATTTTCCTGCAAGCAGCATCTTTGGAGCGGTGTGTATACTGCTCCTCCACATTGAAATGAATGGGCACCACGGCTATACTGCCGGAAAAGCCCTGCTGCATCGGTGCTTTGCGAGTGGTTTTTAACCCTTTTTTTGCCCGCTAGCAAGGGTTAAAAGTGCCCTGCTAGCAGCCGAATAGCGGCGCAAAACTGACGGTAAAGCGCCTCTAAAAATAGCGTCACTTTTCCGCCAACACACCTACCACCCAGTGTGAAAGGGGCCTAAATAAGAACGTGTGTTCCAGTGCAGTTTTTTTGGTGCATTCCAGTGCGCTTTTGATGTGTTCTACAGCGTTCCAGTGCAGGAAAAAATGCATCATGTTTTCCTTTTTTTCCTGGAACTGTAATTCACTGGATCTACAAGCACCGGTGTGAACAATGCTATTGAAAACCATTTAACCTACTTTCCATGTGTTTTTCATGCAGAAAAAAACAAACACTGGACTGTGGTTTGAACTGGCCTTCACAATTTATTGGAATTTTACGATCTGCTAACACTAACTGCCTGCATAACCACTACTTGTTTTCTGTCCTTTGCCATGACTGACTTAGTTCAGGTATGAACAGGCCCTTACTCAAATTTAAGACATGACACTGGGTTCATCCTCATATGTAGGCAGATTTATTCGAAATAAAAATTAGTAAACACATAAATTATTAAAAACCGAAATAGAGGAAGCGGTAATTTAGAAAGTGAATGTTTTCCAGCTGAAAAGCTTTTTTTACTTTGGTAATCAAAATGTGGTCTTTATTTAGTGGAGAGACTCAGAGTTAATGAAACCAAGTTGTCTGCTGTTCAAATAAGAAATGAAGTTGCCATGGGAACATGAACTTTAATACTTGCACTGTTAGACTGATATTTTTGAATGTCATAAATGTGATTAGCAAAGTTAAGCACTGCTACAGTTTTTTTTTTGCAAAAGTAATATTACATTAATTTCTGAAATGACTAATTATATCCATAATCATAGCAAATGTGTTAATGATTATGAATTCGGATAATTTGACTGCAAATTCAAAGTAATTTATTTCTATCACCTCTTGCTGTGATGGTTGGAGTTTTCAATTGCATTTAATTGGAGGACATGTTGTACATTTTTTATTTCTATATATGTTCTAGCTTCATACAGTAAAATAAACTTTGATATAGTGTGCATTGCTATTTTTAAACATACCACTAATTCCAAATGCAACAGGTTTCTTAAAGTTAAAAATGCAACATGACTACTGTAGCACTACCCCCGTAGGCGCTGCTGGTTTAAATTTGGGCCTTGCACGTTACTTCATTCCTCATTGTCTAGGGGTTGAGAGTCTATAAAAAGTTCAATGTCCACAAGTTATAGTTCCTTTTCTTTCGCTTTTATTTTCAAACAACTTGTAGAAGTAGAGAGATGAAGGATCAGGGGAAGGTTCAGGCGCACAAGGCAGATCACTGGGGAATTGCTAAACTTCAAAGTCACACTCACCACTTTCTCTCGAGTGGGTATTGCTCACCCGGATAGGCCCCTCTCACCTGGCCTAGCAGCCGGGATGATGCACGGACAAGAATAATCTCAGTCTCTGCCACAGACTGGTTGCAAGTTCAGATGAGGGATTCCGAAATCCTCTGCCACAGGATTTGGTACCCGGAGATCCAGCCTTACAGTTCTACAGCCTTTAAGCCAACCCGGCACACTGTAAGGTATTGTAGGCTACGGTGCATCCTTCAATAAGTTGCCAGGCCTCTCCCAAAGTTCCAGCCTTCCACTCAGTCCTTTCTGGGAAAGGTCCTCCCCTGGCTCCTCCATTGAGTGGCTTCCTCCTGCAGGACAGACAGCACAGGATCACCTCCAAAGCGTAGGCCCCAGTCAGGGTAACTGGGCCTACCAGGCAGAAATGCAGCCTCGGGGCAGCATGGTCCCAAGGCTAAAAATCACACGACACATACCTCGCGCCAGGAGGGCCATGAGGCGAAAAAAGGCCCCATAAAATGGCGTCTGCCCCTTAAGTATCATTTCCCAGCATGCCCAGCAGGGGAGACCACTCCCACTGGTCTGTTCCTGAGGAAAGACTCCCAATACACCATGGTTTGCCTTAGTTCCAACATTGGCCTGTGGTCTTATCGCCACCTACAGGCAAACAAAGGAAAATCCCTCCAAGCACAGCCATAACCGGAACAAAGGCTGATTTAGCCTTAATTAACAAAGTCTGAGCTAAACTATCAGCTCAGACACCCTCTAAATTTGACATAGTGCCTGGTCATCAGGAGCAAGGCGATACATACCCCCCCTGCTTTAACAAGACACTGTCCCCAGTGTCTGGGGAAAAAAACAAAGTCCTCAGTCCTGAGGACCAGCACCTGAACTTCAGAACAAACTTGGATGGGGAGGGAAGGAAAGATAAAGAAGCAAAGATATAAACAGTGACATGAACTCTCAATAACATCACATTAATATATACATTATATCCCCTCACTAACTGTCTAGCCCACCCATTCTCCAGTGGTCTTGACAGAAGATCTGGCTTACCTAAAAGAAAACAGAGACACACAAACAAATTACATTATAATATCAGGACATTTCAAAAGAAGCAGAGCTGCACCTCCTCAGAGGTGGAACTTTCATTCTTATCTTAAAGATGTAACTAAATCTAAAACAAAAGTCCCTTAGTAATCTTCCGACTACTGCCACCTGGTGGCAATAACCATAACATGGCACAAGTCCTTTTTTGCAAGCATAGAATGGTGAAGCAGATAAAGAATCTTGTTCTCGACGTCTTCAGCAACCATAACCCTAACTGTCTAATTTTCCCCAAAGTCCAGTTAGTGCTGCAAAGGAGGAGAGGGGAAAGAAAACTCCTCTCATTTGAAACTTTCTTCTCATTTGGGTGAAAAGAAAAAAA
Organism: Rana temporaria; assembly: GCF_905171775.1. Taxonomy (NCBI): domain Eukaryota; kingdom Metazoa; phylum Chordata; class Amphibia; order Anura; family Ranidae; genus Rana; species Rana temporaria. Next base: position 299,325,834 of record NC_053493.1, on the reverse strand, counting down.
TAGAAAGCGAAAGCAATGATCATCTTGTAAGATCACAGATAAAACCTGGGGTCCGGAAAAGTCAGTGAGTTTCCTTGCTTGTCCAGGATGGTAATAAAATAAACAATGTCATCTTTCCCTGGTCTGCAAATGACCACCTGATCAGCATAGATGTGTCGGCCATAACTCCAATGTAGCCGGCATCCTTGAAGCCATTCAGCCACAATGAAAAAGTCCTGTTCCCTGAGCGGCTTTGGTACTACCAGATAGTCCCAAATTGCTTCATCTTCAATTTCCTGCATGACCTCTTTGGACTTTTGGCTTCACAGCACCCCAAACTGCTTTTACTTTGTCATTTATGTGATCAATTTTATTCTTTTTGTAATTTTTGTATGACTCTTTTTTTATTTAAATAAACCTTCCATGATTTTTATGACCTGCACCATCTGGAGCACTCTTTTTGTTTTTTTTTTATTCTTGGAGCCTATGCGAATTGGTCCATACCCACTTTGTAGCAGAAGGTCCATCGAGACCGTATTGCTAACCTGAAGAAGTCATCTAGACTGTATTGCTAACCTGGGAGACTGTAATGGCTCTGGTGAATGGAGTGAACCACAACTGCGGTTAGCAAGGATTTCAATGCACTTCTCTATGTGAGAACTCAGTATTGGACCCCAGGCGTCACTCCACACAAACAGGAGTTTGGGGGTTCTCTACATCATCTCTCTCTCACATAAAGAAAGGCGCTGAGCTACTAAGGTTGGAAGCATTACAACATGCGACCAAAGCTTAGCGTTTAAAATTATAGCATACAGATCAAGATTCCAATGCACTGCTGTATGTATAGTGATTATCTGTACGGGACCCCAGGCATCATTACAGACAAACAGGAGTTTTGGGGTTCTCTACATCATATCACTTAACCATACAGTAATGCATTAGCCCACTAAGGGAGTTGGTACGAAACACCATCAACCCTTAGCATAGAAAGGTTAGAGCGAACATGTTCAGAGAGTTAGGGCAAGGCCCATAAGCAAATAACACTTATGTCAAGCACGTAGTAAATAGGAATTGTTAAGACAACTAATAGTTGCATATGAGAGGCGAATATAGCTCAGCTTATTAGAGAGTATATGCTCCTTTAAGAGTTTGCACAGCAACCCTTGAAAGCACAACAGTCAGTCCCAAGTAGCAAGATGATATAAAATAAGCCAACATTAATATAGGACTTGTATGACAACAATATGTGTAGCAGAACTTCTCAAGGCACCACAAGTGGCACAATGGGGCTGATTTACTAAAAACAATGTGCTGAATGAATCATTAATTAGGCACATGAACCGGCGCAGCACAGGACGCAATGCAATTAATATGTAAAACCGCCGAACTCCCTTTAGAAGTCTATGGGAGAAATCAAAAGTGTTAATTTTAAAGGTTAATATGCAAGTGTTTGTCCTAAAAAGTGTTTGGGGACCTGAGTCCTGCCCCAGGGGACATGTATCAATGTTTTTTTTATTTTTTAAAACAGCGTTTTTTTCGGGAGCAGTGAATTTAATAATGCTTAAAGTGCAACAATAAAAGTGAAATATTCCTTTAAATTTCGTACCTAGGGGGGTGTGTAAAGTAAGCATGTGAAATAGCGCATGTTTCCCGTACTTAGAACTGTCCCTGCTCAAAATGACATTCTGAAGGAAAAAAAGTAATTTAAAAAAATCACTTGCAGCTAATTCATTCATAAAAAATAAAAATAAAAGCGTGGGGTCCCCCAAATTCCATTACCAGGCCCTTCAGGTCTGGTATGGATATTAAGGGGAACCCCGCCGTAAAAAAATAAAAATAAAGGGGAACTCCACCCCACATTTAAAAAAAAAATGGCGTGGAGTTCCCCAAAAAATCCACACCAGACCCCTTATCTGAGCACGTAACCTGGCCGGCCGCAGAAAAGAGGGGGGACGAGAGAGTGTCCCCCCCTCTCCTGAACCGTACCAGGCCACATGCCCTCAACATGGGGAGGCTGCTTTGGGGTCCCCCCCAAAGCACCTTGTCCCCATGTTGATGGGGACAAGGGCCTCATCCCCACAACCCTGGCCGTTGGTTGTGGGGGTCTGCAGGCGGGTGGCTTATCGGAATCTGGAAGACCCTTTAACAAAGGGGACCCCCAGATCCCGCCCCCCCCCTGTGTGAAATGGTAATAGTACCTCTACCATTTCACCAAAAAAAGTGTAAAAAATGTAAAAAAGACAATAGCCGGTGTTTGACAATTCCTTTATTAATGTCTTCTTTCCGTGCTTCTTCTTCCATCTTCTTCTTCCTCAGCTGACTTAGAAAGACCATTAAGGGGGCTTTTAGACAAGCCAGTCTCCTCACTCCAAAATGGCAGGTTCCCAGAAGTCATATTGATGGTGTGCTTTAGCTGTGATAGAGTCAGTGAGTGAGTAACCGGTATAGCGATAACAAATGCAAACGAAATCGCCTCAAGGCACTTTTTGTATCCAGTGTCGTCATGATCCTTCAGAAGAGGTGGGTATTTAGTTTTCCCCTGAAATCCCAATGGTTTCCTTCCATGTGTATGTTCGTGGGTAGAGAGTTCCAGAGCCGTGGTCCTTGGACTGCAAATATTCATTCTCCTTTAGATTTGTAGCAGGATTTGGGGATTTGGAGGAGGTTTCGGTTAGTTGAGCGGAGGGCACAGTTGGTGGTGTAGGGAAAGCATAGGAAATGCTGATGATAAAGTGCATGTAGAGAAGTTAGTGTAGGGTTTGTAATCACTGGCAGGTCTGTTAAGTTATTATTATTATACCGGATTTATATAGTGCCAACAGTTTACGCAGATTTTTACAATTTAAAAGGGAGACAATACAGTTATAATACAATAAAATACAAGAGGATTAATAGGGTCCTAACTACTACATCTGCTGAAGATTGTGTACATTGTTTGTCTGATACGTATTTCAGAATCCAGACTACCATGTCATCACCTGTATGATACTGCTGTAACTTTTATTTATTTCAATAAAAACTTTTTGGGGAAAAAAATTTAAATACTTGGGGCCAACCAGCTGAAATGCGCGACCGCCAACACGTGCCTCAAATTGCTTTACACTATCATACAAACAGCTAAAGACCCAACCAATTATATGAACTGTGCTTAGTTTCATTTTTTTAATTTTTTTTCTCTTTCCTACCCTTAGCTTCAGACAGAAGAACGGATAATAGTGTTTTTGTAGTTTTTGCTAATCATCAGAAGTATAAATGTTGATGTCCCATTTGACTTTTACCTGATTTACCGTTAGATCTCAAGTTTAATAACTACTACATCTGCTGATGATTGTGTAAATTTCCCACAACTGTCTGATACTTATTACAGGATGCAGACTACCATGTCATCATCACCTGTGTGATACTGCTGTAACACTTATTATTTCTTTCAATAAAAACTTTGTGCCCTGCTCAGAAGAGCTTACAATCTAATAGGGTGGGGCAGGTGGTACAAACTGTGGGGAATGAGCTGATGGAAGTGGTAAAACAAATTAGTTGGAGATGTGATAGGCTTCACTGAAGAGATGAGTTTTCAGGGATTGCCTGAAGGTAGCAAGAGTAGGTGATAGCTGGACAGATTGAGTTAGCCACTTCCAGAGGATGGGAGAGGCTCTGGAGATATCATGGAGATGCTGGGCGATTGGGAGCCAGTGTAGGGATTGGAGGAGAGGGTTGGTAGATGTTGAACGGTGGGTAAGGTGGATAAGCCGGGCAGCATCATTTATGATGGACTGAAGATGCTATAGCCTATGGAGAGGCAGGCCAATGAGAAGGGAGTTGCAAATTAGATTTAATCCCTTACTGTATAGGTAGCAAAATGCTGATTGCTGAGTATCTTGGATAGTTTTGGGTGGAGGGAGGTACGGATTTTTACTTTTTTTTATCCATTATTAGATCTTAAAGTGTTACTAAACCCAGGACCTCTATTCACTATATCTGGTCTCCCACAGTACACAGGATGTGGAAATGCAATTATTTTAGTAAATATAAATGTATTAATACCTTTTCTCATCAGCAGTATATAGCAGCCTTGTGACTTCTATCAGTTCCTAGTAAAGCTTGTAGGAGCAGTTTACATTCTCCCCTGATCTGCTGTCTGGACAGGGCTGATTAGCCCTGTGCTGATCACATGCACTCTCTCAAGAAAAAAATATTTCTAGCAATACACATCAAACTGAGCATGTGGGGCTTGTCACCTGGCTCTGTAAATATCATTTTTTTTTTGGAGACAGTAAAAGAAGAGGAGGATCAGAGAGACATGATCAAACATGCATTATACACAATGCAAAGGATTAACCCCTTAGGTTCCACAGTGAGTAAAACAAGCATGCTTTACTGCATATACAGACTGATATTACTGTTGTGTGGCTTTTCATAGCCCTTTTCTTTGAAAGCAGAGCTGTGATAGCAAAGGAAGCCCCCCTCTATTGATAGCCCTACCCCCCAAAGTTTACTCACCTGAAAAATTCAAAAACAAAGCTTTTTCTAAAAAGGAATACTCACATTGGTCCTATCTTTCAATGCTTCTTGGAAGACATAACTGTATCTCAATGCTGCCTCCTGGGATAGCTAGGCTCTCAAAGTTCCTTCTCGCATTATAGGCGACAGGGGCAGATTGTTGTCACCTTATAAAACAAATTGCCCAAACAATATATACTATATATCACCAGCTATTATTTTCATGAAATCAAGTTTAAAAACAGGCTTTCAAAGTAATATTTTTCTTGTTAAAGCCTCATGGTTTTTCACCTTAATGCATTCTCTATGCATTTTAGTGCTGCAACCCCCCCCTGTTTTACTTACTTGGACGCTGTCATCCTCTGTTCGGGAACAAGCACACCATCTGTAGCTGGTGTCCCGATTGGATACTGTAGATTGATAGCAGCACAGTCATTGGCTCCCACTGCGTCAATCAAATACAAAATGACACGGGCACCGGGGGGGGGGGGGCTGAGTCCGGCATTCGTGTCTATAGACGCTGGACTTGGGATTGTGCTTGTAAGGTAACAATCCGGGAGAGCACTTCTCCTAGGGTGTTATCTGAAGTGAGGAGGAGCCAAGAGAGCCACTGGGGGACCCTAGAAGTTGGTGATCGGGGCCACTCTGTGCAAAACAAGGTGCACAGTGGAGGTAAGTATGATATGCTTGTTATTTAAAAATAAAATAAAAAAATAATCCTTTACAATCACTCTAAGCTTATATGAAGTTTTAGGGATCAGGTTTACATCTCATTCAACAAACTGTTTAAAGCGGATGTCCGCTGAAAAAAAATATTAAAAGCCAGCAGCTACAAATACTGCAGCTGCTGACTTTTAATTTTAGGACACTTACCTGTCCTGGAGTCCAGCGCCGTCCGCAGCAGAGGACGAGCGATCGCTCGTCACTCTGCTGCCCCCCCCGTCATCCTCGGTGAGGGAACCAGGAAGGGAAGTGCTCCGGCTTCACTGCCCGGTTCCCTGCTGTGCATGCGCGAGTCGCGCTACGCCTGCCGATTGGCTCCCGCTGTGTACTGGGAGCCGAGTGTTCCCAGAACATAACGGGGGGACGGGAGGTGACGTCATGCCCGCAGTCTGCTCGAGACTGTGTGGCCGGAAGTGGGTGCAAATACCTGGTATCTACACCCCCCTCCCCCTGAAAGGTGTCAAATGTGACACCGGAGGGGGGGAGGGTTCCAATCAGAGGGAGTTCCACTTAGGGTGGAGCTCCGCTTTAAGATCTTTGAATTGCAGTGCTGGGGCACATTTGCTTACATGTCCTATCTGTATGCAACAATATTTATACTGACAATTTTAAATTTTAAATAATTTTAAGGGCTGATATCTGTCTGAAACAACTGTAGCTAGCTCTTCAATTGCCAACACCTTAGCTAGTTTTTCTATGAAATTCAGCGTTTCCCTTTTTTAGATTGTAAATTTGAGCTTGGTGATTGGAGTGTACCAGGTAGTTGTTGTTGATGGCCTCACTCAGTATCATTGAAACTGCTCTGCAACACCACACACAGCTTAAAGGCATCTGCTAAGCATGTAATTTTATGGATTTGTACTTTTTATATGTCACCCTCTCCCCACTGTACAGAATAAAAATAAAAATAAATGTTTTGTTAAAGGGATTGTACACTTTTAAATATTTTTTTTGTAGTTAATTTCCCTGTGTCATATGTTTTTCCTTACCATGTAATGATCAGATCTCATGTTGTGGCTGCAGTTTTTAATGTCATAGCTGATTGATTCCCCTGCGTCCATGTATTAATCCATCTAGTTTGCCCCTATTCACTAAAGGAGCATGCGACTTCTTATTTTGGGTAACAATCCATGCCTCACCATTTCCTATGTGTTGCATCACAGATGTCGGAGTGCTAAAGTGATGAAACATGTCTTCTATCACAGTGCTCTCTGTAAATTGCTTGTATGCAGGTGAAAAACATAAGGAACAAGTAGGGAGGCTTATAATTCCTCCAAATGTACCTGATGGCGGTGTTCTTTTTTTTTTTTACAAGAGCTTGCCTATTAAACTTGAAAGTGTAGAGCATTTACTATCACAATTTCCCCCAAAGGATTTCAAATGTGTTTGCCTCTAAGTTCAAGATTTGCATATTTCAAGAAGGATTTGATTAACCACCAGGGTATCTAACAACTTTCTGACAGAACTGAAGCTTTGCCCTTATTATCCATACCAATAAAGGTGTTTGAAAGACAGGCTCAATGTAAGGAGATGAAAACATGGATGCAGCTAGCCAAAAGGGAAAACATTACAGGAGAATTCCCCCTTTAAAATAAATTATAAATGCATCGGTGATCAGTGGTGCAAGGGTCTGGCTCCTGCAGAATTTGTCCTTCACCCCTTGTCCATAACAAGGTACAGACCTACAGCTATTAAGCTGGAGAAAGTATCAACAGACTACAAGTGTGGTGACATCACAAGTCTTGTAGTATTTTCAACTTTCTGTGGATAGATGGCAATTTCAAATATTTGATAGGTTTCTGCAGGGAGAAGAACCCTTCAGTCTTTTAAGAGGGAAGGGGTGATTTGGGGGTAGGGGCTAGTAATAAGTAACAGAGGTGTCACCAGCACTAAAACTGAGTATCATGTGAAAAAATAACAGCTGGATGGATATGCACTAAACCCAGTGCAGCCGAACGGTGACCATAACTGGAAATTATGGATGACAGCACTATAAAACGAGGGGTGTCAGCGCACAATGGGTCAAATTGGAAATTAGTCCCTCAGTGGCAGGAAGGAGGAACATTAACAGTCCAAATAGGAAATGTCAGCATACAATGGGTTAACTTTTGTGTTTAGTAGCAGGAAGAATGCCCCTTACATTTGGGTTCAGAGACAAAAAAAATGCAATAACCTACCTAAGACATAACAGGAGATACTGTCTTTGCTTAGTGACGTTATCACTTAAAATACACAGGAACTGTCTGGTGGTATCAACCTGTTCAAGAAGACAATTGTAGGGCACAGGAATTATTAGGTTAAAGAATCAACACTTTATTAAAATAAACACACTCACAAGCAGGGAAATAATTGCAATCAGAGTGATAGCAAGGATCAGACCCATGCCAAGATGTGACAAACAGCCAGTATTCCAATAGAAGCCGGCACTCCAAATCCTGGGTAAGAGCCCTTTCACACTGGGGCATTGGGGGTGTGGGCGGTAAAGCGCAGCAATTTTTAACGGCGCTTTACCATAGTTTTATCGTCTCTTTTCGGCCGCTAGCCGAAAAAGAGTTAAAAGCTTCGGCGGCGCTGCCCATTGATTTCAATAGGCAGGGGCACTATAGCACCTCAGTGTCAAAGGGGTCTAAATGATATATTCGGTACACATACAAGTACACTGGGCTAATGTTTTTGGCTAAACCGCCTTAAGAAACGTTAGTACTCTTTTATGTGTACCGAATATATAATTTAACCAGGATTTGGATTGGCAGCTTTTTCTATTGGAATTTGCTGATTATTTATTGTTGGGAGGACATTGTAGCCTGAGCACCCTCCTGTGGACTGCAACTGATACTCAGCACATTCCTTTGTTTAGAGCGCTGCACCATTTGTATGTTAATATATAAAACAGGATCTGATCAGGCATTATTTCCATTAAACCAATAGAGACTGTCCACATATAGTTCTACCACCAATAGGGGACGGACCCACCTACATGGTCCTGTCTTATACACCCCCAACTATGTTATCTCCAATTATAAACATACACCAGCCAACTTGTATATGACATTGGTAATACAAATATCTCATAGTTCAAATCACAAGCTTTTTGTTACTTCCGCTTAAAGTCAGACTGACCACAGCGTCTAGGCATCTCGCCAAGTTACTGCTCAGCACCCAAACTTCAGCTTTTCTTTACAAACATTTATTGCTTAATATTCTAAACTATAAATACAAGCCTATATTAAAAAAGTTGCTCTGAGTTAAGTTACATTTAGAGCACAAATTGAGGTGAATATAAAAAGGGTCTCTACGAAATCCTTTCAAGGACTATATGGCACTAGAAATTATAAAAAAAATAATACAAATGAATAAAGTATACATAAAAATACTCATCCTTGCTGTCACTGGTTGGAATTAGAGCTCCCTGCTTGTAAGTTTGCTTATTTTTTTTAAAAAAGTGTTGTCTCTTTGAGCTTCTAGTTCCTGTGGCCTGCTGATGCCTTCTTTTGCATATACCACTGAGGGGATCCTGCACAGATCTTTCATCATGACGGAGCTGCAGAATATTTTTGTAATCTTCCCATTTCTTTCCTAGTTCCTACATAAGGACTTCTAAGGACTTTTTGGACGTGATCGTACATTGGCAGTGCAGAGTAAGCTTTGTATAATGTCGTGCATTTTTTGTTGTTGTTTGCGATCAACCTGCTTTGACTGTGTATCAGTCTTCCTGCATGTTGGGTGTTTCTGACCAGGGGGCACCAAGCAAAAGAACTGATCCATGCCCTCAGAGCATTTTACATTATTTTTTTGTATTCAACATTAACTGCATTTCTATGAGAATGTAAAAACTCACTTGAATACATGTATTATTTTTCCCTGTTATCTAGGTGTATTTCAGACAATATTTTTTCATATCAAAGTTAGTTGCTGGGCATATCATTTCATTAGTAGACAGACTACAATTAATGTAAGTTTTTCATTTACTTCAATTGTAATACTAGCATATTAATGAATTGCCAGCTGGGATATTTAAGTTTGATGAAATTCATTGCCAATTAATGGGCTTAGGTAGCAAGTTTCAGGCGGGCAGCCAATGTTATTGGCCTAAATGTAGACACTAGATTTTAGTTAAAGTGCCCATAGGCAATTGAGCTGTTAAGCTGTTTTCATATTGTTTAATAAAATGGCTTGTGGCTATATACAGTATGTACTTAAACATACAAGTTTGGTAAAAAAAAAATAAAAAAATTGTTCTAGGTCACAGTGTAGAATTATTCATATTTCATACTATTATTGATATAATTGTGAATTTTATATACACTTTCATGTTACTACAATTTGAGGAAGGATTAATAATGTAGCCTTATAGATGCACAAGTGCATGACACAAAAAAAACTGCAGGGGTGGGGCATGGCTTTAATGGCCTCAAGGAGGGATGAATAAGTCTGAGTCTTTTCTGCAAGCCTGCCTTTAACACACATTCAACCCTGCTACAATGCTCACAATGGGCACACAAAGAAAACAGAGGGACCCGGAAAATACTCTAAATCCTATCGCCAGATAGCCATACCTCCTCCAACTATGATGGAGTACTTTGGTTCAGTGGATTGGTGGCACATGATTTTACCAAGATGGCACTGATAGTGAGGTGGCAGTGCCCTCCCCTCTCTTCTTCTCTCCACTACTGGAGTCTTCTCCTCCTCAGTGCCTTCCTTTACTGTAAAATGGGACTCCTGCAACAACACACAGCACAAGGTTCCCCAATGGGTAGACACATACATTTTTTAACAGACTTCATCATCCCTGTACCCTCCAAGCAACAACACATACCTTAATCTGTTTAAGGGCTCTTAGCTCCTAATCCTCTCTCATATTAGAGAATTGATCTGCGTAGAATCACCAGAGGGATATGAAACAAAAAGTTGCAAACATTTAAGATCACTGAACCTCTCAAACCTCCACTCTAATTAACTTCCAGCACCACATCGAGGATCTTGAGAATGGAGGGAGACATAACAACTTTAGTGGTCTCCCAAAGGCACAGAAAGAGGACCTGAAGCCCACCTTACAAACCATCATCGACAATACTTTGTGTTTATACACCACCACAATTATTTAGATATGTAGCTTTAGCAATCACTCCCACCCCTGTTATTCACACTGATTTTTAAGTTCAGATACAAAGTTACCACTGTCTTTGCAAAAGTAACTATAGCCACACAAAAATATGTGTAGCTTTAGCAATTACCCTTCCTGTTCTTCACATATGCACTCCGATTTTTGATATTCAGAGAGTAACCACTGACTTTACAAAAGTAACTATATCTCCACAAAAACTCCTGTGACATGTGATTCAGAGAATTTGGCTAAGTAGCCATCCAGAAGGAGTCCTATCAGGGATTACCCTTCAACAATGCCAGCTCCAACAACTTTTTCTAATGATTTTCAGAGACAATGATATGCTGTACAGATGGAGATTCCCCTTCATCCTTACAGCAATGCAAAATGACAAATACACAATGCTTAAATACCTGGGGGATCTCTCTTCCTTTTGCAAAGATCTGGTGGGCAAAATACAGGGGCAGGAGGACACAGTACAGGGGGAAAGGGTGGCACAGTACAAGAGGCAGGAAAGTGTAATATGGGGGGGAGAAGGGCAAAGTGCAGGGGCCAGGAGGGCACAGTATGAGGGGGTAGGAGGGCACAGTACAGGGGGGTAAGAGGACACAATTTGGGGGGCAGGAGTGCACAGTATAGGGGGCAGGAATGTATAATACAGAAATGGTCTTCTCAAGCAGAGCAGAGCAAGGAAGCTGCTGACACAGATCTTACCTTTTCTGGCAGGCTGTCACTGGGCTAAATCTACAACCTGAATGATATCTCTCCCACTATTTCCCCCAGGCAATTTCTGGTGCTCTTCTGGCACTTTCAAGGGTTAAAGAAGCACCCCTAAGGTGGAGCATCTTATTACTGCTGCTGCTTGTGCGGGTGGGATGCAGTGGCAGTGCGTCCATAAGGGGCGCACAGGCGCCACCCCCTCTATCCTGCCACTTCTCTATCACCATAGATAGATTCATGCATTGCACAGGCCACAAGGCCACAAGGCTACTAGCTTATTTCCCCCAAAGTTCATCTCCATGAGTCAATGCTGCCAACCATGAAGTAATTAGAGATCCTTCTGCTTGTCAGCTCCACCTGGAGGAAGGAGGTGAGGTAGTGTTAACCCATTCAGCTGAAGTCTATTGGGAGCACAGAGAGCACTGCGGCACAGTGTTCTAAATCACTCTCTGTAAAAAGAGCCTGGCTACATACATACTTTCCATGTATCTGGAAAACAAACTCTCTAAATCACCTGGGAGTGATAAAAAACAAACAAAAAAAACTGAGTTACAAAACAGATTTGAACTACCAAAACAATTCTGTCACACATACTTGAAAACCCATTACTATGCCCAGGCAGTCTACAGTTTTCTGGATTAGCTAAATTTGAAAAAATATAACTAGTGTACTCATGTACTGAGTGCAACTCCCCACCACCCCAATTTAAAGTGACTTTCCAGGTATAGAATGTTTAAACATAGTCCAATGGACCAATGTAACTATGCATATGCCATACATAGCTGATGTCCCTTGAAGCTGGAAATCACTGAAGTAGACACTGCAATGATCTCTGCTTACTTCTAGTCCATTCAGAGTCCTATTTGCATTTTCTAAAAGTCACCCATGCAAAGCTGTTCGGAATACAGCAGGACATGCACTTGGCACAGGATGTGAAGTAGCAGTGTCTACTCCAGGAGCACTGGAGTAACAGCGCCTGCTTCAGTGATTTTCAGCTTACAGGGGCTTTGGCCAAGTATGGTATGTGCACAGTTAAATTGGTCCAAGCTGGATCAATGTAATTATGTATAAATATATATATATAGGCCTGGAAGTCTTATATAAGCATACCATAAAGTGGGAGAAGAGTCCAGATACCGCTAACGATATAGAAAAAAATATAGCAAACCTCTGACACTTGGATTCCCTTTTTCCATATAAAATCAGTGTGGTAGATTCACGTAGAATGGCGTATCTTTGTGCGGGCGTAACGTATCCCATTTACGTTACGCCTCCGCAACTTTTACATGCAAGTGCCGTATTCTCAAAAGAAAGTTGCGGCGTAGCGTAAATAGGCCGGCCTAAGCCCGCCTAATTCAAATTGTGACGATACGCTGGAGCATCCTAGATGTTACGCGGCGTATCACTAGATACGCCTACGTAACTTCTTTGTGGATCATTTAACTTGTACAATATAAGATTACTAAATATCCTAATCAAATACTAAATATCACACATGTATTCATTAAAAACCGAATGTTCTTATTAATATCCTAATCGAAAAGTATAATAATATTTAAGAACTTATAACCTTAACTAAAACTTTTGTATCTTTGAAAAGGATGTAACCTTATCTACTTCATTTGCCATGGGGGAAAGTGCGACTAATTGCTACCACATGTTTGAGCTCTTTAAAAAAGCATTTGAAGCGTAACAAATTGTATATACCTTTACATAAATATATAAAAATCTATATGTTTTCCTTTTCCATATTTAGAATATATGATATATATATAAGAAAGTCAATTATTCTCAAAGACCCAATCCATTCATTCATTTGTTAATATTTGTTAATAGATGAATATTAGATATTAGATTAAAGAAAAACTTTCTAACAAATACACATATATATGAACTTTTTGCACTTTTCCTCTTTCTGATGGACTTTACTGAATCATTTATCAATGTTTTTAACACATTCTTATTTATAATTTTCGATATATATGACTTTTTTTACTCAATTGATTAATTTATGCACTTTATATTGACAGCGCAACATGTTTTTAAATACAATTAATATGTATAATGTTTATGTAGACATTTTGTGAGTACAGCTGTCACTGAGAATTATTTTATTTTTTGATGATAACTTCTTTTTTGTTTTAATTATTTTCTGCATTGCTTCATCCATCGCCTTTCTTGGAAAGCATTATGCAGCATGAGCACATGTCGTAATACTGCATTAACAGTGTTACAGTGAGTGACAGTCTTTGCAGTATTTAAGAATGCCCATCACTCGAAGAGGAGGATAACCTGAAAAATATCTGGCATTATGGTATGTATGCTGGAAATTATTCAAATTTAGCCATGTGGGGAGGGGTTTGAGAGGGAGGTGGATTGTGGGAAGTCCATGGACAGGAGGCTGGTCCTGGACCATGAAGAAACAGATTCTTTCTCATTGTATCTGAAAGAAGTTCCCAAATCAGTGCAAATTGTTATTAATGCCTTAATGTTTACTCCTCATATAATTTCTTTGATAAACAGGATTAGAAATAATATGTGTGGGCCAGGAATATGAGGCAATGTTTTCCATTAGTACAACTGTGCTAAGTATTCAGACAGCTGCCTTAAAGACCTGTGCACTACAGGGGTACCCAGCAGGGATCCATGGATTATCGATACAGCAGTTTTTTTTTGGCTGTTTGCAAAATACATGTTTTTGAAATAACAGCTGGGTCTATAGTTTTAAGTGACACAGTAGCTCAAAGTCTAAAAAAGGAGAGTAGCTGCAAGGAAGAATGTAAATACTTCACCTTTACTGCTGTTGATGTTACTGAGGCAACTCCAGTGGAAGAGGAATTCCTGCGAGATGATTTTTCAAAACCAACACTTCTAGGAATATACCCCCCCCCCCCCCACCAAGCCCTGTGTCACTACAGGGAACAGTAGTGATGAGGAAGTCAGCAGAAGTATCACTAACCCATAGCTAAACAGGTAAAGCAAAGAGCAGTGATTATATACATAGTTAAAAAGTTAGTTGGGCAGAAAAAAGTCCATCCAGTTCAACCAATAAGAAGAAAAAAAAAATGATACAACCCCATAAACACAATTGTTCACCGACAGTTGATCCAGAGCAAGGCGGAAAACTCCGGCAAAGCATGTTCCTATTTGCTACAACAGGGGACATTTTCTTACGGATCCCCCAATAGGCAATCAGATTTTCCCTGGACCAATTTTACCTATAAATGTCAGTAGCCAGTTATATTAAGTATCTAGGAAATAATCTAGGCCTTTCTGAAAGCAATCTACTGAGATCGCCAGAACCACCTCTGGAAGAGAGTCTATTCCACATTTTCACACCTCTTACTGTGAAAAAAACCTTTGGAGATTAAATCTCTTTCCTTCTAGACATAAAGAGTGCCCCCTGGTCCTCTGTGATGACGTAAAGTGAATAACTCAACTACCAAGTAGGCTATATGGACCACTTATGCATTTGTACATGTTGATCATATCCCCCCCTAATCTCTTCTTCTCCATGCCTCTTGTATGCAAATGAGACAAAGGCTGGCTATAGATGGAATGTTTTCTAATCTAATCCAGCATAAATTTGATGCACATGCTTGACAATGATTTAATTTCAAGTATTAAAAAGATTTCTTATCAGGAATTGTTATAAAGCAAACAGACATACAGAATTGGTATGCAATGAAGTCACTGTAAAATATGCCAGCCTGCAATCACTAGCACAATTGTTGCAAATGATTCCTAACAAATTAATTTAAAATTATCATAAAGCACCTTCAGATCTTCATTTAGAAAGGCCTCCAAGTGCATATCTACAGTATGTACCAAGGGACCAGCACTGCAATGAACCACAAGGCACATTTTGGCAACCTATATAATATAAATTGGTTTCTTTAATGTATGTTAATACCTGATATTAACAAGTGTTTGGTAATGCACAGCAACAGACTTATTTTTATCATTATTTAATTTAATTGATTGGTGAAATCTGCAACCAACAGAAAAATGTATTTTGTGATCTTTAGGATGGCCTCAACGTTGCTCAATCAAAGTTAGCCCAGCAATCGCTCTACTTAAACATTATGCTCTTGATCTCAGATGAAACTCTTAGGCCTTGTACACATGGTCGTTTCAAACCGATGAGAATGGTCCGACGGACCGTTTTCATTGGTTCACCGTTACATAGTTACATAGTTACATAGTTACATAGTTAGTCAGGTTGAAAAAAGACACAAGTCCATCCAGTTCAACCACAAAAAATAAAAAAACAAAAATAAAAAACACAGTAAAATCCTATACACCCAACTCCATACCCACAGTTGATCCAGAGGAAGGCAAAAAACCCCAGCAGAGCATGATCCAATTTGCTACAGCAGGGGAAAAAATTCCTTCCTGATCCCCCGAGAGGCAATCGGATTTTCCCCGGATCAACTTTACCTACAAATCTTAATACTCAAGTTATATTCTGTACATTTAGGAAAGAATCCAGGACTTTCTTAAAGCAATCTACTGCGCTGGCCAGAACCACCTCTGGAGGGAGTCTGTTCCACATTTTCACAGCTCTTACTGTGAAAAAACCTTTCCGTATTTGGAGGTGAAATCTCTTTTCCTCTAGACGTAAAGAGTGCCCCCTTGTCCTCAGTGTTGACCGTAAAGTGAATAACTCAACACCAAGTTTACTGTATGGACCTCTTATATATTTGTACATGTTGATCATATCCCCCCTTATTCTCCTCTTCTCAAGAGTGAATAAATTCAGTTCCTCTAATCTTTCCTCATAGCTGAGCTCCTCCATGCCTCTTATCAGTTTGGTTGCCCTTCTCTGCACTTTCTCCAGTTCTCCGATGTCCTTTTTGAGAACTGGTGCCCAAAACTGAACTGCATATTCCAGATGAGGTCTTACTAATGATTTGTACAGGGGCAAAATTATATCTCTGTCTCTGGAGTCCATACCTCTCTTAATACAAGAAAGGACTTTGCTCGCTTTGGAAACCGCAGCTTGGCATTGCATGCCATTATTGAGCTTATGATCAACTAAAACCCCCAGATCCTTCTCCACTACAGATCCCCCCAGTTGTACTCCCCCTAGTATGTATGATGCATGCATATTCTTAGCCCCCAAGTGCATAACTTT
This sequence comes from Rana temporaria, assembly GCF_905171775.1. NCBI lineage: Eukaryota > Metazoa > Chordata > Amphibia > Anura > Ranidae > Rana > Rana temporaria. The sequence goes on along the minus strand of NC_053493.1, from coordinate 299,309,674 downwards.
ACATTTATCTACATTAAACCTCATCTGCCACTCAGTCGCCCAATTAGACAGAGCATTGAGGTCGGCTTGTAAATTGGAGACATCCTGCAAGGACGTTATTCCACTGCATAGCTTGGTGTCATCTGCAAAGACAGAAATGTTACTTTTGATCTCTGACCCAATATCATTTATAAATATATTGAAAAGTAAGGGTCCCAGCACTGAACCTTGGGGTACACCACTGATAACCTTGGACCATTCAGAGTAAGAATCATTAACCACGACTCTCTGAATTCTGTCTTTCAGCCAGTTTTCTATCCATTTACAAACTGATATATCCAATCCTGTAGACCTTACCTTACACATGAGCCGTGTAAGTGGCCTGATGGTCTGATGTGCGTACACACCATTGTTCCAAAAACTGATCGGGTCAGAACGCGGTGATGTCAAACACGCGACGTGCTGAATAAAACGAAGTTCAATGCTTCCAAGAATGCGTCGACTTGATTCTGAGCATGCGCGGGTTTTGAACCAATGCTTTCTGTACTAACCATCGGTTTGGACCGATCAGCAGCGGTCCATCGGTTCGGTATTTTGAAGCATGTTTTAAAAATTTGGACCGAAGGAAAACAGACCGATGGGCTATACACACGGTCGGTTTGGACCGATGAAACTGAACCTCGGTCCACTCTCATCGGTTTTGTCCGACCGTGTGTACGGGGCCTTAGGCCTCGTACACACGACTGAGTAACTCGTCGGGCGAAACACATCATTTTCCTCATCGAGTTCTTTGTTAGGCTTGTCGAGGAACTCGAGAAGCTTGCTTTGCGGAACTCAACAAGCTTGCTTTGCGTACACACGTAACAGACAAAATCTCCTCGTTCTCAAACGCAGTGATGTACAACACATACAACGGCAGGGGAAGTTCGATTCCACTTGAACAACTCTTGGGGCTGCTTTTGCTAATCTTATGTGTTTGCATGTTAAATAAAAGTTTGGTAAGAGACGATTTGCACTTCAGTCTGTTGCAGCTTTAAAAATGTGCAGCTTTAAAAATCTCCATTACAAATGCTACTTTTACTCCCGTCTCATACTTTATTCTGAGCAAGCGCGGGTTTCTTATCATACACACGCTCGAGTTTCTCGTCGAAAACCAGCCCGACGAGGAACACGATGAGCAAATTCAGACTCCCGTCGAGGAAAAAAAGAACTTGCACTCTTTTTTGCTCGTTGAGTTCCTCGACAGTTTCCTCGATGAAAAACGTACACACGACCGGTTTCCTCGGCAAAAAAGGTCTCCCACCAAGTTTCTTGATGGATTCTGCCGAGGAAACCGGTCGTGTGTACGAGGCCTGAGACCAAAAGCAGAATGACCCAAGCTATGACTAGTAAAATAGAGGCCACCATATTAAATGCAATCCATAAACCCTGCAAAATCTGGAAGCCCTGGGTGGATCACTTCTTACCACCTGGCTTTGACTCTTCTCTCCTTGAGCCCTAATGCTTGGGATTGTTTCAAGGCTGTTGACTGTGACCATGGCCTGGCCCAAATGGCTGATGTCCCCTTCCTTCTTCTCTTCTCTACTCTTCTCTTTTCTTTTTTCTTGTTGTTTCTTTCTCTCTTTTCTGTTACTGTTTCAATATGCTTTTAAGGGTTTTCCTATGTGACTTTTTTTGTGTCTCATTACCTGCTAACCTTTTGGCATTATATCTCCAGTTATATTGACTTATATAAGGTGTGTTTTTGGAGGACCCCGAGCCCCTGTCCCCTTTATATTTAAGACAAACTGTTTCAACATAATACAGCATTGTTTTATTAGTTTTCACCTTCTATTGTTGTGATATTGTACTGTATGCAGACCTTGTATACTTTTTTTCCATCGCTTCAAGCGCTACTGTTATGTACGGACTGCAATCTTTTCAATAAAAATGATGATTCTTGGGTATATGCGCATTGCTTTTTAACTTACTATTAAAATATAAACAAAGGTAAGTTCACCCTTTTTTTTCTTCTAAATTCCAGCTCCCCCATGCACCAATATAGCATTCATGTACTTTTTTTGCAAAAATATCAAAGCTTTCAATAAAATCTACAGACACATACCTTACTGTCCACCACCCATGATTCCAAACATATCTATTACTTCTGTCTTACATCCTTACAGACTGTAGATTATGATGGAGCTGCAGTCTGTATTGATAGCACAAAACAATAAAAAAAACAGTGGTGATTAAATACCACTGAAAGAAAGCTCTATTTGTGTGGAAAAACAGGACAAAAATTTAATATATGTACAGTGTTGCATGACTGAGTAATTGTCATTCAAAATGTAGGAGCGTTAAAAGCTGAAAATTGGCCTGGTTTGGAAGGGGGTATAAGCGCCCAATGGACAAGTGGTTAATCACTGCCAAATTGAGGTAATGAAGGGCATACTTTTTTATTTAATACTGTAATATTACTTTTTTTTTTAAGTTTTTCTTCAATATTATGCTTGGTTAATGTTACACTTTTATAGAATGATGAATAATCAAAGTTAATGAGCAGCAGCATTACACATTTTCACCTTTTTGTCAGTTGTTTATTTGGATCAAAAAGTTGCTATATATTAAATTGTTCTTGGGCATAAGTTAATAACCTTATCACTAACAGGTGTGTATCTTGCTTCTTCTATTTCCATCAAATTCACAGAGTAATCAGTATGTATGGCCTTGGGTGATGATCAATATAGAGGAGCTGACTTTATTGATTTACCAGCGATCTTTGATCCTGTGATTCACCAGCACACATTGCTATTCTGTTGGCCTTTAGTGTTCTGAGAGAAGCAGTGGCAGAATGGTTGTTTAATTGTGCTACTGTATGTCAGATGTAAATAATGATCAAAATAGAGTCATGTTAAGGTCAATACTTAATCCTTACAAACGCATTCAGCTCCTTCACAATTCCTGAGTGAAAATACAAATTGCATTGGGTGTCATCACTTTCCCAGTGTTTTTTTTTTTCATTGACTTCTTATTTGAATCTCTGTACTATGCTGTTGTCTCATTTTTATATATTTTTTTTTTTACTTTCATTTAGTCAATATAATAAAAGATTTTACTTTGTTTGATAAATGGATTGCTTAATGTTACGCTACAAATAAAATATCAAGTTTTTTTTTTTTTTTTTTTGTAAACAAGAAGAAACCCTTTGTGAAGAGAGGTTATTTAATTTCTGAGTACAATATTTTGTCAAAACAACATCTCAATGTTTAGGTAATTAAAATGATTAATTGTGAAATGTAGCCTCAAAACAAATGTGCAACAAAAAAGTATATAAATAAAGGCTTAATTTAGTTTGTTTAACTTTGCAGAAAAAAACATCTACTCCCAGAATAATTGGAAGAAAACTTCATTGGAAGAGAATACCAAGTTTTGTTTTTTTTAAAAAGAGGCATGTCATAACCTATTTTATCACTTGTTGTCATGGCTATACAATAGATCGCTATTCTGTTTTTTATGAGCCTACTTTAGCTGATTTGCCGACCAGCGAGTGACAAAGTACGTCGGCACAATGGCTCGGCTGCGCAAATGGGAGTTACAGGTAAGTCCTCCTAAAATCGCGGCTTAGTGATCGCCCCCCTAATGTTTAACACCCCTTCCCTGCCAGTGTCATTTACACAGTAATCAGTGCATTTTTATAGCACTGATCGCTGTATAAATTACAATGATCCCAAAATAGTGTCAAAAGTGTCTGATGTGCCCACTGCAATGTTAGTCACGATAAAAATCGCAGATCGCCGACATTACTAATAAAAAAAAAAATAAAAAAATGCCATAAATCTATCCCTTATTTTGTAGACCCTATAACTTTTGCGCAAATCAATCAATATATTATTACGATTTTTTTTTTTTTTTTTACCAAAAATATGTAGAAGAATACATATCGGCCTAAACTGAGAGAGGATTTATTTTTATATATTTTTTGGGGATATTTATTTTAGCAAAAAGTAAAAAATATTGCTCTTTTTTTTCACAATGTACACTCTTTTTTTGTTTATAGCGCAAAAAAATGCAGAGGTGTTCAAATACCACCAAAAGAAAGCTCTATTTGTGGGAAAAAAAGGACGTCAATTTTGTTTGGGTGCAACATCACACGTGCAATTGTCAGTTAAAGCGACGCAGTGCCGCAAAAAGTGCTCTGGTCAGGAAGGGGATAAATTCTTCTGGGACTGAAGTGGTTAAAGCTATTTACAAAATTAAATTTATTTAGGCTTTATGAAGCTTATGAAACTATCAAAACTTTGCCCTATTACGATGTCTGTGACCCTCATGTATGCTCTTATTAAGTGGGTTTAAATGTATGTTTATAGAAAACATGGAAGGTCGAGCTTTCCCCTAAATGTACAAAGTCTGCAAGTGTCTAGTTCCTCTAGGTTGGAATATGAATGTACTTTTCAAAGATTTGACACATTGGGGTTGGTTTACTCAAATTGGAGAGTGCAAAATCTGGTACAGCTCTGCAAAGAAACTAATATGATTTTTGTACAGGGGCCATATAACCCCAGATCTTGAGGGTCAACCCTTAACCTCCTTAGCGGTAATCCCGAGTCTGGCTCGGAGTGAATTTTTTTATACCAAAAGCGGTATCCCCGAGCCAAACTCGGGGCCACCTTGCAGCATCCACAGGCACAAGTTACTTACCTTGTCCCTGGATCCTGCGATGCATCCCCGCTGTGTGAGCGAGCGGCGTCCTCGCTCGATTCACACAGTGCCTGTGTGCCGCCGATCTCCGTTCCCTGCGACGTTACGACGCACAGGGGCGGAGAACGGCGCCAAATTCAAAAAAGTTAATAAACACAATACATACAGTATACTGTAATCTTACAGATTACAGTACTGTATGTAAAAAATACACACCTCCCTTGTCCCTAGTGGTCTGCCCAGTGCCCTACATGTACTTTTATATAATAAAAACTGTTCTTTCTGCCTGCAAACTGTAGATTGTCCATAGCAACCAAAAGTGTCCCTTTATGTCAAAAGTGCTTTTAGAGCAGCTAGAAAACAGCGATAATAAATTATAATCACTTGCAAAATTGAACAATAGTGATTTGTGGGGAAATTCGTCATAAAAAAATAAAAGTAATGACAGCGAAAATTCCGCAACTGAGCAAATTTCAGTGTTTTTGATTTGATTACATTATTGAATATTTTTTATTGTAATTACATTATTATTTGTTATAATTATTTATAGTTTCTTATTATATTATCATTTATGATTTTGTGTTTCAAACTGTATCATACCCAGGATGTCTACTAGACTCTTGTTTGGACAGATTTAAGTGAGTTATTCCTAAGAATTACAGGCCTACAAGTATAGGTATGGAGATGGGAATAAACAGAGTGGGAGAAAGAAAGTCCATCTCATTAAAAAAGAATAGAAAGAATAAATCAATAAGAAAATAAGTAAAATATCAGAAAAAAAACACTTGAGATACGTTTGACACAGCCACCTGTCCAGGGGCCATATGGTAACATAATCACTTTATAAATACAGTATACTATAAAACCTCACAGAAAGATCTGCACACAAAAAAATGCAAACACACTAGCGGAATACTTAGGCACTTGAAGTTAACTGACTCAGTTCATCTCCCCAGACCTAAACATTTTTTAATTCAGCCTTATATCAATACATTTAGAGACTCTCTACTCATTTAATAGCAAGTACTAATCTTATATAGTGCATTCACCTGGTTGCTGAATTTAGTATTTATTTTTTTCTAAAATAATGCCCCTGGACTATTCTAAACCTGTGCATATACTTTGTAGTACAATTGCACTGTACCCTAAAATACTGTCCAATTAGACTGCTATAGTTGTCATGGATGGATTTGACATGCAAAATAGCCTTGCCAGCTGCCTGTTTTATGAATAGTGAGATTATAATACGCCACTGCAATATAAACAAAGAGGACGGGTCTGCTGGGTGGAATCATTGGACATGACCATAATTGGTCAGTGATATTATGGGGATCCTAGTGAATAGAAATACTATCGCTAAATATTTCACTTGCTTCATCTGGAGATTTGCTTGGCCAAAAACCATTGCACACAGTGCAGAAGTATTCCTTGTATTATTTCTTCTTACGATTGACTGTGCTTAGCCTAAGATATTAGGCTATTTTCTCTAGTAGACAAATGTTCTTTAACTCTAATGCCGCGTCACACGGTCGTTTTTTGTGAAGAAAAAAAACGACATTTTTAAAAACGTTATTTAAAATTACTGTGTGAAGAAAACGTCGTTTTATGTCTTCTGAAAAACTACAAAAAAAAAATTCGAGCATGCTTCAATTTTTTATGTCGTTTTTCAAAACGTCGTTTTTTGTGTCATAAAAAATTACCGTGTGTAGGCTAAAACAACGTTTAAAACAATGTTTTTAAACCCGCGCATGCTCAGAAGCAAGTTATGACGTGAGCTTGAATGGAACAGAGTGCCGTCGTACGTGCTGAACGTAACCGCGCTTTGCTAGAGCATTTTGAAAAAACGATGGCGTGTAGGCAACGTCGTTTTTTAAAATGAAGTTTGAAAAACTTCGTTTTTTTTCATGAGAAAAAACAACGTTTTTTTTCAAGACAAAAAACGACTGTGTGTACGCGGCATAATGCTCCGTACACACGATCACTTTTTGTGATGAAAAAAAATGACATTTTTAAAAACGTCATTTAAAATGATCGTGTGTGGGCTAAACATCATTTTTTGTCTTCTGAAAAACTATCAAAAAAAATTTGAACATGCTTCAATTTTTTATCCCATTTTTTTAAAATGTCATTTTTTGTGTCGTAAAAAATGATCGTGTGTGGGCAAAAACGTCGTTTTAATCCCGCACATGCCTAGAAGCAAGTAATGAGACGGGAGGTAAACCTACCATTCATAATGGAGTAAGCACATTCATCACGCTGTAACAGACAAAAAAAGCACAAATCGTCTTTTACTAACAAGTAACCAGCTTAAAGCAGCCTCAAGGCAAATAGAACTTCCCCTTTAGAGTGCCGTCGCTTTGTTCATCATTTTTCAAAAACGTTGGTGTGTGGGCAACATCATTTTTAATGTTGAAGTTGGAAAAATGTCTTTTTTTTTAGGATAAAAAATGACATTTTTTTTGTTATCACAAAAAGTGATAGTGTGTACGCGGCATAATGGTCAATGCGCCTATTTTCTCTTGAGTACTGTCCGTGATACTTTTTATTGTCACTAACATACCATTTTTCAAAACAAGCTTTTGGGATATGTCCCCTTCTTCAAGGTCCATGTAGTAGAAATTTACAAAAGTTCTAGCAAAATGTTAAAAAAAAGCACACACAAATAAACGTACACAGCAATAGTAAGAAACCTAGCATAGTTAGTGAGTTAATACCACAAAGAGTGTGATGCTAAACTGGGAATATATATATTTATTTAGCTCTGAAAACTATAAGGGCCAGTTCACACCAGACGCAGTTCCGTACAGTTTTGTGTGCATTTTTTCTGCACTAAAAATGCATGCACAGTGTTTTCCAAGTATTCCAATGGCTCTAGTTGGCTCTAGGTCCCACCATGCAGTCAGTTTCCAGTCAGTTTCCGGTGCAGTAAACTGACTGCATGGTGTAAACTAGAGCCATTGGAATACATGGAAAACACTGTGCATGCATTTCGTGCAGAAAAAATGCACACGAAACTGTACTGCATCTGGTGTGAACTGGCCCTTAATGAATTATGAAAAATATACAGAAAAACTACACACCTCCTCCGGCACGATAGCTCCATTGTTCTGACAGGACGTCACATGACGTCCTCCGTCATTTAGAGCCCCCACCGTGTTATTGGGAACACGATGCGCGTGCCCAGCGGCCTGTGATGGCCGCCGGGGACCCGCGATTTTCCCGTAACTGAGCAGGACCGTGGATCTCTGTGTGTAAACACAGAGAATCCACGTCCTGTCAGGGTGAGGAGGACCGATGCTGTGTCCCTTGTACATAGGGACACAGATCGGTCACCTCCCCCAGTCAGTCCCCCTCCCCCACAGTAAGAATTACACTCCCAGGGTACACATTTAACCCCTCCTTCCTGCCCCTAGTGTTAACCACCTTCCCTGCCAGTACACTTCTATACAGTAATCAGTGCATATTTATAGCACTGTTCACTGTATAAATGTGAATGGTCCCAAAAATGTGTCAAAAGTGTCCGATGTGTCCGCCATAAGGTCGCGCAGTCCCAATACAAACCGCAGATCGCCGCCATTACTAGTAAAAAAATAATAATACAAAAAAAATTATGTACCCTATTTTTGCGCAAACCAGTCACTATACGCTTATTGCCGATTTTTTTTCCCGTCATATCAGGAACTGCTAGGAGTGCGTTCACACGCTGAACCACCCGTCACCAGGCAAGGCGTCCTCTAGCAGCGTGCATCCCAGCACAAGCGAGACCCCCTGTGTGTGAGAGGGGAGCGGTGTCTACACTCTTTTATTTAAATGCTCTTTACAAGTTGTTTTATGAACGTAGATAGGAAGCGGAGGTGTTTGTACCACAGGTTTCTTTCTTTCATCCATTAAGCGGGAATTACACTACATTAGTGCTTTTGTCCTTTATGGTCCCTTGAATGGGATTTAATCCTTGCTGTTTCCGGAGTGATGTTGGCTGGTCTGATCAGGAGGAATTATTTACAAGGCTCAGTTAGTCAGCTATTCGGTGAGTGTGAACCCACAGAGGGGCAGTGTACCTCACATGTTGTGTGGTGAAGATTGGGAGTCGGTGGAGGGTGTACTATCATTCCAACCCTTCAAGCACTTCTCACTTTTTTCTACTGTGCCCTGTTTTATCAACCTGTGGACTTTTTTAATATTTATTATCTACACTGGACTTTATCCACTCATAGCGCTGTTTTATCATTTTATACCCACTACCTAGGGCTATATGACTTGATACTACCTTTTAATGTCTGTTAGATGAGACCTCATCTATTTTAAACAGCTGCTGTATTCTTTTTATCATATCATACTGTTGGGTGTTTTGATATTGATATATGCTTATATATATTTATTTATGATCATTGTTTTATGCTTACCAGTATCTCATTAATAAGTTATTATACCCTCTCTGGCTGCACTTTGGTCCCCCTTTTGTTGCTGCTGTTTTTTTTGTGCACTCTCTACATCGGTGTCTAAAGTATGCCTGTAAAGTAGTGCATGTTTCCCATGTTTAGAACTGTCCCTGCACAAAATGTGATTTCTGAAGGAAAAAAAGTAATTTAACCCCCCCTGGCGGTAAACCCGAGCGTGACTCGGGGTTGATTTTTTATGCTAGGATCGGTAACCCCGAGTCACGCTCGGGCTGGACGTGCAGAGTGTGCAGCGGCGCGGCTTACCTTTCGCTGGATCCACAGGCAAGTTACTTACCTTGTCCCTGGATCCAGCGATGCCTCCCCGCTGTGTGAGCGAGCGGGACCTCCTCGCTCGATTCACAGTCTCCCCGTGTGCCGCCGATCTCCGTTCCCTGCGACATTACGACGCACGGGAGCGGAGAACGGCGCCAAATTCAAAAAAGTAAACAAACACTTTACATACAGTATACTGTAATCTTATAGATTACAGTACTGTATGTAAAAAATACACACCCCCTTGTCCCTAGTGGTCTGCCCAGTACCCTACATGTACTTTTATATAATAAAAAATGTTCTTTCTGCCTAAAAACTGTAGATTGTCCAAAAGTGTCCCTTTATGTCAAAAATGGTTTTAGATCAGCTAGAAAACAGCAATAATAAATTACAATCACTTGCAGAAATGTGCGATAGCGATTTGTGGGGAAATTCGTCATAAAAAAAAAAAATAATGACAGCGACAATTCTGCAACTGAGCAAATTTCAGTGATTTTGAGTTGATTACATTATTGAATAATTTTTATTATAATTATATTATTATTTGTTATAATTATTTATAATTATTTATTATATTATAATTTATAATTTTGTTTTAAAAAAAAAAATCATACCCGGGATGCCTACAAGACTCTTGCTTGGTCAGATTTAAGTGAGTAATTTCTAAAAATTACAGGCCTACAGTATAAAACGCCAAATTTCCTTGCAAATAATTGTACCGCTTTTGGTACGTAATTCCAGACAGAATCATACCGCCAGGGAGGTTAAAACTACTCGCGGCTTGGCTATTCATGAATTGTTGGGTCCCGGCAATACAGAGAAAAGTAATTGAAAAAAAACAGGGGTCCCCCCAGTCCATTGCCAGGCCCTTTGGGTCTGGTATGAATATTATGGGGAACCCCTGACATTTTTTTTAACCTCCCTGGCGGTATCCCCGAGCGTGACTCAGGGTGGATTTTCGATGCTAGGATCGGTATCCCCGAGTCACGCTCGGGGTAGCTGTGCAGAGTGTGCAGCGGCGCGGCTTACCTGCTCGCTGAATCCACAGGCAAGTTACTTACCTTGTCCCTGGATCCAGCGATGCATCCCCGCTGTGTGAGCGAGCGGGACCTTGCTCGATTCACAGTGTCCCGTGTGCCGCCAATCTCCGTTCCCTGCGACGTTACGACGCACGGGGGCGGAGAACGGCGCCAAATTCAAAAAAGTAAACAAACACTATACATACAGTATACTGTAATCTTATAGATTACAGTACTGTATGTAAAAAATACACACCCCCCTTGTCCCTAGTGGTCTGCCCAGTGCCCTACATGTTCTTTTATATAATAAAAACTGTTCTTTCTGCCTGAAAACTGTAGATTGTCCAAAAGTGTCCCTTTATGTCAAAAATGGTTTTAGAGCAGCTAGAAAACAGCGATAATAAATTATAATCACTTGCAGAATTGTGCGATAGCGATTTGTGGGGAAATTCGTCATAAAAAAATAAAAGTAATGACAGCGACAATTCTGCAACTGAGCAAATTTCAGTGATTTTGAGTTGATTACATTATTGAATAATTTTTATTATAATTATAATATTATTTGTTATAATTATTTATAATTATTTATTATATTATAATTTATCTTTTTTTTTTTTTTTTAAATCATACCCGGGATGCCTACTACACTCTTGTTTGGTCAGATTTAAATGAGTTATTCCTAAGAATTGCAGGCCTACAGTATAAAACGCCAAATTTCCTTGCAAATAATTGTACCGCTTTTGGTACGTAATTCCAGACAGAATCATACCGCCAGGGAGGTTAAATAACTTTTATCTGTATTTCCGGGACCCCCGCCATGCTCAGCCCCGGTCCCCCGCCGTCCTCCGCTCCCCTCTGTGTACCGTTCTGGTCCCCCGCCGTCCTCCGCTCCCCTCTGTGTACCGCTCTGGTCCCCCGCCGTGCTCCCTCCCCTCTCCCCGATCTGTCAGGATGGAGAGCGGAGGAAGGAGCAATTTTCCGAATGAATAGTCAGTGATCTTTTTTTTTTTTTCAGTGATCACTGACTGCCCATTCATAACTGAGCATAGTAACTGTGTTACAATGTCTCAGTTTATGAATGGAGAGGAGCCGCTGTCTCCTTTACATTCATCTACAGTGCAGTTGAGCCTGCAGAGAAAGGGACTGGGGAATCTGTGTCCTTAGTCCCTTTCTCTGTCTCAAAGAGGAGATATCGGGGGTCTTTTAAGACCCCCAATATCTCACCAAAGCCCCCCCAACAGGGCTGATAAAAAAAAATTTTTTTAGAAAAATAATAAAGTTAAATAAAAAAACACACTGACAGCGCCCACTCCCCCCGCCCCCCCAAAAAAAGAAAGCATTGTAAAAAAAAAATTGTAAACAATAATTTAAAAAAAATTATTGTAAAAAATAAAATTGTAAAAAAAAAAACTGACAGTCCACGCATCGTCAGTACTGCATATTAGTGCCACTGTCAAGATAACATTTAAAAAAAAGTATCGGTAATCGGTATCGGCGAGTACTTGAAAAAAGTATCGGTACTTGTACTCGGTCTAAAAAAAGTGGTATCGGGACAACCCTACCCACAACCCTTGCCCGGTGGTTGTGGGGGTCTGCGGGCGGAGGGCTTATTGTAATCTGTAAGCCCCCTTTAACAAAGGGTACCCCCAAATTCTGCCCCCCATGTGAATTGGTAACGGGGTAATTGTACCTCTACCATTTCACAAAAAAAGTGTCAAAAAGGTAAAAAAACACACTAACAGCTTGAGACAAGTCCTTTAATAAAATGTATTTATTTTTTATTCCAGCCATGTACATCCTTCCACGTCCTGGACCCGCGCTACCCGCCGCTATGAACGATACAGCCTCCTCCATAGAAGAATTACGTGTGAGCCGTGTAACATTTATTTTATAACTGAGGGCAGGGCCACTCATGAGGTGGACGAGTGACCCTGCCCCGTTCTGACGTAATGGGGGTTTCCGGTGGCTTTCCCATGGTGTCACAGGTGACCCCGCCCCCATCTGGATCGTCACGGGAACCCTTTAACTTAGTGAATATGTTAAAAATTCACCTTGCAAAAAATACCAAATAACGTGCAAGAAAAAAAATATATATAAAAAAAACATGACTGGGTGATGCAAGCAAAAAAAACTTTACTTCACCCTAAGGGGAAATTCCATTGCAAAGTTAACAGCCTATATGTTTTTAGCAAAACAACCCTGTTTTGTTTAGTCCCAAATACAGTTGTATAGTGAATAATGCCTAAAGTGAAGTATCATCCACATCTGTTAGGGAAGTGGCACAGAGTGGACCCCTGCCATGCTGTAATAGCAGCCTTACTCTTGATCTGTGTCAATAATTTGTCGAAAGACGTTTGAGTTTCCAACATAATATCTATTCCTTAGTAATTGAGCTTATAATGACAATCTCTGTTTGCTGCAGATCAAAAATAAGTAGGCATAACACTTAAGGATATATTTATAAAGCAGTGAATCTGATATTGATCAAACATTTATTGCAGGTGAATCTTCTAGGTGCATGTGTTTTAAATGAAAATGTTTGGTTCACCACCAGTAAAAATGTAATTCACTGCTTTATAAATCCCCACTAAAGCAATTTTTTTTGTGTTAAAATTTGATGCATCTGGTGCTCTGTGAATTCTAATTGTGGAGTATTGGTTCTATTTGAGGTTCAAATAAACCTTTATTCTAATCAATTTTATCAACTGTCTTAAAGGTTTTTCTTTTGTAAATGTCTAAAATATGCAAGTTTATTAACACCGCCCAATTCTGCACTGTCCTTATATCCAATTTAGGAGCAAAGCCCATATCTATATTGATTCTACATTCCACCACTTTAAGGCCATATCCTAAGCCTTAAAGAGTAAGTAAACCCTGATGGGTTTTACTTCCTCTTTATTTCCCTGATTCATAGAGCCCTCACACCTTGCAAAGCTAATGGATCACCATGCGATATTATCACCAAATTTCACTATTTTCGTACCAAGAAACAACTTCTAGCTGCAGCTAGAAGCAAAAAATTCACTGATTTTTCAGGGACATACCTATCAACCTTTTGCTGATCTATCTCAGCTCACCATCTCTAACCGTCGGGCTTTGAAGCCACTTTTTCAAGTTTTACTGAAACACCAAATCACCTATCAATGGGGCTTTCCATTTTCAATTTGTTTCACTTACCAAGGATCTAAATATGTCTGCCATTCTGCTGAACAACTCCAAACCTCTTTATAAAACATTAATTTTCTACTATGCTCTCTCAACCAAAACAACACACGAAATTGAATGGTTAGACTTTTCATGCAAAAATCAGCTAGTGCTGAAGGAGATAAAAGTCACCAGGGGCAATTAAAATGCAGGGTACATTTTACCCCTTTCTTTTCACTAAAAAAAGTAGTGTAGTGTTAAAAAATACAGTAATAGGGGGGGGTCAGGATCTGGGGGATCCCTTGTTAAATGGGGCTTCCAGATTCCGATAAGCCCCCCGCCCGCAGACCCCGACAACCACCAGGCAAGGGTTGTCGGGAAGAGGCCCTTGTCCCCATCAACATGGGGGCAAGGTGCTTTGGGGTTGGGGGGCTTCCGGCTTTCTGTCCCCCTCCTTAGCAACCAGCTATATACAGTGTAAAAAAACGCAAATTGCAGCAAAATCATGGTAAAATCGTGGTAAAAAGGTGTGTTGAAAAACGCGGCAAGCACCGGAAAAAAGCACTGCAGGAACGCTCAAAAGCAACTTGCATAGATGTGAATCGAGCCTTAATCGGGACGCCTATTAGAGCCAACAGCTCTAATCAGGCGCTGCCAAAAAAAAAACAAGGGGCCAGACACCTGAATAGGGGGGTGGCAGCAGCAACCATCAATGAATCTATCTATGGTGATAGACAGGTGCAGGAGAGAGGGGGCGGCACTCCTGCACCCTTTATGAACGCAACGCCACTGGTTTTAAGTCTACTTTAACATTATGTGGCATACATTCATCTGAATAGCTATCTGAATTTAGATATAATGTACATTTTAAAGTTTAAACTACATTTTTATTTAGTTAGTCTTAAAAGGGTTGATTGCCTCTTTGTATTATATGTGCTCACACCCAAACTGCATCTCCTGCTGTTTAGAGTGTAGAATGAATGAACAGCATCTTTATACTATATATGTGTTATACATGAACAACTAGGAATTGTGAGTTGATGGCTTGCTACGAGAATCCACTTCACACTTTTATTCTCTTTATTCCTGTGATCTGACATCAATCTTTACTAACTCAGATATCACCTCGGAGTCTGGGGAACAGTTAGAATGTTTAACTATAGAAGAAATAGGGAATTAGGAAATAGTGCAAGTATGCATGAATTATTTATCTGAATAGACAAAACTCAACAATATTTCAGTACCATAACTGTCGTTTTTTATTTATTTATAGCAGAGCTTACTTTACATATTTAAATGTACCCGTGCATTCTAAGCATTCATATAGCATATTTTTACTCGGTGCCATTTCCTTACACACATTTGTACTGTGTATGAATAAAACATTTATTGGAGTTTTTCCTAAAAATGCACTTGAAAAAAATGATCATCCAATCTACCTTCAGTAACAACATTGCCTGTAACCCACACATTCACAGCAAAGAAAAACTGAGATGTACTGGAGTTAAGCTGGCCATAGATAATTCAAGATTTACCAAAAGTATTGGGACGCCTGCCTTTACAAACACACAGGGGCGGACTGACCATTCGGGCATTCGGCAGTGACCGAGGGCCCCATGCCACTAGGGGGCCCCATCAGGGTGGCCAGCCTCATTAAAACTAGCCACAGTATGTCAAAATCTGTGTATTTTTACATCTGTTCTTGAAATGTTTGAGACCGACATTATTTTGATGTAAATAGCTGCCCCGCCTCTGCACTGCCCCCTCAGCCAATAGGAATACGCTGTACACGCCCCCTTCCACAGCGCAGGTTTTTTGACACAGAAACAGGAGATGCCGACTGCTGGAGGAGAGAAGAGGGAGGCGGGGATACAGCCTGCAGTGAGGGACGGACTGCTGCCTGATAAGGTAAGCTGGCTGAGCTTTACAAAATGGATTCTTGTCAGTGGATTACCCTGGAGAGCAGAGAGGGAGAGGATGTGTTACCTCCTTCTGTCTCTGAGGCTATTAGATGGATTTTGTGTGTGATAAGTGCACTGCTGCTGGAGGAAGGACATGTCCTGAATTTCTCCCCCAATCTCTACTAACTACATCTCCAAACTCATTAGCTGCCCACCACTATACAGGCACAGTCCCCTCCTCTCCTGTTTTATCAACTAATGTGTCTGTCAGCTGCTGGGCCATTACAAGTCCCAGCATGTCAGGAGATGGGGGCAGCAGTGTGTTCAATCAGGCAGATTTTTGGGTAAAAAATGCTGATGTGTGTATACTGTATATACTGTATTGTGTGTGTATAAATACTGTATATTGTTTGTGTATATACTGTGTGTGTGTATGTATAGTGTGTGTATATACTGTGTGTGATACGCCGCGTAAGTGCAAATATGCGCCGTCGTATCTATGCGCCGTGCCCACAAACTGAGATACGCCTAAAAATAGGCTTTATCCGACCGACGTAACTTGCCTACGCCGGCATATAGTGGGCGCATATTTACGCTGAACGCATGTGGCGCTCCCATTGATTTCCTATTCAAATATGGAAATGAGGGAGATACGTAGATTCACAAACTTACTTGCGCCTGGCGCATAATATACGCGGTTTGCGTAAGTCGTACGTCCGGCGTAAAGTTATTCCCCATATATGAGGCGCAACCCATGCAAAGGTATGGACCAGGCAACACAAGCTGTCGTGTCTTTTGTCATTTAAGTTGTACGTGATTATGACTAGGCAAAGGTTACGTTCACGTCGTAGGCAGTGATCCGGCGTATCTTAGGGAGTAATTCCGACGTGATTCTGAGCATGCGCACTGGATGCGTACACGGGCCTCATTTGCATGGCTCACGCCCACTTACGGCGACTTACGCCTAAGAAACCCAGCGCAGATTTGGTGGCAAGTGCTTTGAGAATTCGGTGCTTGCCTCTCTGCGCTGCGTCGGCGTAGCGTAAAGAAGATATGCTACGGCGGCATAAATATGCATGTATGTGAATCCGGACCAATGTATTGTGTGTGGGTGTGTATATACTGTATGTATATTGTATGTTTATATAATGTGTATATATATACTGTATGTGTGTGAATACTGTATGTATAGTGTGTGTGTGTGTATATACACTGTATGTATAGTGTGTATATATACTGTATGTATAGTGTGTGTGTATATTCTGTGTGTGTGTATATTCTGTATGTATAGTGTGTGTGTGTGTGTATATATACTGTATGTATAGTGTGTGTGTGTGTGTATATATACTGTATGTATAGTGTGTGTGTATACTGTCTGTATAGTGTGTGTATATACTGTCTGTATAGTGTGTGTATATACTGTATGTATAGTGTGTGTGTATATACTATATGTATAGTGTGTGTGTCTATACTGTATGTATAGTGTGTGTGTGTATATACTGTATGTATAGTGTGTGTATATACTGTATGTATACTGTATGCGTGTGTATGTATACTGTGTGTCTCTATGTGTATGTATATTGTGCATGTGTGTGTATACTGTATGTTTCATATGTGCCCACTGCTGCTCAACAGATGTCGATCTAACAATCCCATGCCCGTAAAAAATGCACTTGTTGCCATTTGGAGTAATCTGATTGGTGCACTGCAGAGCTCGACCTCAGATCAGGCAGCAGGGCAGGGCTGGGTGCACACCTGTGCAGTGACATCATGGCACACATCAAGCATGGCCTTTATTCACATGCCCCGCTGCCCAATCTGAGGCCAACCACAGCAGTTCACTATTTCGCTGGATTGCCGACTCCCTTGTGCAGTTCAGGGGCGGCAACAAGTGGATTTTTTCTAATTAAAAGCCTTTTCCTGACAGCTGCCTGCCACACCAAGCACTAAGGTGCAAATGTGTGTGTAAAGCCTTGTACACACGACCGAGAAACTCGACGGGCGAAACACATCGTTTTCCTCGTCGAGTTCCTTGTTAGGCTGTCGAGGAACTCGACAAGCCAATTTTCTCCATTCCCGTCAAGGAAATAGAGAACATGCTCTCTTTTTGGCTCGTCGAGTTTCTCGACAGTTTCCTCGACGAAAATGTACACACGACCGGTTTCCTCGTCAAAAAAAAATTCTCCCAGCAAGTTTCTTGCTGTTTTTTGCCGAGAAACTCAGCCGTGTGTATGAGGCCTAGGGGGACACTGATGGAAGGTGGCACACTGGGGGGGGGGTATTGCCGTAGGGTGGCACACTGGGGGGGTATTGCCGTAGGGTGGCACAATGGGGGACTCTGCCATAGTGTGGCACTATGGGGGGCTCTGCCAAAGGGTGGCACACTGGGAGGCTCTGCCGTAGGGTGGCACACTGGGGGGCCTCTCCCGTAGGGGGGCTCTGCCGTAGGGTGGCATACTGGGGGGCTCTGCCGTAGGGTGGCACACTGGGGGCCACTGCCGTAGGGTGGCACACTGGGGGCCACTGCCGTAGGGTGGCACACTGGGGGTGTCTTCAGTAGGGTGGCACACTGGGGGGCCTCTGCCATAGCGTGGCACTCTGGGAGTCTCTGCTATAGGGTGGCACTCTGGGGGCCTCTGCCATAGGGTGGCACTCTGGGGGGCTCTACCATAGGGTGGCACTCTGGGGGCCTCTGCCATAGGGTGGCACTCTGTGGACTGTGATGTATATGGAGAATGTTGGGACTTTGTTGTAAGGGAGGACTCTGATATGAGCGTGGAGCTCATCCTGACTGTTGTACTCTAAATATTGTTTTGTTTTTTACTTACTCCTGGCGTGACGGCCATCTGTAAACCCGGGGGCCCCATAATCTTCTATTGCCCTGGGGCCCCATGAGTTGTCAGTCCACCCCTGCACACACATGAACTTTAATGGTATCCCAGTCTTAGTCCATAGGGTTCAATATTGAGTTGGCCCACCCTTTGCAGCTATAACAGCTTCAAGTCTTCTGGGAAGGGTGTCCACAAGGTTTAGGAGTGTATCTATGGGAATGTTTGGCCTTTTTTTAAAAGCGCATTTGTGAAGTCAGGGTTTGATGTTGGACAAGAAGGCCTGCCTCGCATTCTCCGCTTTAATTCATCCCAAAGTGGTTCTATCGGGTTGGGGTGAGCACTCTGTGCAGGCCAGGTAAGTTTTTCTACCGCAAACTCACTTATCCATGTCTTTTTGGACCTTGCTTTGTGCACTGGTCCAAATCATTTGGTCGAGGGGGAATATGGTGTGGGGTTGTTTTTCAGGGGTTGGACTTGGCCCCTTAGTTCCATTGAAGGGAACTCTTAAGGTGTCAGCATGCCAAGAAATTTTGGACAATTTCATGATCCTCAACTTTGTGGCCCCTTCCTGTTCCAACATAAATGCACACCAGTGCACAAACAAGCTCTATTAAGACACGGATGAGCGAGTTTGGAGTGGAGGAACTTGACTGGCCTGCACAAAGTCCTGACCTCAACCCGATAGAACATCTTTGGAATGAATTAGAGTGGAGACTATGAGCCAGGCCTTCTGGTCCACATCAGTGCCTGACCTCACAAATGCACTTCTGGAAGAATGGTCAAACATTCCCATAGACACACTCCTAAACCTTGTGGACAGCCTTCACAGAAGAGTTGAAGCTTTTATTGTTGCAAAGAGTGGGCCAACTCAATATTGAACCCTAGGGACTAAGCTGGGATGCCATTAAAGTTCATGTGCGTGTAAAGGCAGGCATCCCATTACGTTTGGTAATATAGTGTAGATCAAAATGTGTCTGGTCCAGTTTGTCCATAACGATTTGAGTGCAGTCTAAGGCCCGACTGCTCTGAAATGGGAATGTTGGAATTTTGTGCTTGATTCGTTTGTCTGCAGAGCTGATCAGTGTATTCTGAGAGTGGGGAAGTCCCCACTCAGAATACAATATTGCAGGAGGGAGGATTCCCTCATCCACCTGGAATGTGTATTTTGTTTTGTTTTTTTGATCAGTCAGCTGGCTGATGAAAATAAAATGACCCATCTTTTGCCACTGTTAGAAAATGCAAAATGCAACTGCTATATATATATATATATATATATATATATATATATATATATATATATATATATATATATATATATACTGTGTGTGTATATATATATATATATATATATACATACATACATACATATATGGTCTTTTTCTCATGCCAGGGCAATCATGCCAACCCTAATCTATAATCAGGTCCTTATTTTAACACAACTTTGTCACAGGGACTGGAATTGAGAAGACATTTTCAGTGTAATGATCTTTCCTACTCTATTCAAGACTAAAAACAGAAAACATATCTGAATTTACTGTTACGGGAACTAATGTTTAATATGTTTTGTATGGGAGTGTGTATATGGAGGTTTTCTATTCGTTTTTTTTCTATTGGCTGAATTAGATGGAGTTATGTCTTTTTTTCAACCTAACAGTGCAACTTTGTAGCTATGTTTTCTACCATCTATGTTAGGTTACTACTAGTGTTGAGCAGAATACGCCATATTCGATTTCGCGATATATCTCGAATATATAGTCGAATATTCGAGATATATTTGCTAAATTCGAATATTCGTGATATTTTATCGAAATGAAATGATTGCGAATTTTCGCTATTGCGAATGCGAAAATAATTGCGAAATTTCGATAACTGCGGTAGGAGCACTCTGATTGGCTCAGAATATTCTTGATATTTTTTCGAAATTTCGCAAAATGCGAATGCGATATTTACTGCGCAATTTCGACAAATGCTGTAGGAGCACTCTGATTGGCTCAGAATATTCGTGATATTTTACAATACAAAATAATTGCGAATATTCGGCAAATGCGGAAGGAGCACTCTGATTGGCTCAGAATATTCTTGATATTTTACAATAGAAAATAAAAAGTGTTTTGCATTGGTGGTGATTCTTTACTCTATCCATCTGTCACAGCCGTTTGTCAATCAAACACCTTGAAGATTGAACACGTTCATGCTGCATGCTTTGGACTTTTTTTCACTTCACATATCAAAGACATTTTTATGAAAGATTATTTTTCTATTATTGGGACTATATTTCTTTATATATTTGTTTCACTGTGTATTTCACAAGTTATTTGCGCTTGCTTATTTTATAATTTGCCCACATGTCTTGTCACTAGACATATTTTTTATTCTTGTAGAGCGACTCCATTTTCTGTCTTGTATTAATTTATGTTGTATAACATTTTTGAGTTGCTGCTGTATTCTCCCCTTTTTTTAAGGTATGCGCAATGTTTTCCTTCTTACAAAAAAAAATATCAAACATACAAATATTCATAACAGAAACATACACAAAGCCCCCCCCTTTTGCATCAGAGACAATCAGAGTTCTCCTACCACAATTATCGAAAATTCGCAATCATTTTCGCATTCGCATTAGCGAAAATTCACAATTTTTTTTTTTTTATATTCGGCAACATAAAAAGGATCGCCTCAGCTTAGCTACTCGGCCCAGGGTCTCTAATCATACCAGCAATGCTTTTAGACGTCGATAGGATGTGATCTGTTTTAAAAATAAAATTGAAAAAATGCGAATATTCGGAATTGCGAATATTCACCGCGAAATTCGAAATATATCGCGAATACTCGAATATGCCATATTCGAGCCGAATATTCGCAATACGAATATTCGTGAGCAACACTAGTTACTACAGTGTTTCTCAATTCCAGTCCTCAGGCCCCCCCAACAGGTCAGGTTTTCAGGATTTCCCTCAGATGAAAAGGCTGTGGTGATTACTAAGGCAGTGAAACTGATCAAATCACCTGTGCAAAATAATGGAAATCCTGAAAACCTGACCTGTTGGGGGGGCCTGAGGACTGGAATTGAGAAACACTGGGTTACTACAATAAATTGGGCCTGCTATGTGTTCTATAATGCATGTCTCAATAAAGTTGTTACATAGATGAGAGACTTTTTAAACATGGCTTCAGAGCAGAGGCTGGGAAAAACTACCGGTATGTGTTTTTTATTTTTCATTAGTGACCACAAAGACCCTATTCACACTGGCTCAGCATCTAAACAAAGCAGAGTTCTGCTTGGTCCTCATTCACATGGGTGTACTGAGTTCATGTTTACATGAGCATTCTTAAGCGTTTGTCCGTTCAAGGGTTGTGCTTGCCTACATGGGGATACACAGGTGTCCCATTCATGTCAATTATGATGAAGTGGTTGCATAGATACAACAACTACTCCCAAACTGACAGCCATGTGCGTGCAGATAGTATGCATTCAGGGACCCACACCTGCACAGCTATCAAATTTAGAGCAGTGGCTGTATCACAAATTTGAATAGAACTACCTGAACAGGGATTCACAGAACTCCCGTACATCCCCATGCAGGCAAACATACGCAAGAATACCCATGTGAACGAGGCCTTAGTCCAAACAGTTCAAGTTTTTTTTTTCTTTCAACAGTATATTTTTATTAGGTTTTGCATAGTACAATCTTGTACAAACAAAGTGTAAGACAAAGTAAAAATGTCCTTCTTTGAAACATACAAGAGATCCCAATGGGATGGCATATGATACAAGTAGTATTCAATGACATTAAATCATCAGATTGTACCAGAGGAAGTATATGGATAATGTAGAATGTACAGAGTAGTGCACACAGTATAATAAATGTAGCACTACAATAATAACTAAAGCATCCAAATAAACCTGAGAAAAAAAAAAGAACAACACAGGCATAGAAACAACTAATAAGTTACATCACAGGTTTTTTTTTTAATTGTACAAAATAATAAAAAAAAAATGTCTATGTATTGATTTGGAATTGGCGGGAATCCAAGTCGGATCCCTGTCACTTCTTTCTCGCTCTCGCTGTAATGTGTTTTTCCTATTGCAGCTAGCACGACATGTACAGCACCCTGTCGCCGAGAACCAGCGCTATGCGATCGCGCTGGAAACACATTCTCGCGGGCAGGTACTGTAGAAGTAGATTTACTAAAACCAGTTCACTTTAGAATCTGGTGCAGCTGTGCATGGTAGCCAATCAGCTTCTGCCCTGGCAATAAGGCTGGGTTCACACTACTACACTACTTTTATCCTACTTTGCTCTGCTACATTGGTCCTACATTTATCCTACATTGGTCCTACATCCATCCTACTTTCATGAACAGGATACTACTTTGGTCCGACTTCAATGATATTCAATGGGCCTGAAGTAGGATCAATGTAGGACCAAAAGTAGTACAGGGAGCATTTTCAAAGTCGGACCGACTTGTGTAGGACGCTACAAGACGCTCTCATAGGGAAACATTGAACACAGAGCAAAGTAGGATGAAAGTAGTGTAGTAGTGTGAACCCAGCCTGAAACTTAGAAGCTAATTGGTTTCTATACACAGCTGCACCAGATTTTACACTTGACAGTTTTGGTAAATCAACCCCATACTGTAGTTATCAGCAGTGTAAGGGCCAGTTCACACCAGACGCAGTTCTGTACAGTTTTGTGTGCTTTTTATCTGCACAAAATGCATGCAAAGTGTTTCCCATGTATTCCAATGGCTCTAGTTGGCTCTAGGTCACACCATGCAGTCAGTTTCCAGTCAGTTTCCGGTGCAGAAACTGACTGTAAACTGACTGCATGGTGTGAACTAGAGCCATTGGAATACATGGAAAACACTGTGCATGCATTTTGTGCAGAAAAAATGCACACGGAACTGTACTGCATCTGGTGTGAACTGGCCCTTAATGAATTATGAAAAAATATACAGAAAAACTACACACCTCCTTTAACCACTTAACTCCCGGCCGCCGTCAATTGACGGCGGCACGATAGCTCCATTGTTCTGACAGGACGTCATATGACGTCCTCGTCTTTTAGAACCACTAGGGGGCGTGTGCACTGCTGCCGCATTACTGGGAACACGATGCGCATGCCCAGTGGCCTGCGATGGCCGCCGGGCACCCACGATTGCCCAGTAACTGAGCAGGACCGTGGATCTCTGTGTGTAAACACAGAGATCCACATCCTGTCAGCGAGAGGAGACAGATGCTGTGTCCCTTGTACATAGGGACACAGATCGGTCACCTCCCCCAGTCAGTCCCCTCCCCCCACAGTAATAATTACTCCCAGGGTACACATTTAACCCCTTCCTCACCCCACCAGGCAGTGAGTTTCTTGTCAGTTTCTGCACCGGAAACTGACTGCATGGTGTGAACTAGAGCCAACTAGAGCCATTGGAATACATGGAAAACACTGTGCGTGCATTTTTAGTGCAGAAAAAATGCACACAAAACTGTACGGAACTGCATCTGGTGTGAACTGACCCTTAGGCTAATTAATAATGTGATGGTTTCAGAAAGTTAGACTCAAGGACAAAATAATAAACACAAGAACAAGCATTCTTCAATCACTTTGAACTAAGTATAGTCTTATGTTTCTGTTTACAACCATGTTTGTCTTTTAATTTAGTTACGATGACATTGAAGCCTATAAAAATGTTTCCTTGCATAATATGTAATTACCATATTAAAAGCTAATTGTGAACTCCACTACTAAAAATATTTTTGGGCAATAACATTTATTTGGTTTTGCAAAAAAGTCGGTACAATAACAACATGTAAAAAGTAAGAAATGGATTTCTACATAAATAATAATGTAACTTGCTGTAGTAATTCATAGCTTGTGGTTTGTGGTTATACTTAAATATACTTTAGCAATATAAATATAGAAAGGTCTATTTCATTAGAGCATGATCTGCATTTCTTTGTATCATTTGGTCTGCAACCTTTTGCCTTCCTTTGGGTTTTTATTCATTCTGTGCTGCATCAATAATTGGTTATAAAACACCACAGTCTGCCTATTTTGTAATATTTTCTCTATTTTATTATGATAGTAGAGGATGTATACCGTGTATCCTTTCCTTACATGCTTAACTTTTTCAATTTTTTTACCCTATAGTTGTTTCAAAGTACATCTCCATTTCTACTTACTTTAGGCCTGATTCACACCTATGCAGGTTGCATTTTGCTTTTTTCAATACGTTTTTGATCTATTGAAGTCTATGTAACCAAAAACCAGAAAAAAGTCCCTGACCCTTTTCATAAAATGCACAGATGTGAATTACATCCATAAGAAACTATGTTAAATGGACTGTAGCGTGTTTCTGCAAAACTGAAAACTCACTAAAAAATGCATAGGTGTGAACCAGGCCTAAGGGACACATCTTAGAAACAAGCTTCCATGTATACATAATTTAAAAAGGGGGTTAAAGCTGCGCACTACATCCAAACATAAAGTCCACTGAAGGCCAGAATGTTAAGCTATATAAATTATAGTCCAGGTGTACACCATTCAATATGCACACAGATAATGGATGCTTAAAATTGTACTCCAAAACTTCACACCGCAGTGAATCCATAGATGTTCCACACTTGACTGAAAAAACCCACCACCAAGTATCAAAGCCGCTTACCAGAGGGCAAGCACGATTCAGCAATCGGCTATAGCCCAGCCACGGCCTTTGACAGCTGAAGTAGACTCACAGGATAGAACTTCTGGGTAATAGCTTCCTCCGCACTCATACATTCCACCGAACAGGCATATGTAGAAAGAAGGTGCACCATAGCATAATTCCGTATAAACGTTTTATTAAAAAAGGTAAGTGGTACTTACAAGAAAGCAGATATTTTGCAACATATAAAAACAGATGCCGGCTGGCAACAAAAAGGAACCCTTCCTCCTCACATCAGCGTGGTGACGTCACTGCGCATCATATATATATTTTTTTTATAACTCCTATTACACGAACAACCGCTCCCTATCAAAGCAGCCCGCAACCTAAAGGAATTTCACAAATAATTGTGTTAAACCCAGAACCGCCACAGCAAGGTAGTGACAAAAACGGAAACTGATGACACCTGCTGGACCGATCTGGGATAGCCCAGGAGAATTTTATAACAAAATTCCTTCTCCTCAAACCAAGTGTTAACCACTTAACCCCCGGGCCATATTGCTGGTCAAATACACACCTGACCATGGGACACGCTTGATGTTGCATTTACAGCAAGCGGTCTACATTCAAATTACCCCCACTGCTGGTATCTCCTAACCGGTCATTTCCAGCTTTGTACATGGCGCCTCTGTAATAATTGCTGCCTACTACCAGATAGGTCCCAGGGCCTTAAACCTCCAATATCTTTACCCAGTCACCACAGGTCCTCTTTGTGCTGGGGCACTTTTACCATCTTAAACCTTGTGTGAGAATTTTCTCTCCACGCTGGACCTATGCTCCCCCAACGAGTGGATTTCTTGTGCACAGATTAATATCTCCTGACGAAGCTACCACAGTAGCGAAACTAGTAGAGATCCTGATCTATATGACCCCCTCCGCTTCATCGCTACCCTCAGATTAGGGTTCCATACCATCTCGATGATGTGTTGGCTGGTCGTATAATCTGTCTGTTTTACATTACTACTGATGTATTTTTAAAAATTGTGTATTCCCTATTTTTTGATGTTACTTTCAATAAATTTAATCTTTTTTTACTTTTACTACACTCTCCTGTTTAACTTACCTACCTAGTACCGATATAGTCCCCCTTCCCCTACTTACCTCCCTGGCTTTTTTGGGCCTCTGGGGTCCCAATAAACCCTATCTCTATTCAAACATATGTCTAGGATGATGGTACTTTAATTTTATGTTATCTTTGTTACTGAGAGGTCTTCATATAAATCATCCTGCCATACAGTCTTACCAGTACTGCAGCTACTAAATACGTCTCAATGCTTAATGCTTAATGCTCCTACCACAATAAAATACATGATTCAATGAGATCCCACCACCATTATAACCATGGAAGGAGAAATGAGATACACACTCAAGCCTAATGCATTTTCAACAATATGGCAGTAGGTGACTAAACCCACTAGCATCAGAAAATATAAACAGAGCAATCAAGAGCCTCACAAACAGATTGAAGTATGGTTACTTTCTCAGAGCTGTTCTGTCCATTACTCCATCATACAGTACACACTTCAAGAATGTTAATGCACCTTGGTATTTTACCTTTTTTTATATAAAACATTCATTGTATTAGTATATTTTTTCTTATTATTATGTTGTTTTGCACAGACTATTGCTTTCATTTTATTGACCTGTAATGTATGTATGCATATTAGTGCACACATACAGTATGCATGTATGTTTACTGTAAGTATATTGAATGTATTTATTGCTGTTGTCAGATAAAGACCATTAGAAATGTTGTTGTATTGAATACAATGAGAATATAATCAAACATTTTAAATATACTGTTAGTCAATGGCTATGTGCTGATATAATAATAATAATAATAATAATAATAATAATAATAATAATAATAATAATAATAATAATAATAATAATAATAATATATTTTAGATTTGGATTGGTGAGGGTGTAATACTACAATCAGTCTTTGGGTTTCTACTGTGAATGACATAATGCGCATGGAGGAGATGTTAGCTCTTGATAATGACACTTTTGATAAATACATGGTCTTCGTGGCGGTTCACACAGGGGCAACCCGACTTACAGCGCGACTTTAAAAGGCGACTTCAGCGCGACTTGGAGCAACTTACAACGCGACTTAAAGTTGCCTCCAGAACAGGCGACTTTGGCTGGGGCCAAACACAGAATAATCAGCTCTGTGGGAGGGAGGGGTTTGCCTGAGTAAACTATTTTCTTTTCCTGTAAAGTTGCTTCAGTTAAGACACTGATCTGACTTTGGAGGCAACTTCCATTGAAATCAATGGGTACAAGTTGCATACAAGTTGCCTAGAAGTCGCCTTGAAGTAGTACAGGAACCTTTTCTGAAGTCGGAGCTACTTCAGTAGTGTACATTAAGACGGCTCTCATTCACTTCAATGGAATATCTCATGTCGCGCGACTTGGGGCGACACAAGTCGGATCCCATTTTGCTGTAATGTGAACCGGCACTTATGGTATGTTTGGATTCACTTCTCTTCCTCGTCTTTGCAGACCTACTCTCCACGCGGGCAAGAACACCCTCAGTAAGTTCCCGATTTGGACTTCCTGTGGTGTAATTTTCCTACTCTGCACTCTTGATTCTCCACCCACCGGTGGTTCCTCTCCCCTTGTAATGTTCTGCAATTGCTATAGTGACACCTTTCCTGATTTGACAGGTTCTAATTGACTTATCATCCTTGGAACACCATCTTTGCTCCCACCCCTATTGTACTCTCACCCTTCCCTTTTCTTCCTCCTTTTTCTTCTCTATGTCCCCCCTGATTTCTTCTCCCTCTCTTCTTTTTTGCTTTTTATTTCTTGTACAACATGTTTCATTTTGTCTATTTATAATACACTGGGCTGACCCTAGGTTGATCATTATAATGTTCTCAATTTTGGTTCATGTTTTTCTCTTAGTTTAAAAAATGTTTCTTTTTCTTTTTCTTGTCATTTGCATTATGGACAAAATTAGGTGTTATTATTAACCTGGCTGATCTACCGTGACACAGCTAGTATTCTACACTGTATGCCTATGTTTTGTACATGTCAAGCTATGGGTGATAACCACTGCTGCTGAATTACTGTTTTCTTTTCAATTGTTGTGCCTTGATTGCTTGTTGTCAAAAAATTACATAATAATAAAAATATTTTCAGCCCAAAATCTATATCAGCTTTTTATTTCTGTCTGCGTCCCCATTAAGGGGATTCACCCTCTTTATATGTCCTTACCATAGGTGTGTGCAGCCTATTGTATTAGGGTGTGCACCCCAAATGTATTAAAACATGGCCGGTGTTAGTAGGGCAGTGGATGGCATCAGTAGAGCAGTGGTCAGTTGGGCACAGGCTGGTGTCAGTAGTGTCAGTAGTTTATTTATTACTTCTTGCAATTTTTTTTGGAACTGCATTGGGGTGCTTTGGTGAAATATCAGCAGGGGAATCTGTGCCACATGGGTTGATTAGGATGTGCCCAGGCACACCCGGAACCCCCCTTGAGCACACCTATGGTCCTTACAATCACAAATTGAGCTACCACAGAACAAAAATAAAGAAGACATTTTGCAATAGAGATACTTGTTCCCATGATATCTGAAAGGGCATCTCTCACATTCATAAGCGTGCGCAAGGGGTGTGCCTGGGCACACGTTAATTCTGGAGTTGGTAACCAGTCAATCGTGGGAAGGTGACAGGTAAGCCGCAATCCCTACTTGCCAACCCCCAGAACAGGATAGGCAGCAGGGGTGAAAATTAGTGGAACCGATTTTTTTCTGCAGCAGCTGAAAGTAGGCTTCTCCTCTTCTCCCTATCGCCTGTTCCTCTTCTTTTTGCTGCCCAGATCCCCCTGTGTGCTCCCCTGGAGCTTTGAGGTGCACACCCTAATGCAATAGGCTGAGCACACCTATGCTCACATTGGAAAGATACATCTCACTTCCTAGTAGGTCTACAGGACAGGAAGTAAGGGAAAAATGTTCCTTATGAGATGCAGATACCAAAAAAAAAAAAGAGAAAGAACTGGTGCACACAGAATGGGGTGCACCTGTGCAAAATAACGAATTTGTTTTTAGGTTTGAGCACAGGTTCAAATTGAGGGAGGGTTTGAAATCGTGCAAGTTAAGCTAAACTCGCACAATTTCAAACATGAAAACAGCACTGCATTAAGGTAAAGGAAGCTATTAAGATAAAAAAAATCCTTTACAAACCCTGTAAACACTTGCCTACTGGGCACTTTTACCCCCTTCCTGCTTAGGCACAATTTTTAGCTATCAGCACTGTGACACTTTGAATGACAATTACGCGGTCATGCAACACTGTACCCAAAATACATTTTTATAATTTTTTTCAAACAAATAGAGTTTTCTTTGGTGGTATTTAATCACCACTGGGTTCTTTATTTTTTGCTAAATAAACAAATCAATACATTTTCCAAACAGGTAATTTTTTTCCTTCACTGATTTGTGCTGATGATGCTGCACTGATAGCCACTGAAAGGCTGCATTGATGGACACTGATGAGGAAGCACTGATGAGGCTGCACTGATAGGCAGCACTGATGGGCGGCACTGATGGGCACTGACAGGCAGCACTACTAGGTGGCACTGATGGGCACTAATAGGTGGCACTGATGGGCACTGGAAGGCGGTACTAATAGGTGACACTAATGAGGAGGCACTGGTGGGCACTGATTGGCAGCACTGGTGGGCACTGATTGGGAGCACTGGTGGGCACTGTTGAGACTGCACTGATAATCAGGACACTGATAATCAGTGCCCTAAATATCAGTGTAGAAGGCCCTTTTAGAGATGCTGGTAATCGGCTCACTTCTCCTCCCCTCATGCTGTCAGCATGAATAAAGGAGGGCCGATAACCAGCTTATGTTAACACTGTGTTGGCTTAGAGTTATATGAGGAATTCAGGCAGATGACAGAGAGAGGAGAGACCAGAGAGGAACCACTCTCATTGCATTGGATTGAGGCTAGTAAACACTTTTTTGTCAAATTTTCATGTCTAAGGTTTACAACCACATTATCATAGCTCTGTTATTAGTCTATGCCTGTTCAGATGTTTATGTAATCTGTATGTAGGTGACAGGTTTGTAGCGTGTAGTTGACTTTCGACCTTTAAATGAGTTACCAAAATATAGCATGTAAGACAAATCATACACTAAGATTTATTTTTTATTTTTTATCATATAGTATATGACAAGTCAACATGTACTTATACACTTAAAGCATGAAAAATAAATACAATTAGAAGAGCTATTTGTTTTAAGATGCAAAGCCTACTAATTCCAGCATATCTAGTCTGAAGATGTTTTATTTTCCTTCCGAATTAAACCTGGTCATGATCTTGAATGATTTTTGTGTATTATGTTGAATCATGGCTTTATCAGCGTGATCAAGTGTATCTCAACCATCTGCAGATAAAGGTCATTTTTGTATTGAGAGGGATACCAGGTATTTTGTATTAGCCAGTCATTGCTTGCCCCCTGAGACACTGTTCTTGCTGGGATTAATGAAAATTTAAATTGAGGATTAGCTGAACTGGAAAGCTCTCAGTAGGAAATCTTTTCAATTAATCTAAAATCTATTCTTTTATGAGGACTTCCCTGATTTTAATTGCATCTATAAGCCATTCAACTATCACCTGCTTGCATTTATCTAGCGTAATAAACAATATTAAAAATATAAAATTGTAGACTGATTTTTTTTCCCTCTTTTTCTTGAATTCTGTACTAATCTGGTAATTTCTGAAAACATTCCAAAAAATGCAGGTGCTTGATCGAAATGCTCTATACACAGGCAAAATAAATACATTTGTATTCAGAGATATTGGTAAACTTGGTCTGTTTGTCCTAAAATGACATAAAAATTGCCCAAGGATTTCAGGTGTCCCTTGTGACTTGAGAAATACTTTGTAAAACAACACAGAATAACACAGGATGATTCCATATTCTCATGTCTAATATTGAACAAGCAGTAACCTTGATATCTTTGGAGTTTGCAGCTTGGTTCACTCATTTTAAAAAAGTGTAGCATTTATTTAAAGTAATTTTCTAAACCCATTATAAATATGTTTTTTCACTTTTTTATAAGTGATCACGATCACATTCCTCTATTCTCAGCTGCATAAAAGCTGAGGGGGGGGGGGGGAGCAGCACACTGAGCTTGCCAGTGAAAGGCTGGCATGTCTCAGCACAGCTAGAGAACTGACCATGTTGTGTTCTCCTGCTTAGTGTGGTCAGTTTTAAATAGGAAAGCAGAGGGACTAGCAGAAACACCAGGGATTTCACGCAAAGGAAGCAATACAGAGAGAACATTATGCTTTATCATACCAGTACATGGTACAGCAGGCACATATCAGGAATATGAAGTGTTGGGGTAACAAACGCTTTAAGTACCACCCCTGGTTACATGTATTAGATGTATTTTTTTTATTAAAGTGGGTGTAAACCCACTTTGACAACTTGCACCTACAGGTAAACCTAGATTAAGGCCCCATACACACGATAGAATCCATCCGCAGATAAATCCCAGCAAATGGGTTTCTGCGGATAGATCCTATGGTGTGTACATGCCAGCGGATCTGTTTCCGCGGAGAAATCTCCTCTGGGATGGATTCCAGCAGATCGGATATTTGCTGACATGCTCAACAAATCCATCTGCTGAAATCCATTCCAACGGATGGATCCGCTCGTCTGTACAGACTTACCGGATCCATCCGTCCAAAGAGATTCCCCGCACGCGTCGTAATGATTTGACGCATGCGTGGAATTCCTTATATGACAGCGTCGCGCCCGTCGCCGCGTCATAATAGCGGCGACGGCGCGACACGTCATCGCCAGAGGATTTCAGCGCGGATTTCAATGCGATGGTGTGTACACGCCATCACATAGAAATCTTCTGAAATCCTCGAGAGGATTTATCCGCGGATACGGTCCGCTGGACCGTATCTGCGGATAAATCCTCTCGTGTGTATGGGGCCTTAGGCTTACCTGTGGGTGCGATAAATATCTCCTTAACCTACACATTTAAGGAGATATTTGCAAAAAACACTGCACCGATGTCTACGGCGCATGCGTGCCGTAGACAGCGGCGCAGGCACACTGAGCATCCCGGCTTTATGAATGGGATCATGCTGGAATTATGCCAGTCCCACACGCATGCGCGGGATTGTGTCGGTCATCGCCGCTCCAGCCAGTCACAGCGCCGGAGCGGCGTTACCCAAAAAAATCTCCAAGGGGACATGGCGGCAGCAGCAGAGGGAAATGAGGAGCACTTTGGTGGCTTCGATTTCAGGTAAGTGCCACATAATGAGCTAGTATGCATACTAAATGCAGAGTATGCAGAGGTTTACCACCTCTTTAAGTATAAACATTTTCAAAGCAGTCTGTTCAGTTATTATTTTAATATGTACAGTATTTACTTTCCTTTAAAAATACATACTATGCAATGCTTTGTATCATGTGCTTTGTTCAGCTCAGAACAACAACAACAAAAAATTACAACCCCTGTAAAGTATAAATAAACACATTGGCCCAGATTCACAGAGAGCGGGCGCATGATACGCCGCCGTATCGCAAATAATATAAGCTACAACGACGCAGCACAGAGAGGCAAGCATGGAATTCAAAAAGCCAGTGCTGCCAAAACTGCGCTGGGTTTCGAAGGCGTAAGTCGACGTAGGTGGAAGTGGGTGTAAGCCATGCAAATGAGGCGTGACCCCATGCAAATGATGGGCCGAGTGCCAGACAGATACGTATCACCAACTGCGCATGCGCCGAGACGAGGACGCATCCCTCTTTGCATGTCTGCTGCTGGGTTACACCTCCTTTATGGGGCTTAACTTTACACCGGACGTACAACTTACGCGCATATCGCGTAGCCTGCGTCGGGCGCACGTACATTCGTGAATCGCCGTATTTCCCTCATTTGCATATTTAAATCGCAAATCAATGGGAGCGCCAAATGCGTCCAGCCTAAATGTGCGCCCACGCTACGCCGGAGTAGGCAAGTTACGTCGGCAGGATGAAGCCTATTTTTAGGCGTATCTTAGTTTGTGGGTCCGCCGCACGGATACGATGGCGCACATTTGCACTTACGTGGTGTATCTTGAGATACGTCGGCGCAAGTGCTTTGTGAATCCGGGCCATTTTTGTCACCAAAATGTATTTTGCAAAAACCATTGCTGAAAAACTTAAAGTAAGGTAAAACGTTAAAATATGTCATAGGAATAAAGCTACTGGAAAAAAAGGAGTGACACTCATATATTTTCTTTATTGACTGATTGTGTTAGAAACAAAAATAAAAATTTACTGCAACTAAATTAACTATTGCAAAGGATTAGAAAACTGTCAAAACTTTGAAGCTGTCAAAAACCTGCATGAATGATATTATGGTAATCGAGAAGCTGACAGCTATACTTTTGGACACTCACAAACATTTTTTTGGGTCTGGCATTCGTGGATCGCCCATATCTAACCTTTATATTAAGAATCCTCCCACTCCCCAGGTTTAGTTCCTGTAGTTTATCTGCTTAGCATTGGGTTATCCAATGTAATATAATCTATCTTTGGAAAACTTACTTCATGAAATAACAACTTATAACAAGAACAAAAAATGAAACATTAGTGTCACTATGAATGTAGAGCGTAGGCACATTTCTTTGGTGCAGGCAGTAAGGTGATTTCCAAACATGTCTTGCTTAGCAGCATGGTGTCATGTGATTGGTAGCTGAAGAAAATATATTTTAGGTTTCTCTCTCAAACTATTTTTAAGCTAGTAAAAACATATTTGTAATTGGTACATTCAATATTGTAGGAAATAGGAACAGGAAAAACACAGTTCTTTATGGTAAATAAAAATGAAACAGGGGCAAACGGGTGATGCCAGGTTAGCTGTGGGTCATCCCTGTCATACATACATTTATGAAAAAAGTTGGAGTTGATTATTGCTCCAACCTTCATGCACAATCAGTTTTATTGTTTTTATTAAACTTGGAACTTTTGTTTATCTAATGGTATAGTGATTGTGATTGACATCTTTTCTCTGCATTTGTAGATTTCCAATATTCAGCAGTGCTGAAGCTAAGTCTGATATACCCATTCTTGGGATATGTTTTTGAGGAGCTCATAGATGTTTACAGTGGATTCCTGTTATTTTAACTTGTTATTCAAATCAAGACATTAGTTGGTGTTTACTCAGCCACTTGCTAAGGTGAGCTGCATAGGAAAGCAGGTGTGTAGGTGCTTCTACCTTCCCACATTACAGCTCCCTTTTGGTGCTCAGACCTCAAGGCTGCCGACACCTCCAGCGTACCAAGATGAGGAAAGGGATGGTCGGCACTCGGGATGACATCCAAAAAATGATATTACTTTATTGAAGAAACATGTAGAACGCTATAAGAACATCCTAATGCCGTGTACACGGGACCGGTTTTAATGTCATGGAAAAAATGACGTTTTTCTCAATGTGATTCTTCTCAAGCCTGCCTTGCATACACACGATCGTGAAAAAAAAATGCTTGAGCAAAGCGTGGTGATGTACAACACGTACGACGGCACTATAAAGGGGAAGTTCCATTGGAATGGTGCCACCCTATGGGCTGATTATGCAAATTTTCCTTCTCATAACTTGCTTCTGAGCATGCGGGTTTTTTCCCTGGCTTTAAAGCGTACACAAGACCGCTTTTTCACTACGAGAAAAATGACTACGTGAAAAACAACGAGAAAAAATAGAGCATGTTCTAAATTTTATATGGCCATTTTTCACATCGAGAAAAATGCTCTGGAGCCTACACACGACCGTTTTTAACGACCAATTAAAAAAATTAAATTTTTCTCGTCATGAAAACGGTTGTGTGTACGCGGCATAAGCGTTTCAGATGTTAGTCCTTACTCATGACACCCATGACTAAAGCCTCGTACACACGACCGGTTTCCTCGGCAGAATCCATCAAGAAACTTGCTGGGAGATATTTTTTTGCCGAGGAAACCAGTCGTGTGTACATTTTCGTCGAGGAAACTGTCGAGAAACTCGACGAGCAAAAAGAGAGCAAGTTCTCTATTTCCTCGACGGGAGTCTCAAATTGGCTCATCAAGTTCCTCGATGGGCTGGTTTTCGACGAGAAACCCGAGCGTGTGTATGCTAAGAAACCTGCGCTTGCTCAGAATAAAGTATGAGACGGGAGTAAAAGTAGCATTTGTAATGGAGATAACACATTTTTCAAGCTGTAACAGACTGAAAAGTGCAAATCGTCTCTTAACAAACTTTTACTTAACACGCAAACACATGAGATTAGCAAAACCAGCCCCAAGAGTTTAGCCAGTGGAATCTAACTTCCCCTGACGTTGTGAAGCTTCAGTTTGCAAAGAATACCCAATCACGTACAGGAAAAATAAAGAAAAAACATTTTTTTTTGCTTGCACGTGATTGGATGATAGCTTCTGCTCATTTACTAAGCTCTGGAGCAACTGCAGTTTGCAAAGTACACATTTTATTTTCCTTTAGTAAATCAGACCCAAAGTGTCACTTAATTGTGAAGCGAAGGAAAATGATAAATGGTTTTCAATTTATTTTACAAATACATTTGTGAAAAGTGTGGGATACATTTGTATTCAGCCCCCCTGAGTCAAATCTTTGTTGAACCAACTTTTGTTGCAATTACAGCTGCAAGTCTTTTGAGGAGGTCTCTACCAGCTTTGCACATCTAGAGAGTGACATTTTTGCCCATTCTTCTTTGCAAAATAGCTCAAGCTCCATT
This sequence comes from Rana temporaria, assembly GCF_905171775.1. Classification (NCBI taxonomy): domain Eukaryota; kingdom Metazoa; phylum Chordata; class Amphibia; order Anura; family Ranidae; genus Rana; species Rana temporaria. The sequence goes on along the minus strand of NC_053493.1, from coordinate 299,273,958 downwards.
CTAACAAATGAAAAGGCTTTGATCTAAACCATTCCATTGTAGCTCTGGCTGTATGTTTAGGGTCGTTGTCCTGCTGGAAGGTGAACCTCTGCCCCAGTCTCAAGTCTTTTGCAGACTCTAACATTCTTTCCTCTAAGATTGCCCTGTATTTGGCTTCATCCATCTTCCCATCAACTCTGACCAGCTTCCCTGCTGAAGAAAAGCATCCCCACAACATGATGCTGCGACCATAGTTTTTTTATGGTGGGGATGGTGTGTTCACAGGGATGTGCAGTGTTAGTTTTCCGCCACACATAGCATTTTGCTTTTAGGCCTAAAAGTTACATTTTGGTCTCATCTGACCAGAGCACCATTTTTCACATGTTTGCTGTGTTCCCCACATGGCTTTTCACAAACTGCAAACTGGATTTCTTATGGCTTTATTTCAACAATAGCTTCTTGCCACTCTTCCATAAAGGCCAGATTTGTGGAGAGCATGACTAATAGTTGTCCTGTGGACAGATTCTCCCAGCTAAGCTATGGACCTCCAGTTCCCCCATAGTTACCATGGGCCTCTTGGTTGCTTCTCTGATTAATGCTCTCCTTGCCCGGCCTGCCAGTTTAGGTGGACGGCCATGTCTTTGTAGGTTTGCAGTTGTGCCATACTCTTTTCATTTTCAGATGATGGATTGAACAGTGCTCCGTGAGATGTTCAAAGCTTGAGATATTTTTTATAACCTAACCCTGCTTTAAACTTCTCCACAACTTTATCCCTGACCTGTCTGGTGTGTTCCTTGGCCTTTATGATGCTGTTTGTTCACTAAGGTTATCTAACAAACTTCTGAGGGCTTCACAGAACAGCTGCATTTATACTGAGATTAAATCATACACAGGTGTATTCTATTTACTAATTAGGTGACTTCTGAAGGCAATTGGTTTCACTAAATTCTAGTTAGGGGTAGTAGAGTAAAGGGGCTGAATACAAATACACGCCACACTTTTCACATATTTATTTGTATATCATTTTGAAAAACATTTATTATTTTCTTTCCACTTCACAAATTTGTGCCACTTTGTGTTGGTCTATCACATAAAATCCCAATAAAAATACATTTACATTTTTGGTTGTAACATAACAAAATGTGGACAATTTCAAGGGGTGTGAATACTTTTTCAAGGCACTGTATAGTAGGAGCACCGATAGAATAGCCGAGCTGTGGAATAAATTTAGTTATTTTCACATCTGTGATGCTGATCACATTGGTAGACACATATATTTGTATAGCCTTAAAGACTTTTACCCTTACCAGGGAAAAAAGAGAGTATATCACAATATTCATTAACCTCTAGGCAGAATAAGCAGGTATATGTAAAATACCCAAGCATTGCTATGTAAAATAAAAATTGTAAATAAAAATTAATAAACATGTGTATAAAAGAGAAACAGCTGCAACTATCCAATAGTACTTGTAAATAAAATGAAATAATAGTGCGCTAATCCAATAAAATATATTTAAGTATATAGTACACCTAAAAAAGCTAATACTATTTAATAAAAACACATTTAATAAAAATACAAATCAGCAATTCTGTGTTATGAGTTTCTCTCATTTGCTTTGAGTTGGTCATGGTAGTCTTTCGAATCACACACTATTAAATGGATGTGTGGCATGGATTTGAAGTGAAATATTATCACAGAATTGATTGCCTTTATATGTATATTCTGGACTTTATTTGGACTGTTATCAATACCCTGTATTTGTTTTTGCACATTTTTTTGCACAACATGTTTATAACACTCTGCATATGAATTATTATTATTGTTTGAGTATTAGCATTTTTTAGCTGTACTATATACTTAAATACAGGGAGTGCAGAATTATTAGGCAAATGAGTATTTTGACCACATCATCCTCTTTATGCATGTTGTCTTACTCCAAGCTGTATAGGCTCGAAAGCCTACTACCAATTAAGCATATTAGGTGATGTGCATCTCTGTAATGAGAAGGTGTGTGGTCTAATGACATCAACACCCTATATCAGGTGTGCATAATTATTAGTCAACTTCCTTTCCTTTGGCAAAATGGGTCAAAAGAAGGACTTGACAGGCTCAGAAAAGTCAAAAATAGTGAGATATCTTGCAGTGGGATGCAGCACTCTTAAAATTGCAAAGCTTCTGAAGCGTGATCATCAAACAATCAAGCGTTTCATTCAAAATAGTCAACAGGGTCGCAAGAAGCGTGTGGAAAAACCAAGGCGCAAAATAACTGCCCATGAACTGAGAAAAGTCAAGCGTGCAGCTGCCAAGATGCCACTTGCCACCAGTTTGGCCATATTTCAGAGCTGCAACATCACTGGAGTGCCCAAAAGCACAAGGTGTGCAATACTCAGAGACATGGCCAAGGTAAGAAAGGCTGAAAGACGACCACCACTGAACAAGACACACAAGCTGAAACGTCAAGACTGGGCCAAGAAATATCTCAAGACTGATTTTTCTAAGGTTTTATGGACTGATGAAATGAGTGAGTCTTGATGGGCCAGATGGATGGGCCAGTGGCTGGATTGGTAAAGGGCAGAGAGCTCCAGTCCGACTCAGACGCCAGCAAGGTGGAGGTGGCGTACTGGTTTGGGCTGGTATCATCAAAGATGAGCTTGTGGGGCCTTTTCGGGTTGAGGATGGAGTCAAGCTCAACTCCCAGTCCTACTGCCAGTTTCTGGAAGACACCTTCTTCAAGCAGTGGTACAGGAAGAAGTCTGCATCCTTCAAGACAAACATGATTTTCATGCAGGACAATGCTCCATCACATGCGTCCAAGTACTCCACAGCGTGGCTGGCTAGAAAGGGTATAAAAGAAGAAAAACTAATGACATGGCCTCCTTGTTCACCTGATCTGAACCCCATTGAGAACCTGTGGTCCATCATCAAATGTGAGATTTACAAGGAGGGAAAACAGTACACCTCTCTGAACAGTGTCTGGGAGGCTGCGGTTGCTGCTGCACGAAATGTTGATGGTGAACAGATCAAAACACTGACAGAATCCATGGATGGCAGGCTTTTGAGTGTCCTTGCAAAGAAAGGTGGCTATATTGGTAACTGATTTGTTTTTGTTTTGTTTTTGAATGTCATAAATGTATATTTGTGAATGTTGAGAGGTTATATTGGTTTCACTGGTAAAAATAAATAATTGAAATGGGTATATATTTTTTTTTGTTAAGTTGCCTAATAATTATGCACAGTAATAGTCATCTGCACACACAGATATCCCCCTAAAATAGCTAAAACTAAAAACAAACTAAAAACTACTTCCAAAAATATTCAGCTTTGATATTAATGAGTTTTTTGGGTTCATTGAGAACATGGTTGTTGTTCAATAATAAAATTAATCCTCAAAAATACAACTTGCCTAATAATTCTGCACTCCCTGTATATGTTATTGGATTAGCGCACTATTATTTCATTTTATTTAAAATAAGCAGGTAATTCTTGCAGTGTAGATGGGGGAACCACTGCAAGTGTTACCTGCTTATTTTGCCTAGAGTATAATTAATATTGTGATATACTTTCCTTAATCCCTGCTCCCAGAGAATTATTTTTAACTGTATGACAAGTCCCAGGAAGTCAAATTTCTTTGCTGTTAACTGGGTTTAGGTTTCTGACATCATCCTTTACATTAATGGATCAACAGTCCTACATTGTCAATGAGGACACTGAGGGTCTGCCCACAACCCAGGATGGCGGACAGCAGAGTTAGGTAAGTATATCACCTTATTCATTATCTCTTAGGTAAAATGAGTGGGTAAACCTTGCAGTGTGGAGAGGAACGCACTGCAAGAGTAACGTTTTTTCCTTCTTATAACTATTTTTTTTCTTTATACTATATCAAGTCTCTTTAGTGTAGTTATCTTTTTGGATATGAGTGAAATAATACTAATATTATGCTTTATTTTTGTACAAATAGTTTGTCAGTTATACCATATTTTAACTGTACAATCATTTACAGATCAAAACATTCAGATTTAACCTCCCCAGCCTACCCAGGATAGACACATTTCTAGACAGGAAAATATAGTATGTTTAAAATAGTCTGCCCTCTACCGTGGTGCTTATATAAACAATTAAATTAATGCAGATCGTTTCTTGATTGTATCTTTATCAGTGAACTTATCAATAAAGAAAAGATGCATTCAAAAGTCATGTAATCCGTACTTAAGCTGGATATATATATATATATATATATATATATATATACACACAGGCATACCCCACTTTTAAGTACACAATGGGGTTTATTTACTATTGCTGGAAAGCACAAAATCAGGCTCACTTCTGAATAGAAATCCACGAGCTTCCAGTTTTTATTAGCAGGGTTAATTGAACATGCTGGGGTTAGAAGCTCATGGGTTTATATGCAGAAGTGAGCCTGATTTTGCACTTTCCAATTTTAGTAAATAAACCCCATTGTGTACTTAAAAGTGGAGTATGCCTGTATATATATATATATTAATATATATTTTTTTATTATTTTTTTTCTTCATTCAAACAGCGAGTTGAACAAAAAAAAACAAAAAAAAAAACTGACAGATCCACACATCAACATAACAATATGTGATGTGTGAATCTCTCTTGCCGTGCCATTGTATTCTGACAGGGGGCCTCCCCCCTCCCCACCAGAATACACTAATCAGATGATCGAATTCTGGTTTTCCAGCAAGACTGTGCGACAGAAGCTGGTCATTGGAATGGCTACTGTTAAACATACAGCAGTACACATGCTGAACTGGCCTAGTACATGTGCACTGGTCGAATGCTATGAGCATGAGGTGAACCAGTAAAAGGGTCTATAATGTGATGGCCTTCTTAATACATCATATAACAACAAAACTTTACTGGTCACGAGGTTACAAACTGTGCAAGGTTTGTAGAAATTGATTTCAATGTTGAAAGAAAGTTTGTAGTGAAAGATATATGTGGGATATATTATTATTATTTAGCTACAGTACAGTGTTATTTTTACCAGTCTAGAAAATCTTAGTAAGAACGATTGTACTGAATAATACTTTAATAATAACTTTAGTAATAAATGAGATCAACACCCTTGAAAATACATTATAAAATAAATCACCCAGATGAGATATAATTTTTTTTTTTTTTTTTTTGGAGCAAATGAAGAAATGTTATATAAAAGACCATAGCACTGATTGTTTTTCTAAGCAAAAATAAAACAATACTGGCCTTACTTTAAGTGAAATGCATTGCCATTCAAGGAGAGGCCCACACAATTACTAAAACATGTTATAAAGCCTTGGGCTGTTGATCTGTGTGAAACTATACTTGAGTCTTAAGAAGCAGAACAATCAAAATCAGCTACATTCCAATGCCTGTAAATAGTAGAATTATCCTTTTAGCAGCTAATATTTTGAATTAACTAATTTGTAGACTTAAATGCTCTCTGTATTTAGCTTTGCAACTTGAAGAGAGCACTGGTGGCAGTTTCCTAGTTGGGCTGTTAATTTTTGTGTGATATCTGCATAGTAGTGAAATATCTGAAGACATTTTCAGATGTGAAAATTACAACTACGGGAGCAAAAATCTTTTACAAAAATACCTTTTCCTTTACTTATGTATGTATGGAATGAAAGCACTCCATTGATATCTGTTCTGATAATACAAGTTGCATTAAAAAAAATACACTTACTGCTTTACTAATTACTAATAAATGACTTAATTAATGCTTTTCATATCTTTCCGGAGTTTAGCTCCTGTGTGACTATATGTATCACATTATCAAATATATCAATTTACGATAATGTGATTAAAGTGAAAGGTGAGCGAAGACTTGCTATGTTACAGAGAACATTACAGAGAAAATGTAACATAAGCAATAATCTGCCCATCTCTAAACTGTAAAAAAAACTGACTGATCATGCCACTTCCTGTGTCCCTCTCCGTGAGCTGACCACAATAATCTTGGCTACTGAGCCCTGACTATCATGGTCAGTTTACATCCCTCCATCATCTGCAGCTCTTCTCTGTCCTCCTCACCCCCTCCCTCCCTGCCTGTCAGCTTCCGTGCCTGTCTATGTGAGTTGTCTCTGCCTCCCCCACTCCTGTCGCTATTGTTGGTAAATAAAACCTTTACAAAATATCCTGGCAGCCCCTCTCATTTATCTTGCGATAACTCACTGTGTAAGTGTTTGTTTAACCACTTAACGCCCGCCGCACGCCTATATACGTCCGCACAATGGCACGGACAGGCAGAAGGGCGTATATATACGCCCTTGCCTTCTAGCGGGTGGGGGGTCCGATCGGGACCCCCTCCGCTGCGTGCGGCGGGCGGGATCCCTCGGGGAGCGATCCGGGACGACGGCGCGGCTATTTGTTTATAGCCGCTCCGTCGCGATCGCTCCCCGGAGCTGAAGAACGGGGAGAGCCGTATGTAAACACGGCTTCCCCGTGCTTCACTGTGGCGGCGCATCGATCGAGTGATCCCTTATATAGGGAGACTCGATCGATGACGTCCATTCTACAGCCACAACACCCTACAGTTGTAAACACACACACAGTGATCCTTAACTCCTACAGCGCCCCCTGTGTTTAACTCCCAAACTGCAACTGTCATTTTCACAACAAACAATGCAATTTAAATGCATTTTTTGCTGTGAAAATGACAATGGTCCCAAAAATGTGTCAAAATTGTCCGAAGTGTCCGCCATAATGTCGCAGTCACGAAAAAAATCACTGATCGCCGCCAATAGTAGTAAAAAAAAAAAATTAATAAAAATGCAATAAAACTATCCCCTATTTTGTAAACACTATAAATCTTGCGCAAACCAATCGATAAACGCTTATTGCGATTTTTTTTACCAAAAATAGGTAGAAGAATACGTATCGGCCTAAACTGAGGAAAAAAAAAATTGTTATATATGTTTTTGGGGGATTTTTATTATAGCAAAAAGTAAAAAATATTGAATTTTTTTCAAAATTGTCGCTCTATTTTTGTTTATAGCGCAAAAAATAAAAACCGCAGAGGTGATCAAATACCACCAAAAGAAAGCTCTATTTGTGGGTAAAAAAGGACGCCAATTTTGTTTGGGAGCCACGTCGCACGACGGCGCAATTGTTTGTTAAAGCGACGCAGTCCCGAATTGCAAAACCTGGCCTGGGCATTTAGCTGCAAAATGGTCCGGGGCTTAAGCGGTTAAATAGATGCTTCTAAATACCCTTTTGCAGTTGTCTTCAGGCCGGTCACATGACTCCTGGCTGCTCTGCTTCTACGATCCAGGGCTACAGTGAGAGGTGCAGAGCGGGCAGCACAGCGGTCACGTGACATCCCGAATTATATCAGAGGGAGATCTCAGGCCCTCCCACTGTAACCCTGGATCGTAGTAGCAGAATGGCCGGGAGTCATGTGACTGGCCTGAAGATAACTGAAACAAGGTATTTAGAAGTGTCTATTTACACAAACACTTACACAGAGCGTTATCACAATATAAAGAAGAGGGGCTGCCAGTGAAAGGGGTTTTAGGGTTACAAAGACTTTAGGGTGCTTGGGCACTCCTGCACCTACAGCCTGATGGCTATATATCTGCAGTATGAGCTTGAAAGGCACTGCCACCTCTGATTGCTAGTCTCACAAGATTGTGAGTGAGATTTGGGGATGCCGCTATTGTGCTGTTCACTTTTTTGCCTCACTGGAGGCTTTGAAATGAGGAAGCAATGTCCTGCTTCTACCTTAATGGCCGTCACCACTTAGAGACCCAGTGCAGAGCAAGGTATCGAAAACCAGTAATAGGGAAGAATCAGCTACAGAGAGCTCACAGGAAATACTGGTGAATAGTGCTTTGTCATCTGCTTGTCAGCTTTCAGAGTTAAGCTCCTCTTCATTCAAACAAATGTGTCCACAACACTATCAATTATGACTCCTGCCTCACAAGAGAACTCCATAACTGTGTGTTTTTTTATTGTTCATGTTTTAGTATGGTCAGCTGTCATGTAAATCTACCTGACAAGTATATCATAAGATTCTTGTAGACATATCCACTGAAACCACTAAGCAATACTGTAAGCTTTTCCAACAAACAAAGCCAAGGTGTTTTAATAAATCAAACCCATTCTGTGTAGATGATACATAACTAGCAAACAGAATAAGGCTTGGGGGAGCCTACGGGTTTAAAGGTTCCACCCACTGCATGTAAATACTACTATGAATGGTAATATTCACTGTAATTTGCTATGCTTTGCATATGACATCTTTCATTAACATGCAGCATCTGTGAAATAACTGTATGTATTATGCATGCATTACAAATGATCTATTTCTTGGTTGGTTAAAATAGCAGTATCTTTTTCCATATGTTTTTTCCCTTCCCTCACTAGTGCGCCTAATTGTTCAAATGCGTAAGTGGTGGAATGAGTTTCTAATGATTGTTTGTCAATTATTTACTTTTAGAAAATCGTGTTCTTCTCATTATCAACACAGTAATGTTAAAGCCTTTGGGATGCAATTTCTAATGTAATCCAAGGGCTGTAAGGATTCCTAGTAAAGTCTGTAATAACTGAAATATGCTGCACCCTAATGGCTTTATGCAATACATGTTATCCTTTGCACATGTTACCTCCATTAAAAACCACAAAGTGCACAGAACATTCCATTTAACTATCTGAGTGCCAAATTATAGGATGCATTAATTTTGAATTATAATGTAAGTACACTTGGTACAAAGTGTAGTGTAAGGATTGATGTCTATTGGCTGAATCATGTTTATTTTCCACTTAGTAGGAAGTAGACATTTTAAACTAAGGTTTGTCACTTTCATGACCAGTTTTATAATACAACCAGAAAAATAAAAGTATTTACTTTACCCTTGTGGTTATAAATTCATGAATAAATGATAACATAGAAGCATGCCATTAGCCAAGTATATGGAAATATTTCAGAAAATTATTGAGATTTTTTTAATGTTGTGACATATTGGCATTTACTGAAATATTTACAGTGTTAAAAATATTCCTGTCATGCCAAATATTTAAACCCAATACAAACTACATGTTTATGTCAGTTCGGGGAAATTTTATGTCAAGTCAATTTATAGAAATATTTCTGGTTAAGTTCCAAAAAGCTGACTAAAATGAATTTGGTGGTTTTGCCACCCACTGTAAGACTGCCTAACATTATATTTCTACTGAAGAGGTTTCTATGCTTGTCTCGTATATTATGCTGGCATCAGCACCAGTGTGCTAAATATACTGGAAGCAGAAATCTTATACAGTTTTAGGTTTAACCCTTTCATGGCTGGAGGTCATGTGTGGATGCCCAGACCAAATTTAGCAGTATTAGTATGAGGTTAAGTCAACAATAACTCTCATGCCCCAGGCCGGGATTTCCGACGGGAAAAAGTCAGCCGGGAACCCCAATGGGAAAAAAGAGAGCCAGTTCTTGGCCACACGTTTTTGCCATTTTTCCCGTCGGAAAAACTGCGATGAAGCATACACACTTTCGGAATTTCCAGCCAAAAGCTCTGATCGCAGTTTTCCCGTCGGAAATCCCGGCCGCGTACGGGGCAAGACAAATAGACAAAAAAGTGAAAAAGTGGTAAAGTTACTGTATGTATATTACCAAATCACATATGCTCTCTATCTCACAGCAGTCATTGTGATTACATGACTGTGAACTGTGGTAATTGGTTCCTGATGGTTTGTAGAGACTGTAAATTGTCCATGGCAGCATGGTCTCACAGCTTGGACTAGGATCAGGCTTCCTGGAACACAGATCAACATTCTAACTTAGAAATGATGAGGAACATGCTTAAAAACAATGCGCTCCCACCCACTGGATGAAAATGTTGAAGCCATGTTATTTATGGGGTATAATGCCTGTGCAGTATGTCCTGTGTGTTTGGTGTGTTCCCCCTTCCCCAATTAAATTTTGCAAGTCTGTTAGTATTTTCCTTTATTTTTATTTTTCAAGACTGTAAAGCCGTGTACGCATGATCGGTTTGTCCGCTGAAAACAGACCGATGGACTGTTTTCATCAGACAACCCATTGTGTGTGGGCCCCATCGGTTTTATTTCCATTGGTGTAAAAAAATAGAACATGTTTTAAAGACATTAGTAACAGCTGCTCATGATACAGTATCAAGATCAAGCTATGTTCTATGGCAATACATTTCTCACTACTATGCTTATTTTTATTAGGGATTATTGCTGTAAGCCCACAGCTCCCAGTGTTCTAAAACTTAAGGAATACTAACAATGTATATAAAGTGTCCAATACAGGGGTCTCTAAACATTTTAAATAAGGGGCCAGGATACTATCCTTCAGACCTTAGAGGGGTCGGACTGTGGCCTGTGGGAGAAGAAAATGTCCTGGTGTCAATAATAATGCATCTTCATTGGTGTCCATGAGATGAATAGTACTCAGGTATCAGTGTCAGAATGAGAAATATTGTCCCATCATTGGTTTCAGTGGTAGGAATAGTGTCCAATGGCTGGTGTTAGAGGGAGGAATAGTGCCCCATTGTTGGTGTCAGTGGGAGGAATAGTGCCCCACTGTTGGTGTCAGTGGCAAGAATTATGCCCCATTGTTAAAGGCAGTTTGGAGACAAGGCAGGCCAAATGTCTAGGTGGTAACATAATTTGCAGTCCAAATAAATAGTTTCAGCTTCAATGCAATGCCTGAATGGCCTGCAGATTTAGAAAGGCCATTATCAAATGACCATAAATGATGCTTCTCAGACGGGTATTTTCTCTAATCAATGATTTTCTTAAACAAATAATTGCAAAAGATGACAGAAAATAACATAACAAAAATGACTTTGATTAACATAACCGGTGTTTGTTTATTTTCCCACATTATATTTAATTAAATGTTTTACATAACCTAAGTTGCAGAGGATTAAAGGTAATCTTAATTAACAAATCCACTTGAGGCTGGGGAACTCATGTTCCCTGTAGACTCTATTTATTTTTCATTTACTGTACACATGCTATCTGCTGCTCCTAACTTTTAATTTGCTTCAGAAAACAGCAGGTAGATAGGTGGGTTTAGTATTAGTATATATATATATATATATATATATATATATATATATATATATATATATATTTTTTTTGTGATTATTTTAGTAGTTGTGGGCTATATAGGCTGGTGGTTATGTACTATATATAATAGGGCTGTGCATCTTCACCGGTCTCACGATTCGATGCGATTGCGATTATCAAGGCCACGATTCGATTCGATTCCGCAATGCATCATGATGCATCACGATTGCAGCGCAAGTGCGCATGGCTTTCATCAAAAAAAATGTTAAGTACTCCATTTTTTTTCTATCTGTTCTTAACCTCCCTGGTGGTATGATTATTTCAGAAAAAAGGTGCTGAAAGCAGTACCATTATTTGCAAGAAAATTTGGCGTTTTATACTGTAGGCCTGTAATTCTTAGGAATAACTCACTTAAATCTGACCAAACAAGAGTCTAGTAGGCATCCCGGGTATGAATTTTTTTTAAAAACAAAATTATAAATTATAATATAATAAATAATTATAAATAATTATAACAAATAATAATATAATTAAAATAAAAATTATTCAATAATGTAATCAACTCAAAATCACTGAAATTTGCTCAGTTGCAGAATTGTCGCTGTCATTACTTTTATTTTTTTTATGACGAATTTCCCCACAAATCGCTATCGCACAATTCTGCAAGTGATTATAATTTATTATCGCTGTTTTCTAGCTGCTCTAAAACCATTTTTGACATAAAGGGACACTTTTGGTTGCTATGGACAATCTATAGTTTGCAGGCAGAAAGAACAGTTTTTATTATATAAAAGTACATGTAGGGCACTGGGCAGACCACTAGAGACAAGGGGGGTGTGTATTTTTTACATACAGTACTGTAATATATAAGATTACAGTATACTGTATGTATTGTATTTGTTTACCTTTTTGAATTTGGCGCTGTTCTCCGCGAGGCACTGTGTGAATTGAGCGAGGTCCCGCTCACTCACACAGCACGGTGGCATCGCTGGATCCAGGGACAAGGTAAGTAACTTTGTCTGTGGCTGCAGCGAGGCGGGCCTGAGTCTGACTCGGGGTTACCGATAGTAGCCAAAAAATCTCACCCCGAGTCAGACTCAGGAACACCGCTCAGAAGGTTAAAAAAAACTGAAAAAAAACAACACACAATAACACTTCCTGCAAAGTCTAAACACGGCAGACATGCTACAGGAGATGGTCAGAGACTGAAGACATGCTACAGGAGATGGTCAGAGACTGCAGACATGCTACAGGAGATGGTCAGAGACTGCAGACATGCTACAGAAGATGGTCAGAGACTGCAGACATGCTACAGGAGATGGTCAGAGACTGCAGATATGATATAGGAGATGGTCAGAGACTGCAGACATAGTACAGGAGATGATCAGAGACTGCAGACATAATACAGGAGATGATCAAAGACTGCAGACATAGTACAGGAGATGATCAGAGACTGCAGACATAGTACAGGAGATGATCAGAGACTGAAGACATAGTACAGGAGACGGTCAGAGACTGCAGACGAAGTACAGGAGATGGTCAGAGACTGCAGACGAAGTACAGGAGACGGTCAGAGACTCTTACATAGGACACTGTTCTGAGGAGGATGGATAATCAGGGATATAATGAGGTGAGTGTCGGAAGGGCCCCGGGTTGGGATTCGGGGCTGTAACCCTTTCCTGCACTCAGAGGAGAGGTGACCCCAATACACAGGACGGGGGAGGGGGGTGTCACCCTCGGCATAGAAGGATATGGAGAGTAAATGGAAAAAATGATTGCGCTCGTTCTAAATGTAGAAAATTAAATAAAAAAGCTGCGATCAAAAAGTGTTATACCACACCAGACAAATACAAAAACAGGAAGCAGATCGCGCTAATATATACGACCAGCTGTCTGCAGAGTAGTATGTCAGAGTGACACCATATACAGTGAGCTGTGACATATATGACTATATTAAGTGAAAAATATATAAATATATGAATAAAATGTCCTTAGTGAAAAAAAATGACTCTATGAATAAAAAATAAAAAGAAAAAATAAATAAGTGAAAAGTATTGATAGATGAATCTTGTAATGAGCCAAAAGTCCACCATACAGAAGTTTCAAATGAAGATGTCCCCAGTGCAGAGAATGTAAAACATCCCAGGAAAGGTGATGAGAAAGCACTTCCACCAAAGACAAACACTGCCTCTTACCGAATATTATTGGTCTCTGTTTAAGGAGACCAAATACAGCATGTAAGGGTGTAATTCAAGTAGATATTCCCACCGGTTTATCCAACTCAAAGCTGTCAGATCGGTCAGTCATCTCAGCCAAACAGGATATCATTGACTTCTCCCACCTGGTAATGTTTTCAGGATTTCCTGATTCATATACAGCTGAACTCATCTATTTGAGAGACTCTATACTCCATCACTTCTTTTTAAGCTTGCTGAGAGGTGATGGCGAGAGATTAGAGAAACAGCCTTACTTAGATGAGTTCAGCTGTATATGAATCAGGAAATCCTGAAAACATTACCAGGTGGGAGAAGTCAATGATATCCTGTTTGGCTGAGATGACTGACCGATTCTGACAGCTTTGAGTTGGATAAACCGGTGGGAATATCTACTTGAATTACACCCTTACATGCTGTATTTGGTCTCCTTAAACAGAGACCAATAATATTCGGTAAGAGGCAGTGTTTGTCTTTGGTGGAAGTGCTTTCTCATCACCTTTCCTGGGATGTTTTACATTCTCTGCACTGGGGACATCTTCATTTGAAACTTCTGTATGGTGGACTTTTGGCTCATTACAAGATTCATCTATCAATACTTTTCACTTATTAATTTTTTCTTTTTATTTTTTCTTCATAGAGTCATTTTTTTTCACTAAGGACATTTTATTCATATATTTATATATTTTTCACTTAATATAGTCATATATGTCACAGCTCACTGTATATGGTGTTACTCAAATTTGACATACTACTCTGCAGACAGCTGGTCGTATATATTAGCGCGATCTGCTTCCTGTTTTTGTAAGGATATGGAGAGGTCTGGGGGGGGTCACCCCTGAACTATGACCCCAATTTCTCAGATTCTGCTGAGAACAACCCCCCCCCCTCTCAGTCACATGATCACAGACCCAGGATGGAGTGCACACTGACCTGGGGGGGGGGGCGTGTTCTCACTACACTTCCCCCACATTCCTATCAATAACAGGCAGTCTGAATAGAATGTAAGCTCCTCTGCAAAATCTGAACAGAGACGTATCCCCTCCCCCCACCATCTACACTGCTATGTAATCTTCTAATGAGATTTCTGCTGGACTCAGTGCCTGGGACCCAGCATGAGTCATCTACCCCCTAGATTGTAAGCTCCTAGGTACAGAGCGTGATTCACGTACCTCTAGATTGTAAGCTCCTAGGGACAGGGCGTGACTGCATGGCTTGCCTATCTCCTATGTCCACTCTGCTCTTACGTCTCTCCTGGCGTCAGCCCCTCCCGCCTTTTTACTGATCTGATAGTTACAAACAGTGGGCGGGGCTGACGCCAGGACGTAAGAGCAGAGTGGACATAGGAGAGAGGCGGGCCTTGCATATACAAACACTACCCTCTACTAATCTGAAGTTCTAGTCAGTGGGCGGGGCTGACACCAGGAGACACGGAAGAGCACGCAGAGTGGACATAGGAGAGAGGCGGGCCGGGCAGTGTAAAAAAAAAGTACCATAGAACGGAGCGCTCTCCCGGGAGTGGCGGGGACAGGGCTAGGCATCGATTATCAGGGTCGCATGCATCGGTGCCGCATCGGGAACACCCGAATCGCGATGCACCGATTCATCGATTAAATTTGACACCCCTAATATATAAACTCTCAGTTTGCTGAGACATTTTGCTCCACTTTGGAACAAGTTTCTGTGAATGTCAGAAGAAGCTCTGGAGTACCTGTGTGGTAAAATACAACCCATGTTTGGTGAGACACAACCTGTTTAAAGCCTCAGTAAAGCCTCATACACACAACTATTTTTTTTTGTTCAATGCAGCTAGTTGAACAAAAACAAAACTGACAGCTTAGGTTGGAGCCACTGTACTAACAATCCAATGTTAGTACAACGATCTCCCCTGATGTGCTATTGTGTTCTGACAGGAGTATGTCCCCCCCGGCCAGAGCACTTCAGTCAGTGACTGAGAGAGCTAATCGAAAGCTGATCGGCAGATGTTTGACAGACCTTTGACAGAAGCCAACTGAATGGTTGGCTTCTTTTGGACCAGCTGCCTTACACGTCCGAATACCGGCCATTAACGCCCGACATTTAGCCTGTATGTGCTAGGCTTTAGGCGCCTGGGTAGCAGTAGTTTGCTCCAGGCCTGTTAGCCAGGTACCCTGTATGTTAGTATCCTCACTGCCAAGCTAAACCCTCAAAATATGTGTAGTGTTACATCACACACAATTCTCTCTTTCAAGCTTATCTAAACCCAAACACAAGAATTTAAAAACGTACTAGTCATTAGATGGGAGGGCTCTGTTAGTTTCCTTATGCAAGTTTCTTGATTCCGAAAGTAATGCACTCTGTGTTCTAGGTCGGCAGAGCTCACTCTATGTACTGTATCTATGAAAGAGCAGTGTTGTCAGGGCCGATCCTAGACAGGGTGCATGGGGTGCTCCGCACCCAGACGCTGCAGAGGGGGGGGCGCCAAAGCTCTAAAGTGCTCCCCTCCCTCCTCCTTGTCTGTGTCCAAAGGCGGAGCGCATGTAGATGGTGCTGCGGTTCCCCATTCCGTTTGCTCTCTCTGCTGGCAACTGACAAGAGCGTATACCCGGAATCCGGGCTGGGTACCACAGCGGAGCCTAGTACCGGAACACGTTCTGGTACTAGGCTTCACTAATTAATTCTGTCCGGTGCGCATGGAGCAGTCTCCTGTCTGCCCCACCCCCTCTGCATGTGTCGACTCTTCTCCCATAGACGGTGTGATGAGAGGCTTCTGGGTTGGCCATAGCTGCTGCCAATCATCCCGTACACTCCCAGAAATACTCTCCGAGTGCCACCCTCCAAGTAACCAAAGATGCCACATATGCCCCGCCCCCCTGTAATGTGCTTCTGCTCCCGAGCTACAGGGATCTATTGGACAAGTACTGATCTATGGGGACACCTGATGTGGGGGGCTCTGATGGGAGACACCTGCTGTGGGGGGGCTCTGATGGGGGACACCTGCTGGGGGGGACTCTAATGGGGGACACTTGCTGGGGGGGATTCTGATGGGGGCCACTAATGAAGACTTCTTATTGGAGCATCTCTGTGTTTGAGTCGTAGCCATAGAAACATTTATAAAGGGGAGGAGTTAGTAAGGTGACCACGCCCATGTGGGGGCGTCTGGCGTCTGTGACCCTGAGTGTTGTCACCCTAGTCTGCTTTCCATATTTTGACTTCAAACAACATCTTTTTCTCATCACCATTAAATTGGGGGTGTTTTATAGTACACAAAAGATAGCTGAGAAGACTGATTGCATTGTTTTATCATTTAAATCAGAGCTCCACTCAAAAGGGGAAGCTCTGCTTATACCACTCCTCCCCCTCCGCTGTCACATTTGGCACATTTTGGGGGGGAGGAGTAGGTACCTGATTTTGAAATGCTTCCATTTATCCATGTTGTGCTCTACAGTGGCTCTGCCTGCCTGTTCTGTTCTTATGACACTCTCACCAAGAACCCTCACCGATTGTTTTCTCTTAAGCCGCATACACTCGATCGGTTTGTCCGCTGAAAGCAGACCGATAGACAAACCAATCGCGTAAAAAAAATAGAACATTTTCCTATGGATAAAAAAACGATAGAAAACGAAACGATAGAAAAATCTGACCGTCTGTATGGAACTCCATCTGTCAAAAATCCACACATGCTCAGAATCAAGTCGACGCATGCTTGGAAGCATTGAACTTCATTTTTTTCCGGTCCTTGTAGTGTTGTACGTCACTGCGTTTTGGCACGATCGGATTTTTGACTGATGGTGTGTAGGCAAGACTGATGAAAGTCAGCTTCATCGGATATCCGATGAAAAAATCCAGCGGATTAGATTCCATCAGATATCCGATCGTGTACAGGGCTTAACTGTTTCATTTTATTTAATTTCACTGTTTTGTTTTAATATTTTATATGCAATATTTTTTGCTAAAAGTTTATACCTCTTAACATCCCTAGTGGTCTAACCTGTGTTTGCCGTAAGGTCAATGTTTTGGTCCACCATGGATGTATGGTACTTGTAATTGTCACCTATATTTTGTACATTATTATTATGGTGTATCTTTTGATTTTGTTGTTCTCTTATTCTTTAATAAAAACTTGTATTGCAAAAAGAAAAAATAAAGCTCTATTTGTGGGAGCAAAAATTACATAAATTTTATTTGGGTATAGCATTGCATGACCACGCAATTGTCAGTTAAAGTAACGCAGTGCCATATCGCAAAAAATGGCCTGGTCATTAAAGTGTTACTAAACCTAAAAACATTTTTTTAACTTAATGCTTGCATTGCATTAAGGTAAAAAACTTTTTTAATTTCTTTGTGCACCCACCCTTCCCCTCCACTCTGAGCAATACCACTGCACAGAGGAGGTAAGTATAACAGGTTTGTTATTTTAATTATAAAAAAAATATTTGAGTTTAGTAACACTTTAAGGGGGTAAAACCTTCTGGGGCTGAAGTGGTTAAGTTTGCCGTTCTATGTTGCTTGTTTAGATTTGCATATTTTAAAGATGTTTGAAAAATGAATTGGATTTAAAAAAAACATGCTCCTGATTTTTGGCTGAACAAGATATTAGAGTTTTGTTAAGTATCCTCAGAGCAAGTGGTATGTTTCATTACAAAGGAATATTAAGTGGATTTTCAAATGAAGGCAGTTTATTTTACACTATAATGGCTATAGAAAAATAATTGGAAAAGTTCCAGACTCTTAGGCCCCGTACACACGACAGAGGAACTCGACGTGCTTGGCACGTCGAGTTCCTCGTCTCGTTTTGGGATGAAGCCGCCGAGGAGCTCGGCGGGCCGCCTTCTCCTATAGAACAACGCGGCCAACGAGAAAATAGAGAACATGTTCTCTATTTTCTCGTCGACCTCCTCGGCGGCTCCATCGAGCCAAAACTGTACAGACGACAGAGATTCTCGGCAGAATCCGGGTTTTGACCGAGTTTCTCGGCGAATTCTGCCGAGAATCTCTGTCGTGTGTACGAGGCCTCACACAGATTATTGGTGTTTTTCTACATTTTTAGTATAAACACCGTGAGAAAAGGCTTTTTTACTGCAATGTTTTAGTCAACGAGGCATATACTCTGCAATCTGCAGAAAGGATTATAACAGACAGGAGGAACAAATACTATCTGAATTATACATACGGCATTCTTTTTTGCTTCCACAAATTTCTCTTTACAAATTGTGCCTCTGTTTATGATCAGAGCTTGAAGCTTCCCTCCAAGATATACAATATGTCGGCTCTACTAGCGATGGTAGCAGGGCTGGACTGGGACAAAAATTTGGCCCTGGACTTCATCCAGACCGGCCCACCTTAATTCAATAAAATGCTTCCCCCCCCGAAAAATCACGCCCACCAAAAGGCCCCTACATCCATTATTGTATATCATGAGAGGGTGAGAGAGGGGAATGAGAGAGAGGGAGGGTTGAGGGAAAGGGGGGGAGAGGGGTGGGTGAGAGAGGGGGGTGAGTGTAAGAAAAAGAGAGTGAGTGTAAAAGAGAGGGGGTGAGTGTAGGACCCCTTTTTACACTGAGGCGTTTTTTAGGCACTTTTGGGCTAAAAATAGCGCCTGTAAAGCGACTGAAAAACGCTTCCGCTGCAGTCCCAGTGTGAAAGCCGGAGTGCTTTCACACTGGGGTGCTGCCAGGGCATTAGAAAAGGTCCTCCAAGCAGCATCTCTGTTTTAAAAAACGGCCCACTGAGCCATCGGCCCACCGGGAAACTCCCTGTAGTCCCTATGGCCAGTCCATCCCTGGATGGTAGAGTGGCTGTGTGAAAATTACCAGTATCTGGAGCTTGTAATCTGTTAGAAATCAGGGGGCCCTGTAAAGCCTTTTTGACAGGACCCCCCCACAGAAAACATTAAAACAATATTTTCGCAAAAAAATACACTAACATTATTATTAGCAGACACAAACACAACATTACTTACAAAATTCCTGCTTAAGCTATCAAATTAGGACCTGCAGTGTAATGCCTTGTACAAACGATCGGAATTTCCGATGGGAAAAGTCAGACGGAATTTTTTCATCGGATATTCCGACCGTGTGTGTGCCCCATCTGACTTTTTTCCATCGGAATTTAGAAAGAGAACATGTTCGTCTGTAGGGAACTCCGCATGCTCAGAATCAAGTCAACGCATGCTCGGAAGCATTTAATTTTTCTCGGCCCATCATAGTGTTGTACGTCACCACATTCTTGATGGTCTGAATTTGGTGTGACAGTGTGTATGCAAGACAGCTTGAACGGAATTCCGTCGGAAAAATCCGTCGGAGTTTATCCCGACGAAAAATCTGATCATGTGTACAAGGCATTTCAGAGTGAGTTCAGCCACATGAACAAACCACTTATTCACACCTCTAAATGAACCCTTAGGACTAGTTAAATTATGAATTTGGCATGGGGCAGTAAAAGCCAGTGATTGAGCTGTGGTTGTATACAGCTGTATACAGCAAGACACAGAAAAGTAGTATGTGGAGAAGGTGGGAATTGCTATTGGAAAGTGAAGGAAGATTATCAGACCCGCTCTGGCTAAAAACCTATTGGAAAAAAAGTGTTTTTGGCCTTCCTTAACCAGGGATTAATATTTGCGGTGAGTGTGCATTTTATAAGCACATGTGGTGGAGTTAAGGTGGAAGGAATAAATAAGAAATGTATTAGACATTTCAGCATTCTGGGGTGTGAGGAAAATATTGACACTTGGATTCTTTTTGGACTTTACATGTGCACCTTTATGAACTTTTATACTGTATTGGATTAACAGATTATTTAGTATCCCTGGAATCTTTTTTTTTTCTTTTTAATCCAAACATTAAAATTTCAATTAAAATGTAATTTTCTCACCATATTCATTAGCTGCCACTTGCTCGACACAGGACAGCGTTTAGGCTTGTACAGTATATAACTGCAGTTAGGAGTCTGTATCCTGATCTTTTTATCTTTACAACTCAGGCTCAGCTGCAGATCCTCTGTAGTCCATGCTGAGCCGAGTTGTAAAGATCAAGGATCAAAGATCGGGACACAGACTCCTAACTACAGCTCTATGCTGTCTTGTGTCAAGCAAGTGACAGCTACAGAAAGCAGCGAGAAAATTACATTGTTTCAAGTTTGTCTTACACAATAAAAACAAAGGTATCATCACCCTTTGGGACTTTGTATGAGGTGTGTGCAATAGACCGATGAAATTGACAAATTTAAATACAATAAAAACATTTATTGCAGAAATAATCTCACATAAGAGTAGCATAAACAAAAGCAAAGCCGATACAATTGTACATGGTTAAAGTTTGCATTGCATTATAGATACATGAGTATATATAACATCTATAACACCTGACATGTTTCACGAGATGTGACTTGCTCTTCAGGGGTGGATGCATGTAGGATATATCTGGAAATAAATGACCAAAAAAGTAATACATGAATAAATGATGGTCAAACGATAAGAGGGGCCATACTCACAAATCGGCAAGACCTTGGTGCCTGTGACTGTGTTCACCGAGGATAGCAGCAATATATGCTTTCTTTTATTTATATTGTCTTACACAAGTTGGTACTCTAGAAGCACTCTCTGTTTTAAATTTCTAAGGCTGATAGAGCAGGAGAACCAGCCCTCTTGCTTGTAAGGTGCCATGCCCAGGCCACATGTTACAAAAAAGGAGCCTGGGTCCAGTACAGATGGCCGGTTCTGCTGCCTTACCAGCGGCCCTGCTTGTAATCATATCTGGTGATAAGAAGTTCAGCTAGGAAGAAAGGTAGGAGGGCAGTGAATTATAATTTGTTTTCACTGATGCTGGCTATGGTGGTGGCAATACAGTAGTGAGAAAGGTGAGGGTGGGATAGGAGTGTGTATTGCTGTAGCTTTTGTTACTTTATCTAGTAAAACAAGGTATTACATATTTAACCACTTCCCCCAACAACGTCATATGGCGTCGTCGACTTTGAGTGGGAAAATATGAATAATGCCTGCAGCTACAGGCATCATTCATATATCTTCTTTTAGAGCCGGTGATTCCCCGCACCATAAGAGCAATCATAGTGGCTGTTTAGCCGCTTTATTCGTTCTTACAGGCAGAGCTTTCTTTTGATGGTATTTAATCACCACTGGGTTTTAATTTTTTTGCTAAGTAAACAAAGACCGATAATTAAAAAAAAAAAATGTTTTCTTAGTTTGTGTTATCAAATTAATAAAATACGTAATTTTTATCCTTTACTGATGTACGCTGATGAGGCTGCACTGATGGGCACTGATATGCTGCACTGATGAGCACTGATAGGCAGCACTAATAGGTGGCATTGATAGGCAGCATTGACGGGCACTGATAGATGGCACAGTTAGATGGCAATGATAAGTGGCACTGACTGGTAGCACTGGTGGGCACTGATTGGTAGCACTGGTGTGCACTGTGATCAGGACACTGATGATCAGTGCCCTGATTATCAGTGTTGATGTCCCCTGTGTGGATTTGCCAATTATCGTCTCTCCTCTCCTCACCTGTTGTCAGCGTAAGGAGATTAATGCCTAAAACCGGTTTACACTGTGTTCAGCTGTGATTGGACACAGCTGTTCATGTGGTAGAGAGCCACTGTGATTGGCTCTTTACCCCAATCTATGATCAGCCGCGTCCGAAGGACACATCGATCACAGATCATTGCTGATGTGCACCGCAGGGGGCGTGTGCGGGAAGCACGATCATGCAAGGACATCATATGATGCCCTCCTGGCAATGTGCAACCACACTGTAGGTCGTCATTCGGCTATAGCACGGTCGTGAAGGGGTGAAACAGATTAATAAGCACCTGTGGCCAGTTGGATGAGCAATAGTGTCCCATTAATGGTATTAAAGGGAGGAATGGTGCCTGAACGTTGGCGTCAGTGGGAGAAATAATGCCTAATAAATTATTTCAGTGGGAGGAATTATATGCCCCATTGTTGGAATCAGTGAAAAGAATAGTGCCCAACTGGTGTCAGTTGAAGAAATAGTGCCAATATTAGTATCAATAGAAAGATTGAACCTCATCAGTGGGATGAATAGTGCCCTATTGTTGGTATCAGTTGGTGTCAGTTGTTGTCAGTTGGAAGAACAGTGCCTCACTGTTGTGTTAGTGGAATTAATGGCATCTCATCATTGTCACCACTGCCTTGTATTAGTGGAAGGAACAGTGTCCCAGGGGCAGGATAAAGGCAAGCAAAAGGCCCAAACCTGTCATGCAGGTTGCAGTTTGGAGACTACTGCTCTACAGCATGATGGCAGAGAGTTTTCTTTCTCAGGTTTCTTTCTAAGCAAATAGACTTTGAACACCTTTTATTTTAAAGCAACAGTATTAGGCTTAAATTAAAATGTAGTGTGCTTTAAAATACCACAGTTTGTTTTTAATAAATTCTTGGAATTTTAAATACTAGAAATTCATTTTTTTCTTGATTTGGATAGTTTCTTTTGGTTATTCGTTAATTTGCTTTTGGTGACTGAATTTTTTATGCTTTAATTTTTCATTATTTTTCATTATAAACACTTTAAAACCATACATGAGCGCAAAATGAGAAAGTGTTAAAATCACAACTTCACCAGAAATTTATTCAAAAGAACACAACATCAGTGGAACAAATTTGAATAAATCTGTTCATCTCTCTTAGCAACCGGTAGGCTGAATTTTTTATCAGGTTGTTTCCATAGAACATATGGTTCATTTTTCTGAGCCTAGATACAATACAGAAATATGGAATTGCTGTAGATTTTCAGTTCCATGTGGCTTTTGCCACTGGAGAGGAATTTTGACAAGAATTACCCAGTTTCAGATAATACATTATAAGAGTGTCAAGCTTTGTGGTATCTCCTACACATTTCCTGGATGACCTATATATTTAATGATGCTGGATTCTAATGAGGAAAATCTCCCCATTATCTGTCCAAGTACTGGTAACAGATTACAGTTCACAGTTCTGCAAGCGAAATCAGTATTTAATTTAAGAATTATGCAATAGAAAGAGAATAGTATTTCTAAAACAATGTTTTTATAAACAGAAAAGAACAGCTACAAATGCACACTGAAAAGGGTACAAAACACCACGAAGACAGGTAAACAAAACAGAACACATTCACAATAAACTGTTTTGCTGCCACACTTATCCAGAAAGAATGTAGCCAATCTATATTTCTCTCCTAGTCTTTGCACAGTCTATATCCTGGACAAACATAGCAGCTCAATAAATCATTTTTTTTAAATAATGAAAAGAATAATTTAACTCAAGTCAGGTACGTATCATTAAAATGTCCTCTGATCACAAACATAACAAAATGTCCCTGAATTGTGATAACAATTGCAATATACTGTATCATAGATAGTGGTGTGGCAAGGGTATTTAGTCAGCTCTTGTAATTTTTAATTAAACAACAACTATCATGAATAAAGAAAAACATATAAAGACCGTATACAATCTGTATTGTGATAGAATGCTAACAGGTAAAATAATGTACAGTATGTTATCCCAAAATGTACTTTTCAGACTGTTTGGCATAATACATCACTGCATACAGTTTTCCTAAGAAAATTTTTTCTGTGAATCTGTTTCAATGTCTGACACCACTTAGTTACTACTTTGCAATTAACAACAAAATTGTTCAGTTGCTACATGCACTCCTTCAGAAGTTCATTGGGCTGTCTATCAGGTTCTCAGGAGGCATATGTAGACCTTATAGGCAGCCCCTTGACCAACTGAAAAAAGTGAAAGGCTGGCTGACAACACTACTGCTATTTGTAAGCCAGCAGCTTAGCATTGTCAGCATTGAGAGATCTGATGCCCAAAACTGAAATGCATTTTCAAAATGAGGTCTTACTGAGGCTTTGTATATTATATCTTTCTTTTGAGTTTATACCTCTGTTAATGCAATAAATTATTTTGCATGTTCTAGATATCGTAGATTGACATTGGAAGCTGTTATGATTGTCTATAATTAACAAGGACTATCAGTTCATTCTCTGTCATTGATTCACTCAATTTTAGACCTCTTAAAATGTATGATGCATACATGTTTTAGCATCCAAAAACTTTACATTTATCCACTTTGAACGTTTACAGGGTCTCTTCCTCTTGTAATACTGTCTTGATCAAACAGGTATACTTGAGGGGAGACAGGCCAGCACACAGACACATACTCCTATTGTTTGCTGACCAGACTGACTGCCTTTTGAAAGCAACACCCAACTTACAATCAGTTTTTACAATTTGCATGCTAACTTTTTCTCTATCCATGTCATAATTTGCACCTTTATAAAGTGACAGGACATTGATCTGCCACAACCCCCGCCCTCTCCTTTGGACCCAGATGTCAGAACACATGAATTCCCAGAACAATGACCATTTTTTCTTAAGCTCATTGTATCCATAACAGACCCTTTAGTCTTGGTGCCTATCTTATGACATTTTTTGCATCTTCGTGCTTTGACTTGGTTCTGTCCTTATAAAGTAGGCCTGCCCACTACAGGACCTGTGTGCTTTCCCACTAGGATCATTTCTCCCATTCCCTTTCAGAAAAGAGATACCTCTGATTGCAGAGCTTCCCAAATGGCATTTAAGGGGTAACACCCATGTATGCAACCAGAGGTATATTTTACACTTGCATATTACCACTGTAATGGTCAGGGGTTAACGCCGTTTACGATATTCCATTCCACCAACCCAAGACAGCTTATCAACACTCCACAATCCAGCAGACAAACCCCAATAACGAGACACAGCTCTGTTTGAGGTTCAAACGAAAAGACTTTAACCACTTCCATACCGGGCACTTACGCACCTTCCTGCCCAAGCCAATTTTCAGCTTTCAGCACTGTCGCACTTTGAATGACAATTGCGCGGTCGTGCTACACTGTACCCAAACAATTTTTTTATCATTTTGTTCCCACAAATAGAGCTTTCTTTTGGTGGTATTTGATCATCTCTGCGTTTTTTTTTTTTTTGCTATAAACAAAAGAAGAGCGACAATTTTTAAAAAAAAACACTATTTTTTACTTTTTTTTTAATAAATATCACAATTTTAAAAAAAAAATATGTTTTTCTCAGTTTAGGCCGATACGTATTCTTCTACATATTTTTGGTAAAAAAAAAACTCAATAATCATATATTGATTGGTTTGCGCAAAAGTTATAGCGTCTACAAAATAGGTGATAGATTTATGACATTTTTATTTTATTTTTTACTAGTATTGGCGGCGATTTGCGATTTTTAGAAGCCAGACTAAGGTTAGTTTACATGACAGTAGCAGACTTAATTACCCCCTTAACAGTCTGTGTTCCCACATAAATGAGTCACTCTTCTATTGACCTGTTGGGTTCAGAATAAACAACCTGTAATTAGTTCCTCCAGACATTCTTTAATATATTGTGGATTACATTACTGCCCCATCTCATGTAGTCCAAGATATAATTTCTCATCCTAGCCCCTAGTGGACATAGGATGACTTTAGACACAAGAGTCATCGGTGAAGCTGAAACAGGAGTACCCCACACCCTGCAAGAGCCTCTGGGTCCCACGTGTCCTCCCGTTACAACCACCCTGGCATACATACACAAGGGACACATTAATGGCTTCTCACAGGTATGATTCTAATGCCGCGTACACACCATCACTTTCTGCGATGAAAAAAAACGACGTTTTGAAAAACGTCAATTTAATTGATCGTGTGTGGGCAAAAACGTTGTTTTATGTCTTCTAAAAAACTACCAAAAAAAATTGAAGCATGCTTCAATTTTATGTGTCGTTTTTGGCCGACGTCGCTTTCTGTGTTCTAAACATTGACCGTGTGTACGTAAAAACGTCGTTTTAAGCATGCGCATGCTCAGAAGCAAGTTAGGAGACGGCAGCGCTCATTCATGTATAACGACTGTTCAGAATGGAATAAGCACATTCGTTAGGTCTTTTTCAGCTTATATACAAGAAAAGAAAGCGCTTCTTTAACCCCTGCTTTTAACTGCTACCCAAAAATGGACGTTTGTTGCGGCTGATCTTGTTACATAGTTATGAAAAGCTTTAAGGTAGTTTCTTTCTTGTTTGATAATGTTTATGTTTGTGTTCTGTTATTTAGTTGTATCTTCCATCTTCAAAATTTTAAATATATATATTGGGCAACCTTTTTTTTAATTTTTTTTATTTTGTCACCAATTTTATTGGAAATCTCTATTTTGTGTTGATTTGGGAGTGTGTGAAGTGGCTGCAACAACATAATTTTTTGTGGAACTCACCCACAAGCATGTTTTTTGACCTTGTTAATGTTTCCAAGAACTTTTCGGGAATGGGTCTGCCCACTCACTAATGATCTCTCAAATCTACAAAAAAGAAACATGGTCAAATTTGGCTGAAAACTTAAAAGTGCATTTATTCTGCCCAAAAATTAACAAAAAAAATGGTGACAACCCAAAAACACAACATAATAAAAACAAAGATGCCAAGGAAGGCAGCACTTTAGAGCGTGCTTGAACTTTGCTGAAAACAAGGGTCCTCGAAGCCACCAATTCAGCCTGTGAGTCAACATAAAATTCCATCAGGGGCACCGTTTTAATTTTTGGGCTTTTTCTTCCCAGCAGCCTTCCCTGCAGTCTTCTCTGCAGTCTTCCCTGCAGCCTTCCCTGTAGCCCGAGTCCTTGGGGGCTGGGTTCCTGGAGGCGATGTAGTGCCAGGAGCCAGAGCAGCCTCATGAAGAGGAGGAGCAGGAGGAGCAGCAAGGACAGGAGGAGCAATCCGCACAATGTCGGTGTTGTCATCGAGCTGCCCCAGGGATGCCATGCTTATGGCTTTGAAGATGAGTTGTTCGCAGCGCACACGCTGGCTCTGCTCCAGATTGTGGAGCTTGGCTGCAATGAGCGCTGCGAACCCCTCAACTTCACTGGGTGGCTCTCGGATGGCCGCAGTAGCTTGGCAAAGCAGGCCCTGGGTCTCCTCCTCCATTTGGCGCAGACTCCTGACCCGTTTAGTGGGATTGCGGAATGGAGGGATCCGGGAGATGGTATCCCGCCGGCGTGCCTCCTGGGTCCCACTGGGGCCTGCCACCTCCTGGCTCCCAGTGGGTTCTGCCACCTCCTGCCTTGCAGTTGGCCCTGGCTCCTCCTGGCTCCCTGTGGGCCCTGGCTCCCCCTGGCTCCCTGTGGGTCCTTGCTCTTCCTGGCTCACTGTGGGCCCTGGCTCTTCCTGGCTCCGTGTGGGCCCTGGCTCTTCCTGGCTTTGGTCTTCCTGTTGTATCAAAAAAAGGAACGTTTATTTGTGTTTGTCATTAATCACACACATTTTTTAAATCATGAGTGATTCAAATTGAATCTCAATATATATTACACACAGGGTCGCCATCCCTAATTATGTGGCCCCTTACACACCTTCAGACATGGTCCCCCTGGAATTATTGGGTTGTTGCAGGCCTAATTTTGGAAATAAGTGGCCCTTTTCCCCCAAAAATTAAGTAGTACATTTCGTGTCAACTAGATTGTACTCAAAAAGGGTGTTTTCCATCTGGGACCCCTTGCAGGTGTATGCGTTACCCCCCCCCCCCCCCACTGGCCTCTCCGAAAATGCCACCCACTCCTTCAGAAACATTATTAATTGGCCAATTTTGGCCCCATCCTGTTTTGCCACTACTGACTATTGATCTTATCCCAAAACTTTGGAGATTCACTTAGAATTTCGAACAATAGTAACAGAAATTTAAAATTATACTAGTCTTGTCATATACTAACTAAATTCATACAACAAACACATACCATGCTCCATGGGTCACAATTGGGGTCCTCCAGGAACTCGTGCTCTTCCTCCGAGCTTGCCTGCTCTTGTCTGCAGAGAAGACTGGAGGATTGGCTGCTGGGAAGCTGGGAGCTACCTCTTGGGGGAAGGGTAGACGGGTATGCCCTGGTCTCAATGTGGTCGTCCAGGAACTGCAGCTGACTGTAGTACCACAGGGTTGGTTTGTAGATGGAGTCAGCTGCAGCCCCAGACCTCATTGAGGCCAGGACTTGGACCCGTTGGGCCCTGTAGGTGCCCCTGATGGAATTAATTTTGCTCTTCACTGTGGCTTTTGTGGCGTTGGGGACCCTTGTTTTCAGAAATTCAAGCATGCTCTCTTTTGCTTTTTCCCTGGCATCTTTGTTTTTATTGATGGTATTTTTGGTTTGCCACAGAACAGGATGTTCCTTCCATTTTTGGATAAATTCTGTCAGAAACTTCGCATCCTTGAAGGGATCCATTCTTTCTGCACATGAAACAGAAGCCAAAACCTAATGTAATTAAAGCCAATAGCTTACTTCCCCTAACTAGCCCACAAACTCATTCCCTCTTCACTATAATAAAGTCGTAAAAAATAACTTACGTATCGTCGTTAGCAAAGATCGTGACTTCCGCCTTCTTCAAACAGACTATGCACGCCGTTTACAAACACGTCCGATCACTTTTTACACTACGCACGCGTGACGCTCCGCACGACACCCCGCCCCTGACGTTCGGTATCGTCCTTTCCACGTCCCTTCTCTGTCGTTTGGTGAGGGAGAAAAGATGGACAACATGGAGGTCTATTCCAGCTCAAGCCAGGAGGCAGGCCAGGCCCAACCACGCCGCAGATTCAGATGCAGAGCCTCCAACATGTCATTCAATGAAATGGTGGAGATGGTCACCATATTGAGGAGGGAGGACTATGATGCCAAGCATGGCCCCTACATGCATCCAAATAAAGTAAAGGCAACAATAATGGAGAAGGTTATCCGTAGGCTCCAGCGGAAGTTTGGAAGACGCAGGAGCAGAGAGCACCTGCGCAAAAGGTGGTCAGATTTAAAGAAGAGGGAACCCCACCAACTTGCCAAAATAAATAGGGTGATTCGAAGAAGAAGTACGTTTTTTCCATGTGTATTAATTATTTGGGTGTGTTCTTTGTGCCATGTGTTGTTTTTTTGCAGGTTGACCAGAATTAATATTATGAATGTGGACGCATGATTCAGTCGTCGTAGTCGTCGTTCATTCGCTGACTTTCAATAATCCAATACCATATTAGTGCGAAATGGCATCATGCCTAGTTTGCATGTGCAAAGGGGAGTTGAAGCACTGTATCATAAATAAAAAACGTAATTGTAGGAATTGGGGGCGAATGAACGACGCTCCTAGGACCAATTATTCGACACAAATATGAAAGTTGTGACATTTTTGGGCTTTAAAGGTGTCTTCAATTCTGGGTATTGATGTAAATGTGTTTCTGCTTATTTTTGCACAAACTTAAATACCTTGAGATACCGAAAAAAGGAGCGTTTGCTCATCATTTTTTTATTGAACATGTGTACTCAGTAGCACAATTGTTTGTCACAATCACAACCTATGTTGGGTGACACACAGGGGTGGGCAGATCCAGGGGATACTTGGTTAGCTTACATATAGAAAAATACACCAATTGTACCCAGATTTTAAATTACTTTGTGAATGGATTAAATACTGGTCTATCTTCTTTGAACGCTTTTTAAAAACAACAATATTGCCCTCTTTTATTTTCTTTAAAATATTTTTGGGTCCTTTCAGGCCGCTCTAATGTTTTAACCTCCTGTTTTCCCTTTCTTCAATCTTGTAGGGCACAATGAAGCAGCAAAGCAGGAGGCACAACCCAACCAAGCCACACCCCCGAGGGATGTAGATGAAGGGGAACCTGCCACAACATCCGGTAAAGTAACATATACCACATTTTCAGGGAATATAGATATAGGCATACAATCTTTTAACACATGTTTTGGTTCCACATTTCAGGAGGAAATCGGGCTGGTCAGGGACTGGACACTAGTGTTGCTCACGAATATTCGCATTGCGAATATTCGACTCGAATATAGCATATTCGAGAAATCGCGCTATATTTCGAATTTCGCGGTGAATATTCGCAATTCCGAATATTCGATTTTTTACAATTTTTTTTTTAAAACAGATCACATCCTAGATATCTCCATCGACGTCTAAAAGCATTGCTGGTATGATTAGAGACCCTGGGCCGAGTAGCTAAAGCGTTCATTGAATTTTCCCGAAAAATCGCAATGCGATTATTCGGCAAACGCAATATCGCGCGATTATTTTCCTCGCCCCTATCTTCCGCATCAGAGCGATTTTTACAGTTTCATTTTTAAAACAGATCACATCCTAGTGATCTCCATAGATGTCTAAAAACATTGCTGGTATGATTAGAGACCTTGGGCCGAGTAGCTGAAGCGATCATTTTATATTGCCGAATATTCGCAATGCGAATATTCGGCAATAGGAATATTGCGCGATTATTTTCTCCGCCCTTTTGCATCAGAGCCAATCAGAGTTCTCCTTCCACACTCGTCAGAGGTTAGCAACCAATAGGAACCTGCCTGCATGGACATTATATAAGCTCACTCCCAGCACCATTTCATTGCAGATTCAGAAGCTGGCTAGAGAGTGTGGAGGCTGTTTCTGTGTTCCTGTGTCTTTGTTCCTGATTGATTTATATCATCACCAGCATAGTGCTGCATTGCTATTTAGTGATTCCAGTGCATCTTTTCCAGTATATCAACTGCTTTTTTCAAAGCAATAGACCCAAGAGCTTTTTTCAAAGCTACGTGTTGTGCTGTTTTGTGCTGTTTTGTTCATTTGTGTTACTGTTTGATCCTGCATCTTCGCTGTTCAGTGATATTTGCTAGAGATTTCAGTGCACATTTTGCTGAGCTTTCTAAAAGAGCTTTTCTAAAAGCTAAGTTTTGTTCATCTTGTGTTACTGTTAGATCTTGCAGGTTCGCTGTTCAGTGATATTTGCTAGGCATTTCAGTGCACATTTTGCTTAGTTTTTCCTAAAGAGCTTTTCTAAAAGCTAAGTTTTGTGTTTCAGTTTAGTTTAAATTTTTTTGTAGTAAGTGTACACACTGTTAGTGTACATTTATTTCATCTAGCTTAGCTTAGTGTGTGTTTAGTGTCTGTGTTTTTTTTTTTAAAAAAAAAAAAAAAAAAAAAAAGTTAGTGTTTGTTTAGTGCTTTTTTTTTTTTTTTTAATTTTGTAGTCCTTGTCTTTGGTGTACTACTTTCTTATAGTTTAGTAGCTGTCTGTGTACGTCTTTGTCTGCGTGCCTGTCTTGTAAAAAAAACACAAAAAAACATTTTGTTCACATTTCCCCCCCCCCAATAAAGTTTACCCCCCCCACACATATCAGCAATAATGAGCGGCATCCGTGGCCGTGGCAGCAGGGGTAGGGGAGTTACTCCCAGTGCTGGATCGCTGCCAGCACGGGGTACCTCTCGTGCCCCTACTAGTGGTAGAGGATCGGGTGCAAGGGGAGTACGCCTGATCCGGGAGTTCTTCCCATCGGGCAGCCGCCCGATATTGCCATCTCAGGCTCAAGTAGTGGTGGACTACATGGGGCACAGCAGTGCCACTGAGTCGTCGGTCCCGACTCACAGTAGTACCACCATTACACCGGTGCCTGTACTACCCCCCCCCAGCCCCCAAGAGTCCAGCATCTTACTGTTCGACAGCGACAGTGATAGGGATATCTTGGGGGAGGCCATGCATCAGGCAGACCTTCAGCTCTGTCCTGATGGTCAGGACCTTTTTGAAGGGATGGATGAGGAGGATGGGATACCTGCTGGCAGTATCCCAGAGACATCCCTTCAAACTGGTGCTGCTGTTTTGGTGCAGGAAACAGCAGCACCTAGTCAGACCCAGGCATGGGTGAGGGGACAGCGGAGCCAGGCTAGAGGCTCCATGTCAGTTGGTTCCCTCAGACCAACACATTTCAGCCCTTGGTCTGACATCTCTGGGGGCGAAGAGGGTGACCCATCATGGTTGCCATCTGACGCGTCGGCTCACTACGTCAGTGACGACGGGGAAGGTAGGCACCCTGGTGAAACGGTGCGCCAGGTCACCACCAGGGAGACCATCGTCAGGGTCTCCACTGGTGATGGCAGCAGGAGGTGTCAGGAGGAGGAGCAGCAGCAGCAGCAGCAGCAGCAGGCAGCTCCACCTGTGCGCACCGAGTCCCAGCAGGTGCAAGTAAGCGTCACCCCATCTGACAGGAGGGCGGTGCTGAAGTCACCTGTCTGGAATTACTTTACCCTGGTGGCAGACAACCCTACCGTGGCCATCTGCCGGATTTGTAAAGTGAGGGTGAAGAGAGGGAAGTGTTTGGCTCGGGTGGGTACCACAGCCCTGAACCAGCACCTGAGGATAAACCACTGGGCGGTGTTTGACGAGATGAAGCGTGGTGGTGGTAGCAGCGCCACCACCACAAGTGAGCAGGGTACAGCAGCCCCTGCCACATCTTCATCTCTTTCCAGCAGGTCATGCCCCCCCGCTCCCTCTAGTAGAGGTACTGGTACCGGCAGCCAGACCTCTACTTCCACAGCACCCTCCACGTCTGTGTCCCGCACTGCCGTCCGGCGCCAGGCGTCGATTTCAGACGCCTTTTGACCGCACCACTCCCTTCCCCCCTGGAGACCGACGTGTGCGTTCCCTCAATGGGCTCCTGGCAAGGGTTATTGCCCAACATCTGCTGCCCTTCAACATAGTTGACAGCAACCCCTTCAGGCAGATGTTGGAGCAGGCCCAACCCCAATGGCGTGTCCCCAGCCGCCATTTCTTTGCCAGGACTGGTGTCCCTGCCCTACACCAGCACATTGTGCAGAATGTAACCCTGTCGCTGGATCACGCTGTCAGCGACAGGGTTCATCTGACAATGGATGGCTGGACCAGCAGGCATGGGCAGGGGCGCTACATCAGCTTCACGGCCCATTGGGTTTCCCTCCGAGGCGTCGGTGAGGGATCGGCGGCAACCGATCTTGTGGTGCCGCCCCGGGTGTCCAGGGGGAGAACTGCGGGTCTCCCTCAAGCCACTGTCTCCGCAGCTGCTGAGCCTCCCAGCAAGCGCCCCCGTAGCTACTCAAGTGTGGGGCACGTGCGCTGTCAGGCCGTGCTCCAGCTTGTTAGTTTAGGGGACCGGAGACACACTGGAGAAGAAGTGCTGAAAGCACTTCAGGCTCAGGTCCAGAAGTGGCTGACACCCCGAAGGCTCCAGGCAGGTATGGTTGTCTGCGATAACGGCAGCAACCTACTCGCCGCCCTCAGTGCTGGCAGTCTAACCCACGTGCCCTGTCTGGCACATGTCCTCAACCTGGTGGTGCAGAAGTTCCTGCGCACTTATCCAGGGTTGAGTGACATTGTGGCAAAGGCGCGTAGGATTGCCAGCCACTTCAGGCACTCCCCAACCGCTACCGCGTCCCTGTCCAAGTTGCAGCGGAAGTACAGTCTGCCCCTTCACAGGCTGATTGTGGACAGTGTGACGCGGTGGAACTCCACCCTCCACATGCTGAAGAGGTTGTGGGAGCAGCAAAGGGCGGTGAGGGAGTACCTGATGGAACTAGGCACTGAGAGGGCTTCACCACAACTCCCTTTCATCGCCTGTGCGGAGTGGGGGCAGATAAAGCAGGTCTGCCAAGTGTTGTCCTCCTTCGAGCAGGCGACCAAGATGGTCAGCAGTGAGCACGTCGGCCTCAATAGCGTGCTGCCAATAGTGTTCATGCTGGAGAGGACACTAGATCGCCTGCTCGAAGCTGGGGAGAGTGCCTTGGTGGAGCAGGAGGAGTCAGCAATGCTCCACCGAGACCAGGGCCAGGACGAGGAGGAGGAGGAGGATGATGATGATGAGGAGGAGGTGGTTGCTGGTGTCGTCCCGGAGTCAGGGCCTGGTCAGGAGGGAGAGCCGGTGTTGGGGGCACCGATAGTCCGGGGGTTGGGCATCTCTGAGTTTGACCAGCAGCGCCTCAGGGATGAAGAGTCGCACCTCATTCACCTGGCCAGCAGTGAGGAGTCACAGCGGGCTGTGCTCTTCCCCATGGCTGCCCACATGCTGAGATGCCTCAGGAGGGACCCCCGGGTTAAGACCATCAAGGCGAGGGATGATTTCTGGATGGCCACCCTTTTGGATCCCAGGTGCAAGGGGAAACTGGAGCAGTTCATCCCAGCCAGCCGGAGGCAGCACCGGATGGAGGAACTGCAGGCAGGCATTGTCAGACGGTTGGAGCAGGCAACTCCCCGGCCTCCAGTTGTCCCCCCTCATCTCACCCAGCAGGTGGCTGCACCCAGCAGCAGCCGAGCAGGGGACCTAATGGATGAGATGAGGATGTTCTTCCAAACCGAGCGACCCAGTACCAGCACCAGCAGCAGCAGCAGTCACCACCAGCGGCTGGCCCACATGGTGGCAGACTACATGGCGTCCGTCTGTGCTTCTGACAGTATGAGCACCGACGACCCCATGGAGTACTGGGTTGCCAGATTGGACACCTGCCGCGAGCTCGCTCAGTATGCGCTGGAGTTATTGTCTTGCCCCCCTCCAGCATACTATCTGAGCGGACATTCAGCGCGGCAGGTGGGGTGGTCACGGACAAGAGGACCCGTCTGTCCACAGACTCCGTGGACAGACTCACATTCATAAAGATGAATGAGTCCTGGATCGGCGGTGACTTTCTGGCACCCGTCGTCGGTTCAGGGCGCTGAAGGGTCCCTTGTCATGCATTCCCTGATGGAGCCCCGGACCTGATGTATTTACAGTGCTGAATATAACTATTTTAACATCTGAGAAAATCAATGTTAATATTTGGTACAGTAGGCTTTCTTTGCAATTACAGCGGTCAAACCTTTCTTGTAGTTTTACACCAGCTTTGCACACACTGGAGGAGGGATTTTGGCCCACTCCTCCACACAGATCTTCTCTACATCAGTCAGGTTTCTGGGCTCTCGCTGAGAAACACGGAGTTTGAGCTCCCTCCAAAGATTCTCTATTGGGTTTAGGTCTGGAGACTGGCTAGGCCACGCCAGAACCTTGATATGCTCCTTACAGAGCCAATCCTTGGTTATCCTGGCTGTGTGCTTTGGGTCATTGTCATGTTGGAAGACCCAGCCTCGACCCATCTTCAAAGCTCTAACTCAGGGAAGGAGGTTGTTGCCCAAAATCTCGCAATACATGGCCACGGTCATCCTCTCCTTAATACAGTGCAGTCACCCTGTCCCATGTGCAGAAAAACACCACCAAAGCATGATGCTACCACCCCCATGCTTCACATTAGGGATGGCGTTATTGGCATGGTACTCATCATTATTCTTCCTCCGAACACGGTTAGTGAAATTATGATCAAAAAGTTATATTATGGTCTCATCTGACCACATGATTTTCTCCCATGACTCCTCTGGATCAGTCAAGACACCTATGTCAGCAGTTATTTCACACCCTATATACTCTTATTAACACTGCTGTTCATCATGGCACCTCCTGCCCAAGTGATATGACTCTGTATCAACTACTACTGCTAATACTACTACTGCTGCTTCTGCTGCTGCTGCCCAGTCAAGACACCTATGTCAGCAGTTATTTCACACTCTATATACTCCTATTCCTACTGCTGTTCATCATGGCACCTCCTGCCCATGTGATATGACTCTGTATCAACTACTACTGGTAATACTACTACTGCTGTTTCTGCTGCCCAGTCAAGACACCTATGTCAGCAGTTATTTCACACCCTATATACTCTTATTAACACTGCTGTTCATCATGGCACCTCCTGCCCAAGTGATATGACTCTGTGTCAACTACTACTGTTAATACTACTACTGCTGCTGCTTCTGCTGCTGCTGCCGCCCAGTCAATACACCTATGTCAGCAGTTATTTCACACTCTATATACTCCTATTCCTACTGCTGTTCATCATGGCACCTCCTGCCCATGTGATATGACTCTGTATCAACTACTACTGGTAATACTACTACTGCTGCTTCTGCTGCCCAGTCAAGACACCTATGTCAGCAGTTATTTCACACCCTATATACTCTTATTAAGACTGCTGTTCATCATGGCACCTCCTGCCCAAGTGATATGACTCTGTATCAACTACTACTGCTAATACTACTACTGCTGCTTCTGCTGCTCAGTCAATACACCTATGTCAGCAGTTAATTCACACTCTATACACGGAGGAGGACCGGCGAGGGAGGAGTCTGGAGATGGCGCGGTCAGTGTGGAGGAGCAGCTAGACGGAGCGCCCGCTCCCCAGCCCTGCTCTGATCTCTGAGACCGGAGATGTTTAGGAGCCGGATCCCTCGCTCCCTTCGCTAGATCATCCCCCTCCCCCCCCCGGATTGGAGTCCCTGGATCGGATCTTCACCCCCCCTCGACCAGGTCGGCCCGATTGGTCACCTGTAAAACACGTGAGCAGCGCGGCTTCCCCGGCTCCCCTGGCTGGGCGGCGTCGGCGTCGGCGAGTAGCGACGAGAGGACGGCGCTCGGAGATGGTTTGGGCATGCAGAGTGGGGGGAGTGCAGAGGTGAGTGGGGGCCGGAGCCCCCCCCCCCCCGTGGTATCAGGTTGTGCTGTGCCCCCCCTGTCCTCCGGAGCGTGCGTGCGGGCAGCCGTACTGTTGGGGTGAGCAGCGCCGCTCTAAAGCAGCAGTGCAGGAGAGGAGGCTGAGGGAAGGGGAGACGCAGCACCAGGCAGCTCTGCAGCTCAAGTAAAAATCAAAATTAGAGAAGCTCGAGTCTGTATCTGGCCCCACAAACACCATCAACATTAAGACCAGAAACAAATGAAATATATTGCAGCAGCTCCTACTTTTTTTTTTTTTTTTCCCCCCTGTTTGAAAACTCCCAGACGGGTGAGTATATTGGTGAGCTTATAGCATCCATCAGAGTGGTGAGTACAACGTCCTTTTATGAACTATGAACTAAGAACTAAGTGGAAAAAAAAAACATATATATTAACGGGACATTTTTCAGAGGAATTGGCAATTGGCAATTGGATGGGACTGATGTAGAAGACACGTAATGATGTGATGTAAGAGATTAGAGTCTATCAACTTCACTCACTGTGTTTGCAAAGATGCCGGTAATTTTATTGTCTTTTGGTGGCCCCCCTCGTGCTATCCACCCTATTCCCATTGGAGATTAATTACAGTGAGACTATTTATATTTTACAACATATGTGGAACACACATGGAACTTTTTCACATTCTGGTGTCTATAGTATACAAATGAGTTGGTAAAGAACGGGACTAAAAGAGGAAGACATAGTGGTAAAAGTATAAACACATAGTATAATTCATTATACTACAGAACTCTGAGAACCCGCAAAAGGAGGTGTTGGAGATAGACGGGCATTGGACCGCAGAGGGGAATGAGGATTGGATCTCTTTCCCGGCGGCATTAACTAAGCAGTTGATTCCTTCCCCCTTGAAGCGTGCAGGCTGCTGAGTGGAGGAGGGGTGTTTTTTTTTTTTTTTTTTTTTTTTTTTTTTTTTTTTTTCTTCCCTCTCGTGGAGGTGTATCGCTCAGCTCCGTGTGAGGGGGCGGAGGGGAGACACAACGCCACCCCTGCGGTCCAGGAGGAAAGGAAAAGAAAAGTCAGGGGCAGTCATGTATACCCTGACCTAAAACAGGGTGGAACAAGGTAAAAACCCATTACAGTAGTTATCTTGCCTCACTTCGCTTACTCTGCTAGAAAACCGTTAGATTAAACTAAAAACTTAAAAAAAAAAAAAAAAAAAAAAAAGGGTGGAAATGAATATATATACCAACGGACTATGTTTCGAAGAAGAACGGTAACTAGAAGTGACTGTCATAACAGAACGGGAAATAAGCTTACTGAACTTGATGTATCTGCAAGAAGCCGGCACTTGTCTCTCTTGTGGTCTTTCTAGGCAGCATCCCCTGGATAATTTTTTTTTTTTTCTTCCCTTTTTTTCTGCTCAGCAGAACATACGCAATACACATTGAACTCTGTCTAAAAGAAAATCTAGAACATATAAGATATAATATACAGATGACTGGGCAGAGAACGTGACTGAAACTGGTGGACACTAGAGCAAAAGTATAAGCATTTCTGTAAATTATCACACCATTAAGCCCTGAAACCGGTATAAAGAAGACCTTAAGATTGGCGGGCATTGGAGAATGACAGAAGGAGGGGGTCAGAATATGCGTTAGGCGCATTGAATATCTGTAATATATAGCTAAAGAGGAAGAAATACTATAGTAACATTAAATAGTAAATTTTGATACAAGAAATTTCAAAAGGTCCCGTCATAGGTACTATATACCCCCCATAACCGCAAAACGGAATTCCTAAAAAAAAAAAAAAAAAAAAAAACATATATATAACATACATATAAAATCTCGGTGAGGTGGGCAGCTACAATATAGGCGCGGCAAGAAGCACGGGTAAAAATCCAGGACTATTGAGGACTGAGAGGGGGTGAAGGATGACCACAAGGGGAAAAGGAGTGAGAGGTGGGGCAATCCCAAAGGTCCCCCGCTTAAGTCAAAGTCCAGGCCCGATGTGCAAATTTGTGACCCATGGGACAAACGGAGACAATCAGCATACAGAAAAATCAATAACCACCAGAGGAGCGCAAGTGGAGAAGGAGAAAAAAAAGGAAAAGAAAAAGGGGGTCGCTAACACTTTTGCGGACCCAGAAACACTCTCAGAGTCACTCCTTGAGATTAGAATAGACCAAGATAGAGAAACAGACAAAGATAAAGAAATAGACCTTGAACAAAGAAATAAGGATGATATGCAGGACATGACACGTCTGCCAACAAAAAGGGAAATGGAAGGAATGTTCGCGGCACTAGAAAGATCACTCAAATCGCAAATGGAAAAAATGGAGAGAAACATGGGGTATATACTGGAAAGAGTGGAAGAAGTGGAAAAAAAAGTCGATCATAATGTAACCTCAGTTAAAAAACTAGAGGATGAAATAAAAGCATTAAAAACAAACCAGCGAGAACAGGCTTATAAATTAGAAGATCAAGAAAACAGGGATAGAAGGAAGAACATAAGGATACGCGGAATTCCAGAAACAACACAAGACGAGGATCTCTCAGAAATAATAAGAAAAATCTGTAATCCAATATTAGAGAGAGAAATAACTTCTCCACTAAAAATAGAACGAGCACACAGGATACGACGCCCTAGAGAGAGAGTACAGGATTACCCAAGGGACATTATTGTTCGATTTGAAAGCTGGGAAGAGAAAAATCAATTATGGAGAAAACTGAGAGGGAAGTCGCCATTAGAATACGACCAACATATTATTCAAATATACCAAGACCTGTCACAAGAGACGTTAAAAAGAAGAAGAAGCTTAAAACCTCTGCTAGAAATCCTACAGGAACATGGTATACAATATAATTGGGGATTCCCAGCCTGCCTGATAGGCAGGAAAAACGGTATCTCTGCAAGGTTGAGGTTCTTAGAGGAAGTTCCAGAGTTTTGTCAGCGACTGGATATTCCAATACCACCTAAAAAAGATTAACACTGTTGAAGCGACGGTGGAAGGAGGGGGGAACGGGGGGGGGGGAATGGGGTGGGGGAGGAGGGGATAGGGAGGCATAAATATAGTAAACAACGGGAGCAGGGCTGGGGAGAGGGAGGGCCTGGAGAGTACTCCTTCACCTGTTTCCCATGCGTGGGAGATAGGAGACCGGGCCAACATAGAATTCCACCTCAGCCGGAGGAGCAAAAGAGCGCCTGGAGCGCCAAATAAGAAAAGCTCCAAATGACCAAAGGGTCGAAGACCAACCAGAGGGTAGGGGGGGGGGAGGGAATGAGAAAGCCCCATACGAAGATCATAGGGGTAAGGTATGAGTGGGGGGGGGGTGGCGGGGGGAGGAGGGGAGGGAGGGTGGGAAAAGGGGTTCGGGGAGGGGAGGGGAGGGGAAGATTAGGAAAAGGGGCCCAGATCTGTGTGTCAAGCAATAAGGGAAAACAAACGCACTCGAGAAAAGCACAAGGGAAAAAAAAAAAAAAGAGAAAAATATGACAAATATAAATTTTTTAACATATAATGTAAGAGGTCTCAACTGCCCGGAAAAAAGGCATATGGTATTAAGAGAGGTTGAAAGGTATTCAGCAGAAATTGTTTTTTTTCAAGAGACGCACATAACTTTGGATTCGAGTGCTAGACTGTATTCTCGGGCAGTTCCCACCTGGTACTATGGGGATTCTCCAAAGAAGAGAGCCAAGGGGGTCGCCATAGGAATAGGGAAGAACATCTCCTTCATAGTAGAAGACAGGAAAGTGGACCCTGAAGGCCGCTATTTGTTTTTAAAAGGAATACTCCAAGGGAAAAAATACACGTTAGCAAACATATATTGCCCAAACAGCCAACCACATAAATACCTGAGGGGGATATTGAATGCTTTAATGGATTTTAAATTTGGACATGTAATACTCGCAGGAGACTTTAACCTTTCAATGGACTATCAACTAGATAGTACGTCCGGGGCACAGAGGCGAAATATTAAACAGCTAAGAATATTAGGGAAAAAAATCCACAGTCACTGTTTAATAGATCCGTGGAGGATAACATATCCAAATAAAAGGGATTATACCTATTACTCTTCCGTACACGGCACATATTCAAGACTGGATTATATAATGGTAGACCACGAGTTACTGGAAGAGGTAGTTAAAACCTCGATAGGGGTAACTACAATCTCAGATCATGCTCCGGTAATAGTAAAAATTAGATTCAAAGAGATAGAGCAAAGAAAAGGATCATGGAACTTAAACGAAGAACTTTTAGAGGACAGTGAGGTAAATAACACTGTGAGAACTGATTTGGAGCAATATTTCACTCTCAACAATACACCTGAAGTAAGGGTAGCCACTATTTGGGAGGCCCATAAGGCATACATTAGAGGGAAACTAATCTCGATAGGAGCAGGGAAAAAAAAAAATAAGAAAATTAAACATGGAGAAACTAACAACTGAGTTATTTGAACTGGAGCAAACGCATAAAGAGCGAGGGGAAAATGAAATATATCAAGAAATTATTGCAAAGAGGGCCCTGCTTAGAGACTTAATGAAGGTTGAAACAAGGGACATATTCAAAAACGTCAGAAAAGAGAGGTATAAATGGGGGAATAAACCAGGGAAATATTTAGCGAGAATATCCAGGGAAAAAAAAAAGAAAAACTATATAGAAAAAATAAAAAACCAAGACGGTCAGATGAGGTATAGGACGTCTGAAATTGCGGAATCCTTTCGGACTTTCTATAGTTCATTATACGCAATAAGAATAAATGAGACTTTAGACCAGGAAAATATTAGAAAAAAGAAAATTAGGGAGTACTTAGAAGAAGTGAAATTACCTAAAATCTCTCAAAACGACTTTGATTCCCTGGAGGCTCCAATAACTCAAGTTGAGATATATAGAGCTTTCCAGGAAACACCGTGTGGTAAGAGCCCAGGCCCTGATGGCTTGCCGATTATATACTACAAAAAATTTAAAGAACTCCTGGTCCCAGAGATGTGCAATTATTTTAATAAAATAGGAGAGGAAGAGGAAATAAGAAAAGAATCCCTTTTGGCAAATATTACTATTATCCCTAAAACAGGAAAGGATGGAACCTTGTGCTCCAACTACCGACCAATTGCACTGCTAAATGCAGACTTGAAGGTATACGCGAAAATATTAGCAACTAGGATAAAAAGTCTAATGCCGCAATTAATAAACACAGATCAGGCAGGTTTCGTAACAGGCAGAGAGGGGAGAGATAATAGCATAAGGACCCTGCTGTTATTGCAAAATGAGCCAAAAAAGAAACCCCCAGTCGTACTCATGTCTCTAGATGCTGAAAAAGCATTTGACAGAGTCGACTGGGGGTTTATGATGGAAACCCTACAAAATATAGG
This sequence comes from Rana temporaria, assembly GCF_905171775.1. Lineage (NCBI taxonomy): Eukaryota > Metazoa > Chordata > Amphibia > Anura > Ranidae > Rana > Rana temporaria. The sequence goes on along the minus strand of NC_053493.1, from coordinate 299,232,018 downwards.
CCTGGGACCAAGGTTCATGAAATGGGTAAAGAATCTATATAGTCACCCGACGGCAAGGGTGAAGGTCAACGGGGGTATGTCGTCTGTGTTCGAAATGAAAAATGGAACCAGACAGGGGTGCCCGCTCTCACCTCTCCTATATGTAATAGCCCTGGAACCATTGTTAGCAAAAATTCGGGAAAACCCGGATATAGGGGGGGTGAGAGTGGGAGAGGAAGAACACAAGGTGGCGGCATACGCAGATGACATACTCCTATATTTGACCAAACCCAGGGTGTCCTTCCCTAACATCATAAAGGAAATAAAAAGATACGGGGAACTTTCAAATTTTAAAATAAACCCGATAAAAACAGTCATTTTAAACTTGGGGATAGACAAAAAAGAAGCCGAAGAACTACAGAAAGAGTTCCCATTTACATGGGAAAAAGAAGCTATAACGTATTTAGGAATAAAAATTACATCAAGATTTGAAAAACTATACTCGGTTAACTTTGTCCCCCTAATTAATGAAATTAACCAAGACCTGAAAAATCTTGCAAAAAAACACATTTCTTGGATAGGCAAGATCAATGCGTTTAAAATGATGATATTACCAAAGATTACATATAAACTTCAAATGCTCCCAATAAGAATACCACAAAGTTTTTTTAAAGTAATCAAAACAGTAATCCTGAAATACATATGGACAGGTAAAAAGGCTAGACTAAGTTACTCATTGTTGAGTATGAAAAAAAAAGGAGGGGGGCTGGGGCTTCCTGATATAAAAAGATATTACTTTGCTGTTAATTTAGCTAGGTTGGTGGAATGGTCAAATATATACACAAAAAAAAAATGGGTACGAATGGAAGAAATATTAAGTAGCACACTATTAAAAAGAAATGTATGGATACCACCCAAAATGAGGGAATTGGGCACAAATACACATAGTATAACAAGGAACGTACTTAGAATATGGGACACAATATTTAGACGGGAAAAATGGGAGTACAACTCGCCATTGATCCCTTTAGTAGGCACAAATTTTTTTCCACCAGGTAAAGGAACACGTTTTGGAAAGCTACTGGGGGAGAAAAAATTAAAAGATATTGTTACACGGGGGAAAATTAAACTAAGACAAGATATAAAGATAGGGGAAGGGGAACACATGATGAGTGAATGGGAGTACATGCAGTTAAAACACTTTGTGAGCACATTACCACAACCAATTAGGGAAGACAAGACACTACACCCAATAGAAAAAATTTGCAATATGGATAAGCCCCTGACACACGGTATATCAAAGGCATATGGGATACTAACGGAGCTTGAGTCCCAGGAAACTCTCCCCTTTTTAGAAAAATGGGAAAAAGATTTGGGTAAAAGGATTGATAAACAACAAATGATAGGCGCAGTATACAATCATGCATCGGACAACACTACTATTGAAGTAAACTACAAATGTATGGTCCGATGGCACCTGACCCCATCGAGAATGAGTAAGATCCACCCAAATAACTCAGAGCTATGTTGGAGAAATTGTAAGCAAAAAGGAACAACTATGCATATATGGTGGGACTGCCCGAGAGTCCAGGAATACTGGAAAGAAATTTTGGAATATATCGTAGAAATAACGGGGGAGAGGATTCCTTGCAGCCCGCTGACCTGTATGTTTCACGGAACTGAAAAAACAAAAAAACAATATGGAACAACATTGGTCCCAGTGCTCCTAAATGCAGCAAAGGCCCTGATCCCAAAGAACTGGCTACACCCAAAGAGGCCATCAATTAAAGAGTGGATAGAAAGGGTGGAATATATAGAAGAGATGGAGTATCTTGCCTGTAGAGAGACAGGCGGCGAAGACAAATATAGGGTGGTCTGGGAAAAATGGAAAGTGTTTAAATCTACAGAAAAGTTTGCCCAGGGAATGACAGAAGCAGATAGATGAGAAACCTAAGAGAAGACAGCGTGGCACACAGATCTAGGGAGAGGGGGGAAAGGGGGGAGGATAAGGGGGGGGGGGGAAGGGGAAGGGAAAGGGAGGGGGAAAGGAAAAAAAAAAAAAAAAAAAAAAAAAAAAAAAGGCTAGTCATGTTACAACAGTAAGCAATGCAGCCAGACTGGTCAATTAGTAAAAGGAAAATTAATGGATTTTGCCAAGTTTAAAATTATACAGAAGAAAAAGAACTCAAACAAATAAATCAATCTCACGAATGATGCGAAGCCACAAGAGAGATGTTATGGGCGGTCGAACCGTGAGCTAGTCTCGCTGCTAAATGTGAGCAGAGTCTGACGTGAAAAAAAAAAAAAAAAAAAATTCACACTCTATATACTCCTATTCCTACTGCTGTTCATCATGGCACCTCCTGCCCATGTGATATGACTCTGTATCAACTACTACTGGTAATACTACTACTGCTGCTTCTGCTGCCCAGTCAAGACACCTATGTCAGCAGTTATTTCACACCCTATATACTCTTATTAAGACTGCTGTTCATCATGGCACCTCCTGCCCAAGTGATATGACTCTGTATCAACTACTACTGCTAATACTACTACTGCTGCTTCTGCTGCTCAGTCAATACACCTATGTCAGCAGTTAATTCACACTCTATATACTCCTATTCCTACTGCTGTTCATCATGGCACCTCCTGCCCAAGTGATATGACTCTGTATCAACTACTACTGTTAATACTACTACTGCTGCTTCTGCTGCTGCTGCCGCCCAGTCAATACACCTATGTCAGCAGTTATTTCACACTCTATATACTCCTATTCCTACTGCTGTTCATCATGGCACCTCCTGCCCATGTGATATGACTCTGTATCAACTACTACTGTTAATACTACTACTGCTGCTTCTGCTGCTGCTGCCGCCCAGTCAATACACCTATGTCAGCAGTTATTTCACACTCTATATACTCCTATTCCTACTGCTGTTCATCATGGCACCTCCTGCCCATGTGATATGACTCTGTATCAACTACTACTGTTAATACTACTACTGCTGCTTCTGCTGCTGCTGCCGCCCAGTCAATACACCTATGTCAGCAGTTATTTCACACTCTATATACTCCTATTCCTACTGCTGTTCATCATGGCACCTCCTGCCCATGTGATATGACTCTGTATCAACTACTACTGGTAATACTACTACTGCTGCTTCTGCTGCCCAGTCAAGACACCTATGTCAGCAGTTATTTCACACCCTATATACTCTTATTAAGACTGCTGTTCATCATGGCACCTCCTGCCCAAGTGATATGACTCTGTATCAACTACTACTGCTAATACTACTACTGCTGCTTCTGCTGCTCAGTCAATACACCTATGTCAGCAGTTAATTCACACTCTATATACTCCTATTCCTACTGCTGTTCATCATGGCACCTCCTGCCCATGTGATATGACTCTGTATCAACTACTACTGGTAATACTACTACTGCTGCTTCTGCTGCCCAGTCAAGACACCTATGTCAGCAGTTATTTCACACCCTATATACTCTTATTAAGACTGCTGTTCATCATGGCACCTCCTGCCCAAGTGATATGACTCTGTATCAACTACTACTGCTAATACTACTACTGCTGCTTCTGCTGCTCAGTCAATACACCTATGTCAGCAGTTAATTCACACTCTATATACTCCTATTCCTACTGCTGTTCATCATGGCACCTCCTGCCCATGTGATATGACTCTGTATCAACTACTACTGGTAATACTACTACTGCTGCTTCTGCTGCCCAGTCAAGACACCTATGTCAGCAGTTATTTCACACCCTATATACTCTTATTAAGACTGCTGTTCATCATGGCACCTCCTGCCCATGTGATATGACTCTGTATCAACTACTACTGCTAATACTACTACTGCTGCTTCTGCTGCTCAGTCAATACACCTATGTCAGCAGTTAATTCACACTCTATATACTCCTATTCCTACTGCTGTTCATCATGGCACCTCCTGCCCATGTGATATGACTCTGTATCAACTACTACTGGTAATACTACTACTGCTGCTTCTGCTGCCCAGTCAAGACACCTATGTCAGCAGTTATTTCACACCCTATATACTGTTATTAAGACTGCTGTTCATCATGGCACCTCCTGCCCAAGTGATATGACTCTGTATCAACTACTACTGCTAATACTACTACTGCTGCTTCTGCTGCTCAGTCAATACACCTATGTCAGCAGTTAATTCACACTCTATATACTCCTATTACCACTGCTGTTCATCATGGCACCTCCTGCCCAAGTGATATGACTCTGTATTGTCAATGTCTACTACTACTACTACTACTGCTCAATCAAGACACCTATGTCACTAGTTATTTGCCACTCTATACTACTATTACCACTACTGATGCTGCTGCTGCTGTTCATCATGGCACCTCTTGCCCGAGTGATTTGACACTGTATTGTCAATGTCTACTACTACTATTACAGCTCAGTCAAGACACCTGTGTCCCAATTTTTTGGTACACTATTGACTACTATGACCACTACTGATGCTGTAAAGTATTCCCCAAGTGTTTTTATGCTATCTATTACTATTACCACTACTGCTTGTAAATCATGCCTGTGTGATACTTAGTGGGAATGCTTTAATAAGCATTCCCAGTATGGATACCCGTAAATGTATTAATCTTAATTAGTGTGAATGCTTTAATAAACATTTCCAGTATTGATATACGTAAATTTAGTAATCTTATTATTCCTTACGTTTTTTGGTTCTGCGTAACTTCGGCATACTTTCAGCTATTGAGACCATTCAACTGTAAAAATGTTCGTCTCGTTCAGCTAATGATGGGACTTCTTCAAGTTTTTTTCTACTTTTTACACTTTTATAAATTTTAAGCTTTTAGACCCTTTTTTTAACATTGAAGTCAATGAGAACATCCTTTTCCCCTTTGAATTCACATGCCCTGCCAAAAGTTTCAGCTACTTCATACTTTCACTTACAGACACTGAAAAAACTTTAAAGCGGTCACAAAATATTTAGCTATCCGGCTATGACTTTTCAGATCGTTATCGTTTACAATTTTTTGGTGAAAACGCAATTTACGTTTTGCGAATTTTTCACAAAAATGCAATCGGTTATAATGTAATCCTATGGAGGGGATTTAGAGTCTGTCATGTGACCTTAACATTGGAGATCTTTGTAATTAAAAATATCTTTAGAAAAAGGGGAAACAAATTGGTCTCACGCCCACAAGATCTACTTTTCATACACAATTTTTATATCAAAACGTAGCTATGCTTGTCTGGTTTATGGCAATGTGATCAATTCTGCGATACGTATTTTAGTTTTAGTTATTGGAGCAACAGCCAGAAATTATGTCTCAAGACTCTCATGTTAAATTATCTAAAAAATGTTGCTGCAGAACTCACAAAGACGCTCTTTTCTAAATCGCAGACATGGCCACATTTTTAAGTTTATCAACATAAATTTCATATCGATGCGTTTACAAGGGCCGTGTATTTCAAACGGTGTAGTCGTTGTATCGATCGCATGTACGGTTGAGGATTTATTAAGCTTTGTTTGGAGGCTTAAATCATGTATTAGATCTGTGAATTAAAAGCGTTTGTAATGTTATTTCTTTCCATAAATAACTTTCCTGACCTCAGTGCAATATTCCTCCTCACTGACCTGGGGGGGAGGGGAAACCTATTGAGGGGGAGGGGCGACCAGGAAGTCAGCATACTCTATACTTTGCAGATAGAGAAAGAAGCTGTGTGTCCTAAAGATAGTGTAGTGGTTATGGTGAATGTCTTTGGCAAGGGGCTCACCAATTAAGCTATTCAGCATTCCCACTCGCATTTTCCTCAGGAAATGCATTGTCTAGTTATATTATATTTTAATACTCCTGCTGCTGCCTCCATGCTGAGTAAAGCTTCATGACCTCTCTGGCACAGCGGATCCACCAACAGCCTCCGCTACAAGCTACCAGACCGGATCTAAACAGCAAGTGTAACTATAACAATGAACCTTATGTTAAACCCTGTTTTGCGGCATTTATACTGCAACCATTGGGCTGTCTGCAAGAGCTCATCTGCATTCTCTCTCTTTCTTGCTCTCCCTCTCTCTCTCTTTGTATATATATATATATATTGTTGCTTTTGTTATGTTCATTTTTCAACAGTTTATTTTGTGTTCGTCGTGTCTGTGTCGTGTGCTTTAGTTTGTCCTAGGTTACTGTTAAATAAAATAATAGTATAAAATGTTTTTGCTTATTATGAAGTTAAATGTGTTGATGTTGATTTGTTTGATGTGAAGTTAGATGTGTTGAAAAACCTACAACTCTATCTCAAAAAGAAATGAAACATTTCCAAAAAATAAGATTTTTTAATACAAAAATAAATTCAAATATAACTATCAATGCGTTTCTGAATGCGTTCCAGTTCCGCAATATGATCCGATAGCTGCTGCTCTAGCAGAGCATTTTGTTGTGTTAGGTAGCGGATCTTCCGCTGGTTTTGCAGGATCCTCTGGTGGGTCTTTTTGATGAGTCTGTTCTGCCTTCTCAGATCTCTTGATGCTGTTAGGATATAATAAAAAAACATTTGGATTTCAAAGAAAGTTACCAAATAAATAAAATATTTTTTTTGCTTATTAATCAATCATTATCATGTGTATACACTTGTTATGTGTCTAACACATCCCGGGAGTGCAGAATTATTAGGCAAATGAGTATTTGGACCACATCATCCTCTTTATGCATGTTGTCTTACTCCAAGCTGTATAGGCTCGAAAGCCTACTACCGATTAGGCATATTAGGTAATGTACATCTCTGTAATGAGAAGGTGTGTGGTCTAATGACATCAACACTCTATATCAGGTGTGCATAATTATTAGTCAATTTCCTTTTCTTTGGCAAAATGGGCCAAAAGAAGGACTTGACAGACTCTGAAAAGTCCAAAATAGAGAGATATCTAGCAGAGGGATGCAGCACTCTTAAAATTGCAAAGCTTCTGAAGCGTGATCATCAAACAAAAGAAGCGTGTGGAAAAACAAAGGTGCAAAATAACTGCCCATGAACTGAGAAAAGTTAAGCGTGCAGCTGCCAAGATGCCACTTGCCACCAGATTGGCCATATTTCAGAGCTGCAACATCACTGGGGTGCCCAAAAGCACAAGGTGTGCAATACCCAGAGACATGGCCAAGGTAAGAAAGGCTGAAAGACGACGACCACTGAACAAGACACACAAGCTGCAACGTCAAGACTGTGCCAATAAATATCTCAAGAAAGATTTTTCTAAGGTTTTATGGACTGCTGAAATGAGAGTGAGTCTTGATGGGCCAGATGGAAGAGCCCGTGGCTGGATTGGTAAAGGGCAGGGAGCTCCAGTCCGACTCAGATGCCAGCAAGGTGGTGGTGGAGTACTGGTTTGGGCTGGTATCATCAAAGATGAGCTTGTGGGGCCTTTTCGGATTGAGGATGGAGTCAAGCTCAACTCCCAGTCCTACTGCCAGATTATGGAAGAGACCTTCTTCAAGCAGTGGTACAGGAAGAAGTCACCATCCTTCAAGAAAAACATGATTTTCATGCAGGACAATGCTCCATCACACGTGTCAAAGTACTCCACAGCGTGGCTGGCAAGAAAGGGTATTAAATAAAAAAAAGTAATGACATGGCCTCCTTGTTCACCTGATCTGAACCCCATTGAGAACCTGTGGTCCATCATCAAATGTGGGATTTACAAGGAGGGAAAACAGTACACCTCTCTGAACAGTGTCTGGGAGGCTGTGGTTGCTGCTGCACGCAATGTTGATGGTGAACAGATCAAAACACTGACAGAATCCATGGATGTCAGGCTTTTGAGTGTCCTTGCAAAGAAAGGTGGCTATATTGGTCACTGATTTGTTTTTGTTTTGTTTTTAAATGTCAGAAATGTGTATTTGTGAATGTTGAGATGTTATATTGGTTTCACTGTTAAAAATAAATCATTGAAATGGGTATCTATTTATTTTTTTGTTAAGTTGCCTAATAATTCTGCACAGTAATAGTAGTCACCTGCACACACAGATATCCCCCGAAAATAACTAACATTAAAAACAAACTAAAAACTACTTCCAAAAAAATTCAGCTTTGATATTAATGAGTTTTTGGGGTTCATTGAGAACATGGTTGTTGTTCAATAATAAAATGAATCCTCAAAAATACAACTTGCCTAATAATTATGCACTACCTGTATACTTCTAGCATCAATACCATATTATGGTTCTACAATCTGACAGGTGCGCTTTATATGTTGTCCATTTTTATATCTACATTTTATTGTTGAAATGTTATTAATCATTGTGCACATATTTACCTTCCTGAACGAGGCTCACAGGACCGCTGTCTTCCTCCTGCTCTTCTGCTTGAGAAGTTGGGGTGGTGGGGGGGGGGAAGCTCCTCAGCTTGCTCCTCAACAGGAGCTGGGGTTGGGGAGTGGGAGGGCCCTGGCTGCTCCTCCTCATCCATCTCCTCCTCTGCTGCATCCTCCTCTGCCGCATCCTCCTCCTCCTCCTCATCGGCCTGGCGCCTTCTGCGCTTGGCGCGCACAACTGGTATTGGAGCACCTATAATAACACAATGTTCATATATTATAAAAATGTTTTCGAATGACGTATGCAAATTCTGTGTACTCTGCTGTATTGTATATGAATACAAATTGATTTATATAGACAGTTAACCAATGGGACAATGTTATATTAAAGGGTCTTGTGGGCACTACAGGGGACTGAGTGTGAGCTGGGATGCCACCATGTTAAAATGAGCTGTTTTTGTCTCCTTTGTTTTGTTCAGACGATCTCATGTTAAAAAAAGGGCCTGATGGAGCACACAGGATTACTATAACAACCCCACGCCTAACACAGGAATTTAGTGGGAATCTATATATATAAAACTCAACGTGTGTGTGCATGTATGTATGTATGTATGTATGTTCCAGCATCACGTACAAACGGCTAAAGATATTTACATGAAACTTGGCACACAGGTTACTTATATATCAGCCACAAACATAGGATAGGTGGTTTAACCCTTACCCACCCCCATTTGCCATGGTCGGGGTTTTTCTTTAAAGTCCCATGCAAAGCAATGGGAAAAGTATGTTCCCACATAACTTCTGTGTTCCTGTCTGCTGTCCCATGTCTTTTTTCAACAGTACTATGAATACCTTGGCTGCTGGTGATATATGTTAGCACAACATGGCATCTTGGTTAACAACATCTGACCTTACATGAATTACATATGACCTTACATAACTGTCACCAAAGGAGCTGCGGTGGCTCCACGCGATTGCCACTGCGCTGACAAGTGATTCACCTCTGCAGCTAGGGGTTCGGATCCCGCTCTCGGCTACATGTGAATTGAGTTTGGTGGTCTCAGCCCCGCCCCCGGTGGGTGTGCTATGCGAGGTTGGGTTGGGAGGACCCCCTCACACCCGCCATTGCCACCCGGGGCATGGAGAAAGATGGCAGATTGCCTCTGGGGGAGGCCTCCCAACTCCTGCAGGCCGGCTCCTCTCTCTTTCGAGTTCACGCACAAAATACACTTTTGAAAAAAAAAAAACATAACTGTCAACAATAACTTACCTGGATGATATCTATCCCGAAGACGTCTGACCTGATCCATTTGGCGCCTCTTCAGGTCAGACCACTTCTTCACAATCGCCTTGTGGTCGTGTTGGCCGCCAAAGTCAGTGATTAGGGCGCTGACCACAGCCCTTTTCTCTGGCTGCCTGCGGAGCCGGTCGTATCCTGTTTCCAGGAACTTCTGCAAGATTAAGAACAAAGTATATTGTAATACTTCTGTTGACAGCCTTATGGATATATGACGTAAATGTATGCTATTCAACAATTGGAAGCATTCTCGCCTTATTAATCAATGACAGGGGTAACATGACAGATTTTATATCCTGCCATTTCGGTCGCCACCTTTTTTGCATAAATATAGCAGCCATTATCATTTGCATAATTATGAATATATTATTAACAACACAGGATACACGTATAGGGGAGATATGCGTTGCTAACTCTTTTCCCTGTCAGGAGCCTAACGCCCCGGGGGGTCAGAGACGGGACCTTTTCGGAGGACCACTGACGTATGCAACCGTCGCAGTTTTTTGTGATGTCACTCTTTAGGTGTGTGCACATTTTTCACTGCACCGGGTGGAGTTTTTGGGTTGTGTTTTGCACGCCACAGGCTTTTCAACAGAAAAAAAACAGCTGGAGGCAGAATGGTTGCAAAACACTACGGGTTTGTTACCTAACTCTGGGTTTCAAGACCAGTCCACCTCCAGCTGTTGCAAAACTACTACTCCCATCAGCCACGGTCTGTCAGTGCATGCTAAGAATTTTACTTTTGCTGCATCTAGGGTGCCACAGTTTAGAGACCCGTGCATAAAGGCCTGAAAAATGGGGGCCTGCAGAACTTACAATACTAGAAGTGCCAGCATTCCCAGGCATGCTGGAAGTTGTAGTTCTGCAACATCTAAAGGGCAATATGTATTCGAACGTCCTTGGGCCTTGAGGACACTGAAGTCAGGACGTTCGCATACGTCCTATGTCCAAAAAAATGTTAAATTCATTATGCTAAATAACAAGGAAAGGTGCCTAAATACACATTTGCCAACCAGGGTGTCTGCAGCTGTCCAGGCATGCTGGGACTTGTAGTTTTGTAAAAGCAGGAGACACATTTTTTGTGAAATACTAATATCTGATCATATATACTAACTTTTAAACTAGACTAAAATGCAGTTGAAGATAATGAAATAACAGTGGTCAAAATACTTACACAAATCAGCAAATTTTCCTCAGATACAGTGAAATTACTTCCAACCATCTTGCTCTGCGATTGCGTTGCGATCATAAAGTTGGAAACTGGCAAGGGTCCAGGAAATGGTCGCGTGTTGTTCGTGTGTTGATTGCGCTGCTTGGACCGAGCTGGGTCCATATGGCTTCGGCTGTATGGACCACAGTAACTCTTTTCCCTGTCAGGAGCCTAACGCCCCGGGGGGTCAGAGACGGGACCTTTTCGGAGGACCACTGACGTATGCAACCGTCGCAGTTTTTTGTGATGTCACTCTTTAGGTGTGTGCACATTTTTCACTGCACCGGGTGGAGTTTTTGGGTTGTGTTTTGCACGCCACAGGCTTTTCAACAGAAAAAAACCAGCTGGAGGCAGAATGGTTGCAAAACACTACGAGTTTGTTACCTAACTCTGGGTTTCAAGACCAGTCCACCTCCAGCTGTTGCAAAACTACTACTCCCATCAGCCACGGTCTGTCAGTGCATGCTAAGAATTTTACTTTTGCTGCATCTAGGGTGCCACAGTTTAGAGACCCGTGCATAAAGGCCTGAAAAATGGGGGCCTGCAGAACTTACAATACTAAAAGTGCCAGCATTCCCAGGCATGCTGGAAGTTGTAGTTCTGCAACATCTAAAGGGCAATATGTATTCGAACGTCCTTGGGCCTTGAGGACACTGAAGTCAGGACGTTCGCATACGTCCTATGTCCAAAAAAATGTTAAATTCATTATGCTAAATAACAAGGAAAAGTGCCTAAATACACATTTGCCAACCAGGGTGTCTGCAGCTGTCCAGGCATGCTGGGACTTGTAGTTTTGTAAAAGCAGGAGACACATTTTTTGTGAAATACTAATATCTGATCATATATACTAACTTTTAAACTAGACTAAAATGCAGTTGAAGATGATGAAATAACAGTGGTCAAAATACTTACACAAATCAGCATCTTTTCCTCAGATTTAGTGAAATTGCTTCCAACCATGTTGCTGTGTGCTTGCGCTGCGATCATAAGTTGGAAACTGGCAAGGCTCCAGGAAATGGTCGCGTGTTGTTCGCGCGATTGCGCATGCGCGATCGAAAAATCGCAATCGCAATATGTTTTTTGGTTAAAATATCATAAATATTCGATTTCAGAGTGCTGCTACAGCAGTTTTCGAAATATCTGCAATCAATTTCGCATTCGCATTTTGTGAAATTGCGTTAAAATATCTCGAATATTCGATTTCAGAGTGAGCCAATCAGAGCGCTCCTCCAGCATATCTCGAAATTGCGCAATAAATATCGCATTCGCATGTTGCGATATTTCGATAAAATATCACGAATATTCTGAGCCAATCAGAGCGCTCCTCCAGCATATCTCGAAATTGCGCAATAAATATCGCATTCGCATGTTGCGATATTTCGATAAAATATCACGAATATTCTGAGCCAATCAGAGCGCTCCTCCAGCATATCTCGAAATTGCGCAATAAATATCGCATTCGCATGTTGTGATATTTCGATAAAATATCACGAATATTCTGAGCCAATCAGAGCGCTCCTACCGCAGTTATAAAAAAAATCGCAATTATTTTCGCATTCGCAATAGCGAAAAATCGCAATCAATTAATTTCGATAAAATATCACGAATATTCGAATTTAGCGAATATATCTCGAATATTCGAATATATATTCGAGATATATCGCGAAATCGAATATGGCATATTCTGCTCAACACTACTGGACACGTATAGTGCCCAGCTCCTCATCGCCGAGGTTCTGACATGCAGGGCCCAAGTCGAGGACATACGTCTGGCCTGCCGGGAAATTCGCCACAAAGCGAAGACGGTGGAACGTCAGCTCAAAAATTTTATTAATGTTTTGGGGAGGGTTTAATTGTTTGTGGTCCTTTTATTTTGTTTGTGAAAAAAAGGCTTTTAGATGTTAAAAAAAGAAAAAAATTCTATTTTGTACTAATTAAAAAAAAGACAGAAAAATAAGAAAAAGATTCTATTTTGTACTAATTAAAAAAAAGACAAAAAAGTAAGAAAAAGATTCTATTTTGTACTAATTAAAAAAAAGACAAAAAAATAAGAAAAAGATTCTATTTTGTACTAATTAAAAAAAAAGACAAAAAAATAAGAAAAAGATTCTATTTTGTACTAATTAAAAAAAAGACAAAAAAATAAGAAAAAGATTCTATTTTGTACTAATTAAAAAAAAGACAAAAAAATAAGAAAAAGATTCTATTTTGTACTAATTAAAAAAAAGACAAAAAAATAAGAAAAAGATTCTATTTTGTACTAATTAAAAAAAATAAAAAAAATTGTACTCCAAAAAATGTGTGTGTAGTTATTGGTATCAATGCTGACTCATTAAATTACTCAGGCATATTTGTAGAGTTATTAAGATTTACACTCATGGGAATTTAGGACATCCCAAACACATGGCTGGATGAGAACCTAGGAAAAAGAAACAATACAAAAAAAAAAAAAAAAAAAGATACAAAATAAATTTACACTGTTTAATCAAGAAAAAAGAATATTTTATTATTTAATGAAGATCGGGCATTGCAATGGCCCCCCTCCCCATAAAATAGTCCACATAGGATTGACGCACTGCACGTGCGGTTTGGGGGGCCAAGCCTCTATGGCTAGCCTCACGTCCCGGCTCCGGAGCCACAACATCTGCCTCATCAGGCAATACCGTGAGGTAATTGTGGGAATGTCTTTTTAAAAAATTGTGGAGAATGCAACAACATAAAATAACGTGATTCCACTTGTATTAAAAACAATCGGAATCGGCTGGCCATGATTCCAAAGGCATTCTCTACCACACGTCTTGCTCTGGCCAGCCGATAATTATAAACCCTCCTCTCATGGGTGAGGGTGCGTAGGGGAAATGGCCTCATGAGGTGGGGACCCAAAGCAAAATCCTCATCTGCAACAAACACGAAGGGCAGACCCTCTTCGTTCTCCTCCGCAGGTGGCAAGGCAAGGTCCTCCGACTGAAGCCGTTGGGCGAACTCCGTCTCCGCAAAGACACCGCCATCCGACATCTGGCCATTTTTCCCAACATCCACATACATAAACTCATAGTTGGCAGAGACCACCACCATCAAAACAACGCTGTGGAACCCCTTGTAGTTGTAGAAATGGGATCCACTATGGGGTGGGGGCACAATGCGGATGTGCTTGCCATCAATGGCTCCTCCGCAGTTCGGAAAGTTCCAACGCTGGGAGAAGTCTGCTGCCACAGTCTGCCATTCCTGTGGCGTGGTGGGGAACTGGATAGAAAGATAAGAAAAAATCCATTCAAACAAACATTGTGAACAGAATATATCTACAATTTCAAGGAATCCCCCCAAAAAATGAAAAAAAAGGTTAAGATTAAAAAATAACATGTGAACACTAAGCATATTAATCACCCCCTCTGATGTTCAAAAACTATAATTAGGGGGAGGGGGGGGGGGTCCAAGATGAGTTTGTCACCTGAGAAACCACCCCCCAAAAAAATAACCAAAAAATAATAAAACTAAATATTAGTATGTAGTCAAACAATCTGGGGGGGGGGGGGTTTGGACAATGGAGGCCACAAATAAACGGGGATATAGGGACACACAAAATGCAGCACTACAATGGAGGCCACAAATAAACGGGGATATAGGGACACACAAAATGCAGCACTACAATGGAGGCCACAAATAAACGGGGATATAGGGACACACAAAATGCAGCACTACAATGGAGGCCACAAATAAACGGGGATATAGGGACACACAAAATGCAGCACTACAATGGAGGCCACAAATAAACGGGGATTTAGGGACTATGCTAGGTGGGTTTGGCCACAACATAGAATGATGGACAGGTTGGCTAAATACAATAAACATGTAGGGCTTTACAAATTGTGTAGAACAGCATACATGGAGACAAAGTGAACATTCTGAGCATATTAGAAACAGGTTAATTTTTTTTTTTTGGGCCATAGTTTGACCATTGAAAGAACACCACTTACCTTAACATAGTCCTCCTGAAGAACCTGAATGATGGCCGAACAGGTATCCGGGATTATGAGGCCCAGAGCCTGGGGGGAGATGCCCGTCGAGAACTTCAAGTCCTGCAGACTTCTCCCTGTTGCAAGGTAGCGCAACGTAGCAACTAGCCTCTGCTCAGCAGTGATGGCTTCCCGCATAACGGTGTCCTGCCTGGTGATATATGGCGACACCGAAGCCAAAAGCTGCTGAAATACGGGGTCAGACATCCTAAGAAAATTCCTGAAATCATCAGGGTTATTTTCTCGGATCTCCCGCAGCAGAGGCATATGAGAGAACTGGTCCCTGCATAGCAACCAGTTCTTGGTCCACAACCTCCCCCTTACCCTGTTCATGGACCGTCGCCGGGATGCAGCACACATCCTAACAACAAGCACAGCACGATCTCGGCGCCGAGTTCGTACCCGCAACATGGCTAGAAAACGGTCGTCAAATCAGATCAGACTAAAAATTACGCCCTGAAGTACAGAATGGCCTCTGAAGAACGACCTGCTAAACAGCACCGTGCACACAAAACGTAATGCCAAAACAAATACGTCCTTAGTACAAGCACTGTATCACAGATCCGACGACAAATACACAAACTGTACGACAGAAAACAAAATTTAAAGCACAAACACTGAAAATCACGAATCGTCTCTCACCAAACTTTTACTAACACGCAGCAACACGATATCAGCAAAAGAGGCCGTCTTCCGCATGGAAACGACCCTTGATAGTGACGTCGTGCGTGATTGACGTAACTGTGCTTTGCTAGAGCGTTGTGAAAAGTGATGGTGTGTATGCTACGTCGTTGTTCAAATTGAAGTTTGAAAAATGTCGTTTTTTTCCATCACATAAACCGTCGCATTTTTTCATCGCAGAAAGTGATGGTGTGTACGCGGCATAAGAGTGATGAGTATTTTAATCAGAGTCACATTTATCATATTACACACAAGGTATTTACTAGACATAGTAGCTCTTTGGGTATAAAGGTGACTCTTAAGTTGAGATATCATCTTCTAAGCACATCCAGCTGCTGGGGCTTTTTGGAATCTCACTGTAGCATTACACTGCAAAGGTTGCAATGGCTTTTAGCATCTGAGACAAATAACCGTATAAAAACATCTCTGCGTGTTTTCTCTAAATCAAAACGTATACCTTTATCTGGCTTGGCTGGGGACATATTTTCAAATAATTTGATTTGAGAATCAAATTCCTTTTTGTCCATTTGCCACTAGCAATGCTGAGCAGGGAAGATACTCAACACTTTCCTACATTTCTATAAGCACAAATTTAAAGGTCATACTGTTTTTCTTTAGCACCACCTTTAGCTCCAAGTTAGCTTTCCAATCTTTCTGTCTACTGGGTTTAGCTTCATTCTTTTGGAGTTTCTGTCAATGTTGAAAATTCTCCCAAAAACTACCATCCAGTATTAGTGTAGGGCCTACCCCTACTATATCATCTCTATCTCCATTTTTACTAAGAAGCAATAAATCAGCGCACTACAACTGTTAACCCCTTATATTATTTTGATTGACACGCTGAACCATAAACTTTTGTCATCTCTCATAGTAACTGGACTATTTGAAATTAGCAAAGCATTTCCATCTTTACCAAATTCAGAAAAGACAACCATTGTATTTCCAACTTAGCTTTTATTAGGGCAGTGTACAGAGGGATGATAAACATTTCAGAACTCTGTACAGAGGGAGAGATCTTCTCAGTTTCTCTCAGAAACTGAGAGATCTAGTAGTAAAAGCCACGCACTTTGCACACATTACACATAGTTAGGCACACATTGAATCCCTTGGTTGCTCTAGATCAGTGGTTCTCAACCTGGGGGTCGGGATCAAATGACGATTTGCCAGGGGTCCCTGAGCCCACACAACTCTTCCAACCTTCCGCCAGCACTGCCACTCATCCCATCCCCCCACCAAGGAGTAAGGAATAAAAATAGAGCATACGTGGAAGGGAGAGGAAAAGAGGGGAGAGGAACAAAGAAAAAGGGAGAGAAAGATTAAGAGAAAGAACAAGAAAGATGGCTAGAGAGAGGGATGGGGGAAAAAAGCTGAAAATTAGAACAGAGAGGGACAAAAGGAGAACAAGGAGAGAGAGTGGTACATCCCAAAATGTACCATTAGGGGTTTTAATACTGTAGGAGTGGAAGGGACTCGGGGAGCACTAAATGTCCATGGGTTAGGAGCCCAAATTACTTGTCTTGCCATGGGTGCCAACAACCCACTTTACGAATTTTTTTTTATTGTTAGGGGTCCTCACAACTTGGGAAATGTTATCAAGGGGCCACGGCACTAGAAGGGTTGAGAGCCACTGCTCTAGATGTTAACCCCTGCCCAGCCAGTGACATTAGTATAGTGACAGTGTGCAGTATTATTATTGATTACTGTATTAATATCACTGGTGATGTCAGTGGCAGCTAGTCAGTTACCTCCAGCCTTAGTTAGTGTCAGATTGCCCGTGGGACTATCTCAGTCCCATTATAAGTTGCTGATCACTGTCATTAGTAGTATAATAAAAAAATAAAAATATTAAGAATTCCAGTTTATATATCATAGTTTGTAGATGCTATAACTTCAATATTCACTTATTCAGATTTTTTTTATTAAAGACATAAATTTCGGCCAAAATTTATAAAGAAATTCAATTTTTTTTATTGTATTTTTAATCATAGATTACAAAACAGAGCCTCTTGGGCATACCCAGGCTCAGAGACACAAAAGAATAAAAACGAAAACAGTAAAAGCAAGACTAAAACATCCTAAAACAACCAAGAGTTGTGCGCTCAGTCAAACTATGCAAATTGGGGTACAGGAGTTTTACCAGGCAATCATCAGTGGCAGACACGGTAATGAGATGCCTCCCTCCAAGAACCCAGTCACTCTGGAAATCGTCCACCTGGTGTGGAAGAGAGACACAATGTTTCGCCACTTAAGGAGGCACAAATTTCATAGCCTGACACTCATTATTCATCCAGAGAATCTGCATTTGTAGCTAAAGACTCCATCCAGATATTCCACATTTTATGGAACTTCTTAGCACACCCCCTAGACAGATAAGTGGCCTTGTACAATGGTAGGGCTGCATTAACTAAATGTTTCCAGAAGTTAGTGGTTGGTGCAATAGAAGATTTCCACTTGAGTACACCCCAGACGATATCTTCGTGGATGAAACGCGTTGATTCGAGCCTGCTGTTCCCATTGCGTAATTTTATTAATTAACAAGCGCTTGTTTTACCTCTTACAAATGTGAGTGTAAATCTTTCATTTTTATTAATACATTTTGTGTTATGCGGATTCACGCTATGTGTGTTTTTATTCTTTTTTGACTCTATATGTTTGAATCCACATGACATTTTATATATCTTGGAGCTTCCTTTCTTGTTGACCTCTGGTCCTTGTGAGAAGATTATTTTATCCAATTGTATCAACGCCTATATCCATACGGGCCCTACTATCTTTGGTGAAGAATCACTGACAAGTCTGTCTGATTCATGGGGCATATGTCCTATTGAATCCACACTTTCCGGTAAGCCTCAGTGTTATTGGTGGCTGTGCTCCATCTCCCCCTTTTCATACACGTTCAGCGGTGGCTTGAAAATTACCATTTGGGGCATCAAGATACATATGTTTTGGACACTTCGGGCCAGATTCAGAAAGCACTTACGCCGACGTATCTACTGATACGCCGCGTAAGTGCACGGATGCGCCATCGTATCTATGTGCCTGATTCTGCAAGTAAGATACGCCTGAATTTTGACTTTATATGACCGACGTAAGTTTCCTACGCCGTCGTATCTTGTGCACATATTTACGCTGGCCGCAAGGGGCACTTCCATTGATTTACACGTCAAATATGTAAATGAGCGAGATACGCCGATTCACGAACGTACTTACGCCCTTTGCTGTAATCTACGCCGTTTACGTAAGGCGTACGTCCGGCGTTATGTTAAGCCTCATAAAGCAGGTGTAAGTCATGTTAGGGTATGGACGTCGGAACAGCCGTCGTATTTTACGTTGTTTACGTAAGTCGTACGTGAATGGGGCTGGGCGTAGGTTACGTTCACGTTGTAGGCATTGAGCCGTTGTATCTTAGGGAGTAAATTCGATGTGATCCTGAGCATGCGCGCGCATGCGCCGTTCTTTCGGCCCTTCATTTGCATAGGGTCACGGTTAATTTAAATGTATCACGCCCACTACCTTCCTACTTTGAATTAGCCGGGCTTACGCCAGCCAATTTCCGTTATGCTGGCGCACCGTAGGGAGCGAGTGCTTTGTGAATACTGCTCTTGCCTCTCAGAGTTACGTTGGCGTAGCGCATATGAGATCCGCTACACCGGCACAAAGATGTGCCAAGCTACCTAAATCTGGCCCACCCTTTTCATCAAACAATCTTTCTCACTTAGTGGACTTTTTCTTTCTTTATTTTCTTTATTATTGCTTTTGAGTTTATAATAAGTTGTTCACTGCATTGTATGTGTATGGTATTCATTGGTTTAGTCACCTGACATCACTGCATTGTATATGTATGACATACACTGGTTCAATCACCCGATATCATTGCATTTTATATAAATAGTATACATTGGTCTAATCTCCTGTTATTATTTCAATACTGCACATGTATATTGTTAGTTTGATATCTTCACAATTATTTCAAATTTGATATATTTAGATGTGTACAGCGTGGTATTTAGCACACATTTTTTTCACTTGAGTACAATGGCCTTGAGTGCATAATACAGTAATAATCCTAGGAGGGTTCAGACCACCCGGTAATTGGCCAGAGATTCTACAAGTCCTAACAGACACGATTCCATCGTCAGCGGGACTTTAATAGTGGTAACTGTTATGCCGCGTATACACGATCGGTCAATCCGATGAGAACGGTCTGATGGACCATTTTCATCAGACCAAACCGATCGTGTGTAGGCCCCATCGGTTATTTATCCATCGGTTAAAAAATGTTAAACTTGTTTTAAAATTAACCGATGCATACCTAACCGATAGAAAAAAAAACTATCGTTTGTAGGCACGTCCATCGGTTAAAAATCCATGCATGCTCAGACTAAATTAGGAGACGTGAGCACTCGTTCTGGTAAAACTAGCGTTCGTTATGGAGATAGCACATTCATCACACTGTAACAGACAGAAAAGCGCGAAACGTCTTTTACTAACACAAAATCAGCTAAAGTAGCCCCAAGGGTGGCGCCATTGGATTTGAACTTCCCCTTTATAGTGCCGTCGTACGTGGTTTACGTGACCGCGTTCTGACACAAACGTTTTTTTAAACGATGGTGTGTAGGCGGAGACCAACTGTGAGAAGGTGCATGTCCACACATGTACATTGTAGGAAAGTCCTCAACCCATTTGTTTCTGAGAGTTTCAAGTCCCCATGTACATTAGGTAATAATTCTCTGTATATAGTGGACAAAGGCTTCATCATAGATTCGTCTCTGAGCAAGTCCTCCAGAGTCAAAGTATAAAAAGCCACTTGCGAGTTCTCGAAATGAGTATTAAAAGCATGCCTAAGTACCAGAAATCTAAACAGATGTGAGTTTGGTAAAGCATATTTTTGCTTTAACTTGTCAAGTCTGAAGCTGACCCCCCGTGCATATCTGATCCACATATTTAATGCCCCTAAGTGCCCATATATTCAGGTCAGGTATGGACCTAAACTCTGGTAAAGATGTGTGGTGAGATATACCCTTAGGGTACAGGGCACAAGGAAAGGGCTGCAGACCATGCTCTCAAGACAGCCTTCATAGCCAGTGTCAGGGGAAAAAGCGCTCGAGTTTCATACATGCAATAAAGTACATTCTGCAGTGTCTCATAGGAGCCCAGACAAGCTGCCTCCAAAACCGCTGCATTGGAGTCTTCCAATATCAGTCGATTGTGCACATGGGTTAACTGGCAAGCTAAATAATATTTGTACAATATTTGTACAAATCCGGACAAGCCAGATCCCCCTCATCCCATGGGCTCTGTAGCACCATAGCTTAAATCTCGGCTGGCTCATGCCCTAGAGAAAGAAAAGCATTTGTTTAGTGGTATTTATTCACTGTTCAGTTTTTTTATTTTTTAATAGAATATTGCTATATAAGATGTATTTTGCCTGTTAGTCTTCTTCCTTTAAATTCTGAGGTCATACAGTTGGGTTGCATGAATGCATTTCTCTTTAGGATTGCTGAACATATATTTCTCTCATTAGTTTTTTTCTGTGCAGAAAAAGTTGTTATCTTTATTTATCTGACTTTTTTGTTTTAAAAATTTATTGGGCAATCATATGTTGTACATGTGAATATATGAAAACACGCATACTCAAAATTAATTGTCAATACGATCTTTAATATTTTAATCCTTTAAAAAAAACATATTTAATGTTGACAGATTGCTTAAAACTGACTTAGTGATAACAGAGTATTTGAAATTCATTTTACCATCTGTTTTTGATATCGTATGTTTTTTCCCTTTTTTTTTAGCTTTCTGGTAAAATAAAACTGAAATGAACATGTTTATGAACTAGCGATGTTATTCACTTTTGAAATGTGGTGTCACAGAAGTCTATGCTCATTTAGTCAAATGTTGGCAATTGAAACTAATGTTGTTATTAAAAAACCTCAGAAATGAAGAAAATAAGTGGTTAGGGCTTATTTTACTGCCAAGTTATTCTTTTAAAGTTGTGAATCAATGTTAAACAGATAATCAAACAATGAGAGTTCACTTGCAAGCTGAGTATTCAGCACCCCTTCCTATTGAATAAAGCTTCACATTATTGACATTAGACTGGCATATGGCAAACAAAACTACAACGCTTAAAACCCACACAAGGTCCCTTAATCAGACAAATTTACATAGCATGTGTATTATAACTAGGTATACTGTATCTACAGAAGAGAAACCAATGGAAAGACAAATTACTGTTACCATAACGTCATGGTGATGTCATATTCCAGCCAAAACCACTTAAATAAACATAGCAATTAACATAAAAATACCTAATGGATGCTCCTGCAGGGGCCAGGGATCATGTTATCTGTTTTCCAAAGGGGGACATGTCCCTCAGTGTTGTTCCTATATGGATGGCTAGCAAAAAGACAGTAGGTGTCAACACATGTGCAGTGGACGGCATCCATCGCGACACAGTATCTGCAACTGGGGATGCAGTACTGCATCTATACAGGCATACTCCAGGCATATAGAGAACAAAAGGCAAGCTTAGCACAAATGTTTGGCCACATACATTGAGTAGCCAATCGTAGATCATTCACCATGTGATGTGCTGTTGTCTTAATCAAAAAAACATATAGAACAAAAAATAGCCTGACATAGAACATCAGGAAAGGGTTACCTATGGCAGCAGTAACTGTATCATATTGAGTTTATCATAAAAAATGAAAATTTTTATTAACCCCTTCCATACAGGGCATTTTCACCCCCTTCCTGCCCAGACCAATTTTTAGTTTTCAGCGCTGTTGCACTTTGAATGACAATTGCGTGGTTATGCAACACTGTACCCAAACTGAATCTTTATGTTTTTTTCCCCCCACAAATAGAGCTTTCGTTTGGTGGTATTTGATCATCTCTGTGGTTTTTATTTTTTGCGCTATAAACAAAAGAAGAGTGGCAATTAAAAAAAAAAACACAATATTTTTTACTTTTTTATTTAATAAATATCACAATTTAAAAAAAAAAAAAAACATATTTTTTCCTCAGTTTAGGCCGATACGTATTCTTCTACATATTTTTGGTAAAAAAAATCGCAATAATCGTATATTGATTGGTTTGCGCAAAAGTTATAGCGTCTACAAAATAGGTAATAGATTTATGGCATTTTTATTTTATTAATTTTTTTACTAGTATTGGCGGCGATTTGCGATTTTTTTACTATGACCGTAACATTGCGGCGAACACATCAGACACTTTTGACACGTTTTTGGGACCATTCACATTTATACAGCGATTAATGCTATAAATATGCATTGATTACTGTGTAAATGTGACTGGCAGGGAAGGGGTTAACCACTAGGGGCGCTGAAGGGGTTAATATGTTTACACACACAGATCCACACTCCTGCCGTGATTACCGGCAATCGCGGGTGCCCGGCAGCAATCGCGCGCACCCTAGATCGCCGGGAACACAGGACGTCATATGACGTCCACCCGGATCGAGAGAGGGTCCCTGCCGGCGTCCTTTTACAATGAGCCAGTAGGGAAGTGGTTAATGGATGCAAAAAATTATTATACAATCAAAAAAAGATGACATATAGAAAAGTGCAGTTTCACAAATAACTGGCCAATTGCTGTAAGCAGTTAATGGTTAAACACCACATATACACATACTGACAAAAGACATTACATACAACAATACAGGAGAACGTCCGTGCGCCGTGTATGTCGATAGGCAGTCAGTCTGTCAGATGAAAATTTCATCATGAAAGTTATCTTTAAATAAAGATTAATGCCAGTGCTAGTAAAAAATTGACAGGCTGGCTGCATGTGGCTCCAAGGGTAAGAAATAGGGTATGGTGCTATAAAATGGAAGGAGGGAAGCTAATGGGGGATAAAAGGTGAAATAGCCAAGGTAATTGACTTGCATCAATACTAATGGTAATTGGAGATGTTGAGCCTAAATATTCCATCAGATGATAAATCTCACTGGCTTTAAATTAACTAGTATTTATATTGGTAAACGGCTGCCCACAGTATGGATACTTGTTAATTCTGATAAGCCCTGGCAGTGGAATAATCACAGTAATGAAATTGTATACAGTTCAGCTGGATTTAATCAGTAATCAGGTAGCAACAGCCTCCTGGCATTAGTGATGTATAGAACGGTTTGCAGCGATTTTCGCTTGTTCGCGTTCGTCGCCGCCGGCGAACATATGCGATGTTCGACCCACCTCCTATTAATTAACATTGAGCAAACTTTGACCCTCTACCTCACAGTCAGCAGACACATTCCAGCCAATCAGCAGCATACCCTCCCTCCCTGACCCTCCCACCTCTAGGGCAGCATCCATTTTCGATTAATTCTGAACCTGCATTCTTAGTGAGAGGAGGGACAGTGTTGCTGCTGCTGATTTTATAGGGAAAGCGATAGCTAGGCCAGTGTACTCCAGTCCTGAAAATCTCATCTGATCTCTGCTGTTAGAACAGCACCCCAAACAGTCCTTGTTAGGGCTAATCAGTCTGCTTTGTTCCCTCTGTAATCTGTGCTACGTGGTTTACAGAGAGAGACAAAGAGAGAGAGAGAGAGAGAGAGAGAGAGAGAGAGAGAGAGTAATTTTTTGGAGTTAGATAGAGCAGGCAGGCTAGTCAGTTAATGTTACAGTGTGTAGAGGATACATATATATCCCAGGAGTTGTACATATATTTATACACTGTATAGTTTAGTAAGATTTGAGGTGCAGGGTGCTGTGTAATATAAAGAGGTCCAGTGGTGCAAGCTTCTGGGTAATATAAAGGGGCCCAGTGGTGCAAGCTGCTGTGTAATATAAAGGGGTCGAGTGGTGCTGGGTGCTATGTAGAGGGGCCCAGAGCTGTGGGGTCCTGTGTAATGTAAGGGGCCCAGTGGTTCAAGCTGCTGTGCAATATAAAGGGGTCCAGTGGTGCAGGGTGCTATGTAAAGGGGTCCAGAGCTGTAGGGTGCTGTGTAATGTAAGGGGCCCAGTGGTGCAAGCTGCTGTGTACTATAAAGGGGCCCAGTGGTGCAAGCTGCTGTGTAATATAAAGGGGTCCAGTGGTGCAGGGTGTTATGTAAAGGGGTCCAGAGCTGTGGGGTGCTGTGTAATTTAAGGGGCCCAGTGGTGCAAGCTGCTGTGTAATATAAAGGGGCCCAGTGGTGCAAGCTGCTGTGTAATATAAAGGGGTCCAGTCGTGCTGGGTGCTATGTAGAGGGGCCCAGAGCTGTGGGGTGCTGTGTAATGAAGGGGCCCAGTGGTGCAAGCTGCTGTGTAATATAAAGGGGTCCAAGGCAACGCCCCCCAATATCTATGCGAAAAAATAAAAGCCCATAACCCCAATCGCATTCTGCGATCCACCAATCAAAACCTTCTCCAGATACCCAAAGCCAGATACAAGTCCAAAGGAGATCGAAGATTTGCAGTCCAAGGACCCCGCCTGTGGAATGCACTACCAACCACCATCCGACTGGAGTCGGACCACTTGGCCTCCAGGAGAAAGATTAAAACCCATCTCTTCTGAGGTCAAGGGGTTCCTTACCCATGAAATGGATACAGCGCCCAGAGGCGATTCAGTTTGCATGTGTTGCGCGTTACAAGTCTCTCTCTCTCTCTAGTGGTGCAGGGTGCTATGTAAAGGGGTCCAGAGCTGTGGGGTGCTGTGTAATGTAAGGGGCCCAGTGGTGCAAGCTGCTGTGTAATATAAAGGGATCCAGTGGTGCATGGTGCTGTGTAGAGGGGCCCAGAGCTGTGGGGTGCTGTGTAATGTAAGGGGCCCAGTGGTGCAAGCTGCTGTGTAATATAAAGGGGTCCAGTGGTGCAGGGTACTATGTAAAGGGGTCCAGAGCTGTGGGGTGCTGTGTAATATAAGGGGCCCAGTGGTGCAAGCTGCTGTGTAAAATAAGGGGGTCCAGTGGTGCTGGGTGCTATGTAGAGGGGCCCAGAGCTGTGGGGTGCTGTGTAATGTAAGGGGCCCAGTGGTGCAAGCTGCTGTGTAATATAAAGGGGCCCAGTGGTGCAAGCTGCTGTGTAATATAAAGGGGTCCAGTGGTGCTGGGTGCTCTGTAGAGGGGCCCAGAGCTGTGGGGTGCTGTGTAATGTAAGGGGCCCAGTGGTGCAAGCTGCTGTGTAATATAAAGGGGTCCAGTGGTGCAGGGTGCTATGTAAAGGGGTCCAGAGCTGTGGGGTGCTGTGTAATATAAGGGGCCCAGTGGTGCAAGCTGCTGTGTAATATAAAGGGGCCCAGTGGTGCAAGCTGCTGTGTAAAATAAGGGGGTCCAGTGGTGCTGGGTGCTATGTAGAGGGGCCCAGAGCTGTGGGGTGCTGTGTAATGTAAGGGGCCCAGTGGTGCAAGCTGCTGTGTAATATAAAGGGGCCCAGTGGTGCAAGATGCTGTGTAATATAAAGGGGTCCAGTGGTGCTGGGTGCTCTGTAGAGGGGCCCAGAGCTGTGGGGTGCTGTGTAATGTAAGGGGCCCAGTGGTGCATGCTGCTGTGTAATATAAAGGGGTCCAGTGGTGCAGGGTGCTATGTAAAGGGGTCCAGAGCTGTGGGGTGCTGTGTAATGTAAGGGGCCCAGTGGTGCAAGCTGATGTGTAATATAAAGGGGTCCAGTGGTGCAGGGTGCTATGTAAAGGGGTCCAGAGCTGTGGGGTGCTGTGTAATGTAAGGGGCCCAGTGGTGCAAGCTGCTGTGTAATATAAAGGGGCCCAGTGGTGCAAGATGCTGTGTAAAATAAAGGGGTCCAGTGGTGCTGGGTGCTATGTAGAGGGGCCCAGAGCTGTGGGGTGCTGTGTAATGTAAGGGGCCCAGTGGTGCAAGCTGCTGTGTAATATAAAGGGGTCCAGTGGTGCAGGGTGCTATGTAAAGGGGTCCAGAGCTGTGGGGTGCTGTGTAATGTAAGGGGCCCAGTGGTGCAAGCTGATGTGTAATATAAAGGGGTCCAGTGGTGCAGGGTGCTATGTAAAGGGGTCCAGAGCTGTGGGGTGCTGTGTAATGTAAGGGGCCCAGTGGTGCAAGCTGCTGTGTAATATAAAGGGGCCCAGTGGTGCAAGATGCTGTGTAAAATAAAGGGGTCCAGTGGTGCTGGGTGCTATGTAGAGGGGCCCAGAGCTGTGGGGTGCTGTGTAATGTAAGGGGCCCAGTGGTGCAAGCTGCTGTGTAATATAAAGGGGTCCAGTGGTGCAGGGTGCTATGTAAAGGGGTCCAGAGCTGTGGGGTGCTGTGTAATGTAAGGGGCCCAGTGGTGCAAGCTGCTGTGTAATATAAAGGGGCCCAGTGGTGCAAGCTGCTGTGTAATATAAAGGGGTCCAGTGGTGCTGGGTGCTATGTAGAGGGGCCCAGAGCTGTGGGGTGCTGTGTAATGTAAGGGGCCCAGTGGTGCAAGCTGTTGTGTAATATAAAGGGGTCCAGTGGTGCAGGGTGCTATGAAAAGGGGTCCAGAGCTGTGGGGCGCTGTGTAATGTAAGGGGCCCAGGCTCACAGCATAAACTGTGCCCATCTGTCCAGTGCCACATCTCATCTATATTGTGTTGGCACAGTTGATAAGATATAAAAACAAAATTCACTGCAATACAAAATAGTAGTCATTTGTCTGCCAGGGTGTCTTTGCCTCACAGGGTAAACTGTGCCCACCTGTCCACATCTCATATCTGGTAGCACAGTAGCTTGCACGCATAGTACAACTAAACTAATCTAAAAAAATGACAGGCAGAGGCAGGCCACCCCGCAGGGGCCGTCATGGTCATGGTGCTGTGATTCCCTTTGGCCCTAGAATAATGCACAGTGTTCAGAGGCCACGTACCCTGAACTCGAAAAGTTCTGAGGACATAGTCAGAGTTTGGTCTGTCACTGTGAACCCTAACCCTATTACAGACAGGGTTAGGGTTACAGATAGGGTTAGGGTTACAGATAGGGTTAGGGTTACAGATAAGGTTAGGGTTACAGACAGGGTTAGGGTTAGGGTTACAGATAGGGTTAGGGTTAGGGTTACAGACAGGGTTAGGGTTAGGGTTACAGACCCTAACCCTATCTGTAACCCTAACCCTGTCTGTAACCCTAACCCTAACCCTATCTGTAACCCTAACCCTATCTGTAACCCTAACCCTATCTGTTACCCTAACCCTGTCTGCAACCCTAACCCTGTCTGCAACCCTAACCCTATCTGTAACCCTAACCCTAACCCTGTCTGTAACCCTAACCCTAACCCTTACACTACCTGATCGATACAACATCATACCTGATGTTTTAAAGCACGTTATTCCAAACAATTTATGAATGTTATGGATTAAAAACGAACTCTGCGACAACTACGTAATTTTCCACAGTCCAGGTGTTAGTCCCCTTGAAACAACTTTTCCATCACTATTGTGGCCAGAAAGAGTCCCTGTGGGTTTTAAAATTTGCCTGCCCATTGAAGTCTATGGCGGTTCGCCTGGTTCGCTCGTTCGCAAACATTTGCGGAAGTTCGCGTTCGCTGTTCGCGAACCGAAAATTTTAGGTTTGCGACATCACTACCTGGCATTAGTCTTGTTTGATATATCAATACACTTCAACAGTTTAAGGGAAAAGGGAGAGCATTTTATACAATGCACTCTGCAGGAATACTTCATGGGCTAAATGCGTTCGCCCTATGATGAAGGTACTTTACCGAACTGTGCAAAGGCTCTGCTGGTTGTCTCCATCCTTCCGTGTCATATCCGGGAGTTTATCGTGAAGTCAGGTTACTTCTGTCCAAGGCTAGGAATGATTATCCAGTTAGGCAGTCCCAGGCGTCCGGCTATGAATAGCGGGCTGTTCGCCAACCATTTGTCTAGTAGCCAAAGCTACCGTCCTCCAACCCGGGCATACAGTGATGGCTTGCATAGTCAGATGGTTGCCAATAGCAACACATTTAGACGAAAAAGGCAAAAAAGGTGCAAGGAGTAAACAAAACAAAGGGTTTATATACAGTCTGATCTATAGACTTGATGTAAAGATTATGAGGTGAGAAACGGAAGAATACAAAAAATACATAAAAAATACATCACGCACATAACATATCTTATTGAATGAGTCCAAGAGAAATATAGATTAGAGAATAGAATATAACAGTGACCTCTGTGTTGGTTTGAGCACTCTTGTCTTGTTTAAAAGACAAGCCACTAAGTGTAAAATGAACTACAGGGGGTCAAATGGGCACAGATTAGATAATGTTAAAGGTTAAGGATGAGCCGAACACCCCCCTGTTTGGTTCGCACCAGAACTTGCGAACACACCAAATGTTCGTGTGAACTTTAGAACCCTGTTAACCACTAGAGTACCGGGCCATCGTCAAATGACGGCTCCACGGTTACTCTGAAAATTCAACAGGACGTCATTTGGCGTCCTGTATTCTTGCGGCCACTGGGGGGCGCGCGAGCGCGCCGGCGGCCGCGCGCGCGCGCCCGGCGCGTCCCCGAGATGCCGATGCGCGTGCCTGGCGGTCGCGATGTCCGCCAGGCACTCGGAATCGGCGGCTACAGGGACAAGACGTGGAGCTCTGTGTGTAAACACAGAGCTCCACGTCCTGTCAGGGGAGAGAGGAGACCGATCTGTGTCCCTTGTACATAGGGACACAGCATCGGTCACCTCCCCCAGTCACCCCCCTTTCCCCACAGTTAGAACACAATTTAGGGATACATATTAACCCCTCCCTCACCCCCTAGTGTTAACCCCTTGAATGCCAGTCACATTTATACAGTAATTAGTGCATATTTATCGCATTAATCGCTGTATAAATGTGAATGGCGCCAAAAACGTGTCAAAAGTGTCCGATGTGTTCGCCGCAATGACACTGTGACAGTAAAAAAATCGCAAATCGCCGCCAATACTAGTAAAAAAATTAATAAAATAAAAATGCCATAAATCTATCAGCTATTTTGTAAACGCTATAACTTTTGCGCAAACCAATCAATATATGATCATTGCGATTTTTTTTTACCAAAAATATGTAGAAGAATACATATCGGCCTAAACTGAGGAAAAAAAACGTTTTTTTTTTTTTAAATTGTGATATTTATTAAATAAAAAAGTAAAAAATAGTGGTTTTTTTTTAAATTGTCACTCTTCTTTTGTTTATAGCGCAAAAAATAAAAACCGCAGAGGTGATCAAATACCACCAAAAGAAAGCTCTATTTGTGGGAACAAAATGATAAAAAAATTGTTTGGGTACAGTGTAGCACGACCGCGCAATTGTCATTCAAAGTGCGACAGTGCTGAAAGCTGAAAATTGGCTTGGGCAGGAAGGGGCGTAAGTGCCCAGTATGGAAGTGGTTAAAGTCTATGGGACTCGAACATTTGAAATCTAAAGTGTTAATTTTAAAGGCTAATATGCAAGTTATTGTCCTAAAAAGTGTTTGGGGACCTGGGTCCTGTCCCAGGAAACATGTATCAATGCAAAAAAAGTTTTAAAAACGGACGTTTTTTCAGGAGCAGTGAATTTAATAATGCTAAAAGTGAAACAATAAAAGTGTAATATTACTTTAAATTTCATACCTAGGGGGGGGGTGTAAAGTCAGCATGTGAAAAAGCGCATGTTTCCCATAGAACTGTCCCTGCACAAAGTGTCATTTCTGAAAGAAAAAAGGCATTTAAAACCGGCTTTGCGGCTCTAATGAATTGTCGGCTCTGGCAATTCAGAGATGATTCATTCATAAAAAATGTTTTAAAAAACGTGGGGGTCGCCCCAAATTCCATTAACAGGCCCTTCAGGTCTGATATGGATATTAAGGGGAACCCCGCCGTCAATTTAAAAAAAATTACGTGGGGTTCCCCCCAAATATCCATACCAGACCCTTCAGGTCTGGTGTGGATTTTAAGGGGAACTCCACCCCAAATTTAAAAAAAATGGCGTGGAGTTCCCCCAAAAATATAGTCAAAATATAGTCAAAAATAAAATTGCACACCTTCCAGGAAAATGGCCAATAAGTAAAAGGGTGCTGAAACGATTACCGGCTGGGAACCGGAAAGCAAATCATATACACATATTCGCCAGCACACCAAGGATGTTTTTTAAATGAGTTCCCCCAAAAATCCACACCAGACCCTTATCCTCGTACGTCACTGGGAAAGACCGGGCACCGTACAAGGGTGCGTCAGAGGGGGCGGGATCACGTGACGGGTGGCCGCTTCCCCTATATAAGAAATGTCAAAGCTCCAGCGCGTCATTCCGCTGGGCTGTGTCCAGCGGAGAGAGGAGCTCGCCTGCTGCACTCTGGACGGATGGATCTTCTCATCGCTGGACTGGACCGCTGATCACCCGTAGCTGAAGAGATCATCCATCGCTGGATAGAAGACAACGTTGGAGCAGGGAGCCGCATCGAGAGTGGATTACCACCGCTGGCTTATTTTTTTTTTTATTAATAAAGGATTTTTTTCTACGGTGTCTGTGTGTTTTTTTTAAACTATTTACACTTCCTTCGTGAAATGGTAGAGGTACAGTGTACCCCATTACCAATTCACATAGGGGGTGGCAGGATCTGGGGGTCCCCTTTGTTAAAGGGGTCTTCCAGATTCTGATAAGCCCCCGCCCGCAGACCCCCACAACCACCGGGCAAGAGTTGTGGGCATGAGGCCCTTGTCCCCATCAACATGGGGACATCCTCCCCATGTTGAGGGCATGTGGCCTGGTGCGGTTCAGGAGAGGGGGGCGCACTCTGTCCCCCCTCTTTTCTGCGGCCGGCCAGGTTAACGTGCTCGGATAAGGGTCTCGTGTGGATTTTCGGGGGAACTCCACGCCATTTTTTTTTAAATTTGGGGTGGAGTTCCCCTTAAAATCCACACCAGAACTGAAGGGTCTGGTATGGATATTTGGGGGGAACCCCACGTCATTTTTTATTAAATTGACGGCGGGGTTCCCCTTAATAGCCATATCAGACCTGAAGGGCCTGTTAATGGAATTTGGGGGGACCCCCACGCTTTTTTTTATTTTTTATGAATGAATCATCTCTGAATTGCCAGAGCCGACAATTCATTAGAGCTGCAAAGCCGGTTTTAAATGCCTTTTTTTCTTTCAGAAATTACACTTTGTGCAGGGACAGTTCTATGTACGGGAAACATGCTCTTTTTCACATGCTGACTTTACACCCCCCCTAGGTACGAAATTTAAAGTAATATTACACTTTTATTGTTTTACTTTTAGCATTATTAAATTCACGGCTCCTGAAAAAACGTCAGTTTTTAAAACTTTTTTTGCATTGATACATGTTTCCTGGGACAGGACCCAGGTCCCCAAACACTTTTTAGGACAATAACTTGCATATTAACCTTTAAAATTAACACTTTAGATTTCTCCCATAGACTTTAACAGAGTGTTACGCGGCTTTTCGAATTTGCCGCGAACACCCCTAATTGTTCGTTGTTCACCGAACAGGCGAACAGGCAATGTTCGAGTCGAACATGAGTTTGACTCGAACTCGAAGCTCATCCCTATTAAAGGGCATGTATACTGATATTACCTGAACAAGATTGGAATTCTAAACTGGTGAGAGTTATACAAAAGATACATTTGATGTCATCTCTCATTGAGGAAATAAGTTAGTGAGAGTTTTGTGTTAAATCCTCTAGGATGTACAGTCTCTAAAAGTTTATATTCAGTATGCTACACAGGAGTTGGCATTCTCTATCACCACTCTTGGGGGACCCATGCATCTTTTCAATGATCATACCTCTAAATGCATGTGTCTGGTGTTTTCTATGAGGTTTACTGTGATTAATATGTAAGGGTTTCTGATGAAACCCTTACTGACCACACCAACCATGCTGGTGTGGCTCAGATATATTGATGACATTTTTATGGTTTAGACCAATACACAAGCAGCTTTGGATCAATGGATCAATTTGTTACCTTACTGAATGTTAACAGCTATAACCTCAAGTTTACCACCAACAGTCACTCGTTGTATTTCCTTTTTGGATCTGCAAATTTTTGAAGACAACGACAACTGTCTGGCCTCCACACTTTATCGTAAAGAGACTGCGGGAAACACTATCCTACACTCCTCGAGTGCTCACGTTACCCCACTAATTCGTAGTATTCCCTATGCTCAGTACGTGAGATTGAGGAGGAACTGCACACACATGATAAAGATTTCAAATACCAATCTTTTGAGAGAACGCCTCCTATTACGAGGGTATTCTAAATCTCTTCTCCGAAAGGCCTACAACAAGGCATTTCAACAGCCAAGGAGTGCACTGCTGTTTAATACCAAGCCCAAACACGATCCTAACCTAACAGTTACATTTATCACACAATATTCTGACCACCAACATCAATTTAGGGACGTTCTGACCAAACATTGGCATATTCTATTGGATGATTTTACCTTGAGGAAATATATTGGTGAATGGCCTGAAATGGTATTTAAACGTTCAATATCACTACATGATAAATTGACTTGCAGTCATTATGCCCCCTTTAAACAACAACCCACCCAAGATAAAGGGATGCATAAAAGTGGACATTGTACCTTCTGCCAATGGGTAGTTACAGGGTCTAGGTTCATATTACCCAATGGTGAGCTGTTTTATCCTAAGTTTAGGGCTGACTGCAATATGCAAGGCGTTGTGTACTTAATGACATGCCAATGTGGCGCATTTTACGTTGGCAAGACCATCCGCCAACTACGCCAGCGTATTAATGACCATATTTATTATTCCTCCAGTGGTAAGATTCTAACTCCCATAAGCAGACACCTCGACTTGTATCACCGGTTTGATATTTCACTGGTCACCTTCCTGGCCCTGGCTGTTGTTCAGCGGGACCCAAGAGGAGGTGACTGGGACAAAAAAAATTACAACAGGAGACCAAATGGATAGAACGTTTGAATGCTACACAACCACCTGGTATTAATGAAGTAGAAACATATAAATCTTTCCTATAATGAAATTTAGAAAGTGTTTTGTCACTATACACTCTTCATATTGAATTGGCTGGAATCCAAGT
Organism: Rana temporaria; assembly: GCF_905171775.1. Taxonomy (NCBI): domain Eukaryota; kingdom Metazoa; phylum Chordata; class Amphibia; order Anura; family Ranidae; genus Rana; species Rana temporaria. Next base: position 299,198,565 of record NC_053493.1, on the reverse strand, counting down.
CGGATCCCCGTCGCTTCTATGACGCGCTCGCTGGAATGTGCTTTTCCTATTCCAGCGAGTGCGAGATGTTGGAACCATGTCGCCGAGAATCAGCGCGATGCCGTTGTGCTGGAAATACATTCACGGTGACAGGTACTGTACTATTTTGCTACCAAGCTGACCTTCGGCTCGAAGAGTAGCCCCTGGCTTTTCGACACCTTCGCACAGACTCTCACCTGGATACTTTTGCACCAAGCCCAGTGTCAAGAATTCATCCACTACTTGGACGACTTCTTGTTGATCGAACAACCCGACACGCCAGCAGGAGACCTCGATAAGTTAAGACTCGTTTTCGGGAATCTCAACGTTCCCATCACGGAACATAAAGTAGACGGTCCAGCACACTTCATCACTTTCCTTGGAATCAACCTGAACACCACCTCCATGCAAGCCAGCCCCCCCCCCGACAAACTGACCCGCATCAGGTCAGTCCTTCAAAATTTCACCCAGTTACAGGGATGCACCAGGAAGCAGCTGCAATCCCTCCTGGGAATGCTTAATTTCGCTATAAGGATCATGCCCCAAGGCCGGTCCTTCGTGTCACGCCTCCTGGTTTTCCTTTCCCAGTCACAGGACCCTGACCAGATCCTCAAACTAGATACAGCAGCTTTAGCGGACCTCTCGATGTGGGAAGAGTTTCTCAATAATTGGAACGGTATATCTATGTTCATACCCTCAATATCGCCCCTCTCCCCACAAGTAGTGACCGACGTCGTAAGCCTCTACAGGCTTCTCGGCAATTTTTGGCCACCACTGGTTCGCAGGACCATGGCCTCCGGAGATACTAGCAATCCCAGGCTTCACCCAGACTTCCTCCCTATTCAAGCTATACCCGGTGGTAGCAGCCGCCCAACTCTGGGGCCACAGGTGGACAGGACAAACCGTAGCCCTCACCACTGACAACCAGGCCACTGCCGACATTATCAATAAGGGCAGGTCCAAGTCCCTCGTAATAATGTCCTTCCTACGTCGGCTGGTGCGACTGTCCTTGCAACACCAATTCAATGTTCACTGTACCTTGCTCTCCGGCAAGTGCAATCTTGCCGCAGACACTCTGTCCCGCTTTAACTATACTTCCTTTTTTCAGCAGAGACCCTGAGCCGTTCAAACCCCAGCTCCTATCCCTCCTTGGTCTCAGCTGACCCTGGACTAGGACAGTACCTACAGCAAGCGACCAAGCTGATCAACCAGTCCCTCTCTCGCAACACTCTTAAAGCTTACCATGCAGCTTGGGATGCCTTTAGCAAGTTTCTGGCACAGCGCTCCGCAAACAAGACTGTAGACGTCAAGCACATACTGGCCTTCGTTTCCTACTACCATACTTGCCAATCCTTGTCCTACAACACCATCCATCTCTACTTAGCAGGTGTCCAGCACTTTCTGGCCTTGCAAGATCCGGCAAAACCCTCACTGTTCACATCTCACGCAGTCAGAGCCGTCCTACGTGGAGTACAGAAACGACAACCAGTCGTCAACACCAAACACCTACCCATAACCAGTGCCATCTTTAGAGATATGTCTACCATCCTCACCACATCTCCGTTTGGCCTCTACCCTAGCTTGGTCATACAAGCGGCCATTTACCTGGCGTATTACAGCTTCCTCTGACCGAGCGAGTTCACCTACAACAGCCCCGCCGGCCAAGTTCTGCGCAGGCGGCACTTGGTCCGCCATCAAGATCACTTCACGCTCCATATTGCTGTGTCCAAAACCCAGCATTTAGGCCTCGGCGTAGACATCGGCCTATGCAAAACGAATAACATCTGGTGTCCAGTAACCGTATTGGACCGCCTACTGTCACACCTACCAGCACAATCAGACTCTACTCCTCTACTCCCTTTTCCGATCAAACCCCTGAGCACCAGCCAGTTTATCAAGCACGTGAGGATCCTTCTAAGGAATCTACACCTCAACCCCACTCAGTATACGGGTCACTCCTTTCGCATCAGAGCAGCCTCAGCTGCCTCTCGACACGGGGTCCCCGACCACGTCATCAAGAAGCTAGGCAGATGGAAGTCCGCCTGCATCGTCCGGTACATCCCTAACCCTCAGGCGGAAATGGCACATGCTTTCGCCAAACTTGCACAGTGAACGATCTGACTGAATTAAACCATACTCCTACCTGTGTTTTTATGTTTCTATGTACCTATGTTTTTGCCCCCTTATTTTGGTGCACACCTCAGGCCCATTGTATGTTGTAAGTCCATGTCAGTCTATGTTGTCCATATCCGTATCGGCTATAGGGCTTCAACCATAAGTATGAAGGCTGCGTAGTGGCCTGGATTTATGGGAAGAGCCCGGCAGCCTATATAGCCAACCCGCTTGTCTGCGGGCTCCGTCGGTTTCCCGTTCACAGTACGTGGTTTCCGGTGCATGTCACCCACCCTCCCATCCCCTTTTAAAGAAATTCTCAGAAATCATTTCTCTCCACAATATCCATCATTTACCTAGGGTATGCCCCCTTATTTTGGAGTACCGTCCATTAGGCCAGGGCACACCTCAGGCCCATTGTATGTTGTAAGTCCATGTCAGTCTGTATTGTCCATATCCGTATCGGCCATAGGGCTTCAACCATAAATACAATCCTATGCCCACAGTTGATCAAGAGGAATGAAAAAAACACAATAAAGCATGATCCAAAGAGCTACAGCAGGGAGCAATCGGACGTACCCTGGATCAACTTTACCTCTAAATATTAGTATCCAGTTATATTATGTGTATCTAGGAAAGAATCCAGGCCTTTCTTAAAATAATCTACTGAGCTGGCCAGTAGAGGGTCTTCTGTGATGATCATAAAGTGAATAGCTCAACACCAAGTTCACTATATGGACCACTTATGGTTTTATACATGTTGATCACAGCTCCCTTAATCTCCTAATCTTTCCTCATAGCTGAGCTACTCCATGCCTCTTATCAGTTTGGTTTCCCTTCTCTGCACTTTCTCCAGTTCCCCCCCCCAAAAAATGTATTAACTGGTGCCCAAAACTGAACTGCATGAAGAAAAAGAAAAAGAAGAAGAAGAAGGATCTCAGAAACATCTTAAATTAATGTCAAACAAATGCCCGTCCAAGCAGGCACCTTTATTAGCCAAAGTGCTGCGTGTCATAAACAATTGTTGTTTTTCTATACAAATACTGTTTTAAGTGTCTCAGTGCTGCTCAAATCTCCTTCAACCACTTCCTGTCTAGATGCATTAGGTGCAAAGTTCTGTAAGACCCCTTTCACACTTTTATACACTTTCTTTATATAAGTATATATTCTCCTTTTTTGTATATACAGCCATGGCCAAAAATATTTATACACTTTCTTTATATAAGTATATATTCTCCTTTTTTGTATACACAGCCATGGCCAAAAATATTGGCACCCCTGCATTTCTGTCAGATAATGCGCCACTTCACCCAGAAAATTGTTGCAATTCCAAATGTTTAGGCATTTTCATGTTTATTTCTTTTGTTTGTATTGGTATGACACAAAACAAAGGTGGAGATACAAAAAGCCAAATCTGATAGTGCTAAGCTTTAGGGTTTGGGGTTTTGAACACTACCAAACATATTTATTAACCACTTAAGGACCGCCTCCTGCACATAAACATTGGCAAAATGGCACGGCTTTGCACAAGCATGTACCTGTACGTCCTCTTTAAGTGCCCAGCCGTGGGTCGCGGGCGCGCGCCCGCGACGCAGTCCGAAGCTCTGTGACCTGATCACCGCCGAAGTCCCGCGATCAGTCACAGGAGCTGAAGAACAAACGAAGAACACACCTTCCCCGTTCTTCACTGTGGCGCTGTCAATGACTGCTGGACCTCACACTGACACCTGGCCACACTATCATATGCTGAATTCTACTGTGGGGGCTTTTTTTGAACCAACCCTTACTGATAATTGCTGACTGACTGCCATGGGGGTGCCACACTTTGCACATTGCCTTTTCCATTTGATTTGATACTGGTTTACATGAAAAAGGAAACATGCAAATATGATATGCAAATCTATAGCTATTATCCTCAGACATATAAGCATAAACAGTTATGGAAAGATCTACGGATCTGATAATGTTTGGGTTTATTATCTTAAATACTGTTAGTCAACATGCAGTGAAAAAAAATCATGCATTTTATTGTAATGTAGTTCCATCGGGTCAGATTATCGTGATAACTGGTCTTTCTTTTCTAAGTCTTAACTTTAAAAAAAATCCTGTTTTTAAATAACAATACAAACTCCTATTAAAATTCTGTCTGCTTCAACATGAGTCACTGACTAGGAGTGCTCAGAACAAAATATTTTTTCAAACATGAACAAAATTATCATAATATTTATTAAGCAGGAGTGCTTTTAGCATATATAGAAAGAAAGTTATTCTGGATGTTTTTATACATCTGAAAAAAGATTTATGCAGTATAAAATAAGCACTTTTAACATATGGTGTTGATAATTGAGGAGCACAAATACCATATTTTCATACTGACAGAACTGATGAGTCTGCTCTATGGGGGAAGGAGCACGGCGCAAATCTCTGAAGAAGGAAAAACAATCATGGTATAAATACTGTATATAAGAATGTAACATTATTAGAATGACTTAGGAATACAGTCTACCATGTTTTATGAAAATGGAACAAAAACGCTGAAATTAAACAGTTCATTTTAGCACCAGTTGCATTTTATATTTCATTTGAACAATCAAATGGTTGCTATGAGCAACATTTACTATACTTATTTCCCCCAGGAACTTAAAGGAAACCCAATATATGATATACACATTCAGTACTTTGTTCCAGGGCAGTTACTTTCCAAGTGGTAGAGGAAGAATAAGGATTACAACCATAAGACATTCCTCTTAAAAAAGTCAGCAATAGCAAATCTTATATTTCCATCTGAAAGGTCTACATTTGAGGCCTCGTACACACCACCGGATCTATCCGCTGGGATTTATCCGCGGATCAGTTCCAGCGGATAGATCCGGTGGTGTGTACATCCGAGCAGACATTTATCGGCGGAAAAAATTCCAGCCGACGGATTTCCAGCGGATAAAAATTTCTTAGCATGCTAAGAAATCTATCCGCTGGAATCCTGTCCAGCGGATTGATCCGGTGGTCTGTACAGACTCACCGGATCAATGCGTCCGCTCCTCTCCCTCGCATGCGTCGTAATGATTCGACGCATGAGTGGAAGTCTTTATCTTCCAGCGTCGCGCACGTCGCCGCGTCATCATTGCGGCGACGGCGCGACACGTCACCGCGGATGGATTCCACGCGGATTTCGATCTGATGGTTAGTACAACCATCAGATCAAAATCCGCCAGAGGATTTATCCGCTGGAACGGTCCAGAGGACCGTTTCCAGCGGAAAATCCTCTCGTGTGTACGGGGCCTAAGAGTTGGATTATCTGTTACTCAGATATTTTTTTAATATACAATATATATATATATACATATACAGGGAGTGCAGAATTATTAGGCAAGTTGTATTTTTGAGGATTAATTTTATTATTGAACAACAACCATGTTCTCAATGAACCCCAAAAACTCATTAATATCAAAGCTGAATATTTTTGGAAGTAGTTTTTAGTTTGTTTTTAGTTTTAGCTATTTTAGGGGGATATCTGTGTGTGCAGGTGACTATTACTGTGCATAATTATTAGGCAACTTAAATAACAAACAATAACAAACAAAATATATACCCATTTCAATTATTTATTTTTACCAGTGAAACCAATATAACATCTCAACATTCACAAATATACATTTCTGACATTCAAAAACAAAACAAAAACAAATCAGTGACCAATATAGCCACCTTTCTTTGCAAGGACACTCAAAAGCCTGCCATCCATGGATTCTGTCAGTGTTTTGATCTGTTCACCATCAACATTGCGTGCAGCAGCAACCACAGCCTCCCAGACACTGTTCAGAGAGGTGTACTGTTTTCCCTCCTTGTAAATCTCACATTTGATTATGGACCACAGGTTCTCAATTGGGTTCAGATCAGGTGAACAAGGAGGCCATGTCATTAGTTTTTCTTCTTTTATACCCTTTCTTGCCAGCCACGCTGTGGAGTACTTGGACGCGTGTGATGGAGCATTGTCCTGCATGAAAATCATGTTTTTCTTGAAGGATGCAGACTTCCTTCTGTACCACTGCTTGAAGAAGGTGTCTTCCAGAAACTGGCAGTAGGACTGGGAGTTGAGCTTGACTCCATCCTCAACCCGAAAAGGCCCCACAAGCGCATCTTTGATGATACCAGCCCAAACCAGTACTCCACCTCCACCTTGCTGGCGTCTGAGTCGGACTGGAGCTCTCTGCCCTTTACCAATCCAGCCACGGGCCCATCCATCTGGCCCATCAAGACTCACTCTCATTTCATCAGTCCATAAAACCTTAGAAAAATCAGTCTTGAGATATTTCTTGGCCCAGTCTTGACGTTTCAGCTTGTGTGTCTTGTTCAGTGGTGGTCGTCTTTCAGCCTTTCTTACCTTGGCCATGTCTCTGAGTATTGCACACCTTGTGCTTTTGGGCACTCCAGTGATGTTGCAGCTCTGAAATATGGCCAAACTGGTGACAAGTGGCATCTTGGCAGCTGCACGCTTGACTTTTCTCAGTTCATGGGCAGTTATTTTGCGCCTTGGTTTTTCCACACGCTTCTTGCGACCCTGTTGACTATTTTGAATGAAACGCTTGATTGTTCGATGATCACGCTTCAGAAGCTTTGCAATTTTAAGAGTGCTGCATCCCTCTGCAAGATATCTCACTATGTTTGACTTTTCTGAGCCTGTCAAGTCCTTATTTTGACCCATTTTGCCAAAGGAAAGGAAGTTGCCTAATAATTATGCACACCTGATATAGGGTGTTGATGTCATTAGACCACACCCCTTCTCATTACAGAGATGCACATCACCTAATATGCTTAATTGGTAGTAGGCTTTCGAGCCTATACAGCTTGGAGTAAGACAACATGCATAAAGAGGATGATGTGGTCAAAATACTCATTTGCCTAATAATTCTGCACTCCATATATATATATACACATCAAAAAAATATTGTTTAAATATTGCGCCAACCCTACAATGTGTGAAATAGCTGCCAACACAACAAAAAGACTAGTTTGTAAAGGAATATATAATAAAAGTGTAGCGCTTCTAACGTGATTAAGTTGAAGTCTGTGAAGACGAAAAGCGTAGGGTAAATACGCTGGCCCCAGCCACCCCAACACTGCGCTTTTGAATTTTATTTCATTTTCAATGTTTTCTATTTGATTTGTACCCGGCTGTAAGAGACTTTTTTCATGAAAATAAATTGTATCCACATTTTTTACGCTATGAGGAGGCATCTCTCTTTCCTTTTTACATTTATAATACACCATTGTCGGTGAGGTGGAAAAACGTTCTGGATTTCTCCTATTAAAATCATGCCTGTGATCGATTACTGCACGTATTGGATAGTGTGTGAAATACACCATCGATTCACTGAGGAGGAATCTGAATGACCAATGGGGATTTCCGCTGAAGCACTGGTTTGGCTTCCCATGCTTTACACTTTCTTTGTGAAATGGTAGAGGTACAATGTACCCCATTACCAATTCACATGGGGGGGGCGGGATCTGGGGGTCCCCCATGTTAAAGGGGTCTTCCAGATTCCAATAAGCCCCACAACCACCGGGCAAGGGTTGTGGGGATGAGGCCCTTGTTCCCATCAACATGGGGACATGGTGCTTTAAGGGGTCACAGACCCCCCAAAGCATCCTCCCCATGTTGAGGGCATGTGGCCTGGTACGGTTCAGGAGGGGGGGGCGCTCTCTCGTCAGGTTTTTTATTTGGGGTGGAGTTCCCCTTAAAATCCATACCAGACCTGAAGGGTCTGGAATGGATATTTGGGGGGAACCCCATGTCATTTTTTTTTAAAATTTGACATGGAGTTCCCCTTAACCACTAGCCGACCAGCCACCGTCATTATACGGCGGCAGGTCGGCTCTCCTGGGCGAGAGCCCGTAGCTATACGTCCTATCGTATAGCCGCCACTAGGGGGCGCGTGCGCGCCGCCGGAGGCGCGCGCGCGCGCTCCCCGCTCGCCCCCGACTCCCGTGCGTGTGCCCGGCGGGCGCGATCGCCGCCGGGCACACGCGATCGCTCGGTACAGAGCGGGGAACGGGAGCTGTGTGTGTAAACACACAGCTCTCGTTCCTGTCAGCAGGGGAAATGCTGATTTTCTGTTCATACAATGTATGAACAGAAAATCAGTGTTTCCCCTAGTGAGGCCACCCCCCCCCCCACAGTAAGAACACACCCAGGCATACTTAACCCCTTCCCCGCCCCCTAGTGTTAACCCCTTCACTGCCAGTGGCATTTTTATAGTAATCTAATGCATTTTTATAGCACTGATCGCTATAAAAATGCCAATGGTCCCAAAAATGTGTCAAAAATGTCCGAAGTGTCCGCCATAATGTCGCAATACCGAAAAAAAAATCGCTGATCGCCGCCATTACTAGTAAAAAAAATATTAATAAAAATGCCATAAAAATACCCCCTATTTTGTAAACGCTATAACTTTTGCGCAAACCAATCAATAAACGCTTATTGCGATTTTTTTTACGAAAAATATGTAGAAGAATACGTATCGGCCTAAACTGAGGAAAAATTTTTTTTTTATATATATTTTTGGGGGATATTTATTACAGCAAAAAGTAAAAAATATTCATTTTTTTCAAAATTGTCGCTCTATTTTTGTTTATAGCGCAAAAAATAAAAAACGCAGAGGTGATCAAATACCACCAAAAGAAAGCTCTATTTGTGGGAAAAAAAGGACGCCAATTTTGTTTGGGAGCCACGTCGCACGACCGCGCAATTGTCTGTTAAAGCGACGCAGTCCCGAATCGCAAAAAGTACTCTGGTCTTTGGGCAGCAATATGGTCCGGGGGGTAAGTGGTTAAAATCCATACCCGACCTGAAGGGCCTGGTAATTGAATTTGGGGGGACCCCCATGCATTTTTTTTTTATCATTGACTTTCAATGCCTTTTCTCTGTATTGCCGGGAGCCGTCAATTCATTATAGCCATGAGTGGTTTTAAATGACTTTTTTCCTTCAGAAATGACACTTTGTGCAGGGACAGTTTTAAGTATGGGAAACATGCGCTATTTTACAGGGATACTATACACACCCCCTAGGTACGAACTTTAAAGGTATATTTCACTTTTATTGTTTCACTTTAAGCATTATTAAAATCTCTGCTCTCGAAAAAACTTCTGTTTTTTAAAACTTTTTTTTGCATTAATACATGTCCCCTGGGGCAGAACCCAGGTCCCCAAACACTTTTTAATGACAATAACTTGCATATAAGCCTTTAAAATTAGCACTTTAGTTTTCTCCCATAGACTTTTACAGGGTGTTCCGAGGCTTTTCGAATTGGCAGCGAACACCCCAAATTGTTTGCTGTTCGGCTAACGGGCGAACAGGCAATGTTTGAGTCAAACATGAGTTTGACTCGAACTCGAAGCTCATCCTTAGTATTGTCATAAAAAGTGTTTGGGGAAAAAAAGTAATTTAAAACTGATCGCGGCTGTAATGAATTGTCGGGTCTCAGCAATACAGATACAACTCATAAAAAAAAACGCATAAATAACCGCTTAAGGACCGCCGCATGACTTTTTACATCAACAGAATGGCACGGCTGGGCAAATGGGCGTACAGGAACGTCCCCTTTAATTTGTTGCCGTTTGGTCGCACGCGCATGCTTCAGGCAGCGCACCCGTGACCCCGGGACCCGTGGACTCGATGTCCGCCAGTGTCCCATGATCGGGTCACAGAGCTGAAGAATGGAGAGATGTCAGTGTAAACACATCTCCCCGTTCTTCCTAGTGACATGTCACCGATCGCCTGTTCCCTGTCATCGGAAACAGTGATTAGTGATGTGTCACTCGTAGCCACGCCCCAGTTAGAATCTCTCCCTAGGACACACTTAACCCCTTCATCACCACCTACAGCTTTTCTTTTGTTGTGCTGTTTTTTGCTGTGGCATGTATTTTGTGATTTTTAATTAAAGGAGGAGTTTTTTTGGAGTGCGGCTGTCCCACCTTTTTTCCTTCATCCTAACCTGCATTTTGATTGCACTGCCTGCACCCTTGTCTCGGACCACAGGAATCAGATTACCTGGTTCTCTTTGAGCGGTTACCCACTTTCTCACCACCTACAGGTTAACCCCTTCACTGCCAGTGTAATTTTTACAGTAATCAGCACTGCTCCCTGTAAAAATTACAATGGTCCCAAAATGGTGTCAAGTGTCCGATGTGATCGTCATGATAAAAATTGGTGATCGCCGCCATTACTAGTAAAAAAACTATTAATAAAAATGCCATAAAACTATCCTCTATTTTGTAGACGCTATAACTTTTGCACAAACCAATCAATAAACACTTTTTTTACCAGAAATATGTAGAAGAATACGTATCAGACTAAACTGATGGAATTTTTTTTATATATATATATATATATATATATATATATATATATAATTTTTTTTGTGCATTTTTATTATAGCAAGAAGTAAAAAATATAGAATTTTTCTCAAAATTGTCACTTTATTTTTGTTTGTAGCGCAGAAAATAAGAAAAGCAGAGGTGATCAAATACCACCAAAAGAAAGCTCTATTTTTGGGGAAAAAAGGTTGTCAATTTTGTTTGGGAGCCACGTCGCATGATCACACAATTGTCAGTTAAAGCAACGCAGTGCCGAATCGCAAAAAGTGGCCTGGTCTTTGGCCAGCCAAATGTTCCGGGGCTTAAGTGGTTAAGGGGAACCCCAAACCCAATTTTTTTTAAATTGTATGGGGTCCCAACAAATTCCATATCAGGCCTTTCAGGTCTGGTATCGATTTTAAGGGGAACCCTACGCCAAATAAAAAAAAATGGCGTAGGGGTCCCCTAAAAATCCATACCAGACCCTTATCCGAGCACGCAACCTTACAGGCCGCAGGAAAAGAGGGGGAAAGAGAAAGCGCCCCCCCCCCGAACCATACCAGGCCACATGCCCTCAACATGGGGAGGATACTCTGGCGTCTGACCCCACAACCCTTGCCCGGTGGTTGTGGGGGTCTGCAGGCGGGGGCTTATCAGAATCTGGAAGCCACATTTAACAAGGGGACCCCCAGATCCCACCCTCCCCTATGTGAATTTGTAATGGGTACATTGTACCCCTACCATTTCACAAAAAAGTGTAAACAATTATAAAAAAGAGAGCTTGGGACAAGTCCTTTATTAAAAAAAGAAAGAAAAAAAAGCTGCAACAGTTCTGCCTCTATGAGAGGCTCCGCCGAGTGATGCTTCTCCCGCCGGTGACAGCTGTTCTATAGCTGAGGGCGGGGCTGCCTGGTGATGTAACGAGTGACCCTGCCTCCTCTGATGCCACTGGGGTTTCCCTGTGTTATTAGAGGCGGTGGGGTCACCTATTTACATCATGGGCCCTCAGCTATATAACAGCTGTCACTGGCGAGAGAAGCGTCACGCGGCGGAACTGTTGAGGCTTTTTTTTGGTCATCAGGTGACATGGATTTACATCTCTGGACATTTTTTTTTTTTTTAATAAAGGACTTGTCCCAAGCTGTCTCTTGTTTTTTTTATTATGTTTGACACTTTTTTGTGAAATGGTAGGGGTACAATGAATCCCATTAATTCAAATAGAGGGGGCCAGGATCTGGAGGTCCCCTTGTTAAAGGGGGCTTCCATATTCCGATAAGCCAACTGCCCACAGACCCCCACAACCATCGGGAAAAAGTTGTGGGCATGAGGCCTTTGTCCCCATCAAAATGAGGACAGGGTGCTTTGGGGTCAGACCCAAAGCATCCTACCCATGTTGAGGGCATGTGGCCTGGTACGGTTCTAGAGGGTGGGCGCTCTCTCTTTTCCTGCAGCCTGCCAGGTTGCGTGCTCGGATAAGGGTCTGGTATGGATTTTTGGTGGGACCCCTACGTCATTTAAAAAAAAATTGGTGCAGGGTTCCCCTTAATATCCATACTAGACCTGAAGGGCCTGGTATGGAATTTGGGGGGACCCCCACACAATTTTATTTTTATTTTGGTTTGGGGTTCCCCTTAATATTCATACCAAATCCAAAAGGCCTGGTAATGGACTGGGGGGGAAATATGCCATTTTTTTCAATGAGTTTTATCTGTATTGCCGAGACCCAACAATTCATTACAGCCACGATCAGTTTTAAATTACTTTTATTCCTTTAGAAATGTCATTTTGCTGCGAGACTGTTCTAAACATGGGAAAAATGTGCCACTTTACAGGCATACTATAGACACCCCTCAGGCACAAAATGTAAAGGTATATTTCACTTTTATTGTTTCACTTTAAGCATTATTAAAATCACTGCTCCTGAAAAAAATGTAGTTTTTAAAACTTATTTTTGCATTGATACATGTTTCCTAGGACAGGACCCAGGTCCCCAAATACTTTTTATGACAATACCAAGCATATAAACCTTTAAAATTAGCACTTTTGATTCTTCATTTTAATCTCCTATAGACTTTAAAAAGGTTTTCCATTGCTTTCGAATTTGCCACGAACACCGAATATTGTCCGCTATTCAGCAAACACTCAAACACCCAATGTTCGACTCAAACTTGCGTTCGACTCGAACATCAGGCTCATCCCTAATCAGCACAATTGGTTATTGGTGCTGAAACTAAGTTATTGCAAATATTTATATAAACTATTTATTTTTATATATTAACCACTTAAGGACCCCTTCACGCCGATATACGTCGGCAGAATGGCACGGCTGGGCAGAATCACGTACCTGTACGTGTCTCTTTAAGCCCAGCCGTGGGGTCGGGGCTGGGGTAAGCTCCTTGACCGCGCCCGCGGGACCCGCGGAACCGATCACCGCCGGTGTTCCGCGATCGGTCACCGGAGCTGAAGAACGGGGAGAGGTGTGTGTAAACACACCTTCCCTGTTCTTCACTGTGTCCAGTGTCATTGATCGTCTATTCGCTGATATAGGGAAAGACAATCAATGATGTCACATGTCCAGCCCCGCCCCCTACAGTTAGAAACACATATGAGGTCACACTTAACCCCTACAGTTCCCCCTAGTGGTTAACTCCTAAACTGCAATTGTAATTTTCACAGTAAACAGTGCATTTTTATAGCACTTTTTGCTGTGAAAATGACAATGGTCCCAAAAATGTGTCAAAATTGTCTGATGTGTCCGCCATAATGTCGCAGTCACGGAAAAAAACGCTGATCGCCGTCATTAGTAGTAAAACAAAAATTATTAATAAAAATGCAATAAAACTATCCCCTATATTGTAAACGCTATAAATTTTGCGCAAACCAATCGATAAACGCTTATTGCGATTTTTTTTTACCAAAAATATGTAGAAGAATACGTATCGGCCTAAACTGAGGGGAAAAAAAGTGTCGCTCTATTTTTGTTCATAGCGCAAAAAATAAAAACCGCAGAGGTGATTAAATACCACCAAAAGAAAGCTCTATTTGTGGGAAAAAAAGACCAATTTTGTTGGGGAGCCACGTCGCACGACCGTGCAATTTTCAGTTAAAGCGACGCAGTGCGGAATCGCAAAAAGGGGCAAGGTCCTTATCCTGCATAATGGTCCTGGTCTTAAGTGGTTAACCACTCTCATAACCCCAGACAGTATTTTATGATAAACAATCCCTAAAATCAATTAATGACACAGAGGGCCAGATTCACATAGAATTCCGGCGGCGTAACGTATTGCATTTACGTTACACTGCCGCAAGTTTTATGGGCAAGTGCTTAATTCACAAAGCACTTGCCTGTAAACTTGCGGCGGCGTATCGTAAATCCGTCCGGCGCAAGCCCGCCTAATTCAAATGGGGTGTGTATCATTTAAATTAGGCGCATTCCCGCGCCAAACGTACTGCGCATTCTCCGTTTTGAAATTTCCCGCTGTGCTTTGCGCGAAATGACGTCGCACCGACGTAATTTTTTGAACAGCGACGTGCGTTACGTCCTTTCCTATTCACGGACGACTTACACAAAAAAAAAATTTAAATTCAACGCGGGAACGACGGCCATACTTTAACATGGCAAGTCTAAATATAAGCCAAGAAATAGCAGCCGTAACTATACGCCGGGAAAAGCCGACAAGCGACGACGTAAGAGAATGCGACGAACGCGCGTACCTTTGTGGATCGCCGTAAACAGCTAATTAGCATACCCAATGCGGGAAAACGACGCAAACTCCACCCAGCGGGCGCCGAAGTATTACACCTACGATCCGAAGGCGTACGAAGCCGTACGCCTGTCGGATCAAAGCAAGAAGCCGTCGTATCTTGGTTTGAGGATTCAAACTAAAGATATGACGCGGCAAATTTGAAAATACGCCGGAGTATCAGTAGATACGCCGGCGTATTTCATCTGTGAATCTGGCCCAGAGTGCTTTAGCCAACAAAGTCTCATTCAGTTAATGTTTAGATCTATTTTAGGTTTCATAGCAAATAGCCACTACTTTACCACGTAATACCTTCCCAATACTTTTTCTTTCCTTTGCTCACATTCATTAAAGTAATTGTAAACAATCACCTTGTAAAACAATCCATTCAGTTTAAAATATAAATGAAAGGCAAACCATTTGTGTATAGATATTAAAAAAAAATCAATACTTTTTTTCCCCTTTTTTATAAGTCGTCACATTTCCTGTGTTCCCTTTGTTCTCAGATGCATAAGAGCTTGTTACCTGTTGGGCTAACACACACTTTAAATAGAAAAGAAGGATCTCATGATGGAGTTAAATGATTGGTTGTAGTAAGATAGATATTTCCTGTTTTACTAAATGATGGACCATTAATGCATTCTTCAATAATACTAGAAATGTGGAGTAATTTACTTAAATCATGAGTCTGCCAGCTAAGTCAGTCAGTATCTATAAAAAGAAGATGATATTGCTTATCTTTTGTCACATGGTGGGGCTGCTATACATTAACAATTTCATATATAGTATATACGGTATGTAGTACAGTTTTAGTATTGCATAAGTGTTGTTGAC
Organism: Rana temporaria; assembly: GCF_905171775.1. Taxonomy (NCBI): domain Eukaryota; kingdom Metazoa; phylum Chordata; class Amphibia; order Anura; family Ranidae; genus Rana; species Rana temporaria. The sequence goes on along the minus strand of NC_053493.1, from coordinate 299,183,505 downwards.
ACATAAGTAGTAACTTTAAACAAACTGTAGTACAAAATAAAATATTATTGTATAAAACACAAAAGCATAGTTTGTCCAATTAACTCTACTTTAAGTAGTCATAGAAGATGCAAGTTGATACAGCTTTATTTCAAGTTTCCTGCTGCTCTGCTTATAGCTTTTAGATTACCATCTGTTTCTGCTTCCTCATTATAAGCCATTTAATGAGAGAGGTTATAAAAAACAGGATATTGAGTAAGATAGAGGCTTTGTTCATCCTGTTCAGTCAGTGACTTTTAATTGTCTTTTGTGTTTAAAGATCATGGTGTAAATATATGTAGGACTGCTAAGGTTTATCACTTTATAAATCAGTTTTATGAATTGAAGATTGTGTGTGAACCAAATGCCATGACATCACAAACAGCATTTTTTTACATTTCCACTTTATCTGAGTTTCCTGGAATCGCTAGAAAGACACTGTTGGCTTTCAGATGTATATTGAATGAATGAATGAATGAATGAATGAATGAATGAATGAATGAAAAACTTATAAAGCGCGGCGCATGCGAACTGAATCGCTTCTGGGCGCTAGTTGTTCGTGTCTCATGACATCAAAAGAGCAGAGTTTTGATTCGTCTTCTGAAAGTCAGGTGGTTTTCCTCCAACCGAATGCTGGTTGGTAAAGCGTTCCATAGTCTAGGACCCTGAAAAGCAAACCTTCTTTCTCCTTTGGACTTGTATTTGGTTTTTGGTACCCTGACCAGATTTTGGTCGGTGGATCGCAGAACGCGATTCGAATTGTGAGGTTCTATCTTGTCGCAAAGATATTGCGGAGCCTTCCCATGGATGCACTTATGTGTCAGGCAGAGTGCTTTAAATGCAATTCTGTCTTTTACTGGCAGCCAGTGAAGGGTTCTCAACGAAGGTGAGATTGATTCCCATTTTTTTTTCCCAGTCACAAGTCTGGCGGCCGTATTTTGTACGACTTGCAGACGAGAGATTTGGTACTTTGGGAGTCCGAGGTAAAGGGCATTTGCATAGTCCAGTCTGGAATTCACGATTGTTCCCACCACGACTGCTACGTCTTCTTTGGGGATAAATGGAATAAGTCTGCGTAGTAGGCGCAACAGATGGTGCGCTCCGCTGACTACTGACCCTATTTGTGCGTCCATTGTCATGAAGGTGTCGAAGATGACCCCGAGACTTTCGACTTTGGAGCTAGGGGTGATGATTTGGCCCAGAATGGGCGGGGGTGTCCAGGTTGTTGCCAGTTGACTCTTTCGGCTGGCGTGAAACATAAGGAGTTCTGTTTTTGAACTGTTGAGTTTAAGATAACTCTTAGTCATCCAGTTTTCTATCAAAGAGAGACATTTCTCTAAACTGAGATGATGATCCTTTTTGTTGCAGATGCGAAAATACAGTTGCGTATCGTCTGCATAAGAGTGATAGAGTAGTTCTTGGCTACTGATAATATCAAAGAGAGGGCGAAGATAGATGTTGAAAAGCACCGGTGACAGGGGGGATCCTTGGGGGACTCCACATGACACCGTGCGCTTTTCCGACGTGAAACAACCCAATTTAACTGTTTGTGATCGGTTTTCAAGAAAGGAAGAAAACCATGGTAAATCACCTTCTGCGACTTCTGCTACCTTGGCTAGTCGCATCAGTAACAGTTTGTGGTCTACCGTGTCAAAGGCTGCGCTTAGGTCCAGCAGAATCAGGAGACAAGATTCTCCTTCGTCTGCGGCCTCGAGGGCATCGTCCCATATTTTGAGTAAGGCCGTTTCTGTCCCGTGTCCGGGACGGAAGCCTGATTGTAATGGATCCAGTAGATTGTGGGTATCTAGATGCTGTTGCAGCTGTTGTACCACTACTTTCTCCATTATCTTGGAGAGAACATTTAGGCCTGTTATGGGACGGCGGTGAGTTGGGTCCTTGGGATCCAGGTTAGGTTTTTTCAAGATGGGCTGGATTGTGCCCTCTTTCAACAGGGATGGCACTGTGCCTTCCTTAAATGACTGGTTTATAAGCTGTGTGATGGGTGGTGCCAGGATGTCGGCACATTCCTTCAGCAGTTTGGTGGGGATGATATCATTGGGTGATGTGCTGTTCCGCAAAGCACCAATGATATTTTTTGTGGTATCGATGGAGATCGGTTCCAGAGTGAACTTTGTTGATTGTAGAGCGTTTCTGTGGGTGTTTTGTGGTTGATTGACGGTGGGGTTGAGGGGGGTATTGTTTTGCATGATGCTTTCCCGGATTCTTTCAATTTTGTTGATGAAGAAATCCGATAGTTCATTGCAGAACTCTTGGGTGTCTGAGTTGGGGACTTCAAGACATCCTGGGTTCATGGTCTGGGTGACCATCTTGAAGAGTTCGCGGGGGCGGTTTAGGGCGCTGTTAATCGCCATAGAAAAATGATGTTTCTTGGCTTTGAAGATTTCTTTATGATATCGTGTTGTTATTGCCTTGTAGATGATGAGGTTATCCTCTGCAGGACTTCTTTTCCAGGCGGCTTCCGCCCTTCTGCGCTCTTGCTTCAGAAGCGACAGCTGGTTGTTGAACCAGCCGGACTTTCTTTTTCGGATGCAGGCTTTGCGTTTCGGTGCTACTAAATCGGCTGACTGTAGCAGGGCTGCGTTTATGGCATCCAGTGTATCTGCGGCTGTTTGATGTGGATGGATTGTTTTGATTCTGTTTCCCAAGGTAGATTTGAAGAGTTCCGAATGGAGCTTCTTCTGAGATCTAGCCCAGTGTATTGTCACCTGCTTGGGTGCTTTTATCACTGGGGGAATTTTGGAGATTATGAAATTAATTGCATGGTGGTCTGTCCATGGCAATGGTTCATTTTCTAAAATGCTTATTTTCAGATTTTGTCTGAAAATTAGGTCGAGTGTGTGACCTGAAGCATGTGTTGGCCCGCATATAAGTTGCTGTAGCCCTAATCCCTCCAGGTGATCAATGCAGGCGTCCGCAATGGGATCCTGTGCGGAGTTGGCCCACAGATTAAAGTCCCCGAGCAGCAAAAGGTGTTTGCTGTTAAGGGTATAAGTGGATATAAACTCCGTTAATGATGGCAAAAACTGCGATTTTGGCCCAGGTGGCCTATAGCAGAGGAGAATGTGAACAGTCTCCTGGGGGGAAGTTTGAAGTTGAAGAGTAAGGGTTTCCATGAATGGAAGAGGATTTTGAAGGGCTGGCTTAGTGATTGTAATGCGATTCTTGTGGATCACCGCCAGGCCTCCTCCTCTTTGCCCTATTCTGTTTTCCGTTATAATGCGATAGTTTTCTGGCACCAATTCTCCGAGAATGGTGTTGCAGTCGTCTGAGAGCCAGCTTTCTGTAATAAAGAGGCAGTCTAGATCGTTTTGTAGTAAGAAATCGTGGATTTCTAATCGGTGTTTTACTGCCGATCTTGTGTTGATCAAAGCACATGATATGTGCTCGAGCTGGGTTAAATAGTTAAAATTTTTGATGGTCGATCGTCGATCGAATCTCAAAAGTTGCTCTATTTTTAAGGCCTTTTTGGTGACGGCTGGTAATGCTGTTGCGAATTGTCTCAGACCCCGAATAGAGTGCGCAGAGTATCGCAGATTAGCCATTGTCGCCAGTCACATTGTCATCAGTCTTTCCTAATTGCGGCGGCCGCGAATGAGGCCTGGTCTGGCGCGGATGCGGGAAGAGCCGCGAGACGCCGGACGTGATGGGTGGAAGACTGTCCAAGTGAGCCGTCACTCGTTGAGTCTTCTCTCCCCGATTGGTCCAGAGGAAGGCGAAAAACCCCAGGCGTGCTGTGCCAATCTGCAGCGATCAGGGGAAAAAATTCCTTCCTGACCCCTTAACGGCGATCGGTGCAACCCTGGATCAATTGGCTAGGGGGGTGTGGTGGACCCTGCCTGGCTGCACTATCCCTGGGGAGAGCCGACTCGTTTGAGAGCGTCCTGCTCTCACTATCCCTGGGGTGAGCAGACTAAGATGAGAACGTCTGCTGCACCGCTGAATCTATATAGCAAGAGTTCCAACTTTATTAGCTGCAAGCTTGTTCTGGATCAGTGATTGAAAAAAATAATGAAGACTCCTGTCTTACCTCCTGTTTCAAACTCCTGGTTTTTAACTCGCACTTTTGATCAAAGAATGCACTTCTGATCAGAGAGTCCACATGTGAAGCCACCATCAACTGGGAGCTACCTGTAATATTGTAGCATGCAGGCATTGGGGTTGCATTACTAAAACTGGGGAGGGCAAAATCTGTTGCAGCTCTGCATATAAATCAATCAACTTCCAGTTTGTTTGTTTGTTTGTTGTCAAAGTTTAATTGAACAAGCTGAAGTTAGAAGACGATTGGCTACCATGCACAGCTGCACCAGATTTTGCGCTCTCCAGTTTTAGTAAATCAACCTCATTGCCTTAAAGTACACTTGTCACAAACGACATATTGTGGCTGTTATTATTGTCCAATTTCTGAAAATGCTACGTACTTGGCTGCATCCGGGCAGTGTAATTTTAAATTACTGGAGATAGCATGTAGTACAATAAAACCACAGAAAATACAATTTTGGGGATTTCATAAAGTCCTAACAACACTTTTCTGGTGATAAAATGTACTGCACCATATCAGCTGCACTGAGGATGAGGAGCGTCCGCATGGAATTATTGTTATCTTTATAATGGTTCATAAAGTATTAAATCTAAAGCAGAAACATAATATCCAAGCAACAAATATTTTAGGAGAGGGCAGCTATGGCTCACATGTCTCTTCTTACAGGTGGACTTTTAGGTTTGATGTTTACATGTCATGATAATCCCAAAAAACAAGGTGGCTTTTCCTATTTAACTTCTTGAAAACCAGGCCTTTTCTGGAACTTTTTGTTTAAACATTTAAATTAGTATTTTTTGTTAGGAAACCCCCAAAGATTATATACACTGCTCAAAAAAATTAAAGGAACACTTTGAAAACATATCAGATCTCAATGGGCAAAAATCTCATCTTGGATATCTATACTGATATGGACTGGATAATGTGTTAGGAATGAAAGGATGGCACAGACATCATTTGATGGAAATGAAAATTATCCACCTACAGAGGGCTGAATTCAAAGACACCCCGAAAATCAAAGTAAAAAAATTATGCACCAAGCTAGTCCATTTTGCTGAAATTTCATTGCAACAACTCAAAATGGTCCTCAGTAGTTTGTATGGCCCCCAAGTGCTTGTATGCATGCCTGACAACATCAGGGCATACTCCTAATGAGACGACAGATGGTGTCCTGGGGTATTTCCTCCCAGATCCTGACCAGAGCATCACTGAGCTCCTGAATAGACTGAGGTGCAACCTGGCAGCACCGGATGGACCGAAACATAATGTCCCAGAGGTGTTATTTTGGATTTAGGTCAGCGTGGGGGCCATTCAATGGTATCAATTTCTTCATCCTCCAGGAACTGGCTGCATGCTCTCGCCACATGAGACCGGGCATTGTCGTGTACCAGGAGGAACCCAGGACTCACTGCGCCAGTGTAGGGTCTGACAATAGGTCCAAGGATTTCATCCCGATACCTAATGGCAGCCAGGGTGTCATTGTGTAGCCTGTAGAGGTCTGTGCGTCCCTCCATGGATATGCCTCCCCAAACAATCACTGGCCCAACACCAAACTGGTCATGCTGAACGATGTTACAGGCAGCATAAAGTTCTCCGCGGCTTCTCTAGACCCTTTCACGTCTGTCACATATGCTCAGGGTAAACCTGCTCTCATCTGTGAAAAGCATGGGGCACCAGTGGCGGACCTGCCAATTCTGGTATTCAATGGAAAATGCCAATTGAGCTCCACAGTGTCCGGCAGTGAGCACAGAGCACACTAGAGGATGTCAGGCCCTCAGGCCACCCCCATGAAGTCTGTTTTTGATTGTTTGGTCAGAAACATTCACACCAGTGGCCTGCTGGAGGTCATTTTGTAGGGCTCTGGCAGTGCTCATCCTGTTCCTCCTTGTACAAAGGAGCAGATACCGGTCCTGCTGATTGGTTAAGGACCTTCTATGGCTCTATCCAGCTCTCCTAGAGTAACTGCCTGTCTCCTGGAATCTCCTCCATGCTCTTAAGACTGTGCTGGGTGACACGGCAAACCTTCTGGCAATGACACGTATTGATGTGCCATCCTGGAAGAGTTTGACTGCCTGTGCAACCCTTAGAGGGTCCAAGTATCGCCTCGTGCTACCAGTAGTGACACCGACCCTAGCCAAATGCAAAACGATTAAAAAAGGTGTCAGAAAAAATGAGTAGGGAAAAAAATGTCATACACCTCAACCTGAAAAACCATTACTGTTTTGGAGGTCGTCTCATTGTTGCCCATCTAGTGCTCCTGTTGTTAATTTCAATTAACAGCAAAGCAGCTGAAACTGATTAACAACACCCTTTGTATATACCCTGCTACTGACCAGATCAATATCCCAGGAGTTCTGATTCAAAAGTGTTCCTTTAATTTTTTTGAGCAGTAAATATTTTTTTTAGCAGAGACCCTAGAGAATAAAATGGTTATGGTTGCTATATTTTATGTCACGCAGTATTTGCACAGAGGTCTTTTAAATGCATATTTTAAGAAAAAATGCGCTTTAACCACTTATAGACCGGAAGATTTCCCCCCTAATAGGCAGATAATTTTTTGAGATACGGCACTGCGTCGCTTTGACTGACAATTGCGCGGTTGTGCAATGCTGTACCCAAACAACTTTTTTCTCCACAAATAGAACTTTCTTTTGGTGGTATTTGATCACCTATGTGGTTTTTATTTTTTGCACTATAAACAAAAAAGAGACAATTTTGAAAAAAAAAAATATTTTTTACATTTTGCTATAATACATATCCCCAAATTAAAAAAAAACAAAAAAAACAAATGTCTTCATCTGTTTAAGCCAATATGTATTTTTCTACATATTTTTGGTAAAATAAATTGCAATAAGTGTATATTGATTGGTTTGTGCAAAAGTTATAGCATCTACAAAATATACATTTATTGTTTTACTTGTAAGATGCTTTGTAAGAAAAAGAATCAAAACAAATCGAGGAATCTGCAGGGACAACAAATAAAAAAAATCAGGTAGGGCGGGCTATGTGGGAGGACCCCCTCACACACCCGCCATTGCCACCCGGGGCATGGAGAAAGGTGGCAGATTGCCTCTGGGGGAGGCCTGCCTACTCCCAACTCCTGCAGTCCAGCTCCTCTCTCGAGTACACGCACAAAATACACTTAAAAAAAAAATCATCAAAATAATGAATAATGTTATCAAAACCTAATTCAAAAGCAAGGGACCATTGTAGGAAAGAAGAAAACTTCTAAATACGAGCAGGATAATGATCATGATAAAAAACCTAAAGTATTATAAGCTGATGGAGAAAGGAGTAATAATCTAAACGGCAATTTTTTGTCAGATTTTGCCAATAGTACACCCTGGCCAAAATGCCCTAATTTTCAATATGGTTTCCTCAAAAAGATGAGTAAGAAACAAATGATAAAGATCATTCAGAAAACATCCTTTCTATTACAAAAGATGATGAACTATTCAAAATGTATTAGGCTTTTTTTTGGAACCACTCCTAGGGGGGAAATCCTAAAATTACTAACTGGAAGTGAAAAGAAAGGGCCAGTATTGTGTCCTTCACAAATTTCCTTTGCCAATTTGGCAAACAACCTCAGAGAATTCAAAAAACTATTTCTTCAACTAACCCCAGAAAAACTGTGAATGTGAAAACCATATAAAACTATTCAGTTAGGAATTGTGATATCTCCTGGTTTGTATATTTTCCACTATCACTGGTGTGTACAATTTAGGAAAACAATTCTCACTGAGGCACAGCTGCTCCAGTTCTTTTAAAACTTTAAAAGAACACTCATGCTTATACTTGCATGACTTCTTCCACTTGGGGAAACAAAATACCTTTTTGTAAGGGGATGTATTATTGGTAACTGTCGATGGCTTGGGAGTGGTGGACCATTGTGGCAAGATTAAATTAGACCATAGGGCAAAATATTTCATACTCCATGTCAAACAAGGGTAAATGGATAATTTTTGACTCATCATATTGGAACTAGGCCAAGCCACTAGAGTTCCTTTACGCTTCCAGCACATTTTCTAAGTGCTGAAACAACCCACTAATTTTTCTGGGTGCTTTTCACCAACAATACTGGCAAATATGCAATAGGCCTGTAGCCAATTATTGATCTCAGTATGGGCCTGCTTTTCTCATCCTCACCCCACTCATGAGTCTTCTTGTCTGCTCTCAAAAGTAAGTCTTTTGAAGAGGGGAGGAGGGACAAAATGTCCACAAACTCCCCCTTCTAATTCTTCTCCTTTATTGTCATAGACAAGTGATAACCAAGTGGGGACATTTTGCATGGCAGAGCTTCCTAAAAAAATGCCTCTGGTACCAGAGCTCTAACTGCAGACCCACCAGCTGTCACAGAAGGGTAAAGTGTAGAAAGTAAATGGTCAGTAGAGGAGGAAGGGTTAACAGAAACTGAGGAAATAGTAATACCATCATACCCGGAACGGTTAAAACTGCCGGATGGGCTAGGAGGTGCCCAAACACTAGTAGGGTTGACAAGAGGTACAGTACAGTAAAATGACTAGAAATGACAGAAGCTAATTTTGACAAAGAATCTATTCACTTAATTAGTTAAGAGATATTGCTGCACTCACTCAGTGGAACAGCAGGGAGCACAAGTACCCTAGCTTTAAAGCCCAGCTACTGCTGTAATATGTTGTGTGCAGAGGAGCCTTCAGGTGAGCCAGAAAGCATCCACCCCCAGGCACTCCCCTAATTCTATTGTGATGCGGCTAATACATTACAGGGATAGAGACCACATTCTTAAGCCCTGTAAACACGATCGGTTTGTCTGATGAAAACAGACCAATGGACCGTTTTCATCGGACAAACCGATCATGTGTGAGCCCCATCGGATTGTTTTCTATCAGTGAAAAAAAATAGAACATGTTTTAAAATCTTCCTATGGATAAAAAAACAATAAAAAAAAACGATCGTCTGTGTGGAAGTCCATCGGTCAAAAATCCACACATGCTCAGAATCAAGAAAATCAGAACTTAATTTTTCTCAGCACGTTGTAGTGTTTTACGTCACCGCGTTGGACACGGTTGGATTTTTGAATGATAGTGTGTAGGCAAGACTGATGAAAGTCAGCTTCATCGGATATCCAACGAAAAAATCTATCGGATTCGATTCCATCAGGTATCCAATCGTGTGTACAGAGCTTAAGTCAAGCGAGGTTCAAAGGCTAACTACGCAATGAAAATTATCAGGTTTTATTATACCCAGACTTTTCTACCCATAATCGTAAATGACTTGTTTATGGGAACTGGCACAGTGTGAGTGTTATGTAAACAATTGTCCCGCCATTGCTAAATCCATATTCTGGCTGCTACCTCTAGTATGGGGTTCATAAGGTCCATATTCACTGGGAGCGGGAGCAATTGAGGTCTTTGAGGATGCCTGAGGCTGAAGACAAGAAGTATGTGTTTAGTGAAGGAGTGATAGAGCTGCAGAGTTTAAGCAGCATCTGGTATTTAGGGGATATGGCATTTAAGGGGAGATGGGTTTCACTGCAGGGCAGTTTCTAGGCTGTGCAGACATTCACTAAATTTTAAAGAAGCTACGAGTACATAGCGTAGAGTGGGGGCGAATGGTCCAGACCGAGCAAAAGTTTGGCCTGGACATCGCCCGTTTGGCACAATGAATAGCTGGTTGTTAAGGACTGGGTTGGAAAACCGACCGCTGTTTTCTTAACACAGATAAGTCATCAGCTATCAATGGGCTTCCCAGCTGATAGCGAAACAAATAAAAACAATAATAAAAAATAGCATATCAGACCTTTGGGTCTGACATGGATTTTAAGGTGAATCCCACACCAAAATGTAAAAAAAACAGCATGGGTCCCCCCAAACTCCAGACCCCCCCTGCCCCAAAGCACCCACCCCCATATTGAGGGCATGTGGCCTGATATGATTCAGGAGGGGGGGCACTCACTTGTGATTGCTAGCATCATTTTACCTACTTCCTCTTAACCAGGACCCATCATCTGAGACAGATTCACCACTCAGCCTGAAGTACTACTGCACTGCTCACACAATATTACATTAGGCAGACTCAATGAAGGACTGCCCCCGTGGAGAAGAGGTGGGACCCTTGATACTTCCAGACTGAAAATAAGGTTCTTTTAAAAAAGTTATATTTTTTTATGTGTTTTTTTTTGTTTGTTTTTTCCTGTTGGGGCAGAGGTTGAAGGACTAGACTTCTGATTTTTAAATTAAATATATTTTCTAGATGATATTTTTATTTATTTTAAAGAGGTGAAACACAATCCAAAGGATTTCTAAGTGGTAGAGGCTTGTTGCACAACAATTGTTAAAATTAATGTTTGGTTGTAGGTATGTATTTTTTTATTAGGTAACATTTTATTCTATTTTTCTTCTATTGTTTCCATTTTTTCAGCATAATGCATCAATGTGCAATACATTGTTGTTGTATCATCATTATTTTGACATGATAGTATTATTTTCTTGTAAAGGTTTTTGGGATCAGGCAAATCAAGCGGGTTAAATTAACAATTATTAAGCATAGGGTTTTATTTTATGGTTGTAATTTAAGAGAATAATCAAGATAAAGACTAGTATTTTACATGTGATAATTAATGATTTTACTGCGATTAATCACAGTTTCACAGACAATCGTGGCTATGTTAAGTCTTTGGTATATTATTATACCTCACAAAACATTAATACTATTATCACAACTTGTGCAATCTTGTCACAAATCATTCATCAGATTATCATGGTCTCTGAAATTATGTCCTAAAATTTCAACAATATTACAAAATAAAATGCTATTATGCTCTCATCTAATCAAAATGAAACTGAAATATTATTTGATGTACACTTACAAACTTGAATAATGATGAAAGTTTGTTTCATTTATTGATATATTAGTCACTATTTCTATAAAAGGCGCTGTAAATGTATATTTTAGGTCTCCATAATGACACAGCATTCGTTAACACTGTTCTAAAAACAGGTTCATGTAACATATTTTTAATCCATGACTCACCGCCAGAGCTTTATGTCATTGGCAAGTTTGACAATTTAGAATCTTTTTTCCTTCATTCACACATAATGTGATAAAAAAGAATTTATCTAAATTATTTCTATTCACACTTTTGTAACACAAAAATCCAGAATTACTCAGTTTTCATTTTCACACTTTGAACACCAGCTGGAAAGCTTGAAGTTACAGTATGCTCATCCTCTGTTACGTGAAAACAATAAACTAATGTTTTTAAGTATGTTCTTCACTAGCTACTTACAAAATTCCTGCTCTTTGTTTCCAATGCAAATTAGCATGTGAAATAAGCCTGGTGTAAAAGTCATGATATCTCAGCAGTTTCTTCCTCATTTTGGATTATCAAGACTTTGACTCATCCCTCTCTTAAAAATTATAATTAACTCTGTTTACTAACCTTAAAGTGAAAACTGCCCAGAGTAAATATGCTCTACTCCTTTAGTAATCAACTCCATTGTGTTCAAAACTTTTAGCTTTTTAGTGTCAGCCCTCATTTTGTAAAACAAGAATGGTCAGAATGCACTTCTTGCAAACCCTCTACTAATACATGTATTTACACTATTAATTGTATATTTGTATGTTTATTTGTTAACACATCATCAAAACATTGAGCAGCGATTTGCATGTTCTGAGGGGTATTCATTTTAGTGACTAATCTCAAAAGAGGATTCATGAACCAAAATTCAGGAAAACCTTGTTAAGCACTTTATACTCCTAATCCTGTTTATTGTTCTTTTGCTTATTGTCTATTTTGTAATATTATTTTCTGTAAATATTTTCTTGCCCTGATGTTTAAAAATCATGAAATTGGATCTATGTGTGGGCTACCATTTTATAAAGTTTGTTACATTCCTCTCTGGCATGGCAGAAAATGTCACATATCTTTCTTAACCATTTAAAGACAAGGCACTTTCACCTCCTTCCAGAACAGGCAATTTTTTCAATTTTCATCGCTTTCTCATCTTCTCCTGAATTCAGTCATGCAACACCATGCACAAATTACATTTTTCATAATTTTTTAGACAGATAGATCTTTCTTTTGGTTGTATTCAATCACCACTTGTTTTTTCAGCCTAGACAGTTAACCTTTAAAGCTTTGCAGGATCCAGCCCACTGACATTCTCCTTTTTTTCCCACACTCGATCAAGACTGGAGTCATGAGGTATCCCTTACTACTTCACAGCCAGGTTCAGCCTCTCGTGGGTGGAAGCCCCACCTGTACAGCCTCTAAATTAATTCTTATGGTGGGAGCCTGACTCTGCTTGTCTCTAAAGCATTTTTGTGGATTGCAAGCTTTAAATAAGCTTTGTTTTGTGCAGCTCAATGTTTCACTTCCGCATCTAGACATGAGCATGACAAATAATTTTTTTTTGCTTTGATTCGTTAATCTAGTTATTTTGTTTAGTTCAATTCGGTTGATTCGTTAAATTCGTATTTGTAATTCGTATTCATAATTCCCCCCAATATCCATATCAGACCCTTATCCGAGCATGCAGCCTGGAGGACTGGATAGAGGGGCGAGCAAGCGTGCCCCCTCCTGAACTATACCAGGCCACATGCCCTTAACATGGGAAGGGTGCTTTTGGGTCAAGGGCCTCATCAACACAACCCTTTACCGGTGGTTGTGGGGGTCTGTGGTCAGGGGACTTGTCAGAATCTGGAAGCCCCCTTTAACAAGGTGGCCCGAACAGCCCGTCCCCCCCTATGTAGATGGGTACGGGCTATTGTAGTAAAAACCACAAAAGACAGTTTTTGACAATTCCTTTATAAAAAAAAGTGTCCTGCGATGTCCATCCATCTTCAATCACGCCACCCGACGGACCCAAAAAATAGAGAAAAAAAATACTCTACCTCCATGGGAGGCATCCTGCCGACTCCTGTCTTTTGGCTGTGACACCTGTTATATAGACAAGGGCAGGGATTTTTAGGGGGGGCACGGCAATTTTTTAAAATAAATTGATGCGGAGTTCCCCTTAAAATCTATGCCAGATACAAAGGGCCTTGTATGTTTTTGGGGGGAACCTTTTCGCTGTTTTTTTTTGGCATGGCGTTCCCCTAAAAATCTATACCAGATTCAAGGGGCATCAGGGCCGGCCTTTGCGTTGTGCGGGTTGTGCGATCGCACAAGTCGCCTTGGACAATACGGGTGCCGTGCGGCTGTCACATCTCGCCAGGGCACTTGAGGGAAGGGACTGTGAAAAAAAATGTGACAGACCACTCCCATCGCACGGGACCGCTGAGTTGAATGGGCGGGCCATCAGCTCTCCATAGAACATCGCATCCAGACTGCCTGCAAGCAGCGTGAGTCTTCTCCCTGTCCCTGCTGCTCTGTGAGCTGGTTCCGCCCCCTCCACCTCTTACATCTCTCACTGCAAGTCAGTGCTATCTTATCTCTCCTCACATCCCTCATCTCTCGTTGCCACGCCCCCTCACCCCCCCACCTGTCCTCAGTCATGGCGGGGTCCCGCTGGAGATACATGCTTTTAAGCTGGAGCCATTAGGAGCCAGAGAAGTTACTGCAAGCAAGTTCACCAAGAGGTCAGATGCAGGGGGGGGTTGGGGTGTATGTGGACTGTGGAGGGAGTTGGAGCATTCTAAAGTCCAGCCTGGACACTGACATGGCTGGGGGGGCTTCTATACATTGAAGGGGCTGAGATTTCCCTGGACTCCCCCCTGTACTGGGAACATCCCATATGTGAGTAAGTGACAGGAACCCAGCATGGGAAAGGGGGAGTCCTGGACATGCTGGGACATGCTGGGACTTGTAGTGACTGTGTGGCAATCCCTAATTCAGTGCCACAAGAGGTTCAGATGAATGTAGAAATAACATAAGGAACACCCATAACAGAGATCATTAGCACACTACTGGGTTATATTACAACTAAGAACACCAGTGCTGCACATAATTAAAAATGTGCAAACAAAGCAGAATAAATTGATAAAAATAACAAATTCCTTACATACAGATCAAATTCATCAATAAAGTTCAAGTGAATGTGCACATAACAAATAAATACAATAAGACAACCTTAACCTACTGGATATTGCAACCAAAAGCACCAGTGCTGTAAAAAATCAAAGGTCTTGATGTGAGGTCTGAGGTGAGCTGTTAGCACACATGGGAGTGATCACACCGTCATATATTCATTTCTATCACCGCACCGGAGCCAGGTCCCAGGACATACACATATCCCAAACAACCAAAAGCTCACCTGAAGGTTATCCCCACTGACTGGTAACTGATATATTACCAGCCTCCTGCATTGGCCCTCTTTACCTGGCCATTACTGTGAGCATTCCTTGGTTTACAGGACCTCTATGTCCTGGGACCCACTATTACCCCTTTAACTTTTGAAGGCCCAATTGGGCACACAGGTCTGTTTAACTAGACTTGGTCATAGTTCATACGCACCTATCGTTCAACTGGGACCCGCTCTCTGGGAACAAGAGACTTTGTGCCTCTAGACCGTCTCCTGACGAAGCGAAACTAGTCGAGACTCGAGACTAATGGTCTCATGATTTCAATTGTTTCACCGACATTTACCCCGTCTGCTAAATGGGGATTGCACAACCGGTGACCTGATTGTGGTCAAGTTTGTATTTTTTGTAATGTTTTTATGTTTTGTATTTTTATCCTTGTCTTCAATGTTTATTTGTTAATAAATACTTTCACAAATATGAATTATTCAGGTTTTTGAACCTAATTATCAAGTACCGGTATAGTCCTCCCTGCCCACAATACTTCATTGGAGTCTCTGGGTTAATTGGGGAATCCTTGAGACCCCTCTATTTTTCCACCGCTAGGATCTGTTTGATGTATTTATTTGCTTGGACACATTGATGTGGGATGTGAAACACAAAAAAGGACACTTTATTGAGGAACTTTATTATCCTATGAAATATATTTGGTTTATCTATTTATTCACCATATTTGCACATATTTAGATGTTTTACAGCACTGGTGCATTTGGTTGCAGTACCCAGCAGGGGCATCTTATTTGGATATTGCTACTACATGAACTTTATCTGCATGTGGAATTATCTTGCTTTGTTTGCACAATTTTCTATATTTGCAGCACTGGTGCTTTTGGGTGCAATATCCAGTAGGGTACTATTGATTTTTATGTCTTATATATTTATTTGTTATTTGCCGCGTTGATCATCTATATAGAAAAAGGTATGTCCCGCTAGCATTTTTAAAAAACAAACGCCGATTCTCATTCTACTAAATAGCCTAAATGCAATGATCCTTTTTTTTTTTAGGTGAACCTCCACTTTAAGTAGCACACATAGCAAAACATGGCCTATCATGAAAGGGGGGGGGTAAATATTCCAGAGGTCCAATTTTTTGCCCAGAGTTTATTTATACTTCAGGCAGTCTGTAATTGGCCTGTACTGGTACCATGTACCATGTACCCCCGGCTATGTCTGCACCTCTGTCATATGGAAAACTCCTACAGAGGATCACTTCACTTCATGTTTGTGACACCCCAGGCTTATTGCCTGAAGTATAAATAAACTCTGGGCAAAAAAAATGTTTTAACCACGTGACCTCTGGAAGATTTACCTCCCCCCTCCATGACAGGCCGTTTTTTGCGATGTGCACTGCATAACTTAAGCTGACAACTGCGCGGTCATGCGACGCTGTACACAAATAAAATTTGTATTTTTTTTTTCTCTGTGGTATTTGATCACCTCTGCGTTATTTTATTTTTTCCGTGTTTTTTTTTTTTGTTTTAACAAATGACCAAATTTGAAAAAAAAAAATGTTTTACTTTCTGCTATATAACATATCCAATTTTTTTAACGTTTTTTCATAAATTTAGGCCAGGGGTCTCCAAGCTTTCTAAACAAAGGGCTGGTTTACTGTGCTTCAGGCTTCAGGAGGGCCAGACTGTGGCCATTTGGAGTACAAAATGTCCTGATGTCAGTGGGGAAAAAACAATGCTCCATCTTTGGTGTCAATGGGAGAAATTGTGCCCCATAATTGGTGTCAATGGGAGTAATGGTTGCCCCATAATCGGTGTTGTCAGGAGAAATTGTGTCCCATCATTGGTGTCATTGAGAGAAATTGTGTCACATCATTGGAGTCATTGGGAGAAATTGTGCCCCATTATCGGTGTCATTGGATGAATTGTGCCCCATCATTGGTGGCAGTATGGGGAATTGTACCCAAGGGCCGGAATAAAAGCAAGCAAAGGGCCACATCTGGCTCCCTGGCCGCAGTTTGGAGACCTCTGATTTAGGTCAATGTTGTTGGTATAAAATATCCTAATAAGTGTCTACAAACTATGGGATATATTTATGGAATTTTTTTTTCTAGTAATGGCGGAGATCAGCGACTTATAGCAGGGCTGCGATATTGTGACTGACAATCTGATACTTTGTGGGAACCAGTGACACTAATACAGTGATCACTGTACTAATGACACTGGCTGGCAAGGGGTTAATCATCTAGGGCAGGGGTCTCCAAACTTATTAAACAAAGGGCCAGTTTACTGTCCTTCAGACTTTAGGGGGCCGGACTGTGGCCACTGGAAATAGCAAAAATGTTCCGGTATCAGGAGTAAACAGGAGTAAACAATGCCACGTTTTTTGGTGTCAGTAAGAGGAGGAATTGTGCCCCTTTGTTGGTGTTATTAGAAGGAAATTGTGCCCCATTGTTGGTGTCATTAGGAGGAATTGTGCCCCATTGTTGGTGTCATTAGGAGAATTGTGCCCCATTGTTGCTGTCATTAAGAGGAATTGTGCCCCATTGGCGGCATTAGGAGGAATTGTGCCCCATTGTTGGTGTCATTAGGAGGAATTGTGGCCCATTGTTGGTGTCATTAGGAGGAATTGTGCCCCATTTTTTATGTCATAAGATGAAATATTGCCCCAAGGGCCAGATAAAAGCAAGAAAAGGGCCACATCTTGCCCCTAGGCCGCAGTTTGGAGACCCCCTGATCTAGGGCAATTAAAGGCTTAACTGTTATTTGAGCGTTATTCGAGCGTTATTGTGGCGTTATTCAAGCGAAGCCTCATCTGCAATCCCAATGTGCAGGTAAAGCACCGCTAAGGCTGCATTCACACCTAGGCGTACAAAATTGCGGCGTTTTGTCCCGCGAATTGCGGCGACAAATTGCGGCGTTTTGTACCGCGATTTGCGGCGACAAAACGCAGCGATTGTGAATGCAGCCTCACCCCCTCTATGGAGATGGTTCACATCTCCTATGTCGAACGCCGAAAGCCGCCTGAAAAAAAGGTCCGGGACTTTCTTTCAGGCGGCAGGCGGCAGGCGTTTGGCGTTCGGCGTGGAGATGTGAACCATCTCCATAGAGGGCAATGTGTTTTCATCCCTCCAGCGTCTCGGGGCTGCTGCGGCGTCACACTACAGGCGACAAAACGCCTAGGTGTGAATGGGGGCTTAGACCCTAACGTTTTAGGAAGTTTTTGCAGTGCCTCAGTGTGAAAGGGTAAGGCGTTTTTACAGCGCTTTCAATTCATTTCAATGGAGAGGGGCGTTTTTGGAGAGTCTTTTTTTCAGTGCCCAAAAGCTGCTCCAAAGATGCTGCTTGCAGGACTCAGTGTGAAAGGTCCATTGAGACGCACTTAAATTGTCTGTTTGTTTATTAAAACAAATTATTTGTTACAAATATTTTTTTTCTCTTTGTGTATGTTTAGGTGACCAGGGGGCGAGGGGGTGAAGATGGGGGGGGGCACAAGATTAGCTTGCACAGGGCACCTGAACACCTAATTCTGTCATAGGGTTCCCCTTAACCACTTCAATTCACTGTATTGTATACTGTACACTGACTGCACTGTGTGTGTGTATATATATATATATCTATATATAGATATATATATATGTACCGTATATACTCGAGTATAAGCCAAGTTTTTCAGCAGATTTTTTTGTGATGAAAATGCCCCCCTCTGCTTATACTCGAGTCACCTTTTTCCCCCTCGATCTCCTGGATTTGGGGACCCAGTACCGGCCAGCCGTAAACTTGGCACACATGTAGCCCCACTCTTCCTCTACAAGTGTACAAAGTTTTTTATCCAGGGGACCTACGGCCGGCCGAACCACCGATTTTTCAAAGCCGGGCACCCCTTCCATAGACTCCTATGTTAAACAGTCATTTATCCATTGAATTTGGGGACCCGGTATTGGCTGCAGAAATGGGGCGGATAAGGGTCTGGTATGGATTTGGGGGGGGGACCCCCCACGCCATTTTTTTGGGATAGGGGTAACCCTTGAAATCCATACTAAACCTAAGGGCCTGGTATGCTCTTGGAGGGGGAACCCATGCCATTTTTTTTATTTAAAATTTGCCGTGGAGTTCCCCTGTGAGAGGGAGGGGTTTACCTTAGAACAGGTTCACACTGGGGCGACTTCCTGTAAAGTTGACTCACTGTGAACGTGGATCCAAATTGGAGGCGCCTACAAGTCAGATTGAAGTAGTACAGGAACCTTTTTTCAAGTTGGAGCGACTGCAGTAGTGTGCATTAAGACGGCTCCATTCACTTACATTCATTTCTTCATGCAGCGTGACTTGAGGCGACTAGAGGCGATCTGGGGCGACCTGAAGTCGGATCCCAGGTTGCACTTGTGTTAACCGGCTCTAAGGGGCTCTTGTAAGGAGTGGAGGCTTTGCTGCCCCCCCTGCAAGGCCTGCACAATACTGAAAGGCATGTTACCAGGTAGGGATGGTCGAGCGTAAGTTTGACTCAAACATCGGGTGTTCACTCGTTCACCAAATTTATAACATTATGGGGCATTTGCGGCAAATTGGCGCACCGTGGAACGCCCCATACCAGCGGGGGCCCGGTCTTCTGCCTTGCCTTCTTCCCTCTTCTCTTCTTCGATGTTGACTGCACGTTCCCTCCCGCGCAACGATTTATATTAGCCTCTTATGATGTCACAGTCCCAGCATGCTCCGGGTGGTGACGACATAAGGTGGCGGGGTAATAATGTCGTCACCACCCGAAGCATGCTGGGACTGAGACATCATAAGAGGCCAATATAAATCGTTGCGCACCGCACACCCGGCATTACAGCGGGGGGGAGCGTCGAGTCAACATCGAAGAAGAGAAGAGGGAAGAAGGCGATGCTGGTAAAAGAGCTGGAAGAAGACAGCAGTGGTGCCCTGCAGAAGGGAGAAAGAACCGCAGAGCGGGAGAAGAGAGCGGAGAAGACCGAAGACCCCCCGAAGTCGGAAGAAGACCCCCCAAGTTGGATGAAGACCCCCAAAGTCGGAAGAAGGGAGAAGACTGGGCCCCCGCTGATAAAAGAGCTGAAAGAAGACAGAGGTGGTGCCCGGCAGAAGGGAGAAGTTGAAAGACCCCCAAAGTCGGAAGAAGACCCCCCGGAGCTGGCTAATAAATTACTTTAAAAACATGTGTAGTGTGTTTTTATTGACATTTTTCTTCCACCAGGTGAATGGGTAGGGGTACGATGTACCCCATACTCATTCACGTAGGGTGGGGGCCAGGATCTAGGGGGCCCCCTTATTAAAGGGGACTCCAAGATTCCGATAAGCCCCCCAATGGTCAGGATTGTCGGGAAGAGGCCCTTGTCCCCATCAACATGGGGACAAGGTGCTTTGGGGTAGGGGGGGCCGCAGGGCGCCCCCCGCCCCACAGCACCCACCCTCCCATGTTGAGGGAATGCCGCCTGGTACAGTTCAGGAGGGGGGGTGCTCGCTCGTCCCCACCCCCTCTCCTGACCGGCCGGTCTGCATGCTTGGATAAGGGTCTGGTATGGATTTGGGGGGACCCCCACGCTGTTTTTTCAGCATAGGGGTTCCCCTTGAAATCCATACCAGACCAAAGGGCCTGGTATGCTCTTGGAGGGGGAACCCATGCCGTTTTTTATTTAAAATTTGGCGTGGAGTTCCCCCTCCTGGAGGCGACTTCAAGTCACATTGTAAGTTGCGCTGAAGTCGTTCCAAGTCGCGTTGTGATTCATACTCAAGTCATGTTCAAGTTGCCTCCCAAAGTCATGCTGCCCCTGTGTGAATCGGCACTTACAGTGGGGATCGAAAGTTTGGGCACCCCAGGTAAACATGTGTATTAATGTGCATAACGAAGCCAAGGAACGATGGAAAAATCTCCAAAAGGCATCAAATTACAGATTAGACATTCTTATAATATGTCAAAAAAAGTTAGATTTTATTTCCATCATTTACACTTTCAGAATTACAGAAAACAAAAAAATGGTGTCTGCAAAAGTTTGGGCACCCTACAGAGTTAATATCTTGTACTACCCCCTTTGGCAAGTATCACAGCTTGTAAACACTTTTTGTAGCCAGCCAAGAGTCTTTCAATTCTTGTTTGAGGTATCTTTGCCCATTCTTCCTTACAAAAGTCTTCCAGTTCTTTGAGATCTCTGGGCTGTCTGTCACGCACTGCTTTTTTAAGGTCTATCTATAGATTTTCAATTATGTTGAGGTCAGGAGATTGTGAAGGCCATGGAAAAACCTTCAGTTTACGCCTCTTGATGTAATCCCCCGTGCATTTTGAGGTGTGTTTAGGATCATTATCCATTTGTAGAAGCCAGACATTTTTCCTTCTACTCCTGAAATGTTCCCTGTGCCACTGTAAAGACACTGCAGTCTTGGGTTATGTAAATGGTATGGATCGCAGCTGCAGAGGTTTCTCAGGTATGATACCCTTATTCACTCTCTATAATAGCTAGAAAGTTCAGGGATCAGGTCATCACAACCTCTTATTTAGACACCAAAATATGATACTGTTAATACCTATTCCTTCATAGGCATTTGTGTAAAAGTATGTACTTGGCATTAATATATGGTCAGTCCGTAGATGTCATAGGCTTGCTCTATATTATTACCGGTAAACCATTATACTTGCGGTTAGTTGCTTGTCCACTTAGTTGTAGAAGATAGTTCCTACTGATAAGCCAAGTCGCTGTAAACTGTATCTGGAGATTGTCCTAGAGGAGGAGGTAGTGATGGTAGCTTATGCTTGTTCAGCTGTATTGCTCAGGGCTTGAGTAATCTGTTCAGGGTCTCCAAAAGGTAGGTATCGGGTTCCGTGTTCCGGATCTAGTAATCCGGCTGGTGATGCAGGGTTCAGACACTCAGGAGGCGGCAGGCGTCCTACGAGAATTGTGGAACACCTAGCCGCCATCTCTGAGGGTTTAAATAGCAAGCAAGCGTGTGAGGAAGCCGGGGAACGCTGAGGCGCACTTCCGCATTCCAGAGTGGAACACATGCGACCGCGCACCGGAAGTGACGCGGCGCATTGGCCAAACTGAGCCTGATTGCAAGAAACTGAGTTGAAATCAGTAAAAACATGAAGGGGAAAGCGAGAATCATTACAGATAATGACAGAGGCATTACATACTCCCCTCCTCAAGGGCGCCCCAATGGTCTCTTTTCCTGGAGATGGTCGTTCAGGGTATCTGCGGTGGAACTGTCTGATTAACTGTGGGGCATGAATATTTGAGGCATCTTCCCAGGAGTCATCCAATTCACCATAACCAAGCTAACGAACCAAGTATTGTAGGGATGAACCTTGTCTTCTTGAATTAATGATGTTTTCGATCTCATACTCCGTTTCACCTAAAACCTCAATTGGTGGAGGAGGTTGTGGGGTTCTGTTATGAAAGGTATTGGGAAAATAAGGCTTTATAAGGGAAACGTGAAAAGAAGGATGTATCTTCCAATCTGTAGGCAGTTTTAATCTAACTGCATTTGAGTTGATTACATGTATGATAGGGAATGGACCAGTAAATTGTCGGCCGAGCTTCTTTGATGGTACTTTAAGTCTTAAATTTTTTGTAGAGAGCCAAAGTAAATCACCAACTTTGTAAGGAGGAGGAGGTGTTCTGCGAAAATCGTAGTATCTTTTTTGTCTTTGCTGGGCGGCCAGTAGGTTTGAACGGAGTTCAATGAGAGTATTCTTTATGGTGGTAAGATAATGTTCTAATGCTGGAACATTATTAGATGGGAAGGAGGTTGGTAAGCTGTTAGGATGAAATCCATAATTAGCAAAAAAAAGGTGAGAATTGAGAGGAGGAACTGGTAGTATTATTATAGGCAAACTCAGCACAGGGAAGCAACTGACACCAATCATCCTGGAGGTGACTACAATAACACCGAAGATATTGTTCGAGGATTTGTTTTACACGTTCAGTTTGGCCGTTGGTTTGAGGATGATAAGCTGTGGACATACGATGGTCTATCTGTAGTGTCTTACACAATGCCTTCCAAAATTTAGAAATGAATTGTGACCCTCGGTCCGAGATAATCTGACTTGGGATGCCATGGAGTTTGAGGATGTGATTAATGAAAGCCTCCGCTGTTTGTAATGAGGTTGGTAATTTCTTTAGGGGCACAAAATGAGCCATCTTGGTTAGAAGATCGACTGAAACCATGATCGTGTTTGCACCCTGTGATTTAGGAAGATCGACTATGAAGTCTAAAGAAACTATTTCCCAGGGTCTATTTGGTACAGGAAGAGAAGTGAGGAGTCCACTTACACGGTCAGATCTTAGGATGCAGTACCGCATACGCCGCTGGGGGCATTTCTCATTGAAATGCCGCTTTGAGTATGCAAATGAGGACTTAAGCAGATCCACAAAGCTTTTCAGCATTGTGATTTCTGCGTAAGTTACGATTTGCTTGCGCAAAACTAGGGCTGGTTTTACAATGTGGAAAGTTAGTCACACCATGTAAAAGCCCATTCAAGCGATGGCATTTGGTATGCATTCCCGAGGGAGAACTCCACGGCAATTTGTAAAATCAAAACCATCATGGGTTCCCCCCCCAGGAGCATACCAGGCCCTTAGGTCTGGTATGGGTTGTAAGGAGACCCCCCCTACGCCGAAAAATCGACGTAGGGGATCCCCCTACAATCCATACCAGACCCGTATCCAAAGCACGCTACCCGGCCAGTCAGGAAAGGGAGTGGGGACGAGCGAGCGCCCCCCCCTCCTGAGCCGTGCCAGGCCGCATGCCCTCAACATGGGGGGGTTGGGTGCTCTGGGGCAGGGGGGCGCACTGCGGGCCCCCCCACCCCAGAGCACCCTGTCCCCATGTTGATGAGGACAGGACCTCTTCCCGACAACCCTTGCCGTTGGTTGTCGGGGTCTGCGGGCGGGGGCTTATCGGAATCTGCGAGTCCCCTCAAATAAGGGGGCCCCCAGATACCGGCCCCCCACCCTAAGTGAATGGATATGGGGTACATCGTACCCCTAACCATTCACCTGGAGGCAAAGTGATAGTTATTAAACACACGACACAAGGGTTTTTAAAATCATTTATTAGTCTGCTCCGGAGGCCCCCCCTGTCTTCTTTAGCTCTAATACCAGGGAGGGCTTCTTCTTCCGCTCTCCGGGGTCTTCTCCGCTCTCCGGGGGGGGCTTCTTCTTCCACTCTCCGGTGGGGGGGGTCTTCTCCGCTCTCCGGGGGTCTTCTTCTATCTTCGCCGCTGGTGGGTGCACGTGGGTACCTACCGGAGCTGGGCTGCCTGCTAGTAATTGAGCTAACACACGAAGATAGCAGGCAGCCAGCGCTGAAGGAGAAGGCACCGGACAGCTGCAGAAGAACCGGGGTGCGCCGAGTCAACAGCGGAGAGCGGCGAAGATAGAAGAAGACCCCCGGAGAGCGGAGAAGACCCCCGGAGAGCGGAGAAGACCCCCGGAGAGCAGAAGAAGAAGCCCCCCCTGGTATTAGAGCTAAAGAAGACAGGGGGGGCCTCCGGAGCAGACTAATAAATGATTTTAAAAACCCTTGTGTTGTGTGTTTAATAACTATCACTTTGCCTCCAGGTGAATGGGTAGGGGTACGATGTACCCCATATCCATTCACTTAGGGTGGGGGGCCGGTATCTGGGGGCCCCCTTATTTGAGGGGACTCCCAGATTCCGATAAGCCCCCCGCCCGCAGACCCCGACAACCAACGGCCAGGGTTGTCGGGAAGAGGTCCTGTCCTCATCAACATGGGGACAGGGTGCTCTGGGGTGGGGGGGCCCGCAGTGTGCCCCCCTGCCCCAGAGCACCCAACCCCCCCATGTTGAGGGCATGCGGCCTGGTACGGCTCAGGAGGGGGGGGGCGCTCGCTCGTCCCCACTCCTTTCCTGACCGGCCGGGTAGCGTGCTTTGGATACGGGTCTGGTATGGATTGTAGGGGGACCCCCTACGTCGATTTTTCGGCGTAGGGGGGGTCTCCTTACAACCCATACCAGACCTAAGGGCCTGGTATGCTCCTGGGGGGGGGAACCCATGCCGGTTTTTTCTTTGAAAATTGGCATGGAGTTCTCCCTCAGGAATGCATGCCGAGCGACGCTGTCAATTTTTATTTTTTATTTTTTGTTTTCCCGGCGCGTATATTTTTTTTTTCACCCGTCGCAACTTTATTGTCCCGTCGCAATCCACAAAGCCCGGCGTAAATTACGTTCGCGCGCTGCACGTCGGGATTACGTCACACGCATGCGCAGTACGGCCGGCGTGGGAGCGCGCCTCATTTAAATAGTAATCGCCCCCGGAGAGGAGGACCGCCTTGCGACGGAGGCACTTAAGTTACACGGCGTGTAATTTCTAGGTAAGTGCTTTGTGGATCGGGCACTTAGGTAGAAATTTTAAATCAGTGTAACTTAACTGCTGAAAGTTAAGTTAGGCAGCTTTTTTGAGAATTTGGCCCATAATCCTCAACTGGTCTTTTGCCTTGTCTGAGATTGCGGATTGTATTTTCAGCAGTCAATTGTTTATTGGGATCCTCATACAGTAGAGACATTTCATCTAAAAAGGTATTGAAAGCACCAAGAAGTTCACCATGTTCCTCTACGTATGAGTCTGCCCATACTCTAGGTTCACCTTTGAGGTACGAAATTACAGTAAGAATTCTCATCCTATCCGAGTAGTAAGTCCGGGGGCTAAGTTCAAACAAAAGTCTGCAGGAACTCATAAATTGTCTAAATAATCTTCTATCACCAAAAAATGGTTCTGGTGTACAGACTTTAGGTTCAGGGCGGTCCCTGGGATGGGCGAAATTTTGATTGCGAAGAGTGTCATTTTCGAGCCGAAGCTCATTCATAGAAGCAGTTAGAGTGTCAACCCGTTGGGAGAGACCAAGCATATGATTAGCTAACTCTGCTGGATCCATTTAACAAAAAAAAGTCCTTTTTTTTAGGTTCCACAATTATGTAAAGACCCTGCAGTCTTGGGTTATGTAAATGGTATGGATTGCAGCTGCAGAGGTTTCTCAGGTATGATACCCTTATTCACTCTCTATAATAGCTAGAAAGTTCAGGGATCAGGTCATCACAACCTCTTATTTAGACACCAAAATATGATACTGTTAATACCTATTCCTTCATAGGCATTTGTGTAAAAGTAACAGGCATGTATGGATTACAGTGGTATAGCATAGGATAACTATCTTCCTGAGATCAAACAAGAGATGCAAGTGAAGTCACTTATGACAGTATGTACTTGGCATTAATATATGGTCAGTCCGTAGATGTCATAGGCTTGCTCTATATTATTACTGGTAAACCATTATACTTGCGGTTAGTTTCTTGTCCCCTTAGTTGTAGAAGATAGTTCCTACTGATAAGCCAAGTCGCTGTAAACTGTATCTGGAGATTGTCCTAGAGGAGGAGGTAGTGATGGTAGCTTATGCTTGTTCAGCTGTATTGCTCAGGGCTTGAGTAATCTGTTCAGGGTCTCCAAAAGGTAGGTATCGGGTTCCGTGTTCCGGATCTAGTAATCCGGCTGGTGATGCAGGGTTCAGACACTCAGGAGGCGGCAGGCGTCCTACGAGAATTGTGGAACACCTAGCCGCCATCTCTGAGGGTTTAAATAGCTTCCGCATTCCAGAGTGGAAACATGAAAAACATGAAGGTGAAAGCGAGAATCATTACAGATAATGACAGAGGCATTACAGCCACTGGCTGCAATACAACCCCAAAGCATGATTGATCCATCCCCATGCTTAACAATTGGACAGAGGTTCTTTTCATTAAATTCTGTGTCCTTTCTTCTCCAAACGTACCTTTGCTCATTCCGGCCAAAAAGTAATATTTTAACCCCATCGGTCCACAGAACTTGTTTCCAAAATGCATCAGGCTTGTCTATATGTTCATTTGCAAAGTTCAAACGCTGATTTTTGTGGTGAGGACGTAGAAGATGTTTTCTTCGGATTACTCTTCCATGAAGACCATATTTGTACAAGTATCTCTTTATAGTGGAATAGTGTACCACAACTCCAGTGTCTGCCAGATCTTTCTGGAGGGATCGTGCAGTCAAACGTGGGTTTTGAATTGCTTTTCTCACAATCCTGCGAGCTGTTCTGTCTGATATTTTTCTTGGTCTTCCAGATCTTGCTTTAACTTCCACTGTTCCTGATGACTGCCATTTCTTAATTACATTCCAAACAGGATATTGACATCTGAAAACGCTTTGCTATCTTCTTATAGCCTTCTCCAGCTTTGTGAGCGTCAACTATTTTCAATTTCAGTTTTCTGCTTAGAAGAACCCATGGTGCTGATTGTTGGGGCAAGGTCAGATGAGTCTGGGCATTTAAAACCTTTGAGATTGACATCACCTGGTCTTCCCAGACAATGATTGAGAACAATCCATGACAATGGCAGGTCTCAGCTTTGCAAAGGGGTCAGTGCATGCTATAAATTCTGCAGGGTGTGCTCCTGTGGTGCTCCGCCGAGATTGTTTCAATCTTGGGCCATCCTGTGCAGATTTAGACAGCACAAGCACCTAAACTACTGCTCCGTGCTCCTGGGCATCCCCTGTGCCGGCCCAGGGCTATATTTCTGCTCGAGACCACAGGATCATATAGTTGTACGGCCCGCGGCCGCATCGTTGCACCACCGCCATCTTGCGGCCTACGAGACCTCCACACCCTCAGGGCTCGGGTGCCTCAGCTCTGGTCTCCCCCGGTGTCGGCCCGGAGTGGTGTCACTGATAGTGACCACCGCACCACTCTGCTGTGTGGGTCAGGACCGCATCGTTATACCGCTATACCGTGGCCTCCCTGTGGCCTACTAGGCCTCAGCATCCCCAGAGCTCGAGTACCACGTCCCGCCGGGTGGCAGCCCCATCCCAACACAACGGCGGTGGACCTACCTGGACCCGGTCTATCGGACATCAGACCCTCGGAGGGCCACCAGGGGAAGCCTGCAGTGTGGAAGATGGCAGAGTTACAGGTGAGAGGCGACCATCTTGCTACACCTAGGATCCCACCTGTGGCCTCGTCACCCCCAGTGTGCAAGCTTCATTGCAGCAACATCCCACCCACGTGGGGGGTTCCCCCATCCGGCGTTTGGGGGAACCTTAGAGACAGATTCAGCCCAGGTGACCGTGGCCCTGTGCCCCATTCCCACTAGTAGCGGCCATCTTGCTACACCCTGTGGTAGTGTAGCTGGGGCTCCACGGCTTGAATTCTTGGCACTACCCAGCAGATTTGCCTACCACCTTCAATCTCCATCTATAGGCCCTCTTACCACCTCAGGAAATGCCACTCTCTACATCACTATACTCTCAGAAGCTGCCATCTTGCTACACCCCATTAACTTGCTCTCCCTGATCCCTAGGTATTTTACTCACATTCTGTTTGCCCTGTGACCGTCTCATCATGTGGTATGTAACCACACAACTGTTATAGAAAAGATCACTAACCAGTGATACACGAGGCAAGATGAACTAAAAGACATGCTCATAAACTGGTCGGGGCACATACGTGGCGCGATGCAGATCACCTTCTTTAATTAAATGCTCCATCGGATCAGCGAGGATTCAAGCTATACTGCAGGCCATACCTGTCACAAATAGCTACACTTCTTTTTTTTATAATCATTCCGGTGGTCCACATTAGTGCATGCTGTCGGGCAAGAAGGCGTATAATCACTGTGCGCAACAGCACACTTTGATCACATACCTTCTGCGCAATAAGGAACAGAAGAAAATGGCTCATAAACGCTCTAGTTCCCCACCTGCACTGTCTCCTATAGCTGCCAGCGGCTCGCAGCAGATACTGTACCTGTTTCCACGCAAAATAACAGCGATCTCTCCTCTCAAATCACAAAGGCGGATTTGGACTCCAGCTTAACCAAGATTTACAAAAGGCTTGTAGACAAGATACAGTGTGAACTTCAAAAAACAACAAGCACACTCATGCAAGAAATAGCTTCCCCGGGAGGACGCACAGATATTCTAGAAACTAAACACAATGAACTTTCACTTGCGCACAACGATCTTAGAAAAGATTTTGAGCTGCTGGCAGAAAACCACTCATACTTGCAATCTCAAGTGGAAGATTTGGACAACCGAAACCGAAGAAATAACCTCAGGATTCATGGTATTCCTGAGTCAGTCACCGATCTGATGCCAGCAGTTTCTGTTCCACAATCTCCTCCCTGAATTACCTCCATCCTCATTTGTGTGTGACAGGATTCATAGGGCCCTACGTCCTAAACCACCCCCAGAGAAGCCTTCACGTGACATCATCCTATGCATGAAAGACTTTATCACTAATGAAAGCATTTTAGGAGCATCTAGAAACATGCAGAACATTATCTTAGATGGCACCAAAATTCAAATATTTCCGGATATCTCACAAGCTACCCTGGAAAGGAGACGCAATATGAAGGAGATAACCTCTGTATTACAATCGGCTCATATTAGATACCGGTGGGGTTTTCCATTTAAGTTAACAGTGCCACATAATGGCACCACCTACACAGGCTTCAACATTTCAGAGGGCAAGAATCTCCTTGTGAAATTGGGTCTCCTGGACCCGAGTGCAAGACCTCCTGCCACTCCTCACACTTCACCTATCTGGATCACCCCAGCCACGCGTCGTGACCAAAGAAGATGGCGACCAACATTCAGAAACCTGGACACATGAAGACAAAGCTTACCCATAATTACAATCAAAAGCTTACTCTTCTTCTTTTGGAGGAACTTTTTTTTTTCCTTCCCTTCTCTTCTTCTTTTTTTCTTTGCAGGGTTCAAAGTACCGTTTTTGTAGTTCTGAAAACATGCACGTTTTTGAAGTTTTGAAGTTTAATTGACTGTGCATAGTAAGCAGCTGATCTACACATTTAAAATGTATCGGTTTGGTATACCATAGTCCTTTCTATACGAACTTATACATTTAATATTTTTCTTTTTCTTCACCTATGTTGTTTTGCCTACTGTTTTTTTCAAAATATGTTATGGCATGTACTTGTATTTCTCTTTTTTGTTTATAGAATCCTCGCTGAGGCTGATCTGCTCTGCCTCTGCTAGTTTGTCCCCCCTACTCACAAAGGACTCCAAAAGCATGGTTCAACGAGTGGATACTCTACTACGACTGATCTTGCTATACATTGTTCTAATGGTGGAGGTTCCATTTGTGAGTACTGGACACCACTGTCCACATCAATATTATTTTTGGTCAGGTAGTGCTTCTCACACTGACCCCCAAGCTATAAATAATAATTTTCATAATTATACTAAAATACTCTATTTTCACAAAAACTTGAAAAAGTCATACAAATATGCTTTATCTTACATACAGTGGGCCATATTCACAGACAGCGGCGTATGTTTGAGCGGGCGTAGCGCATCCCATATGCGCTATGCTGACGTAACATAGCGAGGCAAGACCAGTATTCACAAAGCACTTGCTCCCTAAGTTACGGCGGCGTAGCGTAAATGGGCCGGCGTAAGCCCGCCTAATTCAAATTTGGAAGGTAGTGGGTGTGTTGTATTAAAATTAACCGTGACCCCATGTAAATGAATGGCCGAACGAATGGCGCATGCATGCGCATGCTCAGAATCACGTCGCATATACTCCCTAAGATACGACGGCTCAATGGGTACGACGTGAACGTAACCTACGCCCAGCACTATTCACGTACGACTTTTCCCAAAGACGTAAAATCCGACGGCTGTTCCGACGTCCATACCCTAACATGACTTACCCCTGCTTTATGAGGGATAACTTTACGTCGGATGTACGCCTTACGTAAACGGTGTAGCTTACTGCGACGGGCGCAAGTACGTTCGTGAATTGGCGTATATAGGTCATTTACATATTCGACGTGTAAATCAATGGATATATATCAATGGTATATCAAGTCAAAATGTATTAAAATTTTTTGCTTGGCTTTCCAAACGCTCTCAAGTTACTCTCAAACTAAGATTTTACTGTATATACTTTTTTTTACATAGTTGTATTTTTAAACTATATACAGTATAAAGCTTTATTGATTTTGCCAAATAAGGGATGCATTTAAGATTTAAATATTGTATCTGTTTTTCATTTCACATGACAAATCTATTGCAGCTGTCTGTCAATGTGGTCTGATTTAGGATGCCAGCACCCATCTATATCCAGTACATTATTAACGACTGGATTTTTGATTTTGTATTTATGTACAATTTCATGAATTTTAATAAGTAAGAAACTATACAAAGCTGTGATCCTTCCACAGTATATGTAGTAAGCCCTTAAAATGTTTTATATAGTTCTGACCTGAGCTGAATGAAAACTGGCCTTGTCTCTGTGCTCTAGTCAAGAGATCCTGCTTCTTTAATAAGCTTGGCTCTGATCCCACTTACCAAGCATGAAATAGATTTGTACTTGTTAAGCATCACAAGCAGTTTTATAGCTTTTGCAATAAAGATCAATGAATTAAATTGTCCAGAACAAATAAGGTGAATAGGATGACACAAAATACCAAACTGAAAGAACACCAACAATTTAGATAATGACAGTTATTATTGTTAACGTGATGATAATCATTTATCCATTTTATTTTAGATTATATATTAAATGAAACAATCTCTTTTAGAAATGATTGAAGTGGCCATTTAGACTTCTGTCATACTCTGCTAGATTTGATTAAATCAATGCCAAGTCAAACACGTGATTAAATCACCATCACATTTACCATTCAAACCGAACCACAGCTGTATTTTAGGCATTACCTTGTGGACCGCAAGAGCAAAATATAAATTCAATTAAATAATACTGCTCTTAGGTTTTGTTTGGTTTTTGAGTGGGAACAGCACCAGAATTTAAAATACAATATAAAATACAAATACATAATACAATATGAATTTTAATATAATATTTTATTATGTTTTTTTTCTGATGTTTTACTTATCTCCATTTCAAACAGGTGCTGTAAGAATAGACATTGCATGATTGCGAATGAGTGCTCTCCGTGCAAGTATTACTTTCTCACTTCAATGTATAAAAAAAGATGATACAGGAAAAAAATGTATTCCTGGGACAGAGCTATGAAGAATGATCATTATTAAGGCAGCCATGTTCAGGCCAGTCACCCAGGTAAAAGATTCCTCAGATGTCTTTTGGAGGTAGAAGGCTATGAATATGTTATTATTCTTCCATGCCAAAATGATATGCCTGAGCTGTACCAATGTGGGGGAACATCAGTTGGAGAAGCATTGCTGGTGTCATTGCAGAGTATGTTAATAGAGAAGTTAACCACATCAGCCCTGGAAGATTTTACCCCCTTCCTGACCAGTGCACTTTTTACAATTTGGCACTGCGTCGTTTTAACTGGTAAATGCGCGGCCATGCGATGCTGTACCCAAACGAAAGTTGCATCCTTTTTTTCCCACAAATAGAGTTTTCTTGTAGTGGTATTTGATCACCTTTGCCTTTTTTTTTTACAAACTATGGTAAAGATGTATAGCATTTTTATTATTATTATTTTTTTACTAGTAATGGCAGCGATCTGCGATTTTTATCCGGATTGCGACGGACACTTTTGACACATTTTTGGACCATTGACATTTCTACATTGATCAGTGTTATAAAAATGCACTGATTACTGTGTAAATATCACTGGTAGGGAAGGGGTTAACACTAGGGGGCGATCAATGGGTTAAATGTGTGTTCCCTCAGTGTGTTCTAACTGTATGGGGATAGGACTGAGTTAGAGAGGAGTCATATCATTGTTCCTATCTACTAGGAACAAACAACATGTCTCCTCTCCCGTGATAGCACAGGGATTTGTATTTTTACACACAAATCCACGTGCTGGTGCTCATGCACGTGATCGCGCGTGGCTAGCGCCGATCGCGCCCACCAGCCATGCACATTGGGGCCCCTGCCGTGCAGCTCCTAAAGGGCCAACATACCCATATGGGATTTTGCGCATCTGTGCCACTTTGTCGACGTATATCGGCGTGAGACGGTCGGCAAGTAGTTAAAATGTTTAATGCTGAGTTAAGAAGCATTAAACAGAAGTGTCGTGCTCCCCCTTCCTTGGACTACAGGAGAGTCAGGATGTTATCTACATTGCAGATAGAGAAAGTAGCTGTGTGTTAGTGGGCATCCTGACTCTCCTGTAGTCCAAAGGAGGGGGCGAGCATGACACTCCACACCTGGGAGAAAGCCTTGCATTACTGTGTGGAGTTACAGACAGAAGAACAGGAAGTGAGGATTTCTCAGAAGAAATAAGGACATTTAAAAGCAAAATCGAAGGATGAAGTAAGCAAAGAAGGACTGCACTAAGGTAAAGGAAGCTATTTAAGAAAAAAATGGACCTTTACAACCCCTTTAAAAGCTGCTACTAGGGATGAGCTTCGTATTCGAGTCGAACTCATGTTCGACTCGAACATCGAATGTTCGATCGTTCGTCGAAATTACGAACAAAACAGGTCGTTCGCGCCAAATTCGAGTTACGTTTCACAGACCATAATTCACTGCGGCATCGCTGGCTGATGATTGGCCAAGCATGCATTATGACCCGCATGCTTGACCAATCACAGCGCGCAAAAAACGGAGACCCATAATTGGCCAAAGCCAGGGTGGCTTTGGCCAATTATGGCTCTGGGGATTTAGTACACGCCCCACACTATAAAAGGCAGCCTTCAGGGCGGCCTTGTGTAGTGTGTTGCGGCAGTTAACAGAGAACAGAGAGTGACAGAGAGAGTGTCATTTTTTGCAGGTAGATAGAGCAGGCAGGCAGGCTAGTCAGATAATGTTACAGTGTGTAGAGGATATATATACATCCCAGGTGCTGTACATATATTTATACACTGCATAGTTTAGCTAGATCAGTTCTTCCTAATTTACTGGCAGGCAGGTGATTGTGCTATTTAAAGACGTTATCACAGGCATACTATAGACACCCAGCTATATTTTTTTATATTTAATCATCATTAAAATTACTGCTCCTGAGGAGCAGTGATTTTAATGATGCTTAATTAAAAAAAAAAAAAAATTCCTTTAAATATTGTACCTGCTGGGTGTCTATAGTATGCCTGTGAAAACGTCTTTGAGAATCCGGGTCTTGCCCGAGGGAACATGTATCAATGGAAAAAAAGCCCTGAAAAAAACTATTTTTTAAAACTTTTTTTCCATTGATACATGTTCCCTGGGGCAAGACCCGGTTTCTCAAAGACATTTTCACAGGCATACTATAGACACCCAGCAGGTACAATATTTAAAGTAATTTTTCATTTTTTTTTTATTTAAGCATCATTAAAATCACTGCTCCTGAAAAATGTTTTTAAAACTTTTTGTTCCATTGATACATGTTCCCTGGGGCAAGACCTGGATTCTCAAAGACGTTTTACGACAATAAAGGCTTTAAAATGAGTCCCATAGACGTCAATAGGGTTCTAAATGTTCGCGCGAACATTCGGTCCGTTCGAAGGTTCTGGTGTGAACCGAACGGGGGGGTGTTCGGCTCATCCCTAGCTGCTACATATTTTGTTTCAATGGGAGGCTTTAGTATACAGAATCCCCTACTTGAAAAGCAGACATTTTTGGACTTCAACTAAGAATGAATAAATGTAATAACATAGTGTGAAAAATATGCTTGCATTAAACAAGAATATAAAGGCAGTATAGGCACATATGTAAAAGCACATATATGTATTGTGACAGGAAGTCAGGTAAATCTGTGGGTGTTGTCACAGACGGGACATACATGTCTGCCTTGTTTAGACAATACACCAATTGTTACTAGGCGTCGGCTGCAAAAGTAGCCAGAAAAGGTCTAAGGGCGTTGGAAAACTTCAGCTGTTCAGAATGAGGCAATTAAGGCCTCTATAAGTAATCCAGAGGATTACCACATATTTGCTGCATCCTGAGGCTTTCTGAGTGAAGGAGAGCAGTAGCTGAAAGTCTTCTGAGGAGGTGAGGAGGTGATTGATTTTTCTGTATGATAAAAATCAAAAAGAGACTATTGTTTTTCTGCTGTATGACCAGCAGTGTCTGCCCAGCACTAGGCTGTGCCAGACTCCCTAGATAGGTTCCTGTGTGGTGAAGGTAGACGCCCCAAGTGGCCAGGGTTTATTTTATGTTTGATTTTGTTTATGCTGCTTGGATGCTTGCACTTGTTTCCAGCAAGATGGAAGAATAAACCAAAATCTTTGTTTTCAACCGTCTTCGACTGCCTGTCTGTATAAATTCAGTGTGTAGTGAACCCATCCAGGGGGTCACACACCCCGCTACCGAGCTAACCCCTTACACATGGTGGAGTGCCGCGGGCAGTTAAAGTAAACCCAAAATGGAGGAGATACTGAAACAGCTGGCTTTAGCAAATGCAAATCAACAGCAGACAAATGCAGGTTTTCAGCGGAGCCTTGCAGCTCAACAACAGGCTCACGCAGCTCAACAACAGGCTCACCAAGAGAGCATGGCAGCTCAACAACAGGTTTACCAAGAGAGCATGGCAGCTCAACAACAGGCTCAGGCAGCTCAACAACAGGCTCACTCAGCTCAACAACAGGCTCACCAAGAGAGCATGGCAGCTCAACAACAGGTTTACCAAGAGAGCATGGCAGCTCAACAACAGGCTCAGGCAGCTCAACAACAGGCTCACTCAGCTCAACAACAGGCTCACCAAGAGAGCATGGCAGCTCAACAACAGGTTCACCAAGAGAGCCTTGCAGTTCACCGAGAGAGCATTGCAGGCTTGGAACAGAGACACCAGCAGCAAATGGAGGCCATCGTGAAACAGCTTCAGAGACAGCAGACCGAGGCTGGGAGTCAGGCCAGTAACATACCGACTTTTCGGGTACGACACTTATTGCCAAAGATGACTGCAGATGAGGACCCTGAGATGTATCTGACCATGTTTGAGAGAGCAGCGGAAAGAGAGAGTTGGCCTAAAGAACAGTGGGCTGGACTAGTGGCCCCCCTATTATCTGGAGAAGCCCAAAAGGCATATTTTGATTTGGAGCTGGCAGATGCAAAAAACTATGATCGGTTAAAAGAGGAAATATTGGCACGTTTCGGTGTAACCCTTGATGTCCATGCTCAGCGGGTCCGCAATTGGAGTTATCAGCAGAGGAAGCCACCTCGGTCGCAGATGTATGACCTCATTCATTTGGCTAGGAAATGGCTGCAGCCAGAAACTCTGTCCGGACCAAAAATTTGGGAGCGAGGAGTCATGGACAAATATCTTAGGTCTCTTCCTAACACCCTGCAGAAATGGGTGAACCATGGTGGTCCAGAAACCACAGACAAACTTGTAGACCTGGTCGAAACAGACTTTCCACCCTAGGACCAGACCCTCCCCACCTATAGGTAAGACTGCATCAAGGGATGGGGTGGAGAGAGGGACCAAGGAGCAACAAGAGGAATTATCGGGACTACTGCTAATGTTTGGCGAGAGTGGCCTGGAAGACCCATCCCACAGGAGAGAACCAGAAGGTTGATTTGTTACCGTACTGGGAAGAGGGACATGTAGCAGCGGTTTGCCCAGCGGGTGATGAACCCATGCAGTGTGACTTTCTGACCGAGAGACGACAGTCACTTTTTGCAACCACATGCACTGCAGTAAAGGAAAATGAGAAACCTGTATATAGAATGTGCTTAGATGGTAAAAATGTTGTGGTATTGTTGGATTCAGGTAGCCTGGTCACCTTGGTGAAAAGTGATCTAGTGGTGGGAAAAACCTTGCATCCTAGGAAAATGGCTGTAGTTTGT
Source organism: Rana temporaria (assembly GCF_905171775.1). Taxonomy (NCBI): domain Eukaryota; kingdom Metazoa; phylum Chordata; class Amphibia; order Anura; family Ranidae; genus Rana; species Rana temporaria. The sequence continues at coordinate 299,147,481 of NC_053493.1, read as the reverse complement.
GTACATGGGGACACTCGAGAATATCCGGTGACTACGGTTTCCTTTGAAACCTCCCTTGGTAACTTGTGTCACCAGGTGGGTTTAGTTCCCAAACTGCCACATGACGCCATTGTGGGAAGGGATTTCCCAAAATTCTGGGAACTCTGGGACTGCCCAGATTCCCCAGTAGGTGGTTCTTCTGAGTCTGAACCATCTACTCCAGAAACCTATAACTGTGAGGATTCTCCTGAGTTTCCATTTTCAGTATTAGCAGGGGAAACACCAGTCCCTAGGGAGGAGCCTGTTACCTCAGAAGAGGAACAGCGGCCAATAGGGTTTGATGACCTCGAGGTGCACAGAGAAAATGTTGTCACTGAGCAATTGAGGGACCCCACATTGCTAAGAGCCCGGGAGAATGTAGTGAAGATAGATGGGGAGTTAGTTAACCCTGACGAGAGGGTTGCCCTCTCTTACTTCATTATTGAAAGGCACCTGTTATATCAAGTGTCACAGAGGATAGAGGACACCATTGAGCAACTGGTAGTGCCTAAACCGTACCGCAAGATGGTTTTGGAACTGGCCCATGGGCACGTTCTTGGGGGACATTTGGGAGCGGAAAAAACCCGGGAGAGGATCACCCAGAGGTTTTATTGGCCTGGGATCACTAAAGAAGTGGAATTGTACTGCTCTTCCTGTCCAGTGTGTCAGATTACTACACCCATGCCACATTTCCGCAGTCCGTTGGTACCCCTGCCCATTATCGAGGTCCCTTTTGAGAGGATCGCCATGGACTTGGTTGGCCCCTTACTGAAGTCCACTAGAGGGCACCAGCACATTTTGGTAAACAAAACACCTCTGCTAAAACCATTGCCAAAGAGTTGTTTCAGGTTTTCAGCCATGTGGGTCTTCCTAAGGAAGTCCTAACTGACCAGGGCACCCCGTTTATGTCCAGGGTGACCAAAGAACTTTGTAACCTCCTGAAAGTGACCCAATTTTGTACATCAGTATATCACCCTCAGACGGGTTAGTGGAAAGGTTTAATAAAACCTTAAAACAAATGTTGAGCAAGGTGGTGGATAAAGACAGAAAGAATTGGGATTATCTGCTCCCTTATCTGATGTTTGCAATAAGAGAGGTTCCCCAATCGTCCACAGGGTTCTCTCCGTTTGAGCTACTGTATAGGAGGCACCCCCGGGGCCTACTGGACATTGCCAGGGAAACATGGGAGAGTGAGTTCCCCTCATCGAAGTATGATTGAACATGTGGCCCAAATGCAAGATAGAATTGCCCAAGTGATCCCGATTGTGAAGGAACATTTAGCCCAAGCCCAATTGGCTCAACAAAGGATTTACAATCGTGGGGCCCAGGTCCCTTTCTTTGCACCTGGTGATAGGGTGTTGGTGCTGGTCCCCACGGTCGAAAGTAAATTCCTAGCCAAATGGCAGGGTCCATATGAGGTGTTGGAAAAAATGGGAGTGGTGAATTATAAAATTAGCCAACCAGGAAGACGAAAACCTGAGCAGCTCTATCACGTGAACTTGCTGAAACCATGGAAGGATAGAGAGTCCTTAGTCGCTAAGACTACCCGATTTTCTGCTCCATTTAACCTGGCTGTCCCTGAAGTTGGGATAGCGGAGACTCTATCCAAAACTCAGAAACAGGAGGTTAAAGAATTTGTACTCCGTAATAAGGAGACGTTTTCAGACCTGCCAGGTTGGGTCTCCGGAGTTGAACATGACATTATCACCACACCAGGGGATAAGGTCAAGTTGAAGCCTTATAGAATTCCAGAAGCCCATCGAGAGGCAATTCGCAAGGAAGTAAAAAAAATGCTTGAGCTAGGGGTGATAGAAGAGTCAAATAGTGATTGGTCCAGTCCCATTGTCTTAGTGCCCAAACCAGATGGAAGTTGGCGGTTTTGTAATGACTTTCGCCGCCTGAATAAAATCACTAAGTTTGACACCTATCCTATGCCCCGCATAGATGAACTGATTGATCGCCTAGGCACTGCCCGGTACATGACAATGTTAGACCTGACCAAGGGTTATTGGCAAATTCCTCTCTCGGAGTCGGCCAGCGAAAAAACAGCATTTGTAACTCCAGATGGATCTTTCCAATATCGGAGGATGCCTTTTGGGTTACAGAATGCTCCCGCCACATTTCAACGCACCATGGATAAGACCCTTCGGCCTCATCGAGCCTATGCTGCTGCATACCTTGATGACGTTGTCATCCACAGTGAGGATTGGGAATCACACTTGCCAAAAGTTCAGACTGTGTTGGATTCCATCTGGAAAGCCGGGGTTACAGCCAATCCAAAAAAATGTACCCTTGGGCTAGAAGAGGCAAAGTATCTGGGGTATACCATTGGAAGAGGTCTAATCAAGCCCCAAATAAACAAAGTTGAGGCTATTCAGGATTGGCCACGTCCCACCAACAAGAAACAGGTTTGTGCATTTTTGGGGATCGCGGATTATTATCGACATTTTATCCCCCATTTTGCCTCCCAGGCTTCTCCCCTGCCCAATTTGACCAAAGGGAAGGAGTCTGTCATGACCAAATGGACTCCCGTAGCAGAAACAACTTTTCAGGCTTTAAAACAGGCCTTATGTAGTCAGCCAGTTTTAAATTCGCCTGATTTTTTACGGGACTTTGTGTGCGTCAAATGTGGGGTTAGGAGCTGTACTGCCCCAGGTTATTAAGGGGGAGGAACACCCTGTTCTTTACCTCAGCCGAAAGTTGAAGGCCCATGAGGAGAATTATGCCACCATTGAGAAAGAGTGTTTGGCGGTGAAATGGGCTTTGGATTCTCTCCGGTACTACCTCGTGGGTAGACAGTTTGAACTGGTGATGGATCATGCCCCATTGAAGTGGATGGCACAAAACAAGGAGACCAATAGGAGAATAAATAGGTGGTTCCTGGCCCTTCAGGAATTTAGTTTTGTGGTAATGCATCGCCCCGGTGTTAAAATGGGGAATGCAGATGGTTTGTCCCGAGTACATGCATGCCTGGCAACCTGTGTCCCAACCCTAGGGTTGAAACAAGAGGGGGGTATGTGACAGGAAGTCAGGTAAATATGGGGGTGTTGTCACAGACGGGAGATACATTTCTGCCTTGTTTAGAAAATTCACCAATTACTATCAGGTGTCGGCTGCAGAGGTAGCCAGAAAGGTTTAAGGACATTGGATAGCTTCAGCTGTTCAGAATGAGGCAATTAAGGCCTCTATAAATTGTCCAGAGGATTACTACTCAATGCTGCATCCTAAGGCTTGTTGAGTTAATGAGAGCAGTGAGCTGAGGAAGACTTCTGAAGGTGAAGTGGTGGTTGATATTTTTGCTGTGTGATAAGAAAATCAAAAAGACTATTGTTTTCTGCTGGAAGACCAGCAGTGTCTGCCCAGCAGTAGGCTGTGCCAGACTCCATAGGTAGGTTCCTGTGTTGTGAAGGTAGACGGCCCAAGTGGCCAGGGTTTATTTTATGTTTTGTTTTATTTATGCTGTTTTGATGCTTGCACTTGTTTCCAGCAATATGGAAGAATAAACCATAACCCTTGTTTTTCAACCACCCACGGCTGCCTCTCTGCATAAATTCAGTGTGTAGTGAACCTACTCAGGAGGTCACACACCCCCGCTACCGAGCTAACCCCTTACAATATATATATATATATATTGTGAGGGTGGGACTCTACTGCTATGGGAAAGATTGCTGGTTTTTACGCCATATTTTAGAGAGAAAGACACGCTGATTGCACAGCTGTGTGTTTGGCTATTTAGTTGTGACCTGACTATGGCTCAGGGCCCCACCCACAGACAGGAAGTCTGTTCCCGGGAATCATGTGGATTCCCAAATCCCTCTGAGTGGAGTCAGAGGTTGTGTGTATGTCTGCAGGAGGCAGATGTCCTTAATGATTGAGCAGCAAGACGCTGATAGGAGTAAGCTAGGTGTGTGCTTAACTCTGGGAAACTGTTTGTTCTGAGGAACAGAACTGGGGCCTAGGCTAAAGGCCTGAAACAGCCGGATGGCAAGTGTGACAGCCAGGAGGCTAAACTGTTGATTTGGCAAGATACAGGAATGGTGGAACCCCCTGCGAGGGCTGCTATTGTATTTGTGAACTTTTGTGCTTTTAAATAAAAGTGGGCTACCAGGCCCTTAAAAACTCAGTTCTGGATTGGCGTACTCACTGAAAAACGCATCTATCGCTGGAGTCTAATAACCCCAATCTTACAATATATATATATATATATATATATATATATATATATATATATATTCTAATAGTCACACACTATAAACGTAATAGAATAAGCTTGTTACTATATCTAGCGAAAATGATGACAAAAGATTTCCTTCAAATCTTATAACCTCAATTATATATGTAATAAGTTCACTATGCTCTGCTAGTTTTCTCTATTTTTTGTTTTATAATATTATCATTACTTTTTGTTGTTTGGTGCCAGTGGTTTTTCTTCATGTTTTATTTACTAGTTCAGTCATACTCCATTCAGTGATTGTCATATTTCATATGTGATATGGTTTTCTGCAAATACTAATCTGTTGAAATATAACAAACACTCTACAAATTAATAAAATCTCTCTCTCTCTCTCTCTCTCTCTCTCTCTCTCTCTCTCTCTCTCTCTCTCTATATATATATATATATATATATATATATATATATTGATATATATATATTGATATAGATATATTCTATTATTTTGTAGAATGTTTATTTGTTATATCCAAACAGATTTATTTTCTAACAATATTTGTATTTGCAGAAAACCATATCACGTATGAAATACGACAATCACTGTATGGAGTATAACTGCACGAGTAAATAAAACAAGAAAAAAAAACACTGACACCAAACAACACAAAATAATGATGACAATGATCTTATGAAACAAAAAAAAAAGAGGAAACAAAAAAAAAACAATAAATTCTACCAGCAGAGCATAGTGAACTAATTTCGTACTTTAAACGTAGGTTCACCCATATTTAAAGTCTACGTTAATTACACAGGATAAGTGCCTATATTTCAACTTCGCTGTCTAAATTTTTTTTAAATGATTCCATACCTTGTTAGGACGTTTCAGAACCAGGCACTTCCTGGTTTAGCTCCTGCGGGAGTGGGCGTGTCGCTTTACCTCCGATCGCCCCAGTGAATCCTGGGATTAGTTTTGCATTGTCTCCTGGGAGCACAGCATGACGCTGCCCAGGAGACTATTCTCTCGCTATCCAGAATCACTCTTGCGCGATTGTGATGGCAACTGTGTAGTGTTGACGGCGGCGCTCGCCGTCAACACTGCACATGCGCGGGATAGAGCGGTGAATGCTGGGACATCAGCATTCACCGTATCCCGAAAGGATTTGCTTGTGGGCTTCAGAGTGCCCACAAGCAAGATGGACGCGTTCATCTGAGATTTTTATAAATCATCTTTTGCGGAAGAATGACAATGCGGGGGGCTATGAAATTAGGACACGTGAGTACCCGATTAACTAAGTTAACAGCACCAGAAGCATCTAAAATAAAACGAATTCCCGCAGAACCCCCGCTTTAATTGAGGTTATAACATTTTAAGGAAATCTTTTGCCATCATTTTCGCTAGATATAGTAAAAAATGTTTTTCTATTCTATTATGTTTATAATTTGTGACTATTTGGTTCTTGGAATGGGTTCCTTAAGAGTTAAGCAAAAGATTTACTTTAACTTAATAAATGTAGTATCAATCATACATATCTAAACATATTATTCAGTATGATAATCTGATCCAGGTAACTGCTGTAGTTAATTTTATTCTGACTGATGTCTATCAGTTAATGTCATTACAAGAAATAGAACAGATGGCCATAAGTAGATTTAGTAGAATCATTAAAATACCTGCAGACATAAATGTCTTCTTTAGTGGCAGATTTTTAAATGCATAAAATATTTAATTGGCTGAAATTGAAAATTGAGAAACAAATAAAGTTTTGTGACAGTGCATGCATGTTAGTATTTGTATTTTGTTTACAAAATATACAACTATAAAATGTAACCCCTTCTATGATAATCTCCATTAATAACTTTACAGAGGCCTTATTCCCCCCCCCCCCCAGTCTGATTTTTAGGGGGGATTTTTTTTGTCGTGGAGTCCTGCTTAAAATGTACCAAACCTGATTGTTCTGGCATTAATTCCTGGGGGGGACTTCATTATTTTTTTGTGTTTGATGCTCCCTTAAAATCCATACTAGACTCAAGGTATCTGCCTTTTGGGGGAGACTCTTCACAAGTGTTTGAAAATTCTTGCTGTACTATGTGTTGGAGTAATTTGTCAGTGTTCTGTCAAAACAGCAAACTCACCAAAATCTCCAACCTTGTCACTTTAGTTGACTTTCCAGGGGCAGTCATTTCAAAGACGTTTTCACAGAACACTGGCAGCGTACACATTACGGTACGGTACAAGATATAATGAGTGGAGATTAGACATCTAGTAACCAACAACATGGCTGCCTCAAAGGCAGCAACAACTTTTTTACTCCTTAGCTGGTGTTCTGTCAAAACAGCCAACTCATCGTGTACCATAGTGTATACGCTGCCAGTGTTCTGTGAAAACCGCCAACTCCTCGAAACCTGTAATTACTGCTGATGGAGAGTGACTGGAAGTGATGTAATTGGAGATTTTGATGAGTTGACTCTTTTGACAGAACACCAACAGTTGTCTCTTTTGACAGAATCACTGGTCCCAGCAGAAACTGGGCATTTTCTAATTTGTCTAATTCAGCTTATATTGATTTCAGTGGAGTTTGGTTTGGCATCTGAACGTCTTTGAAATTCGCTGAAACTCTGCCAAAACCATACTCTGCCAAAAACATACCCTCCAAGAATTACCCAAAATATATAGCGACCCAGAGGAGAAAAATGCCAGGTACCATGTGATCAGGGAGCAGGGTGAGAGGACACCAGGGGCGGTGTGATCAGGGAGTCAGAGGCGAGGACGCCGGTCATTATGGGTGGAACTGCATATAGATGTGCATATAGATGTGCATAGTTCAAAGTTAATCATTGGAGTTTGTTGTAGACCACCCAATGTTAACGAGGAGGTGGAGACTCAGCTCCTTGCACAGATATAAAGGGCTGCAAGGGCTGGGACGGTGATAATAATGGGGTATTTTAACTACCCAGAAATTGACTGGAGTAATGGCACTGCTGGGACAGTTAAAGGGCAAAAATTTACAAACCTATTATAGGACAATTCTATGGTCCAGTTTATTGAGTGATGCTCTGTTGGACCTGGTAATCTCAAACCATGCAGAGCTTATTAGTAGTGTTCAGATAAGGGAACACCTGGGTAGCAGTGATCATACCATGATTTCATTTAATGTTAACTATAAGCAAGAAATACATACAGGAAAGATAAAAACACTTAATTTCAAGAGAGCAAATTTTCCAAGGATGAGGGCTGCTCTCCAGGACTTAGACTAGGAGAGAATACTGGCATCGATAAACACAGAACAGAAATAAGAATTCTTCAAAAAGACTGTTTGGGATCTCACTGCAAAGTATGGGCCTGATTCCCAAAAGAGATACGCAGACTTAACTGCTGTTCAGTCTGTGCCTAACTTTGGAAACGATTCTCAAAAGGCTTTTTCCAAAGTTAGGCAGAAAATCTGACATGTGTAAGACACTTACACGGTCAGATCTTAGGATGCAGTACCGCATCCGCCACTGGGGGCATTTCTCATTGAAATGCAGCTTTGCGTATGCAAATGAGGACTTAAGCAGATTCTCAAAGCATTTCATCATTGTGATTTCTGCGTAAGTTCCGAATTTGCCTGCGCAAAACTAGGGCTGGTTTTATAATGTGTAAAGTTAGTCACACCTTGTAAAAGCCCATTCAAGCGACGGCATTTGGTATGCATTCCTGAGGGAGAACTCCACGGCAATTTTTAAATTCAAAACCGGCATGGGTTCCCCCCCAGGAGCATACCAGGCCCTTAGGTCTGGTATGGGTTGTAGGGAGACCCCCCCTACGCCGAAAAATCGACGTAGGGGTCCCCCTACAATCCATACCAGACCCGTATCCAAAGCACGCTACCCGGCCGGTCAGGAAGGGAGTGGGGACGAGCGAGCGCCCCCCCCCTCCTGAGCCGTGCCAGGCCGCATGCCCTCAACATGGGGGGGTTGGGTGCTCTGGGGCAGGGGGGCGCACTGCGGGCCCCCCCACCCCAGAGCACCCTGTCCCCATGTTGATGAGGACAGGACCTCTTCCCGACAACCCTTGCCGTTGGTTGTCGGGGTCTGCGGGCGGGGGCTTATCGGAATCTGGGAGTCCCCTCAAATAAGGGGGCCCCCAGATACCGGCCCCCCACCCTAAGTGAATGGATATGGGGTACATCGTACCCCTATCCATTCACCTGGAGGCAAAAAGTAAAAGTTAGTAAACACACAACACAAGGCTTTTTAAAATAATTTATTATTCTGCTCCGGAGGCCCCCCCTGTCTTCTTTATTAGCTCTATTACCAGGGGGGGCTTCTTCCACTCTCCGGGGGTCTTCTTCCACTCTCCGGGGGGGTTTCTTCTTCCGCTCTCCGGGGGGGGCTTCTCCGCTCTCCGGGGGTCTTCATCTCTCCTCGCCGCTCTCCGCTGTTGACTCGGCGAACCCCGGTTCCTCTGCAGCTGTCCGGTGCCTTCTTCTTCAGCGCTGGCTGCCTGCTATCTTTGTGTGTTAGCTCAATTAGTAACAGGCAGCCAGCGCGGTCTTCTGTGACGTCAGGTTCTTCTCTTCCCTTCTTCCGATGTTGCCTCGTCGCCTCTTGTCACTGTAATGATGGAAGCGCGCCTTGCATCCCATTTATATAGGCATCACCGTCCCATCATGCTCCGGCAGGTACCCACGTGGTGGGTGCCTACCCACGTGCACCCACCACGTGGGTACCTACCGGAGCATGATGGGACGGTGATGCCTATATAAATGGGATGCAAGGCGCGCTTCCATCATTACAGTGACAAGAGGCGACGAGGCAACATCGGAAGAGGGGAGAAGAACAGAAGAGAAGAAGGTGACGTCACAGAAGACCGCGCCGGCTGCCTGTTAGAAATTGAGCTAACACACAAAGATAGCAGGCAGCCAGCGCTGAAGAAGAAGGCACCGGACATCTGCAGAAGAACCGGGGTTCGCCGAGTCAACAGCGGAAGAGGGGAGAAGATGGAAGAAGACCCCCGGAGAGCGGAGAAGCCCCCCCCGGAGAGCGGAAGAAGAAACCCCCCCCCGGAGAGTGGAAGAAGACCCCCGGAGAGTGGAAGAAGAAGCCCCCCTGGTAATAGAGCTAATAAAGAAGACAGGGGGGGCATCCGGAGCAGAATAATAAATTATTTTAAAAGGCCTTGTGTTGTGTGTTTACTAACTTACTTTTTGCCTCCAGGTGAATGGGTAGGGGTACGATGTACCCCATATCCATTCACTTAGGGTGGGGGGCCGGTATCTGGGGGCCCCCTTATTTGAGGGGACTCCCAGATTCCGATAAGCCCCCGCTCGCAGACCCCGACAACCAACGGCAAGGGTTGTCGGGAAGAGGTCCTGTCCTCATCAACATGGGGACAGGGTGCTCTGGGGTGGGGGGGCCCGCAGTGCGCCCCCCTGCCCCAGAGCACCCAACCCCCCCATGTTGAGGGCATGCGGCCTGGCACGGCTCAGGAGGGGGGGGGGCGCTCGCTCGTCCCCACTCCCTTCCTGACTGGCCGGGTAGCGTGCTTTGGATACGGGTCTGGTATGGATTGTAGGGGGACCCCCTACGTCGATTTTTCGGCGTGGGGGGGTCTCCTTACAACCCATACCAGACCTAAGGGCCTGGTATGCTCCTGGGGGGGGGAACCCATGCCGGTTTTTTCTTTGAAAATTGGCATGGAGTTCTCCCTCTCAGGAATGCATGCTGAGCGACGCTGTCATTTTTTTTATAATTATTTGTTTTCCCGGCGCGTCTTTTTTTTTTCACCCGTCGCAACTTTAGTGTCCCGTCGAAATTCTCAAAGCCGCCCGGCTTTAATTAGGTTCGCGCGCTGCACGTCGGGAAAATGACGTCACACGCATGCGCAGTACGGCCGGTGCGGGAGCGCGCCTCATTTAAATTTTAAACGCCCCCAGGAGAGGAGGACCGCCTTACGACGGCGGCACTTAAGTTACACGGCCTGAAATTTCTAGGTAAGTGCTTTGAAGATCAGGCACTTAGGTAATTTGGCCCTATATTCCCATGGCCAATAAGTTTATAAGGCTAAAAATAAAACCTATGTGGCTCACAAAGTTAAAGAAAAGCTATAAACTATAAGAAAAGGGCGTATTTAAAATAATAAAAATTAAGGAACACTAGTGTTGTTTATATGTTACAAAGAATATAACAGGATATGTAAAAAGGAAATCAAGGATGCAAAAATTCAAAACGAATGACAGATTGCAAAAGCTAGTAGGACAAACCACAAAAAAATCTTCAAATATATTAATAGTAAAAAGGTCAGGTCTGCGCATGTAGGCCACAAAATAATCTAGAGTGGGTGACTGAGAGAGACAAAGAGAAGGCTAATTTATTAAATACTTTCTTCAGCTCTGTGTATACAATGGAGCATGGGGGAGCTCATGTCCATAATGGGGGTGGTAGTGACACAGCCCCAAACCCACAATGGCTCAAAAGTGATGTGGTCCAGAAATATTTAGACAGAATAAAGGTTAATAAAGCACCTGGACCAGATGGCATCCACCCACGGATCCTAAAAGAATTGAGCTCTGTAATTTCAAAGCCAGTGGGGTTGATTTACTAAAGGGAAAGCCACTTTGCACTACAAGTGCACTTTTAAGTGCAGTCGCTATAGATTGCTGTAGATCTGTGGGCAAGCTTTTGAAATTGGAGGAAGCTTTGCTGATTTTATCATCCAATCATGTGCTAGCAAAAATTATGTTTTTTTATTTTCCTTGCATGTCCCCCTGAGAGCTACAGTGATTGCACTTTCAGTGCACTTGTAGTGCAAAGTCAATTTGCCTTTTGTAAATAACCCCCATTGTATCAAATTTTTAGGGACTCATTAATGACAGGATTGGTGCAGGGCCAATGTGGTACCTATATTTAAAAAGGGAACAAAGTCTTTACCAAGTAACTATAGACCTGTTAGCTTAACTTCTATAGTTGGGAAGATACTGGAACATTTAATAAAAGACCACATAGAAGAGTTCTTGCTGGAAAAAAAAACATTGTAAGCAACAGACAGCATGGATTCATGAAAGACAGAAGTTGTCAGACAAACCTGATTTCTTTTTATGAAGAGGTAAGTATAACCTTGGACAGAGGCGTGGCAGTGGACGTGGTATACTTGGATTTTGCAAAAGTGTTTGATACAGTTCCCCACACATGGCTCATGTGTAAGGTAAAGTCTACAGGATTGGAAATATGAGTTTGTAAATGAATAGAATTTAAACAAAAAAGTGTAGGGCTAAATATATGTGGAAAATTAGAAAAGGTTTAAGCAAATCTAATGACGTGTAATCATATAATGCAAAATGGTTAAAAGTCCACAAATGAAGTTAGAAAAAAAGGCTTAGTGATAAAGTCTCTTAAATAAATCCAAAAATTGGTGCGTCGATCAACAATATAGTGACTCAGGAGGATTATCCCAATATCAGCCTTTGATGGTAAGGACTTGGACCCTAATTGGGTCCACTGATTCTGGTAAGCCTCCATTTATTTCGGTGGTGGATTCACTTCAGATTTTCACTTCATGTTTGCGAAGACAAGTCACTATATTGTTGATCGACTCACCAATTTTTGGATTTGTTCTTATTATTTAAGAGACTTTATCACTAAGCCTTTTTTTCTAACTTCATTTGTGGACTTTTAACCATTTTGTATTATATGATTACACGTCATTAGATTTGCTTCAACCTTTTCTAATTTTCCACATATATTTAGCGCTACACTTTTTTGTTTAAATTGTTTGTTTTTTGCAGAATTGGTCTATTCTGTGGTGTTGGCTGCCATTTGTATGTTTATTTAGGTGGTGCGGTGTTATTTATACTGTTTGTATAATTCCTGTAAATGAATAGAAAACTGGCTAAAAAACTGAATTCAGAGAGTAGTGGTTTGCATTATATGATTACACGTCATTAGATTTGCTTCAACCTTTTCTAATTTTCCACATATATTTAGCCCTATATTTAACTCTTACTCTGAATGGTCTAAGGTTATCAGTGGTGTACTCCAAGGTTCAGTGCTGGGACCCTTACTTTATAATATCTTTATAAATGATATTGTGTCTGCGATCAAAAGTAAAATTTCTGTCTTTGCAGAGGACACCAAGCTATGCAGTGAAATAACATCCTTACAGGATGTCGCCAATTTACAAGCCGACCTCGATGCACTGTCTAATTGGGCAACTATATGACAGGTGAGGTTTAATGTTGATAAATGTAAAGTTATGCACTTGGGGGCTAAAAATATGAATGTATCATACATACTAGGAGGAGTACAACTGGGGAGATCCATAGTGGAGAAGGATCTGGGGGTTTTGGTAGATCATAAGTTCAATAATGGCATGCAATGCCAAGCTGCAGTTTCCAAAGCAAGCAAGTCTTTTCTTGTGTTAAGAGAGGTATCGACTCCAGAGAGAGAGATATCATTTTGCCCCTGTACAAATCATTAGTAGGACCTCATCTGGAATATGCAGTTCAGTTTTGGTCACCAGTTCTCAAAAAGGATATCGGGGAACTGGAGAAAGTGCAGAGAAGGGCAACCAAAATGATAAGAGGTAGGGATGAGCCGAACACCCCCCCCATTCGGTTCGCACCAGAACCTTTGAATGGACCGAACGTTCGCGCAAACATATCGAACCCCATTGACGTCTATGGGACTCGAACGTTCAAATTCAAAAGTGCTCATTTTAAAGCCTAATATGCAGGTTATTGTCGTAAAACATCTTTGAAAACCCGGGTCTTGCCCCAGGGAACATGAATCAATGGAAAAAAAGTTTTAAACACGGTTGTTTTTTCTGGAGCAGCGATTTTAATGATGCTTAATGTGAAAAAATAAAATTCCTTTAAATATCCTTCCTGCTGCGTGTCTATAGTATGCCTGTGAGGTGGCACGTGTTTAGAACTGTCCCTGCACAAAATTAGATTACTATAAGAAAAAAGTCATTTAAGACTGCTTGCGGCTTGAATGTAATGTTTGGTCCCTGCAATATGGATCAAAATCACTGAGAAAAATAGCATGGGTTTCCCCGCCCCCCTCCCCCCAGGTCATTACAAGCCCCTTTGGCCATATATACTTTGAACAGCAGTATACATGCGGTGCAAACAAGACAGGGACTGTAGGTTTGTTGTTAAGTAGAATCTGTTTGTAATTTTCAACTGGTATTTCTTTAAAGTGTAGCTTCAGCCATAAAATCTTTTTTTAAGCTTTTCTGAAAACATAGAGAAGGGTTATCACCCCTGTAACATTTGTTTTGCTGTCTGTGTGCATCTGTTCAGAAGATTGCACCCCACTGATGCTTTATCACCAATCCTTCAACTGAACTGGGTAGGAAGTGATGATGATCTCCTGTGATACTGCATGATTAAGTCACGTGACGTAACGTGTAGGGGGAGGAGCCGAGTGCTGCGATCGAAGGTGTCGTACACCGTATAAGGAGATCGCTACACTGAGCGAGGCTGCACATCTGTTTTGTCCCGAGGATTCATGAGTGCGATCGTATCACTGTCAAGTTTTTTTCTCTATTTTGTCGCTTCATATTGCGCAATGAGGTCTTGTTCTGTTGTTTATTTCTTCCATATGAGCTGTCATTTTGGTTAAGGAAGTGTCATATGCAAGTGGTCGGGTGAAGCAGGGTGGAAGGAATCCAGTATCACAGGAGATCATCATCACTTCCTACCCAGTTCAGTTGAATGGACTTTGCTTATTGTTGCCTTTATCACATTGGCTTATTTTTGGCAGGATTGTCACAGTTTATATAATACCTATTTAGGTTCTTATCATTCATCTTTTATCTCTGTACAGCATATAGGGTTGATTTCAGCGCATCATTACATCACATAATATAACTGAATACAAACATTTATAGGTAAAGTTGATCTGATTGCCTCTCGGGGAATCAGGAAGGAATTTTTTCCCCTGCTGTAGCAAATTGGATCATGCTCTGCTGTTTTTTTTTTGCCTTCCTCTGGATCAACTGTGGGTATAGAATTGGGTATATGGGATTGTACGATATATATATATATATTTTTTATGGTTGAACTGGATGGACGTTTGTCTTTTTTCAACCTGACTAACTATGTAACTATGTAACTATGTAAATCAGGAATATACAGTAATACATTTGAGTTAGGAAGATTATCGTTCAATTGTGAGTATAATTCCTAATCTGCTAGGATTACCTCCATTAAATAAGTGGGTATGATATCCAACGGGTATGGTAATGCGACCGGGTTCACATCTATGACATGTATGCGTTCTTTGAGAATGCAGTCAGTGAATACTGCTGCACAAAATGTAAGCAGTTTATTGCCTTGGAAACTCAGGTCCTGAATCCAAGAAAGCAGCTGGCAACACTTTGAAGCATCGCCAACATTAAGTTTAACATGTATCCATCAGGTGCTAGTAGGGTCCAGCAAAAAGACGGGTGGAGATACAGAGATGCAGGCACACAAGCAGTGAACTTGGGGGACAGTTAGATGGGGTAGAGGAAAACGTGTTAGGGAGGCCAGTCCTTAGCTGGCACATCCCAATAAGTACATCCTGTTGCGTAATGTTGGGGAGACCAGTTAAGGAGAGCAATTGCTAAAGCAGAGCGACTCCCTTAGCTGCCAGGGGAACATCACCTCAGTTCAGTGAGAATGGGGGCAAGGCTAAGGGTAAGGATAGACAGATTCTGGTGATAGGGGATTCAATTATTAGAAGAACAGATAGGGCAATATATCACAGATAGCGTGATTGCTGAACAGTATGTTGTTTACCAGGCGCTCAGGTTTGGCACATTGCAGATCGGATGGACAGATTGTTGGGTGGGGCTGGGGAGGACTCAGCTGTCATGGTACACGTTGGTACCAAAGACAAAGTGAGAAAAAAGTGGAGCATGGACTTAGGTGCTAAATTGAAGAAAATTACCTCTAGGTAGGTATTTTTAGAAAAACTGCCTGTACCTTAAGCCCCACCAGAGAGGCAACCGGAGATTAAGGAAATTAACCGCTTGCCGACCAGCCGGCGTCATTATACAGTGGCCGGTCAGCACAATCGTGAGCCATCGTAGCTGTACGTTGGCTCCTTTAAGCGGGATAGCAGGCGCACACATGCTGCTACATCGCGAGGGTGCTGATGCTCATGACACAAGCGATCACGGGCACGAGAGGCAGAACAGGGATGTGTAAACACAGATCTGTCATTCCCCTGTTCTGTGAGCAATGACAGATTGTGAGTTTCTAATAGCTAGGAACCACGATCTGTCATTTCCTCTAGATCACTCCCCTCCCCCTACAGTTACAAACACACCTAATTAACACAATTAACCCCTTGATCGCCCCCTGGTGTTAACCCCTTCCCTGCCAGTGACATTTATACAGTAAATTGAACGCTGTATAAATGCCAATGGTCCCAAAAATGTGTCAAAAGTGTCCGATATGTCCGCCATGTCGCAGTCCCGATAAAATTTGCAGATCGCCGCCATTACTATTAACCAAATAATAATACAAAATAATAGAAATGCTATAAATCGATCCCCTATTTTGTAGATGCTATAACTTTTGCACAAACCAATGAATATACGCTTATTGCGATTTTTAATACCAAAAATATGTAGAAGAATACATATTGGCCTAAACTGGAAAAAAAATTGCTTTAAAAAAAATGGGGGTAAATTTTGCTTGGGTGCAATGTCGCACGACCGTGCTACTGTCAGTTAAAGTGACGCAGTGACAAATCTCAAAAAATGGCCTGGTCATTCAGCAGCCAAATCTTCCAGGGCTAAAGTGGTTAACAAGTGGCTGAAAAACTGGTGCAGGAAGGAGGGGTTTGGGTTCATGGAGAACTGCAATGACATTTTAGTTGGTTACCTGCTCTTTAGCAGGGATGGACTACACCTAAATGAGAAGGGTGCAGCTCTGTTGGGAGAGAAGATGGCCAAAAAGTTAGAGGGACTTTTAAACTAGGTGGTGGGGGGAGGAATTAGAGGAAGTGATAGACAGCAATGAGCAAGGGTCAGCAGGTACTATTGGGGACATTAGTGGTAGGGTATCTAGAATACCTAAACACAAGTTAAGTAAGTTGACAAAACTCGGTAGCAGCCTCATAATGACTAAGGAGGAAATAATATGTGACCAGACCATAGGCGTGCGCACAGGGAATCCTTGTGGCTGGAGCTCCAAAGGGCTGAAACTGGGAAAGTAATAGTGGGCCTATGCTAAAGGCCCCTCGCTAACTTGAAATATGAGGAGGAGACTGACCTCCTATCACAGATAGGAATGGTAAAGAGGATTGGCAGTTAATATACTGGGAACTGCTCACTCATCTGATGCTTGCCATTTCTTAAATGTCTTGCAGGACAATTTCATGGCTCAGTTGGTGGACGCCCCAACAAGAGATAATGCATTGCTAGATCTACTGATTACAAATAACACAGATCAGATTGCAGATGTGGAAATACAGGGAAACTTAGGAAACAGCAATCACAGGATAATTACATTCAGTATGTAAATCACAGGAAAATGAAGAAAGGGAAGAATGAGTGTAGTACAACAAAAACTGAATTTAAAAAGACAATTTCTGTAAAATGTGCTCTATGCTACACAATATTAAATGGGATACAATCTATTAATAAAGTATACAAAAGTACTATTCACTGGCCCTCTATTGGTAGTACAACCCTGCGCTTTAGGATAACACCAAAAAGTCCAAGCAAATCAAAATCTGTCCGGATAAAACAAAATATAAACAATAAAAAAGCAGCTGCTTAAAATATAAAAGTTTTATATTTCTGCTTTTATCAATCTATTAATAGCAGGGAAATTAGGTCAGAGCATATTGGCCCCATAAGGGATGATCAGGGGAAGTTGGTTACAAAAGACAAGAAGAGAAGAACTCAGTCAAGTTATAGCCAGACCATTGTTCCTATTATTTATGGACAGCTTACTAACTGGTATGGTACCAGCTGATTGGAGAAAATCTAACATGATACCAATATTTAAAAAAGAGCAGAGGCATACACCTGGAAACTACAGGCCAGTCAGGCTAACATCAATAGTTTGTTAATTATTGGAGGGGATCATAAGGGACTATATACAAACAATTGCTGATGAAAACAGCATCAATATTAGTAATAAACATGGATTTATGAAAGATCATTCTTGCCAGATCAATCTGATAACATTCTTATGAAGAAGTGAGTTGTCATCTAGATAAGGGAAGGCATGTGGATGTGGTGTATCTAGATTTTGCAAAAGCAGTCAATGGAGTTTACCATAAATGTTTACTTTACAAATTGAAGTCTGTTGGCATAGTCTGTAGGGTATGTGCCTGGATATAAAACTGGTTACAGGGGCGCATCCAAAGGGTGGAGATAAATAACAAGTACTCAGAATTGTCTGGTGTGGTATGTGGTAAAGGCTGGATCCTGGGTCCAGTTCTGTTTAGTTTATTCATAAATGATATAGAGGCTGGCATAAATAATTTAATCTCAGTGTTTTATGATGATACACAGCTAAGTAGGGCAATAACTTCACAGTAGGATATAAAAACCTTACAGGAGGTCCTCGATAAAATTATGGGGTGGACAACTACATGGCAAATGAGGTTTAATGTTGAGAAATATAAGTAATGCATTTGGGTGCTAAAAATACAAAACACAAGTTACTCACTAGGGGGAGAAAGATTGGGGAAATCCAAGATGGAAAAAGATCTGGGGGTCCTGGTAGATGACAGACTCAGAAATGGCATGCAATGCCAAGCTGCTGCAAGCAAAGCAAGCCGTATATTAGCATGCTGTAGCATGATTTACTCTAGAGATAAAACGATAATTTTGCCACTATACAAGACTCCAGTTATATCCATCCAGTTCTGGTCACCAGTCCTTAGAAAGAATGTGCTGGAACTGGAGTGAGTCCTTAGAAGGGCAACGCAGACAATAAAGGGACTAGAGGACCTCAGTTACAAGCATTAAACATATTTTCCTTGGAGAAGAGATGCTTTAGAGGAGATACGATACCGATATACAAATACCTGGCAAATTCGGGTGTTTGAAAAAGACCAAACAGGCAAGTGTTTGGCTTGAACTGATGCTCAGGCCGAATCGTTCGCCCATCCCTTCTAAAGACCAGAGCTGTAGATAGAAATTCTCAGCAAATAGGGGTTAGGTATTAACTTTTTACTTTCCCTTTCCAACTAACCACTCTGTCTACAGTAGTTTACATCTTAGATTTTAGGGCCTTCCACACCTTCCACCATTCTCAGTATCAGCAGCAATTTCTCCAATCCTTTATAATTTAGTTTAGGACACACAGATTTTCTATGTTTAATGTATAGCTTCCTTAATGGGACCCCTCTCATGCCTTGGCTCCACAGCTGACTGGAATGCTATGGCTATAGCTACCCCATTGTCTGCATGTGTTTCAAGGTCTAATTTTCAAATTTGGCCAGAATATACTTGAAGAAATCTCATAACAGGGACCATATTCATGTTTCATCTATCTACTTCAAAACATTTGACAAGTAACTGTACAATCTAACAAAAACATGTCATGTGCAAGCTTGTTCCCTGCAGAGGCTGCATTAACTGTTTTTCAGTGAGAAAATCAACAAAATATGTAATTTGACCAAGGATGCTTAACTTTTGCATTAGCAGCAATTGATATCCAGTCCTGGGTGTAGGAGGATACAGCATCTGTCGAGCAATTTTTGTATATTTAACATTTAAAGTAAATGAAAACACATTTTCTTAACAATAAAAGTATAAGAGCCACACAACAATTAAGAGAAATTAAACACAATTTTCCACTTTACATTAACCACTTGACCACTGGGCACTTAAACCCCCTTCATAACCAGTCCAATTTTCAGCTTTCGGTGCTCTCACAATTTGAATGACAATTACTCAGTCATACAACATTGTACCCATATGAAATTTGTGTCCTTTTTTTCACACAAATAGAGCCTTATTTGGTGGTATTTGATCAACTCTCGGTTTTTAATTTTTTGCGCTATAAAAGAAAAAAGACTGAAGTTTCTGTAAAAATAAATACATTTTTCTTGTTTCTGTCATATTAGCAGGTTTTTTCTCACACACAGCATATGCATACCACAATTTACACCCCAAAACACATTCTACTATTCCTCCTGAGTATGGCGCTACCACATGTGTGAGACTTTTACACAGCGTGGCCACATACAGAGGTCCAACATGCAATTCTGACATTTCTCTCCTACATGTAAAAATCATAATTTATTTGCTAGAAACTTACATAGAACCCCAAAACATTATATATGCTTTTTTAGCAAAGACCCTAGAGAATACAATGGCGACTATTACAACTTTTTATCTCGCACAGTATTTTCGCAGAATATTTTTGAACGCGTGTTTTAAAAAAAAACTGTTTTGTGCTTAAAAAAAAAGCAAATCAGTAAAGTTAGCCCAATGTTTTTGCATAATATAAAAGATGAAGTTAAGCCGAGTAAATAGATACCCAACATGTTACCCTTCAAAATTGCACAAGCTCGTGGAATGGCATGCGTTTTCTCAGGTGTTGAAAACATTGAAGTTGGTTCAGTTCGTCTAATCTGGCTTTGCCACTTAAATGTCTGATCATTTCTGAAATCATTCATGTATATTTTTTGCTTTTTCTTTCCTTCACTTCTTTATCCTTCTTTGTGAGGTCTCTATTTAGTTGCGATCTGAGTGCAACAAATTCAGTTGTTTCTTTATATTGGTCTAAATCTTCCTTTATTCCTAGTATAGTCTGTTCTATCTTCTTCATCTTCTTTTGTTTCCTCTATATTAGAAATGTCAATAGTTCTAACCCCTTGCTATTAAAAAATTTGAACCAGTCATCGTTTGACTCTTTGTCTGTTAAACCATCGTTTGGCGGTACATCCCACCGTAACCGTCTCGGGACTATACTATCTTTTAAATATCTTTCAAAAGTGATAGTTTAGTTTAAACCATGCCCATTTTCGTGATTTTTTCCACTCCGGCTAGCCCACACCTACAAATGAATGCCTTGCCCCTAATTAAAATAATACTCCACCAACAGACAAAAAAGTGTCCCTAAAAATGTTTTTGAGAATGTTGGCAATTATGGATCTGTGTTCTCTCATGGTGCCCCTACTGCTCCATTCATTGTCTTATCTTCCAGCCACCTGCTGCAAAGTCATGCCGCGTACACACGATCATTTTTCGGGTTCTAAAAAACAATGTTTTTCAGGCTCTAGAAAAAACAAAGTTTTTTTCAACTTCGTCATTAAAACGGCGTTGCCTACACACGCTAAAATGCTCTAGCAAAGCGCTGTGACGTACAACACGTACAACGGCTCTATAAAGGGGAAGTTCCATTCAGATGGCGCCATCCTTGGGGCTGCTTTAGCTGATTTTGTGTTAGTAAAAGACGATTTTCTGTCTGTTACAGCGTGATGAATGAGCTTAATCCATTACGAACGGTAGTTTTACCAGAACGAGTGCTCCCGTCTCATAACTTGCTTCTCAATTATCGTGTGTATGCGGCATCACACACGATTTCTGTAATAGTCTGTGGAGTTTCCTGGATATGTCTGTCTCCCTTTGCCTCCTTAGCCCCCCTGTCAGGTAGCTGTGTGCCTCTTTCACCATGAGAATTACAAACACTTGCGTTCAATGATGGCACTCCTCTCTAGAGTGACGCAACTGTCAATCAAAAATCCTTCTTCTATCAGCAGGGGCTGACCACACTGCTCAGCAACCACAGGGCAAATTTTACAGGGAACACATACAATCTGCTAGGATCTTGGTCTGCTGTGGGATTCAACAAGGTTTTTTACATTGCGGTGATACTTCTTTATAATTTTTTTGACAGCTTGGTCTTTTAAGAAAAAAAATTAATAAAACTAAGAGTTACAGAGTGTAATTTTTGATTTTTCCTATAGCACCAGGCAGGCTTTTGAAATGCATAATTTAACATACTTTCCAAAACACCAAACATGCAGAATCATAAGGCTATGTTGGTTTTTTATTTTGGGCAAAATATGTGAGCTCACTTTTCACCCCAAGTGTGAGCCCTACACTAACATTTTAAAGAGGACAAGGGCTTGTGCACATAGGTGAAAACATGCTCCTTGAGAGTGCTGGGTCCACACAGTGGTCCAGCTTGTCAGCCCTACAGTGCACCAATCAGCAATGCTTGCTCTACTTAACAGCTATCCTTCATGTAGCATACGCCACAAATGTGTGGCTAGTGCTAGGAGGAACAAGATCCTTCCAAGCATTAATAAAGCCTCACTCCAGACTGATGTTAAAGGGGCTGTAAAGGTCTCCCCACAGGGATGTAGTCCCAAGGGAGGGGGCGAGCCCGCTGACTAACCCCCAGCCAGAATGGCTCGGATGATGGGGGCAAGCTTACTGAGGAGGAAGAAAAACATTTAGGCCTCGTACACACCAGAGGATATCCGCTGGAAACGGTCCTCTGGCGGATTTGGATCTGATGGCTGTACACACCATCAGATCGAAATCTGCGCGGAATACATCAGCGGAATCATTACGACGCATGCGAGGGATGGGAGCGGACGGATTGATCCGGTGAGTCTGTACAGACGACCGGATCAATCCGCTGGATACTATTCAAGCGGATAGTTTTTTTAGCATGCTAAGAAATTTTTATCCGCTTGAAATCGATCGGCCGGATTTTAATGCGCGGGGAAATGTCCGCTAGGCCGTACACACGACCGGATCTATCTGCTGGAACTGATCCGTGGATCAATCCCAGCGGATAGATCCGGTCGTCTGTACGAGGCCTTAGAAGGGAAATTGAAGGAAAAGGTCAGTGAACCAACAATGCACTAGCTTAAAGGAACCTATTTATAAAATAAAAAACAAACCTTTGCAACCACTTTAAATGTACATATGAAATAGTTTGCCCCAGACACTGCATATACATGCAAGTACAAATACTTTATTCCTTGCTGTCCCAGCTAACAGCCCAACTTTCCCATGATGTTTGATGTTCCTGGCATGTGGGTGCCATCCTTACATAAAATGCAGGACTGTTGGTCCTGTATTATAAATGATGCAGTAGGAGAACTGCAAATGCCTTGGCAGAAGTAAAGCAGCATTAGGGGACCGATCATACGGAGCAGAGGAAGCCTACAGAAGCAATGAATAAGGCATGTATTTCTTACCAATCCCCTTCTTCTGTAGCAAGATATGCATTTAACCAATGCAGTATGAGGGAGACCCCACTGCATGGCTACATTTAATAGCAGCCCAAAGTGGGGTTTTAGGACTGAGCACTTGAAACTTGTGGAACAGGTATGTTCTACCCTGTTTGTACTTTGACTTCAATAGAGCTTTAATTGTATAGGCCACAAAAGGCTGTGTTTGTGTATCTTGCAACAGCAATTTCATTTCCTTGTTTTTGGATTTTTATTATGTTACTGTTAGTAAAATGTTACATTATGTATGACCTGGGACAGAGCTCAGGTGACCCATAAGAAGTTTTTTGTTCTCTGTAAAAAGTTACTGTAGGACTTCTCAGACCTGTATGATCATTGATATGTTTAGATATAAGAGAATAAAAAAACTATTACATAATACATACATACAGAATAAGGCTATTATGATATCAGGTGGTATAAGTTATTCATCTTATTATAATTTTTTTACTGTATGCAAATGATATCCCCTTGACCTTTCCAACTGGACAAAAAAAAAGTTAATTAGTTAATTAGTATCATTTCTATAGACACAAGGAGGATCACATTGAAACAACACAAGAATAACAGAATGGATGTTACTGGAAGAGCAAATACTGTATAATTGTATTTGACCTGTGTTGGGTGTAGGCTATTACACCATCATAAACAAGTAGGCACTGACTTTTTATAGACATACCAATATTTTTCAGGACTCTATTGAACTTCATCCAGATAGCATCTGCTGCATATTTCAAATTAAACATATTGGCATTGATAAATTTTTCCTTCTCATAACCCAAAAATGCAATGGCTTATGCCTTTCCATCTGCCATTTAAAACAAAGATATTACATTCTATTTTTTATATAAAGGATGAACATAGCTTAAAATAAATTGGAAAAGAGGAAATCGGTATGTATTTTTGATCTATCATTTAGAAATGCTTTGATGCAATGGAAAGATTACCATTGTTCCCCTTATCCTTTCTCTCTAAAAGCTGTATTAATAGTTAATTTGCATGCTTATCCCATTATGCAAACATTGTGCATGTAAATGTTAAGCTAACATCTCAGAGCATGGGAATATCTTGAAATCTTGCTCCATGTTCATTAAAAATGCTAATTAATTACTCTGATCATTTCCTGCTAGCAGGTATAATTGCATTGTTTGTTACAAACTAAATAAAATAGCAATAAAAAAAAGTTTAAAAACATATAAATTAAATAATTGTTACACAGGATTTTTTTGTAAATTAGTATTGATTAAAAAAATAACCTTAAATCTGCAGATTTTCCTAAAGTGATTTTGAAATGATTTAAAATTATTTTCCACAACTTCCAGCAAAATGAAAAACCTTGCTTCTAGAAAAATAATTTTCTGCAATTTTTTTTAATAATTTTTATTTTTGATTACACAAGCCTAACCTCCCTGGCGGTATGATTCTTTCAGATTTTCGGTGCTGAAAGCGGTACAATTATTTTGCATGGAAATTTGGCGGTTCATATTGTAGGCCTGTAATTCTTAGGAATAACTCACTTAAAGGGTCACTAAAGGATTTTTTTTTTTAGCTAAATAGCTTCCTTTACCTTACTGCAGTCCTGGTTTCATGTCCTCATTGTTTGTTTTTGCTTTGAAGTAGCTGTAATTCTGCTGTGATCTCCACACTTCCTGCTCGTCTGTTTCCTTATAACCACAGTACTGGGAGCTTTCTCACGGTAGTCTAAGCTGTCATTACAGTATGTCTAAAACTTCCCAGAATCAATCAGATTAATTTTAAAAACAAAACACTGCCCTGGATTTGTTTGTTTTTGTTCTGTGTGTCTCTCTAGTTCACAGAAACATGAAGCCAGTTTAAAAGTGAAAGTGAAACTAGAGGCACATTATATGATTGATTTTTATCTACTTTTAATCATTTTTAAAAGGAATCAGTTAACTTTTATGTCTCTATACCCTGTAAACAGTCATTTCAGCAAAAAAAATTCCTTTAGTGACCCTTTAAATCTGTCCAAACAAGAGTCTAGTAGACATCCCGGGTATGATAACGTTTGAAACACAAAATCATAAATTATAATATAATAAATAACTATAAATAATTATAACAAATAGTAATGCAATTATAATAAAAAATGATTCAATAATAGGGATGAGCTTCGTGTTCGAGTCGAACTCACGTCGTATGTTCGACCGTTCGTCGAAATATGAACGTTACGGGCCGTTTGCGCCAAATTTGAGTGGCGTGTCATGGCCCATAATTCACTGCGGCATTGCAGTGCATTGATGGCTGATGATTGGCCAAGCATTCACTATGACCTGCATGCTTGGCAAATCACAGCTTGCAAAAAAATGGAGAGCCATAATTGGCCAAAGCCAGGGTGGCTTTGGCCAATTATGGCTCAGGGGGCTTAGTACACGCCCCACACTATAAAAGGCCACCTGCAGGTCGGCCTTGTGTAGTGTGTTGAGGAGATTAAGAGAGAGAAGACAGAGAGAGAGTGTCATTTTTTTGTAGGTAGATAGAGCAGGCAGGCTAGTCAGTTAAAGTTACAGTGTGTAGAGGACATTTACGCATCCCAGGTGTTGTATATATATTTATACACTGTATAGTTTAGCTAGATCCACTCTTCCTAATTTACTGGCAGGCAGGTGATTGTGCTAGCTGCAGTATTCTCACGTGGTGCACTGCCTGTGTCCTCTGCAGTGTGCACCTAAAGTTATGGTGTGTGTGTACTGCCTGTGTCCTCTGTAGTGTGCATCTAAAGCTATGTGGAGTGTACTGCCTGTGTCCTCTGCAGTGTGCACCTAAAGCTACGTGGTGTGTGTACTGCCTGTGTTCTCTGCAGTGTGCACCTAAAGCTACGTGGTGTGTACTGCCTGTGTTCTCTGCAGTGTGCACCTAAAGCTACGGTGTGTGTGTTCCAGCCTGTGTCCTCTGCAGTGTGCACCTAAAGCTATGTGGTGTGTGTACTGCCTGTGTCCTCTGCAGTTTGCACCTAAAGCTACGTGGTGTGTGTACTGCATGTGTCCTCTGCAGTGTGCACCTAAAGCTACATGGTGTGCACTGCCTGTGTCCTCTGCAGTGTGCTCCTAAAGCTACGTGGTGTGTACTGCCCGTGTCCTCTGCAGTTTGCACCTAAAGCTACCTGGTGTGTACTGCCCGTGTCCTTTGTAGTGTGCACCTAAAGCTACGTGGTGTGTACTGCCTGTGTCCTCTGCAGTGTGCAGGCCATTAGTATGTCTGGAAGGACAACAAGAAGAGGCAGAGACCCGATAAAAGAGGGCAAGCAGGCTCTGCGTCTAGAAGCAACAGTGCTGGTCGTGAACACGGTGCATCCTTATCAGCACGTGGCCGTGGGACACGCTCATCCTTTTTTTCGACAGCTGGCCTTGTTGAGCCACAACATACCAGAAGACTTGGTAGAGTGGATGACCAAGCCGTCCTCATCTTCCTCATTCTCTCTGACCCAGGCTCAGGGTACTTTGTCTGGCAAAGCACTAGGCTGTGCCAGACTCCATAGATAGGTTCCTGTGTGGTGAAGATAGACACCCCAAGTGGCCAGGGTTTATTTTATGTTTGATTTTGTTTATGCTGTTTGGATGCTTGCACTTGTTTCCAGCAAGACGGAAGAGTAAACAAAAATCTTTGTTTTCAACCGTCTTTGACTGCCTGTCTGTATAAATTCAGTGTGTGGTGAACCCATCCAAGGGGTCACACACCCCGCTACCGAGCTAACCCCTTACAATATATATATATATATATATATATATATATATATATATATATATATATACACACACAATTCAGCAGCCGCTTTAAAATATATAGATACTGGGCCGTATTCAGATAGGTTAGCGGATCTTTAAATCCGCGTAACCTATCTGATTTACGATCCGCCGCCGCAAGTTTTTGAGGCGAGTGCTTAATTCAGAAAGCACTTACCTCAAAACTTGCGGCGGCGTATCTTAAATCCCCCGGCGGAATTCAAATTCCATGGCTAGGGGGAGTGTACTATTTAAATCAGGCGCGTCCCCGCGCTGATCCAACAGCGCATGCGCTGTCTGCAAATTTTCCCAGCATGCATTGCTCCAAATGACGTCACAAGGACGTCATTGGTTTCAACGTTTACGTAAATTACGTCCGGCCGTATTCGCGAACGACTTACGCAAACGACGTAAAAAATTCAAAACTGGGCGTACTATACTTAACATAGTATACGCCGCACTTACCCCTGCTATAGCAGGGGTAACTTTCCGCCGGAAAAAGCCGAACACAAACGACGGAAAAAAAAGCGCCGGGCGGTCATTCATTTCTGAATTGGCGTAAATGCTCATTTGCATATTCGACACGTAAAAGACACGGAATCGCCACCTAGCGGCCGGCCTGGAATTGCAGCCTAAGATCCGACGGTGTAAGTCACTTACACCTGGCGGATCTTAGGGAGATCTATGCGTAACTGATTCTATGAATCAGTCGCATAGATACGACCGGCCGGCCTTAGAGATACAACGGCGTATCAGGAGATACGCCGTCGTATCTCCTATCTGAATCTGGCCCACTGTATGTAAAGCAAAAAATAGTGGCTAAGGCCCAATTTTTCTGCCCCTTCTTAACAGGGACGTGTAATTACAATTTTTGATGCAAAACTTAGCAGCTGGCTCATTCCTGCGCTCCAACTAGAGTATATGTGAGTGGTTGCAGTGTTGTGGCACCAGCACCAGTGCCTAAGGCCCAATGTTTCTGCCCCTGTTTAACAGGGGCGTGTAAATAAAAATCTTGATGCAATACTTTGCAGTGGGCTCATTCCTGCGCTCCAACTAGAGTATCTGTGAGGGCTTACAGAGTTGTGGCACCAGCACCACCACCACCAACAAAGGCCCAATTTGTCTGCCCCTGTTCAACAAGGGCATGTAATTTCAATTTGTGATCTAATATTTCACAACAGGGCCCATTCCTGTGCCCACCAAGAGTAACTGAGGGCTTACAGAGTTGTGGCACCAGCACCACCACCACCACCACCAACAAAGGCCCAATTTGTCTGCCCCTGTTAAACAGGGGCATGTAATTTCAATTCTTGATCTAATATTTCACAGCAGGGCCCATTCCTGTGCCCACCAAGAGTAACTGTAAGGGGTCACAGAGTTGTGGCACCAGCACCACCACCACCACCAACAAAGGCCCAATTTTTCTGCCCCTTTTCAACAGGGGCATGTAATTACAATTCTTGATCTAATATTTCACAGCAGGGCCCATTCCTGTGTCCACCAAGAGTAACTGTGCGGGCTTACAGTGTTGTGGCGCCAGCACCAAAGGCCCAATTTTTCTACCACTGTTCAACAGGGGCATGTAATTACAGTTTTTGATATAATAGTTCACACAGCAGGGAGTTCCAGCGCCCACCAAGACAAACTGTGAGGGCTTACAGTGTTGTGGCAACACCAACTCCTAGGGCCCAAATTTCTGCAGAGTATATACGGCAGGCCCCTACTTTCAAACATCCAACTTACAAACGACTCCTACTTGCAAACGGAAAGAGACAAGAGGAAGTGAGAGGAAATCTACCCCTAGGAAGGGAAATTCTCTTCTATAAGACGTGTCTCCTGTCCACTGATGCTTTATCACCAATCCTTTTTTCACAAAAAAAAGCTAATTTTCAAAGAATCATTTGTCATTGCGACAGAAAGTGAATTGCAATCTTCTGAACAGATGCACACAGACAGCAAATGAAATGTTACAGGGGTGATAACCTTTCTCTATGTTTTCAGAAAAGCTTAAAAATAGATTTTATTCCTGGAGCTACACTTTAAAGAAGTACCAGTTCACAATTACAAACAGATTCTACTTAACAAACCTACAGTCCCTGTCTTGTTTGCACCGCCTATATACTGCTGTTCAAAGTATATAGGTCCAAAGGGGCTTGTAATGATCTGGGGGGAGTTGGGGGAAACCCATGCTATTTTTCTCAATGATTTTCATCCATATTGCAGGGACCAGACATTACATTTAAGCCGCAAGCAGTTTTAAATTACTTTTTTCTTATAGTAATCTCATTTTGTGCAGGGACAGTTCTAAACATGTGCCACTTCACAGGTATAAGACACCCAGCAGGTACGATATTTAAAGGAATTTTTTTTTTCACTTTAAGCATCATTAAAATCACTGCTTCAGAAAAAACGACCATTTTTAAAACTTTTTTTTCCATTGATACATGTTCCCTGGGGCAAGACCTGGGTTCTCAAACAAGTTTTATGACAATAACTTGCATATTAGGCTTTAAAATTAGCACTTTTTAATTCGAACGTTCGAGTCCCATAGACGTCAATGGGGTTCTAAATGTTTGCGCAAACGCTCGGTCCGTTCAAAGGTTCTGGTGCGAACCGAATGGGGGGGGTGTTCGGCTCACCCCTATTCAATAATGTAATCAAATCAAAAACACTGACATTTGCTCAGTTGCAAAATTGTCGCTGTCATTACTTTCAGTGTTTGATGACGAATTTCCCCACAAATCACTATCGCTCAATTCTGCAAAACCACTTTTGACATAAACTGACACTTTTTGGTTGCTATGGACAATCTCCAGTTTCCAGGCAGAAAGAACAGTTTTTATAATATAAAACTGCATGCAGGGCACTGGACTAACCACTAAGGACAAGGGGATGTTTAATTATTTGATACAATACTGTAATCTGTAAGATTACAGTATACTGTATCTATACTGTGTTTTTAATTTTTTTAATTTGCCGCCGAACTTAGCCCCTGAGCGTTGCGCCGCTCGGGAACGCAGCTCGGCACTCGGCAGTCACAAGTGTGTGAATCGAGTGAGATGACAGCTCGCACGCACAGCAGGGAGACATCACAGGATCCAGGGACAAGGTAAGTAGCTTCCCCTGTATCCTGCAATGCGATCCCGAGTCTGACTCGGGGTTACCGCTTTTTGTATGTAAAATTCACCCCGAACCAGACTCGGGATTACCGCCAGGGAGGTTAAATAAAACTCATACTCTGCCCATGCAAGCCACTGCAACAGGTTTGCTTTAAAGCAACAGGTTTGCTTCATATGCCTTTTACATACCAAAAAGGTACAGTAATGGCCAGAGACTCCTGGGAAATGAGTGTCATCATTTCCCAGGAGGCAATGGGGTCTTAGGACAGGACGTTGAACCACCTAGAACCAGGATTACGACTACTGCCTAGTAACAGCCAGATAGAAGTGAGTAAAAAAAAATATTTTATTTTTTTACATTAACCACTATACTACCAGCCGCCGTCAATTGACGGCGACAAGGTAGCTCAGTTATTCTAACAGGACGTCATATGACGCCGGGCACCCGCGATTGCCCAGTTACTGAGCAGGACTGTGGATCTCTGTGTGTAAACACAGAGATCCACGTCCTGTCAGGGAGAGGAGACCGATGCTGTGTCCCTTGTACATAGGGACACAGATCAGTCACCTCACAAGTCAGTCCCCCACCCCCTACAGTTAGAATCACTCACTAGGCTACACATTTAACCCCTTCCCCGCCCCCTGGTGGTTAACCCCTTCCCTGCCAGTCACATTTATACAGTAATCAATGCATATTTATAGCACTGTTCACTGTATAAATGTGAATGGTCCCAAAAATGTGTCAAAAGTGTCCGATGTGTCTGCTATAATGTCGCAGTCCCAATAAAAATCACAGATTGCCGCCATTCCTAGTAAAAAAGTTACGTCGGTCGTAGAAAGCCTATTTTTAGACGTATCTCAGATTGTGGGCACGGCGCATAGATACGACGGCGCATAGTTATACTTACTCATCTCGAGATACGTCGGCGTAAGTGCTTTGTGAATCCGGGCCATTGTGTTTATTTTCAAAATTGACACTCTTTTTTTGTTTATAGGCCAAAAAATAAAAACCGCACAGGCGATCAAATACCACCAAAATAAATCTCTATTTGTGGGAAAAAAAGGACGTCAATTTTGTTTGGGAGCCACGTCGCACGACCGCGCAATTTTCTGTTAAAGCGTCGCAGTTCCGGAAGCTGAAATTTCGCCTGGGCATGAAGGGGGTATATGTGCACAGTAAGCAAGTGGTTAAAGGCAAGCTGTTAATAGAAAGTTCATTTTTAGGGTGGAACTCTGCTTTAAAGCCAAGTCCCCCAGAAACATTATCTTCAAACTGATCCGAAACCTACAAAAATACATGTAACTTACAGGTAAGGAAAATACCTGTCCTGTAATCTAAATCACTCCATGTGACATCTCCGGTGCTTGATAAATGGTCTACTTCTGTCACATGGGGGTGGCGACACCGGCAGTCGTGTGTAAGCTCCAACTAGGTCTAGTAAGCGCAGCATTAAAGTGAACCTGTTACTTTGCCCTCACTCTGTGGTTTTCCATGACCACTGTAATATATACTATACTAGACAATATTCCTTCAAACTCTCCCCTCATGGCTAAGTGAGCTTATATTGCTGGATCTGTACAATGTATACAGAACTGCTTCTTACATGGATGAGTTAAATAGTATTATTAACAAAATAAAAAGTTTCGATAACGGTAACACTCAGACTGTGTTCTTTTCAGAAACATACTGGTCAATGTGCACTTATATTAGCAAACTAGAGTTCACATTTCACTGATCCATCTTGACTAAATTGGGAGTTGTACGCTACAGTAGTTTGCACAATTATTGATGTTCCATGTCTTACTCTACTCTAATAAAGCAAGGTTATAAGGTTTCTGTCTGGGTCCAAACCATGAATCCTTGCAATCTTGTGCTTATTCTTCACTTTAACACCAATCCTATTTAACATTTTCTCTCCACTTTTTCTGTATTAGTTCACTATTTATCCTGCTTGATCTTTCTGCCCTGCCCCTGATCAGCTGTGTCTGATCTCTGGAAAACCTCCTGGGTATTTTACTGTAAAGCAGAGCTCTTGTTATGTAGCGGTTCCAAAAGCATTTTGTGCCTGCTTTTATTTTCCCTATGCTCTGGTCTTTTGGTATATGCTCTTCCTGTTTGTCCTTGGCAACATTTGGATCCCTGTCTCTGTCCTGCATCCAGTTCTTCATTGCTTTGAATTATTTTGTTTTTGTGCAGCTGTCTTCTACTGTTTGTTAATCATTCTTATGCTTGGCTGTTGTCTGTGATTTTATATACAAAGTCTTGCCTGTTAACCCTATTTGTCATTATCCCTGTAAATATTATATCACTCCTTTCAAGTACATCTCCATTGATGTTTATTCTGTATTCTCTGCACTTTACTTCGCTATATCCTGCTTACCTAAGCCCTGTGTCTGTTGTATATAATATGTGTTTATGTATTTTCAGCATTGTGTACCTCACTCCTACATAGTTAGTCAAGTTGAAAAAAGACACAAGTCCATCTAGTTCAACCCAAACAAAATGCAATCCCATATACACAATTCTTCACCTACAGTTGATCGAGAGGCAAAAAACCCCAGCAAAGCATGTTCCAATTCCCTACAGCAGGGGAAAAAAATCCTTCCTGATCCCCCGAGAGGCAATCAGAATTTTCCTGGATCAACTTTACCTTTAAATGTTAGTACCCATGTACATCCAGTAAATAATCCAGGCCTTTTATAAAGCTTACCAGAATCACCGCTGGAGGGCGTCTATTCCACATTTTCACAGCTCTTACTGTAAAGAAACCTTTGCATATTTGGAGATGAAATCTTTTTCCTCTAGACGTAAAGAGTGCCCCCTTGTCCTCTGTGATGATCTTAAAGTGAATAACTCAACACCAAGTTCACTATATGGACGTCTTATGTATTTGTACATGTTGATCATATTACCCCTTTATCCCCTCTTCTCTAGAGGGAATAGATTCAGTTCCTCTAATCTTTCCCAGGAGTATCCCAGGAGTCCATGCGAATCGCATAGTGATGAAATCTTGCGTTATTTCCAGACTGGAAATTACGCGAATGGGAGGAGTAGGCTCCATTTTTGAAGAACGTCTTCTGCCAGGAGGAATGGAGTGTCTCTGATTGGGGCCAGCCTGTATGTACAATACAAATTTTTGATGCAGGCACTCTTTCATGAATGACAGTCTCATGCGAGCACTCGCAAGATCAGGAGGTGCATGCTGGGTGGCCAGCAGCACTGTATCCTGGAAATGAAGAGTAGAGGGCTTCAGATGCCCAAACCTGACATGGAACCTGCCTGCTTCTGAGATCTGTTTTCTATTTTCACAGAAACTACAAGGAACACATTTATTCAATTATCTAAATGTAACTGTATATGTGTACATAAGTATGGCAGAGTGTTAAAAAAAAGATTTGAATGAAATTTGTCCGGTTCCCACGGAACTGGCTGAATTTCAATTAATATTTGGCCAGCTTTATTCTGTTTGGACTTTAGTATCAACTGATAACTAAACTGAAGTCAGAACTCTTTATCTGCATACTCACTTCAGGTCGGTGATAAGAAAGTGCAGAAAACACTGGAGCAAGGTGACGGCCAGAGAACTATGATTTATAGAGATCAGCTATGACAGCCTCCATTTTCTTAGTACAGCTTTTCCAATAATTAATTTAAACACTGGTTCTGAAATCATTACAGATAATTAAAGATTTGTAAATCACAAACTTGTAACATGGATTTTTGGTTTCACCTAAACAAATGTAAATATTTTTTGATTTGCGCAATAAAAGATAGGATTTTTCAAAAACAGATTACAAAATAAAAAAATGTATAAAAAAATCTTGTTAGAGAGACTACCTAAAAAGTTAAAGATTTAGGTCTACAAACTGAAACACATAAGTAATTTTCTTTTTCTTTTTAATATATATATGGATTTTCTGTTTCTTCACGCGTCACTCTTCACTTCTTCACTGCTTTGACCTGAATAGTCAAGATTATTACCCTGGCTAAAGACACAGGTATAAAAAACATTGTATGATTGCTGAGTTATAAGTTGTTATTTTAATAAATATTTGGCTAGCCCAGGAGACAGTAATTTTTAACTTGTTTAGTCTAATATGAGATAAAAGTACAGCCACTCAATGTTAAATCTGAATTTCAGGCAAACAACTAATGCCACGTACACACAATCTGAATTTCTGATGAAATTCCTACCGTCTGTGTGCAACTCTGACGGAGAAAAAACCTACGCATGCTCAGAATCAAGTCGATGCATGCTCGGAAGCATTGAAATTAATTTTCTCGGCTCATCGTAGTGTTTTACATCACCGCGTTTTTGGACGGTCAGAATTTAGTCTGACAGTGTGTATGCAAGACTGATGGAAGTCAGCTTCATCGGAAATCTGATGGAAAATCCCATCGATTTTATCGGAAATTCCGATCGTGTGTACGTGGCATAACTCTACACAAATATAACTTCTGTCTATCAAATCCTTCAAATTGCACAGCCCTACTACACAGGACAGCTACTCAGGTGCACCAACTTTACTCCCAAGCCTGACACTTAACAGCGAAGGAGCAGCAAAAGGCTACTGATGTCACCAATCTGCTCCTGTGTCACCTGATTGGCCCCTATTGCTGCCCCTCACACTGCTGTACAGAAGATTACATGAGGGGAGTAGAAGTAATTCTAAAAATCCATCAATTTTATTGTAGACAATCATTTGAAGCCACATATATTATAATCCAATAAATATAATATTATAAAAGGTGCCCTAACTTCTGGTTTATATATTGTGATGTTGTAAGCTTTATCACAGAGTTCCACAAAATATCATGTTATTGCAATGGTCACTGTACATAATGTCTATACAGTACATAATAACAATGATACATAAAAATACATAATAACAATACAAGACATGATACCGCTCAACCTCCTCCACCCAATGTAATTAGTACAGAACACTAGTGAACAATTTTAACTCATGTAAGCTATCAGTAAATACCACATAGTTACCGTATTTATCAGGGTATAGCGCGCTCCCGCGTATAGTGCGCACCCCTAAAGTTGCCCCGAATTCCTGTGGAAATGTTTTTTTTGTACTTACAGTTTTGGTGTCTTGCGCGGCATCCATCGGCGGCCTCGTCGGGTCCGGCGTCCGTCTGCGGCTTCGGGTGTCCTCTTCGTCGGGTCCGGCGTCCTTCTGCGGCGTCCTCGTGTCCTCCCCGCTCGTTTCTCGTGCTGAGTTTGAATACTGCGCCGACATATACAGAGCGCAGTACACTCGTGTATTGTCGGGCAGGCTCGGCTACTCTCGCACTGACGTCCTGTACGTCCAGGACGTCAGCGCGAGAGGACCCGAGACTGTCCGACAATACACGAGTGTACTGCGCTCGGTATATGTCGGCGCAGTATTCAAAACTCGGCACGGGAAAGCGGGTATCGGCGTATACTGCACACCCACGATTTTGCCCTGATTTTCAGAGCAAAAAAGTGCGCGGTATACGCCGATAAATACGGTACATACTTACTTATTTTTGTTAAAAAAAGAGACAAGTCCATGTAGTTCAACCAAAAAAAGGAAAAACAATCCTTAAAAAAAATCCTTCAATCCTATACCCCCCAGTTGATCCAGAGAAATAAAAAAACTCCAGAGAAGAGTAAATCAATTTATACAGCAAGGGAAAAAAATTCTTCCTGATCCCCCAAGAAGCAATTGGATATTACCTGCATCAACTTTACCTATTAACCTTAGTATCCAGTTATATTATGTACATTTAGGAAATCATTTTTTAAAGCAATCTACTGAGCTGTATAGAACCAGCACTTGAGGGAGTTTATTCCACCTTTTCACAGTTCTTACTGTGAAGAAACCTTTCTATATTTGGAGATTAACTCTCTTCTCCTCTAGATATAAAGAGTGCCCCCTTGTCCTCTGTGATGACCTTAAAGTGAATAACACAACACGAAGTTCACTATATGGACCCCTTATGTATTTATACATGTTGATCATATCTCCCCTTAAAGCGGAGTTCCGGCCACAATTTCACTTTTTAAATATAAATACCCCTGTAATACACAAGCTTAATGTATTCTAGTAAAGTTGGCCTGTAAACTAAGGTCCGTTTTGTTAGGTTGTTACAGCATTTAGACACTTTATAAAATAGAAATTGACTGGGGCCATCTTAAGTGTGGGCATCATGAAACCAGACTGTATGACTTCCTGGATTTCAGCCTTGCACATGCTCAGTGCTGCACAAGCAGTTTCAGATCAGGTTTCAGCACCTGTGCTGTCCAAGTCACATGATTCTTTGAGACTGGGGAATGCACAGACTCCTGGAAAGTTACACCCACTACATTCCCAGGAGTCTGTGCGGTGTAGGTTAGGAAGCATTAAGCACCTAGGTACAGGAAGTGGGAAGATTAACTATTCTGCCTAGCAACAAGACTTTGAAGGCATCTAAAAAAAAAAAAAAAATTCGTAAAGGACTAATGACATTTTTTTAAAACTACTGATGTAATGTTATATTTATGGGTGGAACTCCACTTTAATCTCCTCTTCTCCAGAGAGGATACATTCAGTTTCTCTAATCTTTCCTCATAGCTGAGCTCTTCCATGTCTCCTACCAATTTGGTTGCCCTTCTCTGCACTTTCTCAAGTCCGCCAATATCCTTTTTTTGAGCTGGTGCCAAAACTAAACTGCATATTCCAAATGAGGAATTTACTAATGACTACTCTTACTAATGATGTGTACAGGGGTAGAGAGAGAGAGAGAGTCTATAACTCTTAATACAAGAAAGGACTTTGCTTGAAACTGCAGCTTGGCATTGCATGCCATTGTTAACCTTATGATCTACCAAAACACCCAGATCCTTCTCCATCATCAATTCCACTAGTTGTACTCTTCCTAGTATGTACGATGCATGCATATTCTTAGCCCCAATTGCATAATTTTACATTTATCAACATTAAACCTCATCTGCCATATACAGTAGTTGCCCAATTAAACAGAGCATTGAGGTCAGCTTGAAAGTTGGAGACATCCTGTAAGGACGTTATTCCACTGCATAGCTTGGTGCTATCTGCAAAGACTAAATTGGTACTTTTAATCCCAGACCCTATATCATTTATAAATATGTTAAAAAGTAAGGGTCCCAAACTGAACCTTGGGGTACACCACTGATAACCGTAGACCATTCAGAGTAAGAGGTATTTTAGCCAGTTTTCTATCCATTTACAAACTGATCTTTCCAAGCCTGTAGACTTTAGCCGTGTGTGGGGAACTGTATCAAACACTTTTGCAAAAATCCAAGTATTCCACTTCCACAGCCACCCCTCTGTCCAAGGTTTTACTTACCTCCTCATGAAAAGAAATCAGATTTATTTGACAACGTCTGACTTTTATAAACCCATGCTGTCTGTTAGTGAAAAAATATGCAGCGCTAAAAATTCTTATAAAGAGCAAATTATGCATCAATGTGATGAGAACACAGTGACCTGTGAATGAGTGTCCATTTGAAACAACCAACACAAAAGAAAATGCAAAAAAAGTCCATCAATAGGGGGTGTATGACCACATCCTCATCATTGGAAAAACTTTCTGCACGGTAGAATCAGAAATAGATGGAATACTCTTACCAGATGACGTGGATCTGCTTGTCAGCGACAACAGATCACAAAGGCATGTAAGGACTCCACTCGGCTCTGCTCGGCTGGATGATGGCACAGTAGTGGACTCACCACGGGGTATCCTGTTGGATGGCTGTAAGCCTGGACTGGAACCTCACCGTAGGTGTACTTGCTCCAACTCAAATCCGTGGACAGGAACAGAGGGTCCGCTTCTTTAAACGCCAACTGGTGATGCGAACAGTGGTGTCCACTGATGCAAGGTGCACACTGGTATGGAGTTTTGAAAAAACTTTGCATCCAAGCAAGTCATGCAGGGAAGAGAAAGAAAACAATGCTCCGGATGGTGCAGGTAAAAGAGGGTAGGTTTTATTGTAATAAAACCAACAACATAAAAGTGATCACTTCAGTGTAAAATTGAATAAAAGCAATATGGGGTGCAGGTATAGCAAGCCCGACGCGTTTCGTCCAAGTGGACTTCAACTGGGGCATCTACCTTCACCCCCATATTGCCACATATATATAGTAAAAATGCTTAGTCAAACTGAGTGGGCGGACCAATCAGGCAAGCTCAGTAATTAGCCAATCGGATCAGGCGATACTCCTGACCCGAATGGTTACCAATCATCAATCAGTTTTTTAAAAGACAGGAAATGGATAAACAGAACCTTATCAGAAAAACATGCAGTTACAGAAAAAGAAAACAGATATTCCACCATTCCCATTGTGCAACATATATTAGACTCATATTAATGGTTATTTTGAGATAAACCAGAGGGAAGGGGGGAGTGGAAAGTGGGGAGGGATGTTGACCACCTGTATCTGGGCTGTACTCAGTGCTCGCCACCTTTCTGTTGAATCAACATATGTTGAATCTTCCCATGGACCCAGACTAGCCTGCAGCGATGCAGGAAGTATTCACAAATGTACTATCTGGGGACACAGGCCAGTGCGCCGCTCGATCCTCCTTGCAGCGCAAGCCTGGCGTCCCCAGACATCCAGGAACCACCCTGGAGCGCAACGCCCTTGTGCGAGTCACGCCGCGCGTGACGTCATCGCGCGACGGGAAAGCACATGGCGCTTGATGGCCAATAGGAGCGCAGCGCCATCGAGCACATGGCGTTTGATGGCCAATAGGAGCGCGACTCATCCGGCGTGTGGGTCTAACTCCAAAACGCCGTGCAACCATGTCCATCGGGGCTTTTGTCTAAATGCACTGGCAACACTGCCAGGCAATTGATATACAAGCGGAAAAATACAAAAAGGAAACTTTTTACGCTCGTATATACGGCCAATGAAATAATCATCCCTGCGTGCTCCTAAATTGAAATGAAGCATACACAGGGAATGAAAAGGGGGAAATGTCGCCCTCAAGGGGGGAAAAAAGGGCAACGCAACACCAGGACATATTACACATAAAACATGTGTCATAAAGTGCAAAAAATATATGTATATCTATGGGCTAAAAATATACATCTCAAATAATATAAAAATAGAAAATAGTTCCTGGATCTATTTAGGATCACAGTTAGACTGAAAAAAATAAATATATCTGTGGTTTATCAAACAGAGGAAAAAACAAAGATTAAAAATTAGAATAACTCAAACAGCAATAAGGTTAGGCCTTGTTTATAAATTAATTTATATCCCATTCTACGTTCATACCAAATGGTTGGTATGTACGTAGTTCATGTATCCAGTATGTTTCCAACTGCGATACACCCCGTATACGGGATTCACCTCTCCAGTGGGGTACAAAACGATCAATTACCAGAAACTGAGTCCCATGGGGATTTTTATCATGATATTGTAAATAGTGTCGTGGAACGCTATGATTAGTTTTGCCCAACAGGATATTAGCTATATGCTCATTCACTCGAACTGTAAAAGTTCTGATGGTCCTCCCGATATATTGTTTCTTGCAGGGGCAAGTTAGAAGGTAAACAACATATCGGGTGGCACATGTCGTGAAATGTTTCATCTGATATATTTTAGAAGTGGTCGTAGACTGGAAAGTTTCACTTTTACGTCTGCCGCTTGTGTTATGCAAGCACACATTACACCTGCGGCAGGGGAAGAAAGCCTTACAGTCTTGAAAAAAGGTGACCTGTTTCGCGGGATCGATAACATTCGGGGCTATCTGTCCTTGAATGGATCTAGCACCCCTAAAAATAACGCCCGCCCTGTCTGGTATGACCGGACCTAAAACTCTATCGTTTCTTAAAACACCCCAATGTTTTGCAAGTATCTCTTTGATTTGCCTAGACTGGACGGAGTATGTAGTGAAGAAAGACCACCGGAATTTGTCGTCCGTGGCATTCTTTGGGCGGACCTCCAGAAGTGAACTGCGATCTAAATGTAGAGTTCGCTCAATTTCAGCTTCCAGTTCACCCACCTCATATCCCTTCTCTACAAATCTATTTTTCAGGACCATAGATTGAACGATAAAGTCCTCAGTTTTGGTACAATTCCGTCTCAGTCGTAAAAACTGGCTCCGAGGAACGGATTTTAACCACTGTGGATGGTGGCAGCTGTCCAGCGGTATATAACCGTTACGATCGGTCGGTTTGAAATATGTACTAAATTCCAGATGTTGTTCGACTACTTTGATCTCCAAGTCAAGAAAATGCACAGAGGTAAAACTAGCCTCATGGCTCAGTCGA
Organism: Rana temporaria; assembly: GCF_905171775.1. Taxonomy (NCBI): domain Eukaryota; kingdom Metazoa; phylum Chordata; class Amphibia; order Anura; family Ranidae; genus Rana; species Rana temporaria. Next base: position 299,107,970 of record NC_053493.1, on the reverse strand, counting down.
ATGCCTCTGTCATTGTTGTTCAATGTCGACATGAAGTCGTTAAGCGATTCTTGGTCGCCTTTCCATAAGAGGAGGATGTCGTCTATATATCTGGCCCAGAGGACCAGTTCTGGTCTCTTAAGGGCATAGACGACATCCTCCTCCCATTTAGCCATGTAAAGATTGGCCAGACTGGGGGCAAATTTGGCCCCCATGGCCACACCCCTGGTTTGCAAATAAAAATTGTTTTGAAACCAAAAATAATTATGTTGAGCTGCAAAAATGAGGAGCTGCATGATAAAGTTACGTTGTATCACCGATAGGGTAGTGCTCAGAGACAGGTAGTACTCTACTGCATCAAAGCCCAATTGATGGGGAATACACGTATATAATGCAGTCACATCTGCAGTGGCCAGAATCATGTCGTCACTAAAGGAAACTGATTCCAATAACCTGATGGTGTCGCCCGTATCCTTAAGGTAGGACGGCATGAGTCTGACCAATGGTTGCAGATGGAAGTCCACATATTTGCCTATCCTGGATGTGACCGAATCAATCCCGCTGACTATCGGGCGGCCAGGGGGATTGATTGGGTCTTTATGAACTTTGGGGAGGTAATATATAGCTGGAATCCTGGGTACAACTGGTATCAGGAAATCACGCTCTTTTTTATTCAAAATCCCCAAAGAGAAACCCTCATTAACCAGCTCAACGAGGCACTTCTTATATTGGGAAGTGGGATTGGTATGGATCCGAGAATATGTTTCTGAATCCCCCAATATTTTGTCCATTTCTTTGACATAATCAGCCTTGTCCAGCACGACTAAGGCTCCCCCCTTGTCGGCTGGACGGATGATTAGGTCTTTTTGTTCACAAAGCTTTTTTAGGCCTCTCTTAATTTTTGGGTCAGTATGTATTTTTTTATTTTGAAGTTTGTCGAGGTCTTCCAACACCAAACTCCGGAAAACATTAATGGCCGGAGCGATGCTTCCCGGAGGATTGAATAAGGAAGGGTTAGCTAGCCCCGTATGGATGTGGACATCCGGGGGTTTAGGAACAGTGGGAGCAGTGATAAAAGGAGGGGATAAAAAATGTCTCTGAATGCTCAGCTTGCGGGTAAATTTTTTTTTTTTTTTGTACGTCTATAAATGTAGAGAATTTATTAAGTGTCCGTGGAGGGACGTACTTTAAGCCTTTATCAAGAATAAATTTCTCTTCATCTGTTAGAACAACTGAGCTGAGATTAAAGACACCCGCCCCATTCACACCTTTCTTTTTTTTGCTCTGGACCCTGTAACCCCCTCGGGTGCCTCTTCTCCTCCTGGGCTTCCTGGGTAATCTTGCATCACCCTGTGAAAACCCTCATTATAGGAGGGCCCTGAATGGCCCTGATTATAATTATATGGGGACCGGGATGTCCAATCGTCATCTCTATTATGATGACTATAATATTCCCCGTTTCCATAGTCCTCTCTTATAGGGGGAAATCTGTTATAAACCTGAGTAGGTGTTCTATATTGATATTCACGGTTGTCCCGATTATCATAATGATAATCCCCACGGCCATCCCGGTAATCAGAGGATCTCCTAGGACTCTCGTGATATTGAATATCGCCTGGCTGTCCCCGAAAAGGACCTCCATCCCTTCCTCTGAAGCTCCCACCCTTATTGGGGGGGGGGGCGTACAGGGTAGGGTTTGG